>NC_063335.1:113164344-113203798 GCF_021869965.1 Rhincodon typus | reverse complement strand
GCCCGAAACGTCAGCCTCTCTGCTCCTATGATGCTGCTTGGCCTGCTGTGTTCATCCAGCCTTATTGTCTCGGATTTTCCAGCATCTGCAGTTCCTACTATCTCTGCCCTTGTGGACTGTTGCCATCCAGATAATAATAGGGACACAGACAGAAATTGCCGGCAAAACTCAGCAGGTCTAGCGGCATCTGTGGGAAGAAAGCAAAGTTAAATGTTTTGAGTCCAGTAACTTTTCATTAGAGATGTTCTGTTTCAGATCGCCACCATCTGTGGTCCTTTGTTTTATTGACACTGGGACATCTTCATTTTGATTGAGTGAGAGTGAAGGACTAGCCAAGTTGTTCTAAGTCTTAGAACTATGGCTGGAATGCTGGAAAATACTGGAAATCACAGTTGGTCAGGCAGCATCCATGGAGAGATAGCAATCCAACATTTCGAGACGAGATGACACTTCATCAGACACAGGTAGATAGATCCTCGATAAGCAAGGAGGTGAAAGGTTACCAGAGTCAGAAGGAATGTGGACCAATCAGATCAGCAATGACCATGTTTGAGTGGGCAGCACACTTGAGGGGCTGTTTCATGTTCATATGTTCATATTTTTGCACTTTATGAGTGAAATCTAGCAGTGCTGCATCAGCAATTTAAAATGTAATTTACACATTTTATTGAGTGCAATTTTCTGGCTAATTATGTTTAATTTATGCTGATATTGCTTTGAGTGTTGAAGTATAAAATTCAAATTCTGTCCATTGGTTTTCTCATTGGGATCACAAACAATTTCAGTTCTTTTAGTTTATTGGCCTCCATCGAGATCATAAGAAACTTTAAGCCAGAATTGACATTAGCGCCGCACAATAAATGACCAAACCTTGGGGATTATCCCATAAATTATCCTATTAACGGGAAACTGAACTCGAACAGTCAGATAAATATTGATGTAATAGAAGTAGGTCAGAGGCTGGGAATTCAACACTTCCTGTCCTCTTAAAGCCTGTCCGTAGAGCACAAGTCATGAGTGTGATCGAATACACCACACTTGCCTGGATGGGTGCAGCTCCAACAACACACAAGAAGCTTGACACCATCCAGGATAAAGTAACCGGCTTAATTGGCACTACATCACCTTAAACATTCGCCCTCCCCCACCACTGACATGCAGTGGCAGCAGTATATACTATATACAAGATGCACTGCAGTAACTCACTGATGTTCCTCTGAAAGCACCTTTTTTTGATTTGATTTGATTTGATTTATTATTGTCACATGTACCTAAGTACGGTGAAAAGTTTTGCTTTGAGAGCAGTACAGGCAGATCATAGCAAACAAGGACATACAGATCAGAGGATGCTTAGACAGAGCGAGGCATACAGGGTTACGACTGCACAGGAGGTGCACAGAGCAAGATCAATATTAGATTTGAAATTAGAGAGGTCCATTGAACAGTCTAATAACAACTGGGAAGAAGCTGCTCTCGAACCTGTTGTAGTGTGTGGTCAAGCTTCTGTATCTTCTGCCTGACGGAAGAGATTGTAGGAGGGCATTACCGGGGTGTGATGGGTCGTTGATGATGTTGGCAGCCTTTCCACGGCAACGAGAAGTGTAGATGGAGTTAATGTATGGGATGTTGGTTTCATGATGGTCTGGGTTGTGCACACAACTTTCTGTGGTTTCTTTCAGTCCTGGATAGAGCAGTTGCCGTACCAGGCTGTTACGCACCCAGATGCTTTCTATAGTGCATCTGTAAAACTTGGTGAAGGTCCGTACGGACATGCCAAATTTCCTAAGCCTCTTGAGGAAGAAGAACTTCTCTCAGCAGGGAGACAAGGGAAGCAGAGACATGCAAACACTGTCCACCTGCAAGTTCCACTCACCATCCTCAATTGGACATTTATCACCGTTCCTTCAGAGTTTCTGGGTCAATACCCTGCCTAATATCCCTAAGGTTCTCCCAAAAGCCCAAGGATTGCAATGGTTCAAGAAGGCAGCTCACCACAAGTAAGGGCAAATGAAGAAGGGCAATAAATGATGGCCTCCCAAGCGATGCCCACATCCCATGAAAGAATGAAGTATTTATTGGAACTGCAGGCTGTAAAATTATTCATCCCTTTAATAAAGAAAGGCAATAAGAAGGGAGAGGAAATCCAGCAGGTAAAAGAAATCCTGATTTCAGAATTCCTCAGTCACCTATCTTCTTTCCTTCTGTCAGCCGCCAATCCTGATACATTGTCTACATGAGAGATGTTCATTTGATTTTGTTTCCAATGCCTCGATCCATTTCCAGCATTTTCTGCTTCTAATGGCTATGAAATTCTGTTAGCAATTGGTGCTGTCCAGGGAGGCAGTGAATTTGATGAAGGCAGTGCTCTGGCAGTCACCCAGTTCACTGTCAATGGGTCATGCCATTCCCAACTGTGTTATGCCTGGCATTTGGAGCAAACCTTGGCTGTTTGATTGACAGTGTTGCTGACCTGTTCTCTATGAGACCTGCTTGCAACCTTGCCACATGTCAACAGCATGTAGTTAGAATCATGCAATTATAAAATCAGACAGTACAGAAGGAAGACGTTTACAAAAATAAATTCAACATTTTTAAATTCCCTGTATTGCAACAGCGATTATTCTTGCAACTTCTTCATTTGCTGTAAAGTGCTTTCGGGCATTACTGAATCTGTGAAAGACAGTGTGTAAATGCAAGTGCCCTTTTTTGCACCTCTTCCTTAGTGCAGCTGCAATATGGTTCTGAATTATTTCCAAGCAGGAACCCTTGCTCTATAATGAGTTCAATCATCTTGACATTTGTCTTAATGCGAATGTCAGGCTTGACAGTGAAGCATAGGCATGGCCAAATTAAACAATGTATCTCTGAAGTACCCAGAGAATCTTCGAATAGTTAGCATGCAGGTAGTGGTCATTTGCTGCCTTCTATTCATGTGGACTCTATGAATGATGAATTCAGCTAGGCCAACATGCCTGCCCTTTCTCAATGCCTCCAAAATTCTTCTCTTCTGATAATTATCCCATTTCCTTGCGAAAACTACGATTATATCTGTCTCCACCAGACTCTTAAGCACTACAACCTGTATCCTAACTATACAATGAACAGACAAGGCTTTCCTTATGTCCTCATTGCTTCTTTTGCCATTCACCTTAACTCACTGTTCTCTTGTTCTCAATTTATGCACCAGGAGGAATTGTTTCTCCCTATTTACTCTGTCAGATCAACTGATTTTGAACTCCAATATCAAATTTACTCTCAACCTTCTCTGAGGAAAATAACCCCTGCTCCACCAAACGATCCACATAACACCTGGAACTATCATGTGAACTTACTCTGCAAACTCTCTCGAATGTCTTGCTGAAGTGCAGTGGCCAGAACCATTCACAATTTTCCAAGTTTCCCTGAATTCTCACGTGTGTAAAGAATCTACATGAGCAGATCAGCCTGTCACTTCCTAATCCCACGACATCTCAGCCTTGGGAATATTGAGATGCCTTTTAATGCTCTCTAAATTCTAGTAGTCCATCCCTTTAAAAACTTGCTTTTAATTGTCCCCATGCATTTAAATCTTCTATCATAGTCATGCTTTTACCATCTCCTCCACTTGAATTTGCACATAGATGTATAGATAATGATGCAAATGAGAGTCAGCAAGAAAGAGATGCAGGCAATGGTTCAACTGCATTGCAATTGAAGACTTAAATTAACCCATTGGAAGCAGAGGAAATGTTTGGCAGATCAGTCATGTGCAGAAAAAGACACAGTAATGTTTTGGCTGAAATCTTTCATCAGAAGTGGGAAAGTGCACAAGGCTAACACCCAGAAGCAATTCTCCAAGCACTGTTGGCCTAGTGGATATTTCCAATGTCAGGATGAGAGACTGATCTTCTTCACATCTGCTAATCCATTCTATGTATCCTTCCGGGTGTAGCTTCATCAATAATTATTTACGAGAAAATTCAGTGTTTGTAGGTCATGAGCAACCAAAGGGTGGCTAGGGAATTGGTTTAAAGCAAGCATTCAAGCCAATTGCTAACAGCCCTGGAGGAAAATAAGTGCCTTTCTGGGCCTTTTCAGAGGGTAGTTGAGAGTCAACATCATTACTGTGGTCTGGTATCACATGTAGGCCAAATTGGGTAAAGATGACAGTTTTCCCTCCCTAAAGGACATAAGTGAACCAAATGGGGTTTTATGACAATCCTGTAGACTTACAATCACCAGTGATAGATTTATTAAGGTTAATCAATTCATTTCTTTTTTATGTATTTAATACAATTTAATTTTCTCAAAATAAGTGGTGGAATTTGAATTCATTGGCAAAATATTGCAGGTCTCCAATGGTGCGGGGAACTGTTTGATATCCTGAAACCTATTCACGTCCCGAGAGATTGTTACTAAGGGCTAATTAATATTATAATCTTTCCATAGTTTCAGGTGAGTTATGGAGACACAATGGTGGGGATGACATTGTTCTGAGTAGGTTCCGGTATTAACACATATTCAGGGTAGTCTTTAATCTAGAAACAGTGTCCAATTTCCCTGATTAATACTCAACAGGTCTCAACCTGCCCCGTGTTCCTGGGCCAGCACCACTGTATATTAAGGGATTTCTGTCATTGGGATCTCCAATGCTGGAGCAGAACAAAGTGCTCTCTTTAGGTCCTGGAAGGCCTCTTCCTGTTCCTCTTTGTCAGGGCAATTTATTTTTCCGAGTCCCATTTCCCCTTTCGGATGTCTGTCAGGGGATGGGCTAGTTGGACATACGAATCAACCTCGCACCGGTTAAAGTTACACAGACCCAGGAAAATCCTCAGTTCTCAAATTGTCAAAGCCTGTATGGCTACTGTCCCAACCTTGGGCAATCTCTCTTTTCCCTTGGGACGTTTTCTATCCTACATAGGCTACCTCCTTCTGGGCGATCGGAGCCTTTTCAATACTGGCCTTATGACCTTTCCATTACAGGTTGTTGAGGAGGGTCTTAAGGTCTATTTCATGTTGCTTTTCCGTTTCTGAAATTATCAGTATAACGTCCACGTACTGAATGATAACTGACTCGGTTGGCGGTATTTCGCAGAAGTGGTTTTGTAAGGCCATACAGTATACAGTCAGGCTGTGGTGGAATCCCTGTGGGAGTTGGTTCCATGTGTACTGTTGTTGCTGTACAGTAAAGGCAAACCATGACTGTACTTCAGGTGTGAGGGGTACTGACCAGAAGCCATTGGCCATATCAATGACTGAGAACCACTTGTGGTCTGGTGTTAGGGCACTGAATATAGAAGAGGGCTTGGCTACTAGTGGGACCTTCTGATTGATGCATTGGTTGGTTTTCCTGTCATCTGTAGTTAATCTCCATTCCCCACTTGCCTTCGAATGGGCCACACTGGGCTGTTAGAAGTGCCATGGGTTTTTACCGAAATCCCTTTTCCCTCTAACTTCGGAATTATCGGGAGGATTCCTGCAATAGACATCAGGCTGTCGGGGTACTGTTTAGTGCAAGATGGAGGTGTCCCTGTGAAAGTCGAGGGTTCCATTTGCAGTAACCTGCAGTCGTCCTTGTCTTTAGCCCAGATAGGGTGGTCTTTTAATTCTTCCCTTGGTGGGGTTCTGATGGGCCACATTATCTGTCCATCATCGAAATGTAAAGATTAATTTAGTTGGGTGAGGATATCCATTCTGAGGAGTGGCTGGGCTACCTGTCTTACCCATACAAGGGTTACTAACCCACGGGAGCCGAATGCAACGTACATGGGTTTGATCATTCTAATTGTCAGCTCCTGCTCTGTAAGCTGTTCTCACTGTCCCATCTAGTGGGAGTTTGGTCTCATACCTCCAGGGTAGGCACGTCAACCCTCCTCCTGTGTCCAAAAGGCACTCAATGTCCAGGTCGCCCAACCTTATGGTCACACACAGTCTGTCTCCCCTCTGTTGGCATAAAGCCAGTAGCAGCGTAGAGGGGCACAGAGCGGGCTGTCTCAGTTTTCTGTTATCTTCAGCAGCTCCTGCTGCTCCTGGGTGGTTAGCTTTTTGAGCTGTTCCAGAAGATCAGTCTTACTCCCAGTTTTCGTGGTCTCTTCTTCCTTATTGCATATTGGGCGACTTTGCCCTTTTGCCAGCAGTCCCTGGCCCAGTGGCCATCTTTCCCACAGATGTAACACTTCCCTGGGCGTTTGTCTTGGGTTTTACTGGGGGTCTGTCCCATTTGTCCTGTCTGTAGGCTCACAATTTGGTGCCCATATCTCAGTCGAGTCGGTTGAGGGTGGTGGTGTTGGTGGTGGTGGTGGGGTGGGTTTGGAGGGCGGTGGGAGCTCGGTCAATCAATTCATAATAATTAATTCCCTCTGGTCCCAGTCTGGTTTGGTGAGCTTTAACATCTTAGTAAGCCTAGGTTTAAGTCCGGCCACAAGAGCAGACTTCAGTAGGCTGTAATCACAACCTTCAAAACCCCTATTGTCCCGCACATTTGGGACTCCTGCATGCTCTTTCCAGGCCATCCTAAACCTTTCCTGTGTTTCTGGGACGTCCCCTGTAGCTTTTTGACAGTAAGCCGTGACTTTCATCCAATCGATCTTAGGTGGGCAATACCCATATCTTTATTACTGTCTATCCAGCTTGCAGCTCCTATTCATACTCTCCATGGGCACCTTTGACTGCCTCATGGAGAAGGGGTCCTTCCCTTTTAGTGATAATGACGTTCAGAATCCATACCCCGTCCCAGGGATAGAGCATATGTATTCCCCTTAACCAATCTAAGCTTTCCCATGTCTTCATTGGCCCCTTCTTTCACTGAGACATTTCTTTAGAACACCTGTCCATGTTTTCAGGGGTTGCAGGTTCATGCTCAGTGTGTTTTTCAGCTGTCTGCTTGGCAAAACACTGCACGTGTATTCAACCAAATGGTCATGTCGGAACATGGCTAGAGATTAGCTTTCAGTCTGGTCAATGAAAGGGGGAAGCTACTACCCACCAGTAGTTTCCAATACCATCAGTCCCGAGCAAGAAAACCGGAAAAACATTTCCTTTCATCTGAAAATTTTGTAGCTCAAATTGTCTAATTACGCGACAATATATTCCCGCAAATCCACTTGGTAAAAAATCCGAAAAATCTGAACTGATGAGCAAAACCTTTTTTTTAAGGAGCTTCAGCAGGCTCTAATAAATCCTGTCTGGCTGTCTCCACACCAACCACCTGTCACAAAGATTTAGCCAGTGCTACACTAGCAGAGATGTGACAGGTCTGGGTGGGATGCTCTGAGGGTCAGCGTGGACTTGTTGGACCGAACAGCCTGTTTCCACACTGTAGGGATTCTATGATTCTATGATTCCATGAACACGCTTGATTACATTTCATGAGAATGAGCAGTTGAACAAAGGCCATGGGGAATTATTGCACCAGATCTGCATGACACCCTTGATATCTGAAAAGTTTCAAAAATGAGTATAGAATGTGAGCACTGTCACATCAAGCACTACAAAGATCAAGATTTACCGTGGTCTACTGGAGATAGCCAGGTTCCTGCAACTATAAGGCATATTCATCATCATCTTCCTTCTTGAACCACTGCAGTCCATGTGCTGTAGGTAGACCTAGGATGCCATTAGAGAGGGAATTCCAGGAATGACACTGAATATCCTGCGACACTGCAATATATTTCCAAGTCAGAATGGTGTGTGGCTTAGAAAGGAACTTGCAGGTAGTGGTATTCCCATGTATCAGCTGCCCTTTGTTATGGATCTGACCAATCTCCATTAAAATATATTAAGAAGATAGCCTACACCCTAACTTTTTCTTATCTTAAAGGCAAGTAAGACTTTGCATTCTAGATGCAAATTGGTCAAACTACTCAACTTTAAGGAAAGCACATTTTATTTTACACTACAGTTAAAATACAGACAAAATAAAAAAACTAACTGGCTTAACGGTAACTATCAAAAAGCTTAACAAAAGAATATACACATTAACCACTACTAATTAATTGTTCCATTAAAAATCCCACAAACACACCATTGGCAAAGGCAAATTCAGTAAAATAGATTGTCTCACATGCAATTCTAGCAGCAGGAAGAGACCCCAGCTTTTAACTGTAACAGAGAGAGTTTCCACGTCTAGCTTTAATACCCCAGCAACTGCAAAAAGCTAAAACTAAAAGTTTTGGCTCCGTGGAAGCATGACCCCAATTACTCAGGCTGCTTCAATTGTTTCAACCTTTAAAAAAAACCCAAGGCCTCACAAGCTGTTTATTGACTTTGAGCAGACTGCTTGGTACCTCTGTCTAAATTTTTCTTCATAACGAAAAAAAGGACAAAATAGATCTTTTATCTTTCTAGATAAAAATTGTCGTGGGTTTGGAAGGTGCTTGCTAAGGAGCTTTGATGAATTCCTGTATTGCATCTTGCCAGATATTCACTAAATATGTTAATATCCATGTATTTGACCAAATGCCTTTTAAATGTTGTTAATGTATCGCCTCAATCACTTCCATTGGCAGCTCATTCCATATGTGTACGACCCTCTGTGTAAAAAGGTTGCCCCTCAGGTTCCCATGTATTCCTTCCCCTCTTACCTTAAACTGATGCCCTCTAGTCCTCGGTTCCCCAACCCTGGGAAAAACGCTGAGTGCATTCACTCTATCCATGCCTCTCATGATCTTATATGCTTTCATAATTGGGGTGGCACGGTGGCTCAGTGATTAGCAGTGTTGCCTCACAGCGCCAGGGACCTGGGTTCGATTCCAGCCTCGGGCGACTGTCTGTGTGGAGTTTGCACATTCTCCCCGTGTCTGCGTGGGTTTCCTCTGGGTGCTCCAAGTTTCCTCCCATAGTCAAAGATGTGCAGGTGGATTGGCCATGCTAAATTGCCTGTAGTGTTCAGGGATGTTTGGGTTTGACATGGGAAATGCAGGTGTAGGGGAATGGGTCTGGGTGGGATGTTCTTAGGAGGGGCAGTGTGGACCTGTTGGGCTGCATGGCCTGTCTCCACACTGTAGTGATTCTATTCTATTCTATTCTATTCTATTCTATAATTTATAAGACTCCCCCCTCAGTCTCCTACGCTCTGAAGAAAAAAGTTCTAGCTTGTCCAACATCTCCCTGTAACTCGATCCGTTCAGCCCTTGTAAATTTCTTCTGCACTCTTTCCAGTTTAATAATATTGTTCCTATAGCAAGGTGACCAAAACTGAACACAATACTCCAAGTGCAGCCTCACCAACGTCCTGTACAATTGCATCATAGCTTCCCAACTTCTATACTCAATGTCCTGATGATGAAGGCCAGTGTGCCAAAAGCCTTCTTCACTGCCCTGTCTACCTGTGGCTCCACTTTCAGAGAACCTTGCACCTGAACTCCATGTAAATAAAGGGTGACTTGGTGATGGGATACTGGCCTTTGTGGTTATTTCAGGTACTAGCATGGACTAAAAAGCTGAATTCCAGAGATGAGGTGAGAGTAACAGCCCTCAGCATCAAGGCCTCATTCAACCGAATATAGCATCAAGGTGTTCTAGCAAAACTGGAATCATGAGGTATCGGTGTAAAATAATCCAGCGGTTGGAGTCATATCTGGCACATAGGACGATGGTTGTGGTTGTCGGAGGTCAGTCATCTTGGTTCCAAGATATCTCTGCAGGAGTTCCTCAGGGTAGTGTCCTCGGGTCAACCATCTTCAGCTGCTTCATCAATAATCTTCCCTCAATCAAGTGGGGATGTTCACCAATAATTGGACAATATTCAGCACCATTCATGACTCCTCAGATACTGAAGCAGTCAATGTTCAAATGCAACAAGATCTGGACAATATCCAGGCTGACAAGTGGCAAGTAACATTCGCGGCACACAAATGTCAGGCTATGACCATCTCAAATAAGAGACATTCTAACCACCGCCCCTTGACATTCAATTGTGTTACTATCACTGAATTGCCCACTGTCAACATCCTGGGGGGTTATCATTGATCAGAATCTGGACTCACCACATAAACACAGTGGCTACATGAACAGATCCGAATCTAGGAATACTGTGATGGCTAACTTACCTCCTGACTCCCCAGTGCCTGTCCATCATCTATAAGGCACAAGTCAGGAGTGTGATGGAATGCTCTCCACTTGCCTGGAGGGGTGTAGCTCCAACAAAACTCAGGAAGCTTGACCATACAGGACAAAGTAGCCTGCTTGATTGGCTCTACATCCATAAATATCGACTCCCTCTACCACCCACACTCGTAGTAGCAGGGTGTACAATCTACAAGATGCACTGCACGAACCTTCAACACCACCTTCCAAACCCAGGACCACTTCCTTCTGGAAGGACAAGGGCAGTAGTTACATGGGAACACCACCAACTTCAAGTTCCCCTCTGAGCCACTCACCATGCTGACTTTGAAATATATCACTGTTCCTTCACTGTCATCTGGAACTCCCTCCCCAAAGGTATTGTAGGTCAACCTACAGCACATGGACTGCAGCATTTTAAGAAGGCAGCTCACCACCACGTTCTCAAGGGCAACTGGAGACGGACAATAATTGCTCACCGAGCCAGAGACATCCATGTCCCACAAGTGAATTTAAAAAAAGGAAGGTAGATTATTATTTCAATGGCTGTAAATTGAGAGAGCAGAATACTCAACAAAACCTTGAAGCCCTTGAGCACAGGTCGCTAAAAGTAAGAGAGCAGATACATCAAGTAGAAAAGAAAGTTAACTGTACGTTGGCCTTCATAGCGAAAAGATTCAAGTACAGGAACAAGGGTGTATTGTTGCAAATATACATCGGTATATAGACATTGGTAAGACCACAGCTGGGAATATTATACACAGTTTTGGTCTTTTTAACTAAGGACGATGTTCTATATACAGAGTGGGTGCAGCAAAGGTTTACCAAATTAATTCCTGGGAATGCAGGATTGACACATGAGGCGAGATTGAGTCAATTAGGATTGTATTCACTACAACTTAGAAGAATGAAGAAGATATCAGAACCTATACAATTCCAGCAATGACTAGACAGGTTAAATGCAGGAAGGATGTTCCCAATGATGGGGGGAGTTCAAAACCAGAGGTCACAGATTAAAGATAAGGGGTTAACCTTTTAGGACTGAGATGAGGAGAAATTTCTTCATCCAAAGACACCCATAGATGAGTCTATGGAATCCATTGCCACAGAAAGTGGTTGGGGGCCAAAATATTATGTTTTTTCAAGCAGTAAGTCGATATATATTTCTTCTGGCTAAAGAGATCAAGGGTTATGGGGGGGGTGGGGGGCGGGGAAGGGGGAGGGATTAGGGTACTGAGGTCAATGATCAGCTATAATCATATTGAATGGTAGATCAGGCTTAAGTGCTCTCTGAAGTGGCCTGGCAAAAGTACTGAAGTAAATGTTTCAATCATCCCTTTACAAGGTCAGTTCGTAGTGGATAATAAATGCCAGCCTTGCCAGCACTGTCATCATCCTGTGAATTTAAACAAAGCTGGCAAATGTGAGCTCTGAACCAGAAGAGATTTCAGTATGACCTGACCTGAAAGCACTTGGAGGATTCTGACATCAATGTGTAGGAACACCATCAATTTCTATTTCCAGTCTGGAGTCAGATCATTAAGAAATCAACAAGTATGGATCTGTTTTTAACTTCAACCCTACATTCCTGAATATCCCTGGTCATCTTGAAAGATTCTGCTTCCATTGCCTTTTGAGGAAAGGAATTCCAACGATTCACAACCATCTGAGCGATGTTTCTTTGTTTCTTTGTCTCTATTTAAATGGTGCCCACTCATTTTTAACCTGTGACCCCTAAAAATCCAGACACATCATCCAAATGTACACAATATCGGCTACCTTTCTTTTGGAAAATTCAGAATTGTTCATATTTTTTTCCCTCTTTTTCAGTCTTCCGGTTCCAAAGAAAACAAGTGGACAAAGTTAGAATCTCTGTTCTGTCTCACTTGTCCATCCTTTGATATTCGCCCATTGGGTGTTACACAAGCCAACATGAACCATTTAATGCTTTTAATGTTTAATGTTGTGAGCCAATAACTTAGTTCACGTCTGTCGGTTGCAGGATTCCATTCCTCTTGGAATTAACCCACAGGCAGCGTCCCCGAAGACCAGACCCATTACACACTAGCATTGGGAATAACAAAGAACAAAGTATTGGTCAAGGATCAAATGAAATCTCACACCACTGGAGTACATGATGTAATCCCAGGGCAGAATAGAGTAGTCAGTATTCTGAGGTGTTGACTGGAGTACCCTGTTTCAGCAACTATTACCTAATTAGGGAATAGCATGCCAATTCCTAGGAGTTAGGGCCTATTCCACGAAAATTTTGTATCTTCCTACTTATGAGCACTTTAAAATGGGAGGGCCTTGTACAGAATCCATATGGTATGGAAGCAGGCCATTCAGCCCACTGAATCCACACCGAACCCCAAAAAGCATCCCACCCAGACCTATCCCCGTAACCCCCATGGCTAACCCACCCAGCACATCCCTGGACACTATGGATAACTTAGCATGGCCAATCTACCTAACCTGTAGAGCTTTGCCCTGTGGGAGGAAACTGGATCACCTGCAGGAAACTCACACAGACACGGCGAGAACGTGCAAACTCCACACAGACAGTAGCCCGAGGGTGGAATCGAACCCAGGTCCGTGGCTCTGGGAGGTGACAGTGCTAACCACTGAGCCACTGTGCTGCCCCTGAAATATTCTCAAGGGAACAGAGGGGTAGAATATAGTTTCAAAGAACTTATAATCAGCATGCATTTTTCAGTGAGTTGTTCAAGGGCAAATCTAAATAGTGAGGTTTGACGATAGATTTTGGCTTGTGATTCAATGGCCAAAGGGCCTGAGCCACGAACTGTGTTTGACTCCAATTGCAGAACATGATGGCCAAGGAAGGTGTGTTCAAATTGATTGTAAGTCAGCATAGTCCTACTAGACTTTAGAGCTCCTTTCATTGGCAAGGCCTGCCTGATGGCGAGTTTAACTTGAGGGTCACCACACCTCAGGCAAGGGGAGCCCTTCAGGATAACCAAAGCTGGTGATAGAATTGATCCCACATTGTTGGCATCATTCACCAATCATCCAGCCAACTGAGCTAACCAGCTCCCAAAGAGATTGAGTGTTTAACCAGCCAATGGCAGGCAGTAAAAAAATAGGCAAGATTCCTGGTCTGGGATTTGATGGGAAGAATTTTGCAACCACTACCATTGACATCTGGGACATTCAGGATAAAAATGCCTGTTCCACAATAACCTGGACCTGCTGAGTAAACTAGAACACACTGCCACCCCCTCAAAAGATTTAATTTGACCTCCTAAACTTCAGTTAAATCTCTCCAGCACTTTATTTTCCTTTCTCCTGAAGAATTGATCCCGACTTTGTTGACCTGTCCTCACATCTCCTTGCATGACTCGGAGCATTTTAGATGGGACATTTAACTGTGTGAAAGGCGCTGCCTAAGTGCAAATTGTTATTCTTTTCACAAAGTGACTATTATTTGCAGCTGAATACTGAGAAAAGGAGTGAAGAGACTCGTATTTTCCATGACATGGAGGGGCCAGTGTTGGACTGGGGTGGACAAGGTCAGAAGTCACACGACACCAGGTTATAGTCCGACAGGTTTATTTGAAAATCACAAGCTTTTGGAGCGCTTGCTCCCCCATCAGGTGAAGTGAAGAGGAGCACACAGGCACGGAATTTCTAGGCAGAGAGATCAAAAGATCATACAAATGATGTGAGTGGAGTTGACAGGCTTAATAACCAGTCTCTGCATGTGATCAAAAGTGTCACTTGGTGTGATTAAAGTGTCAATAGCTGAATAACAAGTGAAGGGATGACCTATAATCCAATTAATTGAGGTAGAGAGATAATTATAAAAAATTAAAAATAATATGATGCTGGAAACAAACCAAATTTTTGGAATAACATGATAGGTATAATAGCTGCACACTGTGCTTGTCTTCACTCTACCTGATGAAGAAGTAGCGCTTCGAAAGCTTGTGATTTTAAATAAATCTGTTGGACTATAACCTGGTGTCATGTGACTTCTGACCTTGTATTTTCCAGGTTGATAAAGCAGTCTGTATGAGCTTCTGAAGAAGGGTCCAGACCTGAAACATCAGCTTTCCTGCTCCTCTAACGCTGCCTGACCTGCTGTGTTCATCCAGCTCCACACCTTGTTATCTCAGATTCTCCAGCATCGGCAGTTCCTACTCGTTCCCACTATCTCTTTATGAGCTGACCTGACAGAGGTAGATGTGACAGTTAGCCAGTACAGAAAAGGCCAGCGTAGAATATTGCTTCAAGTCGAGAAAAAGGTTAGGGTTAGGGTCAAAGAGACTCAAGGCTTCAGGTGCATAAATCTTTAAAACATTACAAGCAGATGCAGAAAATAATCAAGAAAGCTAACAGAAGAAGCTGGCCTTTATATCTGGAGGACTGGAGTACAAGGATGCAGACATTAAACTGCTGTTAAACAAAACCCTGGTTAGACCCCACTTGGAAAACCGTCTATTGGACCTAATGTTCATCACTAACAGTCCCCATTAAGAACTATTCACCCTCCCAGCCTGATCGTCATCAGCTCTTTTGTCTGCCCAGCTGCTCTTCTCTGTCTTTAGGCTCTATCCTATTGTTTACTCCCTACACCAACCCCCTCCCTATTTTCTGCATACAGTACATATTGGTACATTTAGCCAATGAGGGCTATCAATTTAACTGGGACAAAGTAATCATAGTAGCCCAAGCCAAACATAGACATGCACAGGAATCCTAGAGGCATGGTTCTCCACCCATACTTCAATCAACAACCATATAGAATTGGACCTCATCTTCAAACGCATGCAGATCAAAACCAGAAATGACAGTTCTCACCATAATGGACCAGACAGTATAAATTCCAAGGGGATTAGAATAAAATCACTTCATCAGAGACTCCACTGATGATGTTACCTAGCATGGTAATGAAACGTCTGAACAAAAACAAGCCAGCTCAACGAGCAAGTCAACAACCTCACAATAGACTGACCTTGGAGGGAGTATAACGTAGGTTTACAAGAATGATTCCTGAACATCAGGGATTAACTCATGAAGAGAGATTACAAAAATTAGGTCCATTTTCTCCAGGATTTAGAAGGTTAAAGAGTGATCTGACCAAAGTCTTCAAAATATTAACAGGAAAGGACAGGGTAGATAAAGATAAACTCTTTCCTCTGGTTGGGGATTCTAGAACAAGGGGTGCATAGTCTGAGAATTAAGAGCAAATCATTGCAGATGCTGGAATCTGTGCAGAAAACAAAAAGTGCTGGAGATCACAGCAGGTCAGACAGCATCCATGGACAGAGAGCAAGCTAATGTTTCAAGTCTAGATGACTCTTCGTCAGGGCTGAAGTGAAATGTGAAGCGGGGGGCAACATTTATGCTATAGCTGGGGAGGGTGATGAAGTGCTGGGGGAGGGAGAGTGCTGATAATGCAGATTAAGTGATCAGAATTTGAGAATGATAGAACAACGGTG
Source organism: Rhincodon typus (assembly GCF_021869965.1). NCBI lineage: Eukaryota > Metazoa > Chordata > Chondrichthyes > Orectolobiformes > Rhincodontidae > Rhincodon > Rhincodon typus. The sequence continues at coordinate 113,188,292 of NC_063335.1, read as the reverse complement.
TGTCTCAATGCCAGACTGGAAAAAAACAGACTGTCCCACTGGAGTGGGGGGAGGGGAGAGAAGACATGCTGGCAGGGAATGTCAGAGATAGTGAGAACTGCTGATGCTGGCGTCAGAGATAACACAGTGTGGAGCTGGAGGAACACAGCAGATTTCTGAAGAAGGGTCCCGACCCGAAACGTCAGCTTTCCTGCTCCTCTGATGCCCCCTGGCCTGCTGTGTTCCTCCAGCTCCACACAGTCAGGGAATGTAACAGGTAAAGCTAAACGAAAAGGAAAGAATAAGAGTGGATTCACAATTTGAAGGTGTTGAACTCAATATAAAGTCCAGAAGGCTGTAAGCTGTCTAGTCTGAAGATGAGATGTTGTTTCTCCAGTTTGTGCTGTGATTCACTGGAGCACTGCAGTATGCCAAGGACAGACATGTGGGCATATGATTATGGGGCCAGATGATTCAGGAAAAATGTTAGGAATCATTTCTACACACAAAGGGCAGCAGACGTTTGGGGATTTTTTTTCCACAAATGACAATGGATGCTGAATCAGATGTTAATTTTAAATCTAGGACTTCTGTTCAGCAAAGGTGTTGAGAGATATAGGCCAAAGCGATATGGAGTTAGGCTAGACATCAATCACGATCTCATTGAATAGTGGAATAGGCTCGAGGGGCTGAATGGCCTACCCCTTATGTCAACGTGTATGGAGTTGGATATTGGAGTGTGGTGGTGGGTTGGCCGTTTATGGGCGTTAATTGTTTGGGAAACAATGGGAGGAGGCAGGGACAAACACAAAACAGTAGAAAGTCATTTTAGTCTCAAAAACCATGCAAACAGAGAGCGACTGACATTTGGGCTCGATTTGTGGCAGAGTTTGAAGCCCATACAATAATTTAAGAAACAATTTGGTGCAGTATTGTAGACGGATTAGTAACAATGGACCGAGTAGACTTCTTCATCCGTAAGTCTCTTCCAATAACATTACATGGCCAAAAATGCTGCACCATGAAATACAATGGATATCATCACTCATTTGAGCTAAAGGAACAGACAGGTTGTCAAAACCTTCCATTATGCAGACATCAGAGCAGATACAAGAATGCCAAACTTCAAAGGAAACAGCGATATGTGCCACAGGAACCGTTCCTCTCTTTGAAGTTTGGCATTCTTGCGTCTGCCCTGATCACCGCAAGATAAAAAAGAGTCTGCTCCTTCAGCTGTGACGCACATATACGAGACTGGCTGCGAGATTCACAAGGAACCCACAACCACTTCCATCTAGAAGGACAAGGGTAGCAGATACATGGGAACACCACCCCCGCCAAGTTCCCCTCCAAGTCACTCACCATCCGGACTTGGAAATCTATCACCGTTCCTTCAGCGTTGTTTCATCAAAATCCTGGAATTCCCTCCCTGAGGGCATTGTGGGTCTACCCACAGGACATGGACTGCAGCGGTTCAAGAAGGCAGATATCCACCTTCTCAAGGGGCAACTAAGGACGGGCAATTAATGCTGGGCTCAGCCAGCGACACCCACTTCCTATTCCTGAATCAAACAAAAACTGCAATCATCCAGATTTAGCACTTCATATGAATCTAATTTGCCTGCATTGGATTAATTTAGATCCTTAACTATAGGAAATTGAGAAACAGGAGGAGGTTATTTGGCTCCTTGTTCTTGTTCTCTCAGTCTTTTCAAACATAGCTGATGTATATTTAAAGTCCATCTGGCCCCTTTGATCAAATTCAACTCTATTTCTTTTGGCCTTTTAAGCTGTTGTGTAATCTTCGCACTTCATGTTTATGAGCCCAATTTAGTGAAAGTGGCACAAATGGGATTTGAATTTGTGTGTGACACAAGTTAGTTTTCGCCAGGAGCTCAGGAGTTTCATGATGAAATTTGAATTGCTTACAGACAGAAATCTAACCAGGAAATCGGATAGTTCAATGCAGGCAGCAGCTCTCAGGAGCTGCCATTGAGTTTACCCAAACAAAGGTGGTTGAAACCAAAGGATATAGAAACATAGAAGATAGGAGCAGGAGGAGGCCATTCAGCCCTTCGAGCCTGCTCCGCCATTCTTCATGATCATGGCTGATCGTCCAACTCAATCGCCTAATCCCCATAACTTTTGATCCCATTCACCCCCCAAGTGCTATATCTAGTCGCCTCTTGAATACATTAAACGTTTTGGCATCAACTACTTCCTGTGGTAATGAATTCCACAGGCTCACCATTCTTTGGGTGAAGAAATGTCTCCTCGTCTCTGTCATAAATGGTCCACCCCGACACCTCAGACTGTGACCCCTGGCACTGGACACACCCACCATCGGGAACATCCTCCCTGCATCTACCCTGTCCAGTTCTGTTAGAATTTTATAAATCTCTATGAGATCCCCCCAAATTCATCTGAACTTCAGCGAAAACAATCCCAACCTAGTCAATCTCTCCTCATATAGCAGACCGGCTGTCCCCAGAATCAGCCTGATAAACCTTCGCTGCACTGCCTCGAGAGCAAGAGCATCCTTCCTCAGAAAAGGAGACCAAAATTGCACACAATATTCTAGGTGTGGCCTCACCAAGGCCCTGTACAACTGCTACAACACATCCCTGCTCCTGTACTCGAAACCTCTCGCAATGAAGGCCAACATACCATTTGCCTTCCTTACCGCCTGCTACACCTGCATGCTTACCTTCAGCGACTGGTGCACAAGGACACCCAGGTCCATTTATTTTGCTGTTCCATACAATTGGTGGAGGGGTCTGTGCAGTTCTAGGGAAGCCAAACGTTTCAGCAGGACCTTTTGAGCCATTACATGCATTTTCCTCATTGTGAAAATCCTAGACTGCAATAATTTCCAAAAAATAGAGATAGGAACTTCACAGCAATCAATGGAATGAGCCACATGGCAAGATTTCATTGTATTCATGAATTCACCCCAAAACCACAGTTTGACGATGTGCAGTAGGCCGTTTAGAACTGAGATGAGGAAAAATTTCTTCATCCAGAGATTAGTGAGCCTGTGGAATTCCCTGCTACGGAAAGTAATTGCAGACAAAACATTAAATGTTTTCAAGAAAGAGTTTGATATAGTTCTTAGGGTTAAAGGGATCATAGGTATGGGGAGAAAGCAGAACAGGTTACTCAGTTGGGAGCAAATTACTGCAAATGCTGGAGTTTGCACTGAAGGCAACAAATGTTGGAGATCACAGTGGGTCAGACAGCATCCAAGGAGAGAAGAGTCATCTAGACTCGAAACATTAGCTTGCTCTCTCTCCGTGGATGCTGTCTGACCCGCTGTGATCCCTAGCATTTGTTGTTTTCAGTTCAGGTTACTCAACGGGATGGTCAGCCATGATCATGTTGAATTGCAGAGCAGATGTGAAGGGCTGAATGGCCTACTCCTGCTCCTCTTTCCTATATTGTTACATTTTAAGATTTTGACTGTTGTAAAATGAAAAAAAAATGAATTAATTACTTAAATGGATAACAAAAACACAAAACAGTAGAAAACGTACCAACCTGTTTAAATGATTAACACCAGCAAAGGCTCAGTACAACATTTATGCTACATGACATACTCAGAAGAAATATGACTTTTGCAAATAAAGTTCACATACATCCTGGCATTTCCAGAAGGTTCTCTTCTCCCTGGCACACCAGGGTGACTCTTCAAGCGTATTTTTAAAGAAGTCACTTCACACTGTTAAAAAGGCAACATCTGGTGACGCCCTTGTTTTTACACCTTTACAAGCACTGTCCCTTCCAACAAAAAAACAATTTCTCACTGGTGCTCTCACTGGATTTTCTGATGAAGGGTCTAGGCCCGAAACGTCAGCCTTCCTGCTCCTCTGATGCTGCTTGACCTGCTGTGTTCATCCAGCTCTACACCTTGTTATCTCAGATTCTCCAGCATCTGCAGCTCCTACTGTCTCTGAAACAATTTCTCACTGGTGCTCTGCTTAAGATTGACACAAGTCATCTTTTCCTGTCTGCTTTTCACAACAGCCTTGCTCTCTCTCTCTTTCTCTCTCTCTCTCTCTCTCTCTTTCTCTCTCTCTCAGACATTCTTGGCAGTCTTACAGTCTTGTGTCCACCAGCAACAACTTCCCCTTTTCTGCAGCAAGGTGTGAAAACTGGCACTTGTGATCCATTGTGTTTTAGTCTGGGCCTCTGTTCTCCTTGGCAACTGAGTCACATGGTTTGGCTTTGATCAGAGTTCAAAATGATTTTGGCATTCTCCATTCTCTTGATCTAATTTTATCTTAAATTGAAAGTGACAGTGTAAAACAAAATTGGTTTATAAAACCTCTCAATTGAAATGACCACTATAGATTTTGAATCAATTTATGTGATAATACTTTATAAATGATCTTTAATTGCCTAAATTTCAGACAAGACAAGCAGTTAAGACAGTCAGATAACACCACAACATGCACAATGCAATCAGTACAGCATGTAGTGAGTAAGTCATGTGTAGTGTTATGGTCATGGAATGAAACCATAGCATCAGTAAGCACAGAATGCACATTGTGTGTATGTTTGAGATCTTCAAACAGCGTAAATAATTAGTGTTATTCATAAACTTCTCAATGCTTGCCTCATTTTGATGACAATCACACTTAAAGGAGCATGTTAAAGAGAGGAAGACTGTGAGGTCTAGAGGGAACAAGAACTCACTTTCCACTATAAACTTTCCACTATAAACCCACTGACTCTAACAGCTATCTGGACTACACATCCTCACACCTGTAAAGACTCCATCCCATCCTCTCAGTTCATCTGTCTCTCATATATCTGTCTCTCGCATATGTTAAGATGAGGCCAACTTTGACAAGGGCGACTCCAAAATGCCCACCTTTTTCCTCAACAGAGGATTACCCAGCTCCATTGTCGGCAGGGCCCTCAACCAGCTCCGACCCATCTCCCACACTTCCGGCCTCACCCCTTCTCTTCCCTCCCACAACAGCGATAGGGTTCCCCTTGTCCTTACCTACCATCCCACCAGCATCCACATCCAGAAGATCACAGACACCATTTCCGCCACCTCCAGCAAGATGCCACCACCAGACACATATTCCCCTCCCCTCCCTTGTCTGCCTTTCGCAGGGACCGTTCCCTCTGGGACACCCTGGTCCTTCACCCCTAACACCTCCCCACAGCCCTACAGCACCTTTCCCTATAACCGGTGAAGGTGCAACACCTGCCCATTTACCTCCTCCCTCCCCAGTATCCAAGGGCCCAAACATACCTTCCAGGTGAAGCAACACTTCACCTGCACTTCCCAGAGTCTAGTCTACTGCATTCGCTGCTCACGATGTGGTCTCCTCTACATTGGGGAAACGAAGCATTGACTGGGTGACCACTTCGCAGAACATCTACATTCTGCTCACAAGAAAGACCCTGAACTACCTGTTGCCTGCCACTTCAATGCACCACCCTGCTCTCTGGCCAACATCTCTGTCTCCGGCTTGCTGCAGTGTTCCAGTGAAGCCCAATGCAAGCTGGAAGAACAACACCTCATTTTCCGCTTGAGGACCCTACAGCCCTCCGGACTCAATATTGAGTTCAATCATTTTAGGGCTTAAACTCTCCCATGTCCCAGCCCCCACCCCACACACCAGGCCTTGTTATCACATAGCCTGCCATTACACATCCCCTGTTGTTAATCATTAACAGTCCCCATTAACAGCTATTCACCCTCCTAAGCCAGATCGTTAGCAACTCATTCGTATATCAAACTGCTCTTCTCTCCCTTCGGGCTCTATCTTATCGTTTACTCCTTACCCCTCCCCCTACCCTATTTTCTGTATATAAAGCGACCTTTTCCCAGCTACCATCAGTTCTGAGGAAGGGTCACCGGACCAGAAACGTTAACTCTGATTTTTTCTTCACAGATGCTGCCAGACCTGCTGAGCTTTTCCAGCAACTTCTGTTTTTGTTCAAGAACTCACTCGTTGTGGTAAATGTTACATGGGCTAACATATGGGGAAGATCTCAGCCTATATCATACTGGCAGTGGTGTTTGATCCAAGAAGCCATGGCAATAAATGCAAGTGTTACCGTATAGCAATAAATATATCAGAATCAGAGAAGTAAAAGAAAATGTGAATCCGACTGTTAAATTTCAGAAAGTGCAAAATGTGCCTTATTTTAACTTAATCTTGATATGGTTTGCTCCATTTTTTCACATTAAACATTTATAAGGTACCGTTAATGTAATAAAATATCCCAAGGCATTTTAGAGGAGAATTATCAAACAATATTTAACACCAAGTCACACAAGTATAGTGTAAAGGGTTAAGTATATCTTTCAGGAAGGATAGCTACTGAGCATATGCATAAAGAGTTGTACTGATGCTGTCACCCAGGTTGATAGCGTTGTTAAGAAGGCGTACAGTATGTTAGGTTTTATTGGTAGAGGGATTGAGTTTCGGAGCCATGAGGTCATGTTGCAGCTGTACAAAACTCTGGTGCGGCCGCACTTGGAGTATTGCGTACAGTTCTGGTCACCGCGTTATAGGAAGGATGTGGAAGCATTGGAAAGGGTGCAGAGGAGATTTACCAGGATGTTGCCTGGTATGGAGGGAAGGTCTTATGAGGAAAGGCTGAGGGTCTTGAGGCTGTTTTCGTTAGAGAGAAGAAGGTTAAGAGGTGACTTGATAGAGACATACAAGATGATCAGAGGATTAGATAGGGTGGACAGTGGGAGCCTTTTTCCTCGGATGGTGATGGCTAGCACGAGGGGACATAGCTTTAAATTGAGGGGTGATAGATATAAGACAGATGTCAGAGGTAGGTTCTTTACTCAGAGAGTAGTAAGGGCGTGGAATGCCCTGCCTGCAAAAATAGTAGACTCGCCCACTTTAAGGGCATTTAAATGGTCATTGGATAAACATATGGATGATAATGGAATAGTTTAGGTTAGATGGGCTTCAGATTGGTTTCACAGGTCGGCGCAACATCGAGGGCCGAAGGGCCTGTACTGCGCTGTAATGTTCTATGTTCTAAAGGAATCAAGGATGATGGGAAAAGGCCAGAAAGTGAAGTTGAGGGCTATAGATCAGCCATGATCTCATTTGGTGATGCAGCAGACTCAATGGACCAATGGCCTAATTCTGCTCCTATTCCTTATGGTCTAAGAGTAGGGATTATTGGTAGCCATTAATTGCAGAATCAGAGAATCATCCAGAATTGTTATGGTGCAGAAGGAGGCCATTCAGCCCACTGTTTCCATGCCAGATCTCTGGGCATGTTACTAAATGACAGTTTCCTGCCTTTTCCCCATAACCCTACACATATTCCCATTCAAGTAATCATTCAACACCCTCTTGAGTGCATAAATTGAAAAACCATGCTCCCAAATAGTACATTCCAGACACAAACTACTTACTGAGTTTTTTATTGTCACATCGCATTTACCTGTTTTGCAAAACATTTTCAAGCTGCGCTCTCGAGTTTCAATCTATTTATGAGTGGAAGCAGTTTATCCTGATCTACTTTATCTAGACAATTCATGATTTCGAAAACTTATTTTCAAATCTTCTCTTTGCCTTCTCCTCTTCAAGAATAACAGTCCCAGCCTCTCCAATCTTTCCTTGTAAGGGGAGTGCCTCATCCCTGGAACATGTCATTTGTACTTGAAAGCAGAGCCATGCAAACAAGGTTCTTGGGAGACTGAGAGTAGAGCAGGTCATCAGAATGCAGAACAGAGTCCATGGTCGTTGTTGCTGAGCTTTGTGAGCTCTTAAAAACTGTGAAATACCTAAGCAGAAAATGAGGTGCTGTTCCTTCACCTTGTGCTGGGTTTTACTGAAACACGAGAACAGAAATGTTAACGTGAGTAAGCTGTCTTAATGAAAGGACAGACAGCTCAGGATCATTCTTCTGGATAGAGTGAAGGTGTTCTGCAAAGTGGTCACTATTAGAATATTTCGTTCAGTCCTGGTCACCCTTCTGTAGGAAAGATGTTAGATTTGAAAGGATTTACAAGGATGTTTCCAGGGTTGGAGGGCCTGAGCCAAAGGGAGCGGCTGAATAAGATGAGACTATTTCCCTAGAGCTTTGGAGGCTGAGGGGTGACCTTATAGAGGTTTATAAAATCATGAGGGACATGGATAGGGTGGGGGAATCCAAAACTAGGTTTAAGGTGAGAGGAAAAAGAGAGGGGGAGGGGGTAAGGGGCAACTTTTTCATACAGAGGGTGGTGTGTGTATGGAATGAGCTGCCAGAGGAAGTGGTGGAGGCTGGTACAATTACAACATTTAAAAGGCATCTGGATGGGTACATGGATATGAAGCCTATGAAAGGTCGAGAGGGATATGGACCAAATACTGGCAAATGGGACTAGATTAAATTAGGATATCTGGTCAGCATGGATGAGTTGGACCAAAGCGTCTATTTCCAAGCTGTACAGCTCTATGATTATGACTCTCGGTCTGAGATTGGCCTCACCAAAGTCGAGGAGAGCAGATTGTGATCATCAGACTAGATTGAAAGAAGCACAAGTTGATCATTGTTTCACCTGGAGGATGTGTGTCAGGGCTCGGACAGTATTTTTATATCAATGAGGAGTGTCTTAATCTGTCAGAAACCAGAATCTAGCGAGCATCAACTCCAGGATTTAAACAAGCAAGGCTGTATGTATGGTACTCTGTTGTCTAATCTCGCTTTAAAACAATTTAGACAACTCCAACCAGAATGTTATGAATGAAGATGGAGATAGCAAGAACTGCAGATGCTGGAGTCAGAGTCAATACAGTGTGGAGCTGAAGGAACACAGCAGGTCAGGCAGCATTAGAGGAGCAGGAAAGCTGACGTTTCAGCTCGGGACCCTTCATCAGGACTGACCCAAAACGTCGACTTTCCTGCTCCTCTGATGCTGCCTGTCCTGCTGTGTTCCTCCAGCTCCACACTGTGTTGATATGTTATGAATGAATTTGCCCAAGTGTCCCACAATACCGAAATGGTCAAATCAATATGAACACAGGCCAGTACCAATGAAGAACAGTCGCAGCTTTATTGGGAATGAAGTTACAATAACCTTTAATACTAAACATACCATCTCTAATTCTATTTGGCCCTTTAAGGTTACAATAACGTCCCGAGTCTCCAGTAGATTTATGCAGTTGCTCTCTCTCTCTCTCTCTCTGGCTGTGTGAAGCTGCTTTCTTCCTCTGTCTGTCTGGATGGTCAGCTGGTCTCTGTCTCTTGCCGTACTGGTCTCCTCAGACCATTCCACAGAGTCCAAGAGTGAGGTGTGCAGGTGAAGCCTGTTTTTATACCTTTTAGATGGTTTTCTGGAATTTTCCATCGTTCTGATCCAATCGGGGAGATACACTTAATAGTTTAAAACAGAGCCAAAAATTTGGATAGCATGCTATTGTTGGGGATATGTCTGTGCAGGATCACTGTTGCCTTTTACATTATGTTAATATCATTAGCACCTGGCTGCTGTGTGGGTTTTATGATTTCAAAGTTTTACTTGGCTAATGCACCCAGCATCCTTTGCTGTTTGGCCAAGTTAGCGATCTATCTGTGTTTTAGCAGCCAGGAGACTACTACTGTACGACTGTGGAAATATGGACACTGCTCTATTTAAATCCCCTTCCGTATGCCTACCATTCTCATTGAGAATTAAAATTGAGCCTATAACTTCCACATGCAAGGTTCATACGTTCAGTCTTAGCTTTCCCATCCATGTTAACATGGATTTTCAGAAGGTGTCTGATGATGAACATACCAGCAAGCAACAAGAGGAGATTGCTTAGCCCCTCCTCTATCGTCACTATGATTATTATTGATCATCCATCTTAGTCCCCCATTCCCAGTCTGGCCCCATACCCTTTAGCCCTAAGAACTATATCTAACTCCTTCCTTCAATATTTTCACCTCAACCATTTTCTTTGGCAGAGAATTCCACAGGCTCCCCACTCTCTGAGTGAAGATGTTTCTCCTCATCTCAGTCCGAAATGGCCTGCCTCATAACCTTTGACTGTGATCCCTAGTTGGGGACTGTCTGTTTATTGGACTTCCTGCCTAGTCCTGTTAGAATTTTGTAGGTTTCTTTGAGATTCCCCTTACTTCCCTAAACTAGCTTTGCTTCATACGTCCATCTTGACATCCCAGGAATTGTACATTTGTTACGCTGCCTGGCTCAAAAGGACATCCAGGTGATTCGTGCAATTAAACAGCAGTATTTGTGTTGCGATGGACACTGGTGTCTGAGCTTGCTTTCTTAGTGTTCGTTGACTGTAAGGCTTACTTGTCGACAGCCAGCCTCTGACTAGATAACCCTGGAGACAAGGTCTAGATCTCTGAGTTACCCTCTGCAGTTTAGAGGGAGAGGCAGAGAGCTTGTTATTGTGGGACCCACTGAACAATTAGACGGGAGGGGGTGGACATCACGCTGTGTGGCACTTAATGTCAGAGATGTAGCAAGTGCATAGAAACTGTATGTGTGCTTCAACAAATGACAATGTGTGCCTTCAGTGGGTTTTTTTAAAAATTGATTTACAGGGCAAGGCTGTCTCTGGCTTGAGCAGCATTTATTGCCCATCCCTAATTACCCAGAGGGCAGTTAAGATTCAATCAATTGCTGTGGGTCTGGAGTCACATGTAGCCCAGACGAGGTAAGGATGACAGTTTCCTTCCCTAAAGGTCATTAGTGAACCAGATGGGTTTTTCCAATGGTCAACTCCTGGTCATAATTAGAGTGTTAATTCTACATTTTTATTAAAATCAAATTCTGTCAGCTGCCATGGTAGGATTTGAACCTGGGTCCCCAGATTATTATCTGGGTCTCTGGATTAACAGGCCAGTGATAGTACCACTAGGCTGTCACCTCCCCCTAGTAGGTGTAGGAGTGAAGCGGGACTGCAGTCAGTCAGGGAGTAAGGGGCTCAGCCTGTTTCAGTCCAGGAGGTCGGACACAGTCGGGCTTGGAGGTCAAGTGCAAGCAATCTGGGGATTACAGGCCATTCAGTCAGAGCGCTGTTCCAGCATCGCTGGGTCAGGTTTTCCTACATTGAGACAAAAGCAGCAATTGAGTATAATGAAAATGGATGGAAGAGCAGTTATTGGTGGTGCAGGAGCAGGAGAGGTATTGAGGTGTCTTCAGCGAATGAGGAGAAAGCACAGAGGGCAGGAAGGGTAGGTATGAGCTCTTTGACAGGCATGATGCAATGTAGCTCTGAGAGTTGTAGTCCCTGAGCCTTGGTGAGATACATGTGTTCTAATGTGAGTGCTGGTCCTTGGGTGTGAGGTAGCAGAGAGAAGATGAAGGCACTTTCCCTTACCGTGTGAGAACATTCACCCCAGACTATGGTGGACTAGACACCATTCACCACCACATACCATCTACATTGGGAACATTCAGCCCTTAGCCAAATCATCATGAAGACCAAAATCTCAGTCAACTTCAGACCTATCTCTCACAACTCAAGCAACCGATTGATGACGAAGGATTTTCATAGAGGATTAGCTAAGACTTCGTCAAATGAGTTAATAGGTCGATAACTAGGGAACACTAATTTGACCAAGGGTAGGATGACAAAAATATTGTTCACATGATGAGTTGTTGTGATGAAGTATGTTATAAACACATTCAATCACAACCAGCAAAAGCAAATCAAATATAGTCTTAAGCGAATGGACATTTGAAGATCTTTGTGGAAAGAGCAGGGGGAATGAGACAAAAAGCCCCTTCAAAGATCCACACAGGCTGGATGGGCCGAATGATGCACTGAATGTTCTATAATTCTAGTCAGCTTCTTTATACAATGATTTAATCTTTGAAAAATGACTGGACTATATCTGCTCTTTGTTGAGTTTAATCAGCTGAAGATATACAATACCTGTAAAGAAGGCACTGACAGAAGTAAAATATTCCTTGGTTTTTCTTTTGGTTCTTTCCTGTTTCAACCAATTTCCACACTAAACTTAATTAAAAGAAAGTCTAATTTTGATAATTTGTCACATTCCTGACTGACAAGATGTTAATGTAACATGCAAAATCGTGACACTGGTGTCCGAGGAGCTGTGTACAGTGGTATTTGATTGCAACTAAGTTAAAGTTGAAAGGAATTGTTGGCTCACTGTCATTTTTCCAATCAATATATCTCCATTTTCGTGCTTACCAAGCTGAATAAACCACGGCACTCATAAATGGGATTTTCTTTTATCTTTGAACATCTCGGTGTTTGGGGCTGGTACGGATCAATAGTAAATATCACAAGGAGAAATGAGCAGGAGGAGAAGGTTCTCAGAGCTCTTGTCTTCTCTGCTTAAGTATTGAGCCCTCAGAGCCCAAAACAGATCTTGGAGAAATAAAAACCCAGTTGCCAGGATAATGGGGAGAAATAGATTCACGATAATCAGCAATGCAGTAGCAGAATGGAAGCTCATCAGGTCAGGGCAGTACGCTGTGCATTTTTATATCCACAGGGAATTGTGTGGCAGCACAAAGTGAGCTGGGAATACAGAATGCAAGATTTCCAGTTTAAAGAATGGAATTAGAGAACTGTGTAGCACTGGGTGAGGCCATTCAGTCCCATGAGGCCATGCTGGCTCTTTCAAAGAGCAAGCCAGTCAGTCCATCCTTCTATTCTTGCTCTATAACCCTGCAATTCTTTTCCCTTCAAGTAGTTTTGCAGCTACCATTTGACATATACTATTGAATCACTCGATCAGGGAGTTGCATTCCAAATACTAACATTTGTTGGATAAAAGAACTGTTGTTCATGTAATAGAGTTTTTACAACACTGAATAAGGCTGTTTGGTCCATTATATATTCTAATCCCATATTCCAAACTTTGCTGGAGCCTTGTGTATTCTGGCTTTTGACGTGTTGATCTAAATAGTTCTTAAATGTCTTGAGGGTTCCTGCCTCGACCAGCCTTTCAGACAGTCAGTTCCAGATACCCACCGTCCTCCGGATGAAAAAAAATGTTCCTCAAATCCCCTGTAAACCTTCTGTTCCTTACATTAAAACTGTGTCCCGTGGTTATTGACCCCTTTACTATGGGGAAACATTTTTTTCCTACCACTCTCCCTCTCTATGCCCCTTGGAACTTTGTATACCTGAATCACAACCCTCCTGAACACCCTCTGCAGTAAAGAAAAAAAATCAGCCTATCTAGTCACCTTGAATAAACCATCTTAAATTCGACACCTTTGCAAATGTTTTATACTATTTCTCTGTCTAAGGCCTTTGTGATTTTGAATGTCTCCATCAAACCTTCTTTTATCCTTCTCTGCTCCAAGAAGAAAGTGTGAAACCTCTTCCATCATATCCACATTGCTATCTTTGTCTCACTGTATGGTGCAGGAGACAAAGCAATAGGACCCTCTGCTTTATCTGTAGGTGTGAAAACCTACTAAGCACCACCAAGTGTGAACCAACTCCATGGTCGACCTGACTGGGGAGCTCTTCAAAGCCATCAGGCTGAAGTATGAATGTGATTTCTTTTACCGGTCAATATTGAGGGACAACTGTTGGGATCTCAGGTTCCAATCGGTGGCTACATCGCCGTTCTGGCCTCAATTTGCTGGGAGAATTGCTACAAGCCTTCCAATTCTTTTGTGACAACCAAGGGTCCATGGCCACAGCAAATGACAGCCATCTGCAAGGGTCAACAGGCGGACTTCAGGAAGAACCTTGAATGAGTCAACTTCAGTCAAAGTATTGGGACGTTCTACCCTGACCATGAAAGACCATCAAATAAGATAACTTAGAAGCAACATCTTACTTCCAATCTCCCCACTTATCTTCCAAATGCAGTAATGTCTGTCACACTCAGGAACATATCCAAGTTCCCTTTTCTAAATTCTGCCCAGCAGATCTGAGATCACTATTCACATCAGTAGACTGGCACAGAGTCATTAAAGCTCAGAAAGTGGCCATTCAGCCCATAGAGATTGCCCGCAGTTCTAGATGATGGCTGAATCATCTCTATGCCACGTTCCCGCGTTAGCTCAATATTCCTTAACGTCATTAATCTCCAGAAAACTATCAATATCTGACTTGAATCTTCTTGATGATTGGGCTTCTACAGCCCTCGAATCGAAAGATTCTCTGCCGTCTAAATGAAGAGGTTCCTCCTCATCTCAGTCTTAAATAACCTGCCCCTTAACCTGAGATTACGTGTCCACTGTCTCGAGTCACCAGCCGGAGGAATCATTGTGTCTACATTCACACTGTCATAAGAATCCAGTTCACTCCATTCCCGCGTCCCATCCCTACTTCCCTGCTATATCATTTCTCTTAAATGTCCATCCAATTTTTTTTAAAAAAAGAAATATAATCCCTACAGTGTGAAAACAGGCCCTTTGGCCCAACAAGTCCACACTGACTCTCAGAGCATCCCACCCATACATGTCCCCCAATAAACCACCTAATCTATGCATCCCTGAACACTACAGGCAATTTAGCATGACCAATTCACTGAGCCTGCACATCTTTGGACTATGGGAGGAAACTGGAGCACCCGGAGGAAACCCATGCAGACCTGGGGAGAATGTGCAAACGCCACGCAGACAGTCACCTGAGGGTCCCTGTCACTGTGAGGCAGCAGTGCTAACCACTGAGACACTGTGCTGCCCCCTTTACTTTCAAAATCATCGATCATCTCCATTTCCACCACCCCTGTCAGCAGTAACTTCTGTCGACGAGTCATCTGATGTGAGCTGTCTTGGTCCCACATCAGGGAATCAGTCCTCTCTCGTCTCTGACCTGCATAGTTTCCAACTTCTGACTGACGGGAACTGAGGCAATTGCTACATACATCAAGAAAAAAAAAACTTATAAAAATTTAAATTGGTATTTTAGACTCCTGACAAACTTGCACAGAATCTCTGAAGTCAAAAGCATTGAGCAGGAATGAAATTTGAAGCGTGTATCTCTCTGAGCAGTTTCGAGAGTAGCTGTTTGTTGAAAACACCTTGGGGTATTGATTGAAATTCACTCTTGTCATTTCATACATAGCCTGGCCTCCTGAATCTACTGATTTCTACTGAGGCAGCCTTTTTGCTTTTAGATAACTTCAAGGTTGATGCAGTGACACAATACTGTCTGCAAACAGATAACCAGCAGCAGGGGAGCTACTTAATGGTCATTTAAAGGGAGTGCTTCTTCTTTCAAAGAAATCTGAACCCACATCTCCACCCCCCGCACCCGCACCCGTACCTGCACCCCTGCTGTTCTCATGACACTAGGCTGTAGTCTGGGGGAGGATGAATTGTCAGGTAAGAGGAATAAAGCAAAAACAGAAATTGCTGGTCAAGCTCAGCAGGTCTGGCACCATCTATGGAGAGAAATCAGAGTTAACATTTTAGGTCAAGGGCCCCTTCCTCAGAACTAATGGTAGCCACAAAAACATCCTCAGGGAAATTGCAGAAAATTTCCTAAAGAAGGGTCCCAACCCAAAACGTCAGCTTTCCTGCTCCTCTGATGCTGCCGGCCCTGCTGTGTTCCTCAAGCTCCACACTGTGTTATTAGTTTTAAGGAAGTGTCACGAGACCCGAAACGTTAATTCTGATTTCTCTTCACAGATGCTGCCAGAACTGCTGAGCTTTTCCAGCAACTTCTGTTTTTTGTTCCAATTCATGGCATGAACTGCTGCCAAGCATTTTAAGCAAACTCACTAAGTCAATAATTGGACACGGAAGAATTTGCAAGGAGCTGCTTCTCCAATCAGAGGCTGTTTCTCTCCCACTCTTGCTGCTGATTGGTCATGTGTGCCTGCAGGTCACAGAACAGGAAGAATTTCAAATGATGTTAAAGTGAAACTGATAAGGTTAAATAGTTATGCAGTAAGGGTTTCACTTAATGAACAATTAAATTAAAATGAAACAATGTTAAGTGGATCAATGTTAAATGTGGACTTATTGTAGAAGTCACCCTTGACTTAAAGAGCCATTGGCTGCTCTTTTATTTGAGGGAGGTTTTGTCAACATTTAGGGTGGTATGGTGGCTCAGTTGGTGGAGTTGTGGATAGTCTGGTTGCCGGTTGCCGGTTGCCGGTTGCCGGTTGCCGGTTGCCGGTTGCCATAGATAAGCTGCAGAACTGGGCTAAGAGGTGGCAAATGGAGTTTAATGCGGAAAAGTGTGAGGTGATTCACTTTGGAAGGAGTAATAGGAATACAGAGTACTGGGCTAATGGTAAGATTCTTGGTAGTGTGGATGAGCAGAGAGATCTTGTTGTCCATGTGCAAAGATCCCTGAAAGTTGCCATCCAGGTTGATAGGGTTGTTAAGAAGGCGTACGGTGTGTTAGGTTTTATTGGTAGAGGGATTGAGTTTTGGAGCCATGAGGTCACGTTGCAGCTGTACAAAACTCTGGTGCGGCCGCACTTGGAGTATTGCATACAGTTCTGGTCACCGCATTATAGGAAGGATGTGGAAGCATTGGAAAGGGTGCAGAGGAGATTTACCAGGATGTTGCCTGGTATGGAGGGAAGGTCTTATGAGGAAAGGCTGAGGGACTTGAGGCTGTTTTTGTTAGAGAGAAGGAGGTTAAGAGGTGACTTAATAGAGACATACAAGATGATCAGAGGATTAGATAGGATGGACAGTGGGATCCTTTTTCCTCGGATGGTGGTGGCTAGCACAAGGGGACATAGCTTTAAATTGAGGGGTGATAGATATAGGACAGATGTCAGAGGTAGGTTCTTTACTCAGAGAGTAGTAAGGGCGTGGAATGCCCTGCCTGCAAAAGTAGTAGACTCGCCAACTTTAAGGGCATTTAAATGGTCATTGGATAAACATATGGATGATAATGGAATAGTTTAGGTTAGATGGACTTCAGATTGGTTTCACAGGTCGGCCCTCGATGTTGTGCCGAAGGGCCTGTACTGCGCTGTTATGTTCTATGTTCAGTGATTAGTCCTGCTACTTTGCAGTGCCAGGGGCCTGTGTTCAATTTCACCTTCGGGCAACTGTCTGTGTGGAGTTTGCACATTCTTCCCTGTGTCTGTGTGGGTTTCCTCTGGGTGCTCCAGTTTCCTCCCACAGTCCAAAGATGTGCAGGATAGGTGGATTGGCTGTGCTAACTTGCCCATAGTGATTAGGTGGGTTATAGGGGGGTGGGGATGGGGGTGGGTCTGGGTGGGATACTCTGAGGGTCAGTGTGGACTTGTTGGGCTGAAGGGCCTGTTTCCACACTGTAGGGATTCTATGATTCCTCAGGCAAGTGGCCAGGTTGAGAAGGTATGACCATCAGGGGAACCCCAGGTCAGGTACAGGAATTGAGCTCATGCTGTTGATGTCACTCTGTGCCACAAACCACCTTTTCAGCCAACTGAGCTAACCAACTCCCTTCCTGTGCCCTATCTAATTGGAATGGAGGAAACTGCACATTACTAGGCAAGGTGAGAATTTTCATTTACTCACCGATGCTGGGCGTCACTGGCCAGGCCATCATTTATTGCCCATCTCTAATTGCCCAGAGGGCAGTGAGGAAACAATCACATTGATGTGAGTCTGGAGTCACGTGTAGTCTGTACCAACCAAAGGAAGCAGATTTCCTTCCCTAAAGGATATTAGTGAACCAGATTGGTTCTTACAACGATCAGCAATGGTTATCATGAGACTCCTAATTGCAGAATTAAGTGATTGAATTCAAACAGACAAGAGTAGAATCAGTTGGATTCCTCTTTCGAGGAGAGGAACAGGCTCAACTGGTTGAATTGCCTTCATCAGTGCCAGATTGTTCTATAATTCTCCCAACTGAAGAAATGGCTTGTTAAATGATGTCGTAAGAACTGCCACATTACAGCTAACCGGTAATCGCAAAATCTATTTGTACACATTGTTTCACCTTTGTATTGATTTCAGAATCTGTTTTGCCTGTCTGTTTTACGGGTGAGATTAACTGTAGAAAAGTAGGATTAAAGAAGTGGTACAATTAGGAGTGAAGTCATTAAATTACATTTTAAAAGAACAGCAATATCAACAGGTCAGCACTTAAATGCAGCTACATTCCCATTACAACATAGACTGGCTTCCTGGAAACTTTGATGGAAATCATTAGTCTATCAAGGACATGCCATGCCCCCACTGTAAAACAAGCCTTTTCATATTGCAACTGTTGCACTAATAGCAGCCTAAGACATCAATAGACACTGATCCTGACTGGGAAGGCAGCAAAGAGTATGTAGCACGATGCTAATTGAATGAGTTAAGTCAGGTTTGAGCTTACAGTCGGATAAGCCTTTGGCTTTGTTGGTGTATAGAAGGTGAAAAGCAATGACTTCCCTGAGGACTGTTATGCAAAATTTAGATTTTTACACTCTAAGAGTTAAATGATACATCCCAATTAGAAGTAGAAGGCTGGTTTCAAATTTGTATGGAGTGAACTTTATACAGCTTAGATTCTAATTCTGGGCTCCCTGCCACAGGAAAGATGTTGTTAAATTTGAAAGAGTGCAGAAAGATTTTTACAATGAAGTTACCAGGATTGGAGGATTTGGGCGTAGGGAGAGGCTGAATAGGCTGGGGCTATTTTCCCTGGAATGGGAGGCTGAGGGGTGACCTTATAGAGATTTATAAAATCATGAGTGGCATGGGTAAAGTTAACAGACAAGGTCTTTTCCCCAGGGTAGCGGAGTCCAAAATTAGAGGGCATAGGTTTAAGGTGAGAGGGGAAAGATTTAAAAGGGACCTGAGAGGCAACCTTTTCACATAAAGGGTGATGCGTGTATGGAATGAGCTGCCAGAGGAAGTGGTGGAGGCTGGTACAATTACAGCATTTAAAAGGCATCTGGTTGGGTACCTGGATAGAGAGGGTTTAGAGGGATATGGGCCAAATGCAGGCAAGTGGGATTAGTTTAGTTTGGGAAATTTGGTCAGCATTAGAGAGTTGGACCCAAGGTTCTGTTTCCGTGCTGTACAACTCTATGAATCTATTGACAGTAGGATACCTGTAGGTGTCTGTGTAAACAAGAGACCGTATTAATGACAATATCCCAGGAATAACCTAGAGACAATGTAGGACAGACACTGATAAAGGAAGGGGCAGCAATATCCAGTGTGAGATGGATTGTATATACTCAGACTGGGTAAAGGAGACCTGAACACGTTAACTCACAACACTGAGGGACATCTGTTTTGTTCGCTGTATATGAAGGAAAATGGGAATGTGGAAAAGGGATGCCAATAATATGAAAACGTCAACTTTTCTGTGTGCTTCAGAGCTTTGCTTTGGTCTAATACCAAAGGTAAACCTTTCTGCTCATCACGCAGATAAAATGATAAATCTGCAATCAGTCTCCAGCAATTGATTATTTATGAGTCAAGACAACAGCACAGAAGTTGTAGAGTTGTGTGATTGGAGGCTGTTACTGCTAGAAGCCCTTATCTGAAGTAATCTTTCCTGGGGTGTTACCTAATGTATCTGCGCTGCTCTAGGCCTACAGTCCAGCACAGAGACTTCCTCATAAATTCCTCTTGCACAACTTGTACAACAATTGTCTTCTCTATTTTGAGAGTTGGGGACAATGAGCCTGCACTGCTACAAATAAACTTGGTTCACTTTAATTTAACACCACAAGCTGCTGCTGTCTGCTTCATACTATTAATTGGAAATGGTTGTCATTCCATACCAGAATTTGGGAAATTTGGAATGAATTGGATGATCAGCCATGATCCTATTGAGTGGCACAGCAGGCTTGAAGGGCCAAATGGCCTACTCCTAGTCCTATTAAACAGGAGAGGGTTCAGAAAAGGTTTACCAGCATGTTGCCAGAAATGGAGGGCTTGAGGTATAAAAATAGACTGGAAAGGCTGGGACTTTTTCCCACTGGAGTGTAGAAGGTTGAGGGGTGACCTTATCGAGGTTTACAAAAGCATGAGGGGTATAGAAATGGTGGATTACAAGGGTCTTTTTCCCCAGGGTGGAGGAGTTCAAAACTAAGGGACATATTTTTAAGGTGAGAAGAGAAGGATTTTAAAAAGTCATGAGGGGCAACTTTGTTTTACACCGAGAGTGGTTCGTGGGTGGAATGAACTGCCAGAGAAAGTGATGGATGCAGGTATAGTTACATCATTTAAAAGACATTTGGATAAGTTCATGAATGGGAAATGTTTGGAGGGATATGGGCCAAATGCAGGCAGGTGGGACTAGTTTAGTTTGGGATTATGGTCAGCATAGACTGGTTGGGCCAAAGGTCTGTTTCTGTGCTGTATAACTCTATGACTCAAAATCACTGCGTCAGGCGAGACTCAGTTGGCAGCATGTCCATCTCAGGGTCAGAATCTCGAGGAAACTATATCCCACCTCCAGAAATGGCTGTGTTGCTATTCCATTGAGAGTTCCCACTGTACTGTTGGAGGCAGCAGCATAATGAGCAGCATTCTGACTCCACCTCTTGTTTAAGGAGCCAACTCATAGAGGAGATGTTCAATCGAGGAGGGGTGCAGTGCCATCTGCACACACAAATGAATGAAAAGACATCCCTGAAATTGTTTTGAAGAAGATCAGTACTCAGGTCAATATTTATGTCCCACTTATGATCAGTATGCACACTACATGGGGGCTTGTTGCACAAAGATTGATTATCACATTCCCTTACAACACCGCCACAATTCCTACATGGGTTTAAAATGGTTTAGGACCTAACCTGAGTTTGTCAAAAGTAAAGATGCTGGGAGTGAAATGCAGACAGGATCAGAGAAATTCAGTTCGGAGAAGTCTGTGTGAAACATTAAAAATTTCCACTCACCAGTCAGGCAGCAAGAATTGTTTGTGTGCTGTGAATTCTCAGCGAGTACAAGTTTTCTCTTCCTTCACACAGAAGCTAAACTAGTAACATTGCTCAAGTAAAACATCAAAGTTTTTTTTACTATTTTCATGGGAGGTGGTTATCACCGACATGAGCACCTGTAGCCTGTCCCTAATTGCCCTTGAGCTGAGTGTCTTGCTTGGCCACTTCAGAGGGCAGTTAAGAGTCAACAACATGAAGTCACATGTAGGCCAGACCAGGTAAGGATGGTAGATTTCCTTCCCAAAAGGACATAAGTGAACCAGATGGCTTTTCACGACAATTGATAAGAGATTTATGGTTATCATCAGTGAGACAATAGCTTTATATTTTTGATTGGTGAATGAAATTTATATTTAGAACACGAATTGTGTATGAACACCAAAAAGACAGAAACAATAGGAGATAGGAGAGAACATTTGAAAAAACTAGAATGCAGATTGAACCACTGGAAAAATATAGACGCATTTGTCTATTCAGGACAAATGAAAGCAGAAGATGGCAGATTTGATACAGAAGTTAAAAGAAGGATAGAGATAGCTGCAGTGATTGTAATGGGGTCAGCCAGCTGGACCTCATAGAATATAAATTAACCTGTTACAATCAGGGAGCCCTGGCTGACAGATATAAACAGGAGTGTCAGGTGTTCTGTACACTCTGAGAGCTGGCTCTGAGGCAGCCGGACCAGTGTCAAGGACTCTCCATGTGTAAATAAAGGGGGACTTAGTGATGGGATACCGGCCTCTGTGGAGTTATTTCAATAGCCAGAGGAATTTTGTGAAATTTTGTAAAAGCAAAACTCAAGCTTGTAAAAAGGAATAATTCATAAAAAGCTACATTCCATCCACTTTCCTGTCTGCCCCAGAAACCGAGACAATCAGAAAAATAGAAGGCTTCGAAATGTAAGAGCGAAATGAACTCTAAAATGTGACATCCAGAAAAGAAAATGCCAGCCTTTTGTCCATTTGACCAGAGCTTAATAGCTGCAGAGATCGCTTCTCGTGGTAGGCAGAAGGAAAAGGGGGTGTCTAGGCAAAGTTGAACGCCAAATGTCACAGATGGGAACAGCAAATGTGGAAGATGTTGTATTCATAGATTATTCATTCATTTATTGTCATATGTATTTGTGACATGTATTTGTCACTCAAGGAGGGGTGCAGTGCCATCTGCCCACACAAACAAATAAAAAGAGATCCCTGAAATTGTTTTGAAAAAGGTCAGTACTCTGCCGCTCTCCAGTGCCAACTTAAAACACAGAAATAAACCAGACGTGGAGTATAAAGACAGAAAAATAAAGAAACAAACGTAAAGTTCAACATTACAGTCCTTACTTAGCCATGAGCCTGGGATCTGGCCTTATCCACCCCCACGCTGAGACCAATAACAGAACGAAGCAGTTGACCAGCCTCGAATACCTTCACTGCGCTGCCACTGCAGAACCGTATCGCCATTCCTCAAAGCCATCTTCACTCTATTTACGACGACATTGTCATGAGACAGCGCTGGGCCAATCTTGGCAATGCAGCCACTGCTAAAGCTGCTGGGTCCAGCACTACACAGTGGGACCCAAATTCGCCTCCTTGCGCTGCCACCAGGAACAAATCTTGCCTCCAACGCGCTGGAAACCTTGATGCTGTCTGAGCTCTCCTCCAGAAGGTAACTAAGGTTGAAGTAAGAAAGAAAAAAGCAGAGAAAGAAGGAAAAAGAAAAGGAAACACAGATGGAGTGGACGAACTGCGGGCCTCCTGGGCAAGATTTCTTCCTGGTGACGGTGGAAAGAGGCAGGTTTGGGCCTGTGTCTGGCGCGGGAGCTGGCTGCATTGTTACTCTACCACCATCTTGATAACAGATTAGCATGACTTACTGTGACAGCAGGACCCCTGGCAGGAGGAGCTCCAAGCAGAAGCACCAACCAATTACCGAGATTGAGGAGATGAAAGTCATGCACCAGCAGGCAACTACACGGCAGAAGACAACATGGGTTTCACTCATCAAACAGAACTCTCAGGTTGGGAGGTGACAAGAATTAAGCAAGTGACACAGCTTATAATGAAGTGAAAAACCGAAAGAGAAATTGCCCCTAAGTACAAGGAGTAGATGATTAGCTTTCTGAGGATGTTATGTCAGACGTAAAACAAAAACGGTCATCCATGTGCTTGCTGAGTGACACCGATAAGTAGTTCAGTGGACTGAAACATTCTCTACGACAAAGAATGAAAACAGAATGCTAAGCACTTGCTAACAAATGTCGGGATCTGACTGATAATCAATTGCACTGGCAGATTGCAGTCAAATCCCAGAAAATGTACACATCTTAAATAGCTGTCGATTTCTGAAGGAGCAATTTACTCAGATTGGGCGAACTGAATGAAGCTGGTTCGACATCATGTTTAATTGTCAGCTCACTTCAAACTGCAATTTATTTCTTTCTTATAATCATCATTTCATGCGATGTGAGTGTCACTGGCAGCTAAGGACAATATTAGTTGCTCATTCCTAATTTGTCCTCAGGATGTACTAATGAACTGCCCTTGTGGACTCAGCAGACCAAGCAGCATCATAGGAGCAGAGGGGCTGACGTTTCAGGCCTAGACCCTTCATCAGAAAAGGGGGAGGGGAAGGGGGTTTTGAAATAAATAGGGAGAGAGTGGGAGGCGGATAGAAGAGGGATAGAGGAGAGGATAGGTGGAGAGGAAACAAACAGGTCGAAGAGGCGGGGATGGAGCCAGTAAAGGTGAGTGTAGGTAGGGAGTTAGGAAGGGGATAGGTCAGTCCAGGGAGGACGGACAGGTCAAGGGGGCAGGATGAGTTTGGTCGGTAGAAGATGGAGGTGCGGCTTGAGGTGGGAGGAGGGGATAGGTGGGAGGAAGAACAGGTTAGGGAGGCAGGGACGAGCTGGACTGGTTTTGGGATGCGGTAGGGGGAGGGGAGATTTTGAAACTTGTGAAATCCACATTGATACCATCGGGCTGCAGGTTTCCCAAGCGGAATATGAGTTGCTGTTCCTGCAACCTTCGGGTGGCATCGTTGTGGCACTGCAGGAGGCCCAGGATGGACATGTCGTCTGAGGAATGGGAGGGGGAGTTGAAATGGTTCGCGACTGGGAGGTGCAGTTGTTTATTGCGAACCGAGCGTAGGTGTTCTGCAAAGCGGTCCCCGAGCCTCCGCTTGGTCTCCCCGATGTAGAGGAAGCCACA
>NC_063335.1:113049571-113139344 GCF_021869965.1 Rhincodon typus | reverse complement strand
CTTGGCCTGCTGTGTTCATCCAGCTCTGCACCTTGTTGTCTCAAGTTCCTGTTTTGGCTGTTTGCCTACTGTTGCTTGACTGTGTTCCAGTGGGTTAACTTTAGGACGTACAAGTGCTATGCAAATGCAAGTTATTGTTGCTGCTGTTCAGAAAAAAAAAAGGAATTGCGCCTTCAAATCATCTCGAAGTTGATGAAACTTCATGAAATCAGTTCTGAAGAAGGGTCACCAGACCCAAAACGTCAACTCTGATTTCTCTCTGCAGATGCTGCCAGATCTGCTGAGCTTTTCCAGCAATTTCTGTTTTTGTAGTTGTAGATGAATATTCTCTCTTGGTTATGCTAAATTTCTCAAAGGGCTTTGACAGAATTCCTCATCAAAATTTCTTGTCCAAACTCCAACACACTGCAATGACTCAGTGTGCTGAAGACTGAGATAGAGAGATTTTTAATCAGTCAGGGGATGAGGTATGGGGACAATGCAAGAGAGTGGAGTTGATGATTATCAGATCTCATCACAAGGCAGAACAGGCACAATGGACTAATTGGCCTGCCTCTGATTCTAGGTCTCATAGCGTTATGATATATGATCATAAATCATCCTGCCCTAGAGATGTCCTATCAGAGTGCCAGAATGTACTATGCAGGGACATTTACTTTCCTTGCATAAACAAATGCCTGTCCCAACAAGTTAAAAAACAGATTCACCTATTTGGAGATGACTGTGTGATTTACACATCAGGTAAAAAGCTCAAGATTGTATGAAATCACTACAAAATGATCTTCTGGTGTAACAAAAATGTCAAGACCAATGGGAGATAGCACTCAAGACCAAACAAATGCACTGTTCCTTGCATTAACAGCAAAAGGGATCTGCCAATAGATATCCTTAGGCTCTGTCATAAAATTCTTCAACAGTGAGAGATGCAGGCCATAGACCTGAATCCAGGATGATATGTTGCCTTGCTTGAGTCCGGGGTCAGGAATATCACTGAACAGCTGCAGGGCGCCCTAAAGGGGCAGAGTAAGTTAGAAGTTATACAGGAAACTTGCCTTTGTTAGTTTAGGCATAGATTATAAAAGCAGGGAGGTCATGTTGGAGCTATACAGCACTTTGGTTAGATCACGCCTGAAGTACTGTGTGCAGTTCTGGTCTCCGTGATTTTGGAAGGATGTGTTTGTACTGGAGGGGGTACAAAGGAGATTCAGCAGGATGTTGCCTGGAATGGTGCAGTTCAGCGATGAAGAAAGGCTGGATAAGCTGGGGTTGTTTTCCTTAGAGCAGAAGAAGTTGAGAGAGGACCCGATAAAGGTGTGTAAGAGGGGCCTGGCCAGGGTAGAAAGAAAGCAACTATTCCTCTTAGTTGAAGGGTCAATAACAAGGGGGCATTATTAAATGTAAAAGGCAAAAGGTTTAAAGGGGATTTGAGGAAAAAGATTTTCACTCACGGGATGGTGGGAATCTGCAATGCACTGCCTAGGAGGATAGTTGAGAACCCTTAAAACATACTTGGAAAAACACTTCAAATGTCATGACATCCAAATGTTAGAAAGTGGGACTAGTGTAGATTTAGTGTAGCTTTGGCATCAGAGACTTAAAGGGCCAAAGGACCTCTTCTGTCCTTTTCGATTCTATGATTCATGTTCTGGTACACGTTAGTATCAATGATAGAGGTAGAGTGAGAGACAGGGCTTTATTCAAGAGTTCAGGGAGGTAGGCAGTGGATTAAGAAGCAGATCTCTAAATTTACAATCTCTGGATTACTTCAGTGCTAGCAAGCACAGAAATAGGTGAATAGGGTTGATGAATGTGTTGCTCAAGAATTGGACAGAAGGTTTTAGATTCCTAGATGATTGGGACCGTTTCTGGGCAAGAAGGGGCCTGAACAAGGGTGCGTTTGCTAGGCCTCTTGGAAGGGGTTCAAACTATTTCAGCAAGGAGAGGGGACGCAGTATTAGTATAATAGGGACACAACGCATTTTAGTCAGGGAACTAAGACAGTGGAAGTTCAGCCATATTGAGTTTCAAGGGAGTAAGGTGAGGCTGGATGTCCTCTACTTTAATGCTGGGAGCATTTATTTTAGGTAAGACAGATAAGTTAACGGCATGACATTTGGAATTGTGACATTGTTGCTGTGTGTTTCAGGGAGGAACAGGAGTGGCAACTCAACATCCTGGAGCGTAGAAAACAAAAAATGCTAGAAATCACAGCGGGTCAGGCAGCATCTGTGGAGAGAGAGCAAGCAAACATTTCAAGTCTAGATGACTCTTCATCTGGAGTATAGGATCTTCAGGCAGGACAGATGAGGGTGCAAAGAGGAGATGGTGTTACAATATTAGCCAGTAACTACAGTAAGGAAGGATGATATTTTGGAAACATATTCCAATGAGGCTTTGTGGCTAGAGTTTAGGAATAAAAAAGGAGCAGTCACATTGTTGGGAGTGTACAGTAGGCCCCCAAACATGAGCTGGAAAACCGAGAAACAATGTAGACAATTCGCTAAGGTGTGCAGTAATAATAATTGTTTTTTTAAAAATTTGCTCATTAAATGTAAGCATCATTGGCTGAGCCAGCATTTATTGCACATTGCCCAGGGACATTTAAGAGTCAACGCAACCAAGCAGTAACATAACAAAGGAGTACTCAATGAATGGCAGGAGACTGGGAAGCTCGGAAGGACAGAAAGATTGTGGGGTATTTGTCTACAGTTTCCTTAAAGTGGCAGTTGGACAGGCTAATAGTGTAGTTGAGATGGCATATGGGATGCTTGTCTTTATCAGTCGTGGTACAACTTATAAGAGCAGAGAGGTTATGCTGTACGAAACTCTGATTTTGCCACAGCAGGAGTGTTCTGTGCAGTTCTGGTCACCACTATAGGAAGGATGTGACTGGACTGGTGGGGATGCAGAGGAGATTGACCAGGATGTTGCCTGGGACGGAGCACTTTAGCTATGAAGAGAGACTGGAAAAGCTCAAATTGGTTAAGCAGAGAAGGTTGAGGTGGATTACATTACGTAGGGTATGGACAGAGTAGATAGGAAGCAGCTGTTCCCCTTAGTCAAAGGGTCAATAATGAGAGGGCATCATTCTAAAGTGAAGGGTAGGAGGCTCAGAGGGTACTTGAGGAATTTGTTTTCACCCAGAGGGTGGCACGTGTCTTGATTACATTGTCTGGGAGAGCAGTAGAGCAGAAAACCTCACGTGCTTTAAAATGTACGTAGGTGAGCACTTGAAGTGTCATAACATTCAAGACTATTGACCAAGTGCTGGAAAGGGACATTAGTGAGGTTAGATCAGTGCAGACTCGATGAACTGAATAGCCTCTTCTGTGCTGTATGACTCTGTGACTCCGTGGTGTGTTGTTTTACAGGAGCATGAAAGGCTAAGGGCAAATTGTTTGAAATGTGGAAACAGCCATAAACAACATTGTGACTATAGACAGGACAGGACGGGGAGTTAAAAATTACAGGCTCTGATGTTTTTAATGAGATACGGAAACAAGAAGACGTGACAGAGTTATAGTGTTAATCAGAAATAACATAATGACAGTCAATGTTAATCAGAAGAAGCATAACGACAATCACAAGAAATAACAAAGGAAGGGATAGAAAGATAAAGTGAGATAGTGAAGGGTGAGAGGAATGTAATGTAAACACTGGCAAAGATTTGTTGATCTGAAAGGTCTGTTTCTGTGCTGTAAATTCTCTGTAATCTCCTGTCTTTCTTCTTGAGGTAATATGTAATTCTATCTAATGGGCATCCTAAAGTGACAGCAATTTCTCTCGATCTCCTGGCAATAGTTCCATGAGTTAAGGTGTATGTGCAATGCATGGTGATATTTACCTTCAGTGAGAGAAAGCATGAAAATCCTGCAATATTTTATGTTCAGGGCTGCATACATTTGCATTACACTGAAAAGCCTTGACTGCATCCTTAATAAGCTGTTTATTCCTGCATTGGTTCAATCCACCCACTCTCCAATTTAATTACTGCCTTGAAACCTCTGATTTATTAATGATTGTGCTACATTGGTGGTACAGCTTTGACTCAGGATTAAAGCTGCTCAGAGTAATTCTTATTATGAGCTTTGCGTGACAAAAGCGCCCGAAGTCGACCTGTCCTGTGGGGCTATGTCCTGTGTGTGACTCATTACTGCTCAGTCTGAATTCTAAATGCATCACCCAGGTATAAGTTAATACACAGAGAATGCATGACACTTACTGGAGCACTAAAACTGTCCAATTATCTAAAACCGTGTCTGATGGACCCAGACAGTTGGCAGACCTCATTGATAGATCATTTATCTGAACTGACAACGTAATAAAGGAGTTTAGATCAGCAATGTCCTGCCTGTAATAATGATGGACAGGGCACCAGTGTCTGTTACAACTATTAGGTCAGATGAAGGTCTGAGAAGCTAAATACACCACAGATGGTGAATAAATGTGAACACTGAGCTGAAGTAATTGTCAGATTGGTACCTGCCTACTAATTGCTTCAAAGATGGTCATTACTTATAGCTTGTATCAGTTTTTGTTTCGGTGTAACTATCTCTGAATGCTTGTTAATCTGTCTCATCATTGTTGGGCATTGGTAAAAGCCTATTTGTGTTGGGGTTTAAAGTGAGGACCTTGTCTGTGAAGTATTGATGGATCAGGTGGTCAGATATTGTTGTCGAGGTGAACCAGGGTGACGGACACTCTTGTCCCTGTAGCCTTCTTCCACCTTCACAGCTGGTGAGACACAAATCCTTCTCCCACTTGTTCTGGCACTTGTTCATGTACCACCAATCTATCCACCTGTCTATCTATCCATCTACACCCTCACACCCATCCAATCACCCATCCATCTCCCCATCCCCACATCTGTCCATCCACAAATTGATTTGCCCATATGTTCATCCCTCAAGCTGCCTGTCCATAAACTCGTTTTTTTTGTACAAACATTCAAGAACATATTTTTATTTCATTCATTCACAGGATGCAGGCATCGCTGGTTAGGTAAGTAGTTAGTACCCATCTCTAATTGCCCAGAGGACAGTTAAGAGCTTTGGGTCTGGAGTGATATGTGGATCAGACCAGGTAAGGACTGCAGTTTCATTCACTAAAGATATTAGTGAACTAGATGGGTTTTTACAACAATCAACAATGCTTACATGATGAACTTTGGACTAACATTTTTTTTTAATGACTGTGAAATCAGTGAAGAGATGGATGTGGTCATCACAGTTGGGAACTTTCGGGGATCTCCTAGAAACCTATAAATTCTGTGCCTGATACTACCTCTCTCACTAACACCTGAAGGAGTAAGACTCCGAAAGCGTGTGTTTTCAAATAAACTTGTCGGACTATAACCTGGTGTCATATGATTTCTGACATTGTCCACCCCAGTCCAACACCTGCACCTCCACATTATACATTTTCTATCAGGATTAGACAGGGTAATTTTGTGATAACTTAGCAAGTTGGATCCAAAATTGGCTTAGTGGCAGGAGACAGAGGGTGGTGGTAGAACGCTGTTTGTGTCACTGGAGCCTGGTGTCCAATGGTGCACAGAGTTCGGTGATATATGTGGATAAGTAAGTGGATGTGGATGTGCTAAGTAAGTTTGTGGATAACACGATGATTTGTCAGGTGGTTGACTGCAAAGAAGGTCACAGCTTATGGAAAAATATATACGGGTTGGTCAGATCAGTGGCAGATGGAAAATGTGTGAGGCAGCGAACTTTGGAAAGAAGACATAACGGAAGCTTATCTACTTTAGATGTGCCATAGATGATAGGAGTAGGGAGTTGATGTGGGAGCTGTACAGGACTTTGGTTAGGCTGGGCTACTGTGTGCAGTTCTGTTCACTGCACTATGTGATTGCACTGGAGGGGGTGCAGAGGAGATTCATCAGGCTGTTGCCTGGGATGGAACATTTTAGTGACGAAGAGAGACTGGATAAGCTCGGGTTGTTTTCTTTAGAGTAGAGGGAACCTAACTGAGGCTGTGAGGGGCATGGACAGAATGGAAAAGAAGCAGCTGTTCCTATTAGTTGAAGGGTCAACTAGTTGAAGGGTCAAAGAGAAGGAGGTTTACAGGGGATCGGAGAAAAGATGTTTTCACCCCATGGGGTGATGGGAATCTGGAATTTATTTCCTGGGAGGGTAGTTGAAGTGGGGAATCTCACAATCTTTAAAAAATGCATGGATGAGCACTTGTAATGTCATGACATTCAAGGTTGTGGGCCAAGGGCTGGAAAGTGGCATTTGTGCAAACAGAGCATGAACCCCCCCAGCCTCTGAAGAAGTGATATGGATTTTGAAAAATCACAGAATTAGTTCCTAAGCATTTTCCACAAGTAAAACATGTACAAAGCACATTCATTGCCAAAATGTACTTCAAAGCTTTACCTTCAGTGATAGAACACAGAGGCCTGACAAAAGAATCCAAGAAATTTGTAATTCACTGAAAAGTTTCAATTATTTAATAGCTCCTTTTTCAATGGCAACCTCAGGCTGCAGATACTGGAAACCTGAAATTAAAATAAACAGGCTACAGAGCGCACAGTATCCATGGAGAGAGTCAACATTTCAGGCCAAGGCTCTGAACACTGGTTAGCTGGCAAAAGACAGAAAAGAGAGCAATTAAGAAGTGTTTGATTTTTATTGATTAGTTCCTTGTTGAAGTGAATCAGACTGTCCAACGGTCTGCCAGTGGGCAGAGAGCTCTCCTGTTTTTATATGATCAAGTTAAAGCCAATGTGACACAGATTCCTTGAGAAGCTAAACTTTTCTCGATGCTTCGATCTCGTTTTCAAAGAATAGACAAATATTCTTTTTTCGCTAGGTACTGAAACAATCAGTTTGCTGGTCTCCACGTGTGGTCTTTTAGAAAAGTCATGAGCACAGTCCATTGTGGGATAGGTTCCTACTTCTCATATATTCTAAGGGACATGCTTACATATTGCATGTAGAATGAATTAAAAGTAAAATTGTGTTCAGTGAACCATGGGGAAGACAAGGGACCCTGACAGAGATTTTGAAATTAATTTTGAGCAGGAAGGATTTAAAGGGATATGGGCTAAATGCTGGCAAATGAGGATTTGATTAATTTAGGATATCTGGTCAGCATGGACAAGTTGGACTGAAGGGTCTGCTTCTGTGCTATATGTCTCAATGACTTTATGACTAGGACTCCAAGAGTACATCAAGTAATTTCTGGCAAAAATTGGTATTTCTTGTTCATATCCAATGAGATTTTAAGGCTGATGGATAATGAATGCTTTTCATGACTCACAGTTGTTGCTCCTGGAGCAGGATTCTTCAATGAAAAACTCAGATTACATTTTCTCCTGTTGTAACCTAAGACGGATGTAAAAGATGAGACTTTGAGAAAAGGTAAAGAAATTACACAGAGTGTATTTAAAAGTCACTCACTGTAGAAAAAGGGAGCATGTGACTTGTTTACAGACAATGAAGTGGCTAGGTCTAAGATGTTAACCAAGGTTCTAAACAGAGCACTTTGACAATGCATAATTCTTGTAGCTCCTTCAGGGAGCTCTGCATTCTTTCACTCTAACTTCTTGCACAACCCGATTTCGTGGGGTTTGGTACAACTGCATAGCCTGCCAGGTCATTTCAGAGGGCAATTAACATAGAAAGATAGGAGCAGACCATTCAGCCTCTTGAGACCGCTCCATCATTCAACAGGATCATGGCTAATCTGATGTTCCTCGCATCTATTTTCCTGTGTTTTCCCTGAAACCCTTGATTCCCTGACTGGTCAAGAATCTATCTGTCTCAGCCTTAAATATAGGCAAAGACTCTGTCCCACATCTCTCTGTGGCAAGGACTTCCAAAAGCTCTCAGCCCTCTGAGAGAAGCAATTCTTTCTCATCCCAGCCTTCAATTTGCACCCCATTATTCTGAGATTATGTCGTCTCATCCCATGAGGGGAAACATCCTCTCAGCATTTACCTTACCAAACCCTAAAAGAAACCCAAATATTTCAATGAGATCACCTCCCATTCTTTGAAACTTTATTGAGTAGAGTCGCAATCTGTTTCACGTTTGTTCATAAGACAATCCCTCTGTAGTGGGGATGCTGGGTAGTGTTATCATTGTGTTATTAATCCAGAGACTGAGGTAACATTCCAGGAATCTGGGTTCAAATCCCTCCATTGCAGATGACAGTCCCAACAATCGTCTGAAAGTCTGGAAAAAAAGGTATCTTCAGCACATGAGCTGCCGTGGCTATGAAGGCAGCTCACCACCAGCTTCTCAAGGGCAATAAATGCTGCACCATGTTCTGCACAACTGGAGCAGGCAAATGCGGGGAATGTGATGGAGGCTGGAGAGCTGGGAGAGCAGCAGCAGTCACTTGAGGAAGGAGATGAGGACGTTAAGCAGGAGGATCATCACTGTCAGTGTGACAGAGTACAGCAGCTTTGGGTACAACAAGCCAGACAGGATTTGCCAGACACTCAGTTCCACTCGGTGAAAGCTGGGTGCAGTGTAGACTTTATCGTAGTCTGCATCGTATGGGTGAATGAAGAAAATGTTTTCTACCTTTGGAAAGCTTTCCAGTGTGTGACGGACCCAAGTTGGGAATGGGAAAGTGTTAGGCTACACTGTCATTGACAGTAGACTGTAGCTTCTTGAAAGGCAAGTGGTCTCTGTCTGTTCCCAAAGGCAAATGCAGGTTTTGTTTCATTGTTTCCATTTCACTTTTGCTGAATAAAACAAGGAAGTGACGGCATAGTGTTAATGTCACTGGGTTTGTAACGCAGAGCCCCTGATTCGAATATTCTGGGGGCATGGGTTTAAATTCCATCATGGTGATATTCAAATTCAACAAAAATGTGGACTTGAAAACAGCTAGCCTTATGGAGACATGTTATGGTTGTTGATTATTGTTACAAACTCACCAGGTTCAATAATGCCCTTTAGGGAAAGAAATCTGCCATTTTCACCTGGCTTAGCCTACACGTGACTCCAGACCCGTAGCAATGTGATTGACTCCTAGCTGCACTCTGAACTGACTTCACAAGCTAATCAGTTCAAGGGCGGTCAGGGTTAGGTAATAAATTCTAGCCCAATCTGCATCGTATGGGTGAATAAAGAAAATGTTTTCAACCTTTTGAAAGCTTTCCAGTGAGTAACAGACTCAATTTGGGAATGAGAAGGTGTTAGGCTAGACTGGGCACCATAGAGGCATGGTACATGGAATGAGGTAACTGTGGGAAGACAGCATGAGAAATCTTACTATGGCTTGTGGAGCAGAACCCGATATGGAACATTGGTAAATTGACACTGAGTCAAGTTATGGTAAAATTTAGTCCTAGATACAAAAACAGAGATAGCTGGAAAAGGCCAGCAGGTCTGGCAGCATCTGTGTAGAGAACTCAGAGTCCAGTGACCCTTTCTCAGAATGCCCCAGACATTCAGCCTTAGATATTTGTCAATCTTAGTGAGCTTCCACAATCCTCTAGCGCAGAGAAGTCAAGTACGAATCAGCCAAATTGCTGTTACATGTGTATTTTGCTCTGACACAGGTAGATGACACTGTGACAGACCTTACCCAATTTTGTGTATGAGAAACCCATTGAGGGTCACATTGGCTGAAAAATACAAAATTATGCCAAAGTGTTACTCTTGCTTTGTGAGCATTAGTGGCTAGTTTTCTGACTTTTCTAATCCGAATAACTAAAATTGAGAAGTCGCTAAGTTTACAAAAGCTAAAAGGAAGACATTACTTGATGCGCAATGCGTTATCATAATTTTTTTTGTGATGATTGCAAGCGAGAAACTATCTTTAATCTTACCCCGCCATTACTTCTGATTTTAAGTAGAGATTGCCTTCCTATATTTATTTATCTGATCTGCAGCATTTATCCTGATTTATTTCTTTGAGATGCAATCGGGGAAAATAAAACCGCACCTGCACTTCAGTTTGAGGACAGACAAATTAATATTACTTACTGCAATGGCCAAGGATTACACGGTTCTTTAATCTTTATTATCTGTTTTTTTGTATAGCAGCAACACTGGGTAACTCGAATGGATGTGTTTACATTTAAACTTGGTGTGTGTTTCTATCCATAATGGGGAATTGTTCATTTTGAATAAACTGTGAATTAATACTTGGCAGTGCCACAGAAGACATCAAAAGTGTTTTTTTTTGTCAGACAAATCTAATGAATACAGGCCAAATTGCACATTTCAGTCAAATCACTATTAGATTTCGAGGAAGTACTTTTCATGATGTTAAACAGAATAGTTGAGTTGTTTTTAAACCCTTTCAATGTTTTAAGATATGAAGTAAAAATGACCACAGAAAAAAACTTGTACTTTGATTTATTCTGGGGGACTGCTTCTCTTTTCACTGCTGTACTTTGGTTGAACTCAGTAAGTTGAGCAATCTTCTACTTGTCGACCACAATGCCTCAGAATCATTCACTGTTATTAAAAGTATTTGATTATAAGCTAAGGATTTGATCACGCAGTTGGACTGACGTATGGTAAATCCTTCTGTATAGCAGAGATAAAACCGATTCAGATATAATACATTAATAGTACTTCATCATATTCATTCTTGGTTTTATGTTGCCATGGAGTGTCCTGCGGGAATAAAGTGCCTAATCTAATAGTTTCAATTTAAGTTGCCAGCTTTACAGCTTGCAAAACTCATTGACCTTTCTTGAAAGATGCATGTATGTTGCAGCTGGATAAGAAAAGCCTGGAGCTGAGTTATAATACCTTCTTCCAATAGTCAAATCATCTGCTAACATGTGAACAGCACCACCAGCATGTTCCCTTCAAAGTCACTTACCATCCTGACTTGGAAATATGTCGCTGCTCCTTCAGTGTGGCTGGGTCTAAATCCTGAAACTCTCTTCCTAGCAACACTGTGGGCATCTGTACAACATATGGACTGCAGCGATTCAAGAGGCAGTTCAACGCTTTCTCTAGCTGGTTAAAGATGCGCAATAAATGATTGTCCAGTCAGCAACACCCACATCTCATGAAAAAATGAAGAAGAAAGCAATTAAGAGCAGGAATAGGCTATTAGTCCTTTGAGATTGCTCCGCCATTTAAAAAGATTGTTGCTGCTTTGTTTGTGTTCTGAATTCCACATTCCTATATATTCTTCGTAGTTCATCTTTGATTCCTTGATCAATTTAAATCAATCAATTAAGAAGAAAATACTGTGAATGCTGTAGATCTGATATTAAAACAGAGGGTGCTGGAGAAACCCAGCAGGTCTGGCAGCTTCTGTAGAGAGAGAAACAAAATTATTGTTTCAAGTTCAATATGGCCCTTCTCCAGAAGTGAAGAATCAATCTTAAAAATATTCAGTGACCCTGTCTCCACCACCTTTGGATTCAAAGTTCCAAAGTCACACGAACCTCTGAGAGAAAATAAATTCTTCTCATCTCTGTCCTCACATTGTATGTTGGCCATGTGATTGCTCCTGTAATAGACTACGAGCAAAGAATCAACCTCTTACATCAGCTGTGAGAAATGCTTCAATTTTAAAATTCTCATCCTTGTTGTCAAATTCTTTCATGGCTTAACCCCTCTGAGTATGAGGGAGGTCCTACTACATTGCTACCTGAAATGAGTGGGTTGTTTTATGAGGGTAGATAGGACAGGCTGATCTTATGTTCACTAGAGGAAACTGGAGTTGGTGAAGTTCCTGAATTTTCTTAACAAGTTGGATACAGAAATGTTGTTTCATCTTAAGGCTGCGCCCAGAACTAGGGATACTGTTATAAAATTGGGGTTTGCCTTTTTCAGATAGAGATGAGGGGTAAGTTTTTCTCTTGGAAGGTTATGTCTGTTTCAGAAAGTGGTGAAGGCACTTCATTGGATACTTTTGAGGTGGTGAAAGACAGATTCTTGTTCGGAAAAAGAATCACAGGTTATCAGGGGCAGAGAGAAATGTGGCATTCTAAGCAGGAATGGACCATGAATGTATTGACTGACAATGCAGGCTCAAGGGCTGAATGTTCTACTTTGCCTCTATTTTGTATTTTTGTACTTGTATGTTGTCTAAGCATCCAAGATATCTATCATTCCTCCAATGATAGCTGCTTGAGTATCCCCAGTTTATTCACTCCACACAGAGAGTTGTCCCTTCAGCTGCCTGAGCCTCGAGTACTCAATTCGCTCCTAAACATCGTGGTCTTCTTTCAGATGCTCCTTCAAGTGCAACTCACATCAGAAGTTTATGCCAACTGTCTCAATATCTCCTTAAAGTCGTAAATTGAGGTCTACATTCATCTGAATATATATGAACAATCTACAGAAGGTGGTGTGCACAATCCAGACCATCACAGAAGCCAAACTCCCATCCATGGACTCCATTTATACTTCTTGTTGCCATGGAAAGGCTGCCAACCTCATCAAAGACACTCCCACCCTGATAATGTTCTGCTACAAAGTCTTCCGTCAGGCAGAAGATAGAGGAGTTTGAACACATGCGCCAACAGATTCAAGAACAGCTTCTTCCCTGCTGTTATTAGACTGATGAATGGGCCTCTCTAAGTTCAGATAATGTTGATCTTGCTTTGAGCACCTCCTGTGCAGTTGTAACCTGTGTGCCTTGCTCTGTCTAAGCATCCTAAGATCTCTATGTCCTTGTTATTATGATCTGCCTGTACTGCTCAGAAAACAAAGCTTTTCATTGTACTTAGGTACATGTGACTGCAATAAATCAAATCAAATCAAGCTTTGTGAAATATAACCAGATACAAAGGATTGTAGGAGGGGACATCTTCTGGCACCCTACAAACTTAAACTCCAGTTAGAACATAGAACATAGAACATTACAGCGCAGTACAGGCCCTTCGGCCCTCGATGTTGCGCCGACCTGTGAAACCAATCTGAAGCCCATCTAACCTAAACTATTCCATTATCATCCATATGTTTATCCAATGACCATTTAAATGCCCTTAAAGTGGGCGAGTCTACTATTTTTGCAGGCAGGGCATTCCACGCCCTTACTACTCTCTGAGTAAAGAACCTACCTCTGACATCTGTCTTATATCTATCACCCCTCAATTTAAAGCTATGTCCCCTCGTGCTAGCCATCACCATCCGAGGAAAAAGGCTCCCACTGTCCACCTTATCTAATCCTCTGATCATCTTGTATGTCTCTATCAAGTCACCTCTTAACCTTCTTCTCTCTAATGAAAACAGCCTCAAAACCCTCAGCCTTTCCTCATAAGACCTTCCCTCCATACCAGGCAACATCCTGGTAAATCTCCTCTGCACCCTTTCCAATGCTTCCACATCCTTCCTATAACGCGGTGACCAGAACTGTACGCAATACTCCAAGTGCGGCCGCACCAGAGTTTTGTACAGCTGCAACATGACCTCATGGCTCCGAAACTCAATCCCTCTACCAATAAAACCTAACATACTGTACGCCTTCTTAACAACGCTATCAACCTGGGTGGCAACTTTCAGTGATCTATGCACATGGACACCGAGATCTTTCTGCTCATCCACACTACCAAGAATCTTACCATTAGCCCAGTACTCTGTATTCCTGTTACTCCTTCCAAAGTGAATCACCTCACACTTTTCCGCATTAAACTCCATTTGCCACCTCTCAGCCCAGCTCTGCAGCTTATCTACGTCCCTCTGTAACCTGCAACATCCTTCCGCACTATCCACAACTCCACCGACTTTGGTGTCATCCGCAAATTTACTAACCCATCCTTCTACGCCCTCATCCAGGTCATTTATAAAAATGACAAACAGCAGTGGTCCCAAAACAGATCCTTGAGGTACACCACTAGTAACTGAACTCCAGGATGAACATTTCCCATCAACCACCACCCTCTGTCTTCTTACAGCTAGCCAATTTCTGATCCAAACCGCTAATTTGCCAATTAAAAATCTTGGACTTGAATATACCTAATGACCTAGCTTCTACAGGTCTCCAAGGTAAAGAATTCTACAGATTCACAACTGTCAGAGAGAAGAAATTCTTCCTCACCTCTCTCTCAGCTGGTTGACGTCTTATTCTGAAATTATGCCCTGTTGTCCCAAATTTTACCACAAGGGGAAACAACCTTTCTACCCTGTCAAGTCCCATTATAATCCTTCTCAATAAGTTCACCTCTCTTAGTTGGTGTGGACCTATGGAGGATAAAATCACTGGTTCCTCTCTGCAGGGGAGCAGGGAGGAGTTTGGTCACTGCATACTCTCACTCTCACGTTGAGGTGGAGCCAGGCTGAAAGCTTGTCTCCATGCAATGTTGTGAAGATCGAGACACTTTATATTACACAAGAGGATATCAATCAGGAGTTGGTTAATTGTAAAACCCCACCAAGCTGGGTTGCTCTTCTCTGGAAGAAAGAAGGCTGACATGACCTAACAGAGCTCTTTCTGTTTTGGAAGGGCAAAAAACCTGCTGGACACCCACATACATCATTGCATGTATAAAAAGAACATCGATATAGTGCCATTGGAATCATGATGCCCTCATGGCAAGATGCAGAGGGTGGAGAATGGGCTATTCCCACTAAATATCAAAACATTCTCGTGATATGGGACTCTCTTCTTTCTTGCTTCTGAACTTGGGCAAGACTCAACAGTTGCAAATTGTTCTGATGGCCTTCCCTCTGCTGTAATGAGGTCAGCTCTGAACTAAGTAGGTGAACATTACCACCATAGAGTCATAGAGCTGTACGGCATGGTAACAGACCCTTTGGTCCAACGCATCCATGCTGACCAGATATCCTAAACTAATCTAGTGTCATTTCTACCATTTGGCCCCTATCCCTGTAAACCCTTTCTATTCATATACCCATCCAGATGTCTTTTAAAATGTTCCAATTGCACCAGTCTCCACCAATTCCTCTGGCAGCTCATTCCATACACACATCACCTTTTGTGTGAAAAAATTGCCCCTTAGGTCCATTTTAAATCTTTCCCCTCTCACCTTAAACCTATGCCCTCTAGTTTTGGACTCCCCCACCCTGGAGAAAAGATCTTGACTCTTCACCCTATCCATGCCCCCCATGATTTTATAGACTTTTATGAGGTCACCCCTCAGCCTTTGACACTCCAGAGAAAGTAGTCCCAGCTTATTCAGCCTCTCCCTGTAGCTCAAACCCTCCAAACCTGGCAACATTCTTGTAAATCTTTCCTGAACCCTTTCTAGTTTCACAACAGCCTTCCTAGTAGGTGGTTAACAGAGGACATCTTCAGGAGTTCTACAAATTCAGGTCCCTCTGATGTCTTAGTGATATAGCTCCCAATGCATATGCTCAGTAGCTAAGCCTGGAGTACAGATAACTCTTTACTCCCCAATAATCAGCCCTCAGTCTTATGACGGGTAAGTGGAGTAGTTTTTTGGGCTAACGGAGGTGGACTAGCACAATTTAGACTAGATGAGCTTCCTCCTATGTCGCCGTTGGAGAAATGGGGCAGGATCAGAAGTGACACTTCACATCCTGGGGAGTTTCGGTGATTGAAATAGGTTATTCAAACGAGGCTAAGATCTGAGTCCTTCCTCCAGCTGCTGCCTTGTATCCCTTCCACCCCGTCCAGATTTTGCAAGTCTTAAAGCTTCATTGGAGTCTTGAATTTCCAGTTAGAAGGATGGAAAAGATTGTACAACTAAGCCAATCGTTTAATTTCAGCATCATGAAATGATGGGCCAGGTATTTGCACAAAATATAAGTTTCATAATGTACTCTGTTTATAGCATTCATTAAAAATTCATTTGGTAAAAATTAAACTATTGATTTATTGCAGTAACAAAAGATTAGCTTAATGTTGGACTATATTTGGTTTGGTTCCAATGCAGTTATTAGTCTAATTACTTGGGTGCTAATTAGTCGATTAGGCTGGGATTTAGCTCTCTTTAATGGGACTTAGCCCCAGTAATCAGAACTAAATGCAGCCTGGTGTCATCTTCATCAAATATGAATGGTAATGGGACTCTCATGCACAGGCCTATTAGTTGTCAGAAGAAATCTCTTTTCTCCCTGGTATTGATTGTCATCTCGAGGTTATCTTTATGATTTGGTCTAAATGCAATAAAGGGTAAAACAAATGTAACACAAGCCTTTCTCTCAGCACAGAGGCTTGTGAAAGAAGCCACCATGTTCTTCACCAGCTGCCCCACAGATTGAAATGGGTAAAGTATGTTGATAGACTCACATTGTACAGGAGAAAGCCATTTGGCCCACCCTGTTTGTGCTGGTTCTATGGAACAGTAATCCAGTCAGGGAGGTGATGGCCTAGTAGTATTGTCTCTGGACTATGAATCTAGAGAACCAGATAATGTTCTGGAATCCCAGGATTATATCCTGCCAGGCAGATGGTGGAATTTGAATTCAATAAAAAAGAAATCTGGGGTTAAGCATCTAATGGTGACTACAAATCTGTATGTCAATTGTTTAAAAAATCGATCTGGTTTAGTAATGTCCTTTCAGGAAGGAAATTACTGCCCTTACCTGGTCTGCCCTACATGTGACACCAGACCCACAGCAATGTGGTTAACCCTTAACTGTTCTCTGGGCAGTTAGGGATAGGTAATAATTGCTGGCCTAGTCAGCAATGTCCTTATCCTGTGTGTGAATAAAAAACACTCACCACCCCTTTGCTTTTTATCTGCAGCCCTGTCATCTCTTCCTTTCGAAGTATATAGCTGCTTCCCTTTTCAAAGGCCACAGGAAGAGATTGTCGTTTCAGATTTCTAGTATCTGTTGTACTTTGATTTCACTTACCATCAGTTGCTTTGGTGCATAGGAGCAGGAGTTTAAGTAAATGTTTTTCTTACCTCCACCTATGACACTTCATCCATTTAAAATGGAATCAATTAGCTCAGTTAGTGGGACAGGAGGTTTTTAATACAAACAGCATGGGTTCAATTCCTCCACCAGCTGAGGTAATATGAAGAACTCTTCAAATCTCTCTCTCTCTCTATGTCCCCCTCCCTCTCTCTCTCTCTCTGTATGTATGTGTCTCTCTCTCTCTGTCTCTCTGTACTGTATGTGGTAGGGGCAGCATGGTGGCTCAGTGGCTCAGTGGTTAACACTGCTGCCTCACAGCGCCAGGGACCCGGGTTCGATTCCAGCCTCGGGCGACTGTCTGTGTGGAGTTTGCACGTTCTCCTCGTGCCTGCGTGGGTTTCTTCCGGGTGCTCCAGTTTCCTCCCACAGTCCAAAGATGTGCAGGGTAGGTGGATTGGCCATGCTAAATTGCCTGTAGTGCCCAGGGATGTTTAGGTTAGGTGGTTAGACATGGGAGCTGTAGGGGAATGGGCCTGGGTGGGTTGCTTTTCAGAGGGTCAGTGTGGACTTGTTGGGCTGAATGGCCTGTTTCCACACTGTAGGGATTCTATGATTTGGTGGCCCTCAGGCTAAACCCCCTCCACTGGAAGTGCAGCTTTATCATCCACTGAGACTATGATTGCTTTACTTCACATCTACTTAAAGAACCAAAACAGATACTTCTGGGAAAAGAGACAGGTCGCTGAAGCTTTCCATCTTGCACTCATCAGGATAAATGCAAGAATGGCAAATTTCAAACATGGATTATACAACAGGAAAAGGGCTGCTGATTG
Source organism: Rhincodon typus (assembly GCF_021869965.1). Lineage (NCBI taxonomy): Eukaryota > Metazoa > Chordata > Chondrichthyes > Orectolobiformes > Rhincodontidae > Rhincodon > Rhincodon typus. The sequence goes on along the minus strand of NC_063335.1, from coordinate 113,121,769 downwards.
GCTGGCAAGTTGAAAGAGACAACACAGTGTCGAGCTGGATGAACACAGCAGGCCAGGCAGTATCAGAGGAGCAGGAATGCTGACATTTTGGGTCTGGACACTTCTTCAGACCCTCTGACGCTGCCTGGCCTGCTGTGTTCCTCCAGCTCCACACTAACTCCAGCATCTGCAGTTCTTGCTATCTCTAAGTTGAAAGTGATTGTTTGAGGTATTAATGAGGAGAGAGCAATGGGAAACGATCAGCTCCCCAAACTCTGCGCTCATTACTAAATAGCACAAGGCTCCAATATATTTCTGAAGAAGGGTCTAGGCCCAAAACGTCAGCCTTCCTGCTCCTCTGATGCTGCTTGGCCTGCTGTGTTCATCCACCTATACACCTTGTTATCTCCAATATTTTGCTTTTGTTTGCAGAAATCAGGTCACTCTCTTCGTTAAAAATGAGACAGATGAATGTTTATGTAGCACTTTTTACAAGCTCAGGACATTCCACAGTAATTTACAGCCAATGAAATACTTCTGAAGCAGTCATTTGAAAACAAAATGGCAGCCAATTTGTGCCCAATTTGTGCAGCAATAAGATAATAACTAGTTAGTCTGTTTGAGGGAGAAATACTGGCCATGGAATATTTTAATATTGTACAAACATAAACTCCATATATAAGTAAATAGATGCTGCTTGCAGTACCCAACAAAACTCTACTGAAAGCACGATTGTGAAAATATGCAATAATCCGATAGTAGCTCCTGTTTTGCAGAAGTGCTTTGTAGATTGTTCACTGCCCGTTGTTGTTAGTTAATTCTACAAAAAGAGTTTCCAAGGCTTACTATTGTTATGCAAGTGTTTGCGGGATTGAACTAATTATCTTCAGGGTGGCTGTACATCATGTTTAGGCTGAACGATACCGCGGTGTATTCAGATCCGCTGACACTGCAGACTGCCGAATATTTTCCAACAGTGCATTGACACTTAGCTTGACAGGAAGATAAAGTGGAAGCAGCCCTTATGTAGCATGTGGGATTCTGGCAAAAACAGGGAGCTAGAATTCTGTTGCAGCTTCCCTAAAATCAGAACGATGTGAGTGAAGTAACTTCGTCAGGATCTGAGAGGGGAAAATAGATTCCCAGTTGATGTATACATCTACGTTTCTTATTTCAAATGGTGACGGATTCATTTTATAATTCACATTATCTGTTGATTGCTTTCAGTTCACATCTCTTCTTTATTTGTTCTTCTCACCTTTGAAGTCTTTTCCTGCTGCTTTGGGTTGTCAAGACTCCATGATCTTTTTTCTGAAATCTCTCAGCAATTGAAAGATAATATCCAGGGCCAGGCTTTAAAGAAAATAAAACAATGTGATCTACAGCAAAGAAAAAGGCCCTTCAGCCCAGCAAGCCTACGCTGGTCAAAAACAACCATTTAACTATTCTAAGATAACACAGTGTGGATCTGGAGGAACACAGCAGGCCAGGCAGCATCAGAGGAATAGGAAAGCTGACGTTTTGGGTCGGGACCCTTCTTCAGAAATGGGGGAGGGGAAGGGGGCTCTGAAATAAATAGAGAGAGGGGGGCGTTGATGGAAGGTGGATAGTGGAGCAGATAGGTGGGAGAGAAGATGGACAGATCAAGGAGGGGGGGATGAAGCTAGTAAAGGTGAGTGTAGGTAGGAAGTGGGCGTGGGGATTGGTCAGTGAGGAGGGAGGAGTGGATAGGTGGGAGAGAAAACAGACAGGTCAAGGAGGCAGGGATGAGGGGGGGTGTTGGTCTTGGGATGAGTTTGGGGGTGAGGAGATTTTGAAGCTAGTAAAGTCCACATTGAGACCATTGGGTTGTAGGCTCCCAAGGTGGAATATGAGGTGCTGTTCCTCCAGTTTTCGGATGGCATCGTTGTGACACTGGAGGAGGCCCAGGATGGACATGTCGCCCAGGGAGTGGGAGGAGGAGTTGAAGTGGTTTGTGACTGGATGGTGTTGTTGTTCACTGACAGCTTTCCTGCTCCTCTGATGCTGCCTGGCCTGCTGTGTTCCTCCAGCTCCACATTGTGTTATCGCTGACTCCAGCATCGGCAGTTCTTACTATCTCTGAGTGAGATCTAACTATTCTAATCTCATTTTCCAACATTTGGCCCGTAGGCCCTGTATGCCTTGGCATCAAAAGTGTATGTCTAAATTTTCTTCATTGACGTGTTCTGCTTCTTCCATCCTTACAGACAGTAAGCTCCAAATTCTTACTACTTTCTGGGTGAAAAAGCGTTTCCTCACATCTCTTCTAACCCCCTGCCCTTTATCTTAATTGTATGACCCTGGTCATTGATCCCTCAGTCAAGGGGAAATGTTTCTTCCTGTCTATCATTTTTATACCCCTCATAATCAGATAGGTCTCAGTTATGTCCCCCTCAATCTCCTCTGCTCTAAGGAAAATAACCCCATTTGGTCCAATCTCTTTTCATAACTAAGACAGATGGAGTTAGGGTTAGGGTAAGGGTCAGTTTAACCTTTTCATATGAAAGTACCGTATTCTCTCAATTCTCCATTAGAGTTCTGGTCATTGACCTCGATGCTCAAGCCTTGGAATGGCTTTTTCTAGCAATAGTTATAGAGTTATAGAGTTATAGAGGCTGGAAACAGACCCCTTCATCACACACATCTGAGCCGACCAGTCATCCCAATCTGACCAAGTCCCATTTGCCAGCATTTGGCCCATATCCCTCTAAACCCTTCCTAAATAGACCCATCAGGTGTCTTTTAAATGTTGTCTATGTACCCACTTCCACCACATCCTCTGGCAGCCTTTCCATACATGCACAACCCCCTGCATGAAAACATTATCACTCAGGTCCATTTTAAATCTTTCCCCTCTCACCTTTAATCTATACCCTCTAGTTTTGGACTCCCCTCCCCTGGGGAAAAGACCTTGGCTATTTATTCTATCTATGCCCCTCGTGATTTTATAAACCTCTATAAGGCCACCCTTCAGCCTCCGATGCTCCAGGGAAAAAAAAATCCCAGCCTATTCAGCCTCTCCTTATAACTCAAACTCTCCAACCCTGGCAACATCCTTGTAAATCTTTTCTGCATCCTCTCAAGTTTAACCGCATCCTTCCTATAGAAGGGTGACCAGAATTGACCACAGTATTCTAAAAAGTGGCCTCACCAATGTCCTTTACAACCACAAAATGACGTCCCAATACCTGTATGCAATATTCTGACCAATGAAGTCAAATGTGCCAAACACCTGATACACCTGCGACTCCACTTTCAAGGAAATATGCACTATCGGTCTTCTCTCAATCATCAGTAAACAGATGAAAGTGGTGACCAGTAGTGTGATCAGGCAGCAACTGGATGGCTAATGCTCAGTTTGGGTTTTGTTAAGGCCATTCAACTCCTGGTTTCATCACAGCTTCTTATGACAGCAATTCCTAAACCCATGACTACTAGCACCTAGAAGGAGGAAGGGAGCATTACCACCAGTAAGTACTGTGGGATGGTCACTCTTCCCAATACTGTCATGGACAGATATATTTGTTACAAGTAAGATTTTCCTTGTTGGTTTCCTTGTCTCAATGCCATAAGACTTCACAATGTTGTGGAGTTTCAGGACAGCTCCCTTCCAATTTCATATCACTGAGCCACTACCTATGCACAGCCTGTGCTGTTGCTTGGACAGTGAAGCTGATGGTCATGATTGAAACATTGACTGTAATGTATGAAGCCATAATATGACTATGTTAGGCTCCTTCTTGCTTAGTTTGTGGGACAGCGCTTCCAATTTTAGTGGAACGCTAGGTTAATAAGGAAGATTTGGATTGGTACAGAGTGCCTTGTCATTTCTAATGCCTAGCTCAATGCTGAATGTCTTTCCTGTAGCAGGCTTGTTGAAGCGTTTAAGAGTGAATCACATTGTGTGGAGTCATATATTGGCAGCACAGAGTACAGATGGCACATTTCCTTCCCTGAAGGATACTACTGAACCAAAAGAGTTTTTACGGCAACTGGCAACACTGGTAACTGGCAGTGACTAGTGGGGTAGTGTAGGGATCAATGCTCGGGCCAGCCAGTCACAATATATAAACGACCAGGGTGAGGGAACCAATGCAGTAAATCCAGGTTTGTTGACAACACAAGACTAGATGGGATTGTAAGTTGTAAGGAGGATCCAAGGTGATTTAGACAAGTTGAATGAATTGGCAAACACATGGTAGGTGTAGTACAGTATGGATAAATACACTTCAGTGTGAAAAACAGAGAAGCAGAGTATTATTTAAATGGTGATATATTGGGAAGTGTGGATGTACAAAAGGATCTGGACATTCCTGTACGTCAGTCAATGGAAGTAAATAGACAGGTGCAGCGAGCAATTAGGGAGGTAAATGGTGTGTTGACCTTTATTGCAGAGGGAATTGAGTTCAGATGGAGGGATCTCTTACTGCAATGAGTCAGGACCTTGGTAAGACTGCACCTGGAGTGTATCATGCTGTTTTGGTCTCCCTAGCAAAGAAAGGATATATGCCATAGAAAGAGGTTTAATGGGCTGATACTGGAGACTTCCCTAACTCCTACATGTCTATGGTGGTCACCATTACTGATATGAGCTTTTTAAAATTCCAGATCAATTCATCATTGTAATGAAACTCCACTCTGAGGCAAGGTTGGAACTTGCATCCCAGATCTTGAGCCTTTGCATTACCAACCCCAGCAATGTTACCACGCTGCCATCATTCCCCTGCTTAGCTCAGTTGGCTGGATGTGAAGCAGTATGATGCCAACAATGTGGGTTCAATTCTCACACTGGCAGAGGTTACCATGAAGGACTGTCCTTCAAACCTCTCCCCTCCCCTGAGGTGTGGTGACCCTCAGGTTAAATCACCACCAGTCATCTCTCTCCAATGAGCTCAATGGTCTGGTAAGACTATGGTGACTTCAATGTGTTCTAACAGTTGATATTTTTTTGACAAAGATATCTTTCTTTGCAGTGATTTGGAATTTGATCAATATTCTCATACTCTGCTCCAAATGGAACATGAGTGTGGCCAAGTGCTCAGAGCTGCCAGAGACAGCATTGATTTCTGTTGAAAGTGAGTCCATTATAAACACTCCTGATAAAATCAGCGTGGGCTCAGTAATTAGCCATCACTGGAGAAAACTTTAAGTATGCTATACAGCAACCTTTATTAACAGAACTAAAATTGGAAGAATGAAATGTTTGTGGCTCAGTTCCAAATAGAATTAGCAACAATAACAGCATTTGGGTCATAAATTCTGACAATTCATAAACAAAACAAGAAAGACTTGCATTTTTATTACATTTGGATGTCTCAATGCACTTTAGAGCCAATGAATTACATTCGATGTCTAGACACCGTTGAGATGTGGAAATACATCAGCCAATTTACTCACAGCAAGGTCCAACAAATAGCAATGTGACAACGCCCAGAAAATCAAATTTTGTTCATAACTATAACTTGCAATTCCCCTCCACATCACTCTCTGTCCTGCTTCAGTGTTGTTGGGTCAAAATCCTGGAACTCCCTCCCTAATGGCATTGTGGGTCTACCTACAGTACATGGACTGCAGCGGTTAAAGAAGGCAGCTCATCACCATCTTCGCAAGGGCATTTAGGGATGGGCAATAAATGCTGTCTCAGCTAGTGGCACCCACATCCCATGAGTGAATTAAAAAAGTTGCAACGTCAGCCTCTCTGCTCCTATGATGCTGCTTGGCCTGCTGTGTTCATCCAGCCCTGCACCTTGTTGTCTCGGATTCTCCAGCATCTGCAGTTCCTACTATTGCTGCCAAACCTGCTGAGTTTCTCCAGCAATCCTAATGCTTGTTTTAGTTTTCCAACATCTGCACTATTTTGCACTTTGAAAAAGAATGATTATGGGATAAAACTTGGCCAGAGCACTGAGAATAACTCCCTTACACTTCCTTGAAATAGGGTTATGGGATCTTACAGAATCACCCAAGCAGACAGATGAGGTTAGGGTTAAGTTAAGGGCTAGTTTAACTGCTCATCCCTATAGGCCAAATTCCCTAATGACTCTTTTGGAGCTCCAACATTTTTTTTTTGTGCCGTAGCCCTGGGCAGGCTTGTCTCTGCCAACTATTTTAAACCTATGTTGTATGGTCAGCAACCCTTCTGCCCATCACAGCAGCTCGGAAGTCCGAACCTGGCAAATCAAAATCAAGATGCCATCAACTAACCCACAGCTGACAATCAAAGCTCATGACCTGACGAACCAGAGAATGAGAAGGAATAAAAGAACTAAAGATTACCTTATACACAAACTGGAAATTTCCTCCAGAAATTCTCTCTGTCTCTCTCTCCCTTGATCTGTCTCCCCTCCCTTAAGACACTAACCTCAATCAAAGGTTCCATTCTAAGTCAGGAAGGTGCGTGGATTGGAGGAGGTCTTGCAGCTGGTGCTGTTCCCATGCATCTGTTGCCCTTGTTCTTCAAGATGGTAGAGCCTGTGGGTTTGGAAAGTGCTCTCGAAGGAGCATTAACAAATTGCTACACTGAACTGTCTTTGATGGTGCACACTGTTGCCACTGTGTGCTGGCAAGGAGTGAACGTTATAGGCAGTGGATGAGGTGTCGATCAAACAGGCTGCTTTGTCCTGGATGGTGTTGAGTTTCTTGAGTGTTGTTGGACCTGCACACATCCAGGAAAGTGGGGAGTATTCCATCACACTCCTGACTTGTAGATAGTGGACAGGGAGTGACTTGCAGTGAGTTTCCTACATAGAATACCAAGTCTTTGACTCTCAAAAATCGATCAGACTCAGATCAAAATTATTAATTGACGTAGCAGTTAGGTCACAGGATCCTCAGGTAGGTTTAAGAGGCTTCTTTCTGAAGAGAGTGAGCAGGAGTTTCCTTTTTGACCATGGGCCCACTAGTCTCCATCCTATTGTCTGCGCTTGTATCATTTTACAGGGAACTGGGCTGAAGCAGTCCAAATTAATGTGAAATGATCAAAGTAAAACGATCAGAGAAAATTGCTCACTTTTCTCCTTTTCCGTAATGTCAATTTTTGGAGGGGCTTTTATGCAGCAAACAGTGAGAAACTGTTTTCACAGTCAAAAGTGCTGATAATGAGATAAGGCAGATCAAAACTAAATAGCAAAGAAAATCACAGGTGGGACAAAGAGATAATGTTCTTACACTTTTTTTAAAAATACAAATTAATGGGAGGTAGGCAGTGTCACATATTGCTTGTCCCTATTTGCCCCTTGAGAAGGTGGGGGTGAGCTGACTTCTTGAACCACAGAGTCCATGTGCTCTAGGCTGACCCACAATGCCATTAGGGAGGGAATTCCAGGACAGTGAAGGAACAGCAATATATTTTCAAGTCAGGATGATGAGTGGCTTGGAGGGGAAATTGCAGGTGGTAATGTACACATGTATCTGCTGCACTTGTCTTTCTAGATGGAAGTGGTTGTGGTTTTGGAAGGTGTTGTTTGAGCATCTTTGGCAAATTGCTGCAATACATCTTGTGGATGGTACACTCTGCTGCTACTGAACATCGGTGGTGGAGGGCGTGGATGTTTGTGGATGTAGTGCCAATCAGGTGGTGTTCTGATCTGGAATGCACTGATGTAAAATGGTGATAAGGACAGATAAGATAGTAACTTGCAAACTAAAACAGGACAAATGTTTAATAAAAGCGCAAAAGTGCAGGGAAGAGCAAAAGAAGTGGGACTGAGTGGATAGCTCTTGCAGAGATCCAGTACAGGCATGATGGGCTGAAGGGTCTCTTACTGAGTGTGGCATGAATTCTATACTTTCCTGGGATCATTCTGCAGTTTATTCTCCATAGCAGTAAAATCTGATAGGGGGATAAACGATATCTCATGTTAGTGATTAATGTCGTGATAACTTTAGTCTTAATGGATAGGGAAGGATGAATCTGAAGTGACTTTTTGGAGAATTGTTAAGTCCTGATTCTACCTCAGTGGCTTTTCTGTCCCTGACAAATTAACTACCTTCGCCCCAGGTAATTACCCCATCAACTACAAGATGAAGTTTCTCACTGAAACTCTGAAAACAATTTTCTCAGCAGCTGGGATTATAGCAGTCAAGGGTGACCAGGTCAGTCACAAGGAAAGGAGATTTTGGTATCATCTATTCCTCGTGAGCTGCTTCAGTCAACATTGCTCCACTCTGCTCACTCAATTGCAAACAGCTTGAACTGAAATTTCTGTCACTCCAAATCCCATGCATTAATTGGATGTGGATTGGAATGAAACGGACTGTCAGTCATTTTAGCTGAGATGCTTAGCACACAACCAGAGGAGACATTTGTTCCTTTCCCTGCCATTCCAAAGGCAAAAATATTAAAACAAGACCTTAAAACGTAAGAACATAGAAAGGTACAACAAAGGAACATGCCTTTCAGCCCACGATGTGCCAAACATGATGCCAAATTAAACTCAGAGATAGTAGGAACTGCCGATGCTGGAGTTTGACATAGCAAGGTGTGGAGCTGGATGAACACAACAGGCCAGGCAGCATCAGCATCTGAAGAAGGGTCCAGACCCGAAACGTCAGCTTTCCTGCTCCTCTGATGCTGCCTGGCCTGCTGTGTTCCTCCAGCTGTATGCCAAATTAAACCAATCCTTTCTGGTCTGCCCATCGTCCATATCCCATGATTCCTTGCTTATTCAGGTGCTTATCTAAAAGTCCTTTAAACATCCCTGTCGTATCTGCTTCCACCACCATCCCTGGCACTGTGTTTCGGACTTCTACCAATCTCTGTGTAAAAAATTTGCCCCGCACATCACCTTTGAATTTTCCCCCTCTCACCTTAAATGCAAGCCCCCTAGCATTAGACATAAGAGCAGTAGGCCATTCAGCCCATTGAGTCTGCTCCATCAAACATCAACAACTTACATTTATATGCCACCTTTAATGTCACATACATCATTGCTGTTATGCCTCTTATGGATACGGAGAGTTTCAATTCAATCAAGTGCCTGTCTTTTTGTTGAAACAGAAGGCAAAATACTGTAGATTCTGGGAGCCTGAAATGAAATATAGTAAATTGCTGGAAAGATTTCAGCGGTTTGGGTTGTGAATTGATTTATTTTGATAGGAAGAGCATGCAAACACAATATAAAATAAAGACACATCTCCACAGGAGGTGTTGGAGTAGAGACCTGGGTGTATTTCTGCACAATTCAGAGTAGGTAGAATGAGCTTTAATAAAGTAGAGAGTCTGCTAGGTTTCATTCATAGGAGCATAGAGTACAGTAGGGAGTTATGCTGCACTCATACTGGGCTGAAGTATTGAGACAAGTTGCGGACACCGCACTTTCAGAGGGATGTGGTTGCAGAGAATGCTTTTGGGACCGAGGAACTTTGGTTATTTGGATGCTTTGGAGAAGTTAGGACTGTTTCCTTGCAAAGCAGAAGAGGTTTGATAGAGGTTTCCAAATCATGAGGAGACTGGACAGAATAGATGGTGGTGCTGGGGGAATTTTTCCCACTTATGAAAGGATCAAAAGCAAAAGAGCACAGGTCTAAAATCATTGGAAAAAGTGATGGGAGGAAAATCTTTTTCAAGCAGTGAGTGGAATACACTTTCAGAGAGTATGCCACAGTCAGTTGAAGCAATGTCTTTGAGTCCCACCATGGTAAATGGTGGAATTTGAATTCAATAAAAATCTGGAATGAAATAAAATGAACCTTAGTGAAGACCGTGTAACTGAAATAATTCCCCAGAGGCTGAAAAGCAGAATATGGGTGGCACGGTGTCTCAGTGATTAGCACTGCTGCCTTACAGTGCCAGGGACCCGGGTTTGATTCCACCCTCGAGAGACTGTCTGTGTGGAGTTTGCACATTCTCCCCGTGTCTGTGTGGGGTTCCTCTGGGTGCTCTGGTTTCCTCCCACAGTCCAAAGATGTGCGGGCTAGGTGGATTGGCCATGCTAAATTGTGGTCAGGGATGTTTAGGTTAGGTGTGTTAGCAATGGGAAATGCAGGGCTACAGTGATAGAGTATGAGGATGGGGTCTGGTTGGGATGCTCTTCAGAGGGTCAGTGTGGACCTGTTGGGCTGAATGGCCTGTTTCCATACTTTGGGGATTCTACACTAAAGGGGATTTGAGAAAAATGCCTTTACACCCAGAGGGTGGTAAGAGTCTGGAATATACTCCCTGAGAATATAGTTGAAGTGAGAAATGTCAAACTTTTAAAAATTACTTGGATGAACATAAAGTATCATAGCCTTCAAGGCCATGGACGAAGTGCTGGAAGATGGGACTAATGTGAGTTTAGTGTAGTTTTGGCAGTACAGACTTGATGGGCCAAATGTTGACTCTGATGTTCTGTCTTTCTGGTTTTCATTTCCACCTGCTGTATAATCCTTTCCTTCTCCCCGCCTTCAGCATATTATCTAATCAATATATTTATATTTTCCTAGCTACAATTGGTTCTGAAGAAGGATCGCTGGATCTGAAATGCTGACTCTGCTTTCTCTCTTCTCAGATGTCACCACGCCTTCTAAGTTTCTCCAACTATTTCAGCATCCACAGTTCTTTGTTTTATTTTAATGAATGGACCAGTTAGCTCAGTTGGCCAGTGTGTGGAGTTTAGTTACATTGTCAGCATAGACTCAATCCCTGCAGAAGCCAGGGTTCCTCTTGGACCCTGCCTCTTCTGCTTGTCCTATTGCGATGACCCACATTGGCAACTCTGAGACAACATGGAAAGTACATGGGTAACAGAAGTTAGTGAGAGGAAATGACCCAGAGCAGTACTCCTTTTATAATTCTGGTGAAGTCAAATATCCACTTGATAGGCATGCTCAGAAAGATTGAATTGTGCATGAGAAATATCACATTGTACTTATGGCTGGTCTCTCAAAGAGCTGCTCTTTAGGAGACCACATCCTTGCTCTTTCCCTGTAGATGTGCCAACTTTTGTCTTCTTTTCCAATTCTCTTTTGAAAGTTACTATTGAATTTGTTTTCCGTCTATCACCTATCCCATAGAGAATAGACAGACTGGGGCTGTTTTCCTTGGAACAGAGGAGACTGAGGAGGGACATGATTAAGATTTATAGAATTATGATGTACCATTGACAGGGTAAGACTGGATGGATATTTTCCCCTTGGTGTAGGGATTATTAAATGGAGCAGAGATTTAAGGTAAGTGGCAGGAGGTTTAGAAAGGGCATAAAAATTTACTCAGAAGGTGTTGGGAATCTGGAATTCATTAAGGTTGATGAAGTCAGGGACCCTCAATACATGTAAGAAGTATTTAGATTTGCATATGCAATGTCAAGGAACACAAAGTTGTGGGCGACCATATGGAGCTCTATAAAATCATGAGAAGCATAGATAAGGAAGATAGTCACCAGCTTTTCCCCATGGTAGGGGGTCAAAAACTAGAGGGCATGGGTTTAACATGAGAGGTAAGAGATACAAAAGGGTCCAGAGGAACATTTCTTTCACACCAAGGGTAGTGATTGTCTGAAATGGTCTGCCAGAGGTAGTGGCGGAAGCGAGTACAATTTTGTCATTTAAGAAACGTTTGAACAGGTACATGGACGGGACAGGTATGGAGCGATATGGACCAAGTGCAGGCAAATGGGACTAGTTTAAATTGTGAAAAGTGGGTGGCGTGGACAGATTGAGACAAAGGGCCTGTTCCATGCTGCAAACCTCTATGACTCTATGACTCCAAGTGCTGGTAAAGGGATAGTTAGGTGGTTGTTTTGACCAGTGCAGATTTGATGGGCTGAATGGCCTTTTTCTGTGCTGTCAACCTCAGTGACTCAATGACGCTTTTTAAGATAACTCATTTCACATCATAATAACTCAGTGCGTAAAATAAACGTGACTCCCAATTTCTCCTCTGGATCCGTTGTCAATTAGCTTAAATCTATGTGCTAATGTTACCAGCCCCTCTAACTCCGGAAACAGTTCCTCGTTATAGATTCTACCCAACATGCTGCGTGACCTCTCTTCAATTTAGTCTGTCAAGCTGCTGAGTCCATGTGGAAGAGTTATGTCATCTGCTAACATTGCACACCATTGCTCCTCAAGCAAGTGGAAAAAGAAGCAGGGATGTGCCCTGGAGATGTGGGAAATATGTGCAACAAAAATAAATTGTGTTCTCCCAGTGTGAAGAGATATAGCACCTTAGACTACAATTTGTGAGTCATGGAAAACTCAATTAGCATGTCATTCAAAGGTAGACAAAAGAAAATATTAATGGAGCAAGTGGTTCTGGAAACTCACTTCCAAGATGATGATTGAACAATGATGGAGTTTTCTCCTATCTTTGATCAGGTCTGGCTTACCTGTGTTAGAACCCTCGATGATATTTCATAATTTTTATCAATTTTGGTTTGAAGCTGTCAACCGGGAGTTGTTAGCTGAGAGAATGAGTTCTGAACATTGAATAGCTTGTAGTTAAAAAGAGCAGATTGGAAAAGCTTTGTTAGCTTGTGAGAACAGGCCTGGAAGCTAATTATAGGCTGAGTCTTGATCCAAATAGTTCCTACAGACAGAGCGACACCAGGAACAGCATTATGTTTAAACAGATAGCAGAAATTGGCAATTTACATGATGAGTACCTGGGAATTGGTTCTGGCAAGTCTGGAAGAGACCTCACGTTCAAGCAGTTGCAATTGTTGAATGGTAATTGAGGCCTTGGGAAGAGACGGTCACTCAATCAGCATGGAACCCGAATTGAAGTTTTTGTTTCAGTAGTTTTGGGGAGAAGAGTTTGGCTACTGACAAAACAGCATGACGATTTGAAAGCTCCCAGCCTAATCTGTCACACCAGCCTTTGAAACCGAAAGATTAGAAGTCTGAATTCTGAAGGAGGGTCAATGGACCTGAAATGTTAACTCTGCTTTCTCCCTACAGATGCTGCAAGACCTGCTGAGTTTTACCAGCAATTTCTGATTTAGTTTCTGAGTTAGAAGCATTGTTGCATTTGCCTGGGTGAATTAAGAAGGTAACCTTGATCGGCCATATCAGAAAAGCAACCAAGGAGTCCACATCTATCTCTGTGAAACAATGCGTTGTGAAAACCATCTAGGTAATCTGGCCAGTTTTATTCTTTTCTTTTATTTATCCCTTAACTGTATTTGTTTTTCCTGTCTGTCTTTTTTGTGAATGGGAGTTGAAGACAAATGTTTCAGGTTTAAAACCGTCATTAATAAGATTACAGAGTTGGTTAATTTTCTCTGTGCTAAAGTTATTGTGCATTTAATATTTAGTTCATTCTTTTGTTTAAGACACAAAACCAGTGCCTGGAAATTATTCTTCACAAAGTCTGGCGTTTGGTTATTCAAATGTCTGCTTCGGAACCATTAGAGGAAGTGTTGGGGATCTTTGATAGTTGAATTTAACTGTGTTGTGAGTACAGATGTAAAAAGTCTGATTTGGTTCAACAGTCCGTCTCCATGTCATAGCATAAAGTGGCATAACATGAAATAAGACTCTTTCAGAGTTCTGTTGCTAGGTGTGATGTTGGTGCCATGGTCATGTGACTGGACAAGTAATCCAGCGGGCCAAGCTTATGCTGTGAGGTTATGGGTTCAAACCTCATGCTGGTTGCTGATGGAAGCTAAATTTCATTAATAATAACATGTGGAAGGTGAAGCTGTTCTTCTATTGAATAGATTGCAGATAGGCAGTGTGCCTTTTTAAGATAGTGATGGGACATTCTGGTTTAAAGGTGCTTGCATTGCCCTTCAGCTCTCATTGTACTGGAGACAATGTACTGTGTTCAGGCAGTTAGTTATGGAGATTAGCACAGGAAGTGGCTGGTTTGCAAAATACAGTTCAATTCTCATACTGGCCGAGGATAATCATGAAGCACTCTTTTTCTCAATCTCAGCCCCTCATCTGAGGCTTGGTGACCCTCAGGTTAAGCCACCATCAGTTGTCCCTCTCTAATGAGAGAGCTGCCTCATGGTCTGGTAGGGCTATGTGCAGGTGAAATATCACAGCAACACTAAGTCCAGAACCCAGATGACAAAAAGCCTGTGATATTATGGAAATTTCAATAGTTAGCTTTCTTAAAATAAACTTCAAGACATCTGCCTCAATGAGAACCTGGTTTTTGTGGTATATGTTAGATACATTTAGGACACTCTCAGAAAATAACATACTGGTTTTGTCCCAAGGAGCTGTCATGGTGGCAACAAACAGGCACTGCAGGCTGAAAAGGGGATAGCAGCGCTGACAGTCGTGAAGAGTTATTTTCCTAACAGTCCAACCTGGTCTCATAAGAACGAGAGGACACACCAATCAGAAAGAGGTCATTTGGTCCTTCAAGCCTGTTCCATCAACCAATAAGATCCTGGCAGAATAAAAACTGAAAGAGCTGTGGATGCTGTAAATCAGAAACGAAAACAGAAATTGCTGGAAAATCTCAGCATCTGTGGAAAGAAATCAGGGTTAACATTTCAGGTTGAGTGACTCTTTCTCAGTCCTTGACCCAAAATGTTAATTCTAAGATCCTGACTGTCCATGTTTTGAATTCCACTTTCCCAGCTACCCTCAATAATCTTTCATTCTATTTGCCTGACAAAAATCTATCTTCCTTCATCCTAAAACTACTCATTGATTCCTCCCCAGCACCTTCTGGCAGAGACTTCCAAAGTCACATGACCCTCTGAGAGAAAGAAAAAATTCTCCCCATCTCTGTTGTAAAAGGGTGATTTCTAATTTTAAAACAGTGCCTCCTATTTCTGGACTCATCCACAAGAGGAAACATAATTTCTACATGCACCTTGTCAAGACCATACAGGATCTTATATACTTTAATTAAGTCACCCCTCTCTTCTGAGTGAAAACAAGCCCAACCTGTCCAAGCTTTCCTCATTAGACAACTCACTCTTTCTAGAGATAGTAGGAACTGCCGATGCTGGGGAATCTGATATAACAAGGTGTAGAGCTGGATGACCACAACAGGCCAAGCAGCATCAGAGGAGCAGGAAAGCTGACATTTTGGATCTAGATACTTCTTCAGAAAATGAAGGGTCTAGACCTGAAACGTCAGCTTTCCTGCTCCTCTGATGTTGCTTGGCCTGCTGTGTTCATCCAGCTCCACACCTTGTTATCTCAATCTTTCCAGATATCAGTCCAGTAAACCTCCTCTGAACCAATTCCAATGCATTATACATCATTTCTTAAGTAGAGACCAAAACTGCACTTAGTATTCAAGAGATGATCTTGCTAATGCCTTTTTAAACTGAAGCATAACCTCCTTCCTTTCATGTTCAATTCCTCTTGTAATAATAAATAATATTTCACTAATATTCTTAATTACTTGTCATACTGCATCCTAATGTTATGTAACTCATGCACCTTATTCTTCCTGTTAAAGTGAACAACTTCACATTTTCTTACATTATATTCAATCTGGCAGATTTTTGTCCAATCACTCAATATATCCAGAACAATCTACAACCTCCTTGTGTCCTCTTCACTGCATACTTTCCTACTCCGTGTCATTTAAAAATTTAGCTGCCCTCCCCCCACTGAAGTCCCGGATGTCCCACAGATGCGACAACCACCAGTTTGACAGAGACCTACCCTATATTCAATGCCATAGACTCACCAATCATCACTTCTGGTCTTGTCTGGATAGCTACTGGAGGCTCCATGGTCTATGGCAGGAAGGAAAGGGTCTGGAGTCCTCAGCTTTGACTCTGTCCCCTATGAAGTCTCATGGTAACAGATCAATGATGGGCAACAAGCTTTCTGTTGCTTACTGCCTTCCACTCCCTTCCCCTCCTCCAAGTTGACACCACTTGAAATAAGGACTGAGGGTACGGAAGATACAGAATGTTCTCTGGGTGAGGGACCCCCATCGCTAAGACTGACAACCATCTGTGCATTCGCCGAAGAAGCAAAGTGAGTTGGAAAAAAGATTGGTGATAAGATCATACAATGTCAGTGTAGCTGTAGACCATTCAGACCATCGAATCCCCTCCATCATTCAATGAGATCATGGCTGACCTGATATTCCTCAACTCTGCTTTCCTACCTTTCCCTTTCAACCCTTGATTAAAAATCTATTTTTTTCAATTGCTCGTGGAACATGGATGTCAGTAGCCAGTCCAGCATTTATTGCTCATTCCTAATTGCCCAGCAGACAAATAAGAGTCAACCACATTGCTCTAGGTCTGGAGTCACATTTAAGCCAGAACAGGTAAGCAGTTTCCTTCCCTAGTGAACCAGATAGGATATTCCTGACCATTGACAATGGTTTCATTGTCATCATTAGATTCTTAACTCCAGATTATTATTAAATTCAAACTTTACCATCTGCTGTGGTGAGATTTGAAACTGGGTCACCAGAACGTTACCTGGCTTTCTGGATTAATAGCCTAGCATAATACCACGAGGTCACTCAGTGTTGAATATATCCAATAACCCAACCTCAACAGCCCTCTGCAGTAAAGAATTTCACTAATTCACATTCTCAAGAGAAGAAATTCCTCCTCATCTCTGTCTTCAGTGGGTAATCTTTACCTGAGATTATGCCCACAAGGGGAACCTACCCCTTCACATCTCCCTTGTCCAGTGCCTGAGAATTTTGTATTTTTTCAAAAAGGTCACTTCTCATTCTTCTAAATTCCAACAAGTACAGGCCCTACCTACTCAACCTCTCTTTATAAGGCGCTCCCTCCAATCCTGGTTTCAGCCTAGTGAATCTTCCCTGGACTGCCTCTAGTGTCAGTATAAGGTCCTTAGATAAAGGGCCCAAAACTGCTCACAAAATTCAGGCTGTGGTCTGATTTTCTTCCACTTGCTTAGCATGTTAACATCCTCCTGAAAGAAGAGAAAGGCACCTTATTGAAACCTGTGGATTGGAGCGATTGAACCATGTCCCTGAAGAATTTTTTGTCCCTCCATTCTTCTGTGTCTGACTATATGTGTGTGTCAGGGTTTAAGAAGGGGTCACCCTCCTGGCCAGATTGTTATCCACTCCTTTGTCTGTCTAACTGTTCTTCTCTCTCTTTGGGCTCTATCCCCACCTATCATTGACACCTTACTCCCTTTATCCACCCTATCTTCTGCATATAAACCAACATTTTCCTAGCTGCCATCAGTTCTGAGGAAGGGTCACTCGACCTGAAACATTAACTCTGATTTCCCTCCACAGATGCTGCCAGACCTGCTGAGCTTTTCCATTTTTATTTTTGTCTTTGTTTAAGAAGAGGTAGCGTTTAAGTTAAAAAGTGATAAGTTTATAACTTATATTTTGTTTGCCTGTAGTTGGAACAGATTTATTTGTCATAAACACCAGTTTCTTGTTAAGTGCTGAAGACTTTGCAAGAGACCTTGGAGTGCAGGTTCATAGCTCCTTGACAGGTAGATAGGATAGTGAAGAAGGCGTTTGGTACGCTTGCCTTTATTGGCCAATGCATTGAGTATAGGAGTCGGAAGGTCATGTTGCGGCTGTACATGGCATTGGTTAGGCCACTTTTGGAATACTGTGTTCAATTCTGGTCTCCCTGCGATAGGAAGGATTTTGTGCAACTTGAAAGGGTTCAGAAAAGATTTACAAGGATTTACAGGGTTGGAGGTTTTAAGCTATAGGGAGAGGCTGAATAGACTGGACCTATTTTCCATGGAGCTTCGGAGTCTGAGGGGTGACCTGAGAGAAGTTTATAAAATCATGAGGGACATGGATAGGATGAATAGACAAGGTCTTTTCCCCAAGGTAGGGGAGTCCAAAACTAGAGGGCATAGGTTTAAGGTGAGAGGGAAAAGATTTAAAATGGACCTAAGAGGCAACTTTTTCACACAGAGGGCGGCGTGTGTATGGAATGAGCTGCCTGAGGAAGTGGTGGAGGCTGGTACAATTACAACATTTAAAAGGCATCTGGATGGGTATATGAATAGGAAGGGTTTAGAGGGATATGGGCCAAATGCTGGCAAATAGGACCAATTTTTTTTTCCCCTTTATTCATTCATGGGATGGCTAGGCAGCATATATTGTCCATTCTTAATCGCCTGGAGGGTAGTTTAGAGTCAACCACATTGCCGTGGGTCTAGAGTTACATATAGCCAGACCAGGTAAGGATGGCAGTTTCCTTCTCTAAAGGGCATTAGTGAACCAGATGGGTTTTTCCCGACAATCAACAATGGATTCACGGTCATCATTAGATCCTTAATTCCAGATATTTTATTGAATTCAAATTCCACCATTTGCCATGGCAGGATTTGAACCTGTGTCCACAGAACATTATCGAGGTCTCTGGATTAACAGTTCTGTGACAATGCCACTAGGCCATTGCCTCCCATTAAACTAATTTAGGATATCAGGTCGGCCTGGATGAGTTGGACTTAAGGGTTTGTTTCCGTGCTGTACATCTCTATGACTCTGTGACTGGTCAGTGAATTATGTTAGCCTGTGTTTGTCAGGAAGGTAAATTGGCAGGTTTGAGTGACGAGATTAAATCTTTAACTTTCTTTTCGATTTTGGGAGTAGTAGGGCTCGGCTAGCAGTGGTCTGTAACCTTGGAGAGGAAACGGTTAAGGGGAGATAATGACACGCAATTCCAAAATTACGAGGGGGCTGGACAGCGTGGACATGGAGAATCTGTTCACTCATAAAAAGGCGAGGAATCAAAGGGCACAGTTTTAAAGTGTTTTGCGAAGGAAACAAATGTGAGATGAGGAGAAACCTTGTGGAGTCAGGTTCGATTGAAGCATTCATGCGAGTGTTGGGTGGTTATTTAGATAGAAACAACATGCATGGCTACTGGCACTGAGTCAAGGTGCTCAGATAGCTGGCACAAGGACGATGGATCGAACGGTCACCTCCTGCACTGCAGTAACTCTCTAAGTCAGTAAAATCCGTCATTCACAACAACGTATATTTGAAAAAGGTGATTTCGCAGGGGCATGGAAAATTATATGGGAGATTGTCATGTGTGACATAACTACACAGAGGCTGGTATCGCATCACTAAATCACCCTTTATTTACACGTGGAAAGTACATGACACTGATCCACCTTCCTCAGATCCATGTTTCAGAGTGAGCAGAACCTCTGACACTCCTGTTTATATCAGTCAGCTAGGGCTCCCTGATTGGACTGCAATAACAGCTCCAATCAGGGAACTCATATTCTATAAGGCCCACCTGGCTGAGCCATTTCCAATCAGTACAATGGGAATGTTCGGAAAGCTGTTTCAAACAAGGTAGAGGTGAGGATTGTTGCTGCTCCCAAGAGAACGAATGACCATTATGCTGTTGGGTCCAGTCCACAGATAAACTGGGTTTGAAAGTAGTCAGGGAGGAACAAGAGGTGACATTAGAAACAGAAGTAGGGAAAAGAAGATAAATGTCACCCTTTCATGCAACTCATAGCATCACCACCAATAACATAATAACCTCAAAATTAAAAAAAAAACATTCCAATGCTGTGGCATTTGTCAAGGAAGAAAAATTAAACTGTTGCAACAATATATAACCTTTTCCAATAAAGCTACCTGGAAGCAAAAATCAATAAATATTGAAAGGCAGCATTCTGCTGGAGAAACAGTTTTACAACACAGTGCAATAATAGTGGCACCTAAATCTATGAAAATGCAATTTGAAAGGATACTTTGACAAATTACTTATAAATTGGTATGGGCAAAATGCTCGTCAGTATTCACTGCAACTAGAGGAGACTGCACAAGTCGGCTAAGTTGGTTACAACTTCAGTGCTCTGTCGGATGCCACGAAAGAAACTGAGAACTGATTCTGCGGTTTAAACTGAAACAAAGAACACTCAGCAGCAGTGGCGCCGATGCTGCTGGAAGAAACAGCTTTGATAGCAACCCCTAAGTGACAAAACCTGATAAGATTTGAAAGGTGGCTTATGTGCCTGGCTGCCAGTTTAATGCTGGTTGGTAGCGAGACATATAAAGCAGTGTTGTTAAGCCTTGTAAAATCAGAATGCTGATTGTGTTATTATAAGCAAACACGCAATTTAGAGGTGGGAACCAACCATTTGAGCCCTTAAACCTGGTTCTGCAACTTGATTAAATCATGGTTGTTCTGATCGTATCCTCGACTCTATTTTCCTGCCTAACTGTATGCCCCCTGCATATTGGTTGACTCCTTTGTCAATCAATGTGGGAGTCTGGACTAAATTTCACAATAGGCACCAGGGGCTTCCCAAAAGCTTGGGAAATGTGACAGTGAAAGCAAGGCAGGAGCTGTTGCCTCCAGAAGGTGTTTTGCAGCACGTCTTGTGGGTCAAGGGGCACCAGGTGTGTTTTCCTGCCTCACCAGTCTCTGTTCCCAGTCTCCCATTACCTCGTCTCCTCAAATGAGTCTTCAGCTCCCATTCTGCTGATTGCGGCCTCTTTCTCTTTTTAGCCATGGGAAGTAGGTATTGCTGGCTTAGCCAAAATCTATTGGCCATCCCTAATTGCCCCAGGACAATTAACAGTCAACCACATCAGTGTGGGTTGTGAGTCATATGTAGACATGACCAGGTAGGGATGGCAGTTTCCTACCCTAAAAGGACAAGATGGGTTCTTATGACAATTGACAGTAGTAACATTGTCACTAATAGGCTAGCTTTCTCTAACCTAGATTTTTATCAAGTTAACACTTCACCATCTGCCATCGAGGGATTTGAGTCCATGTCCTCAGAACATCAGCCTGGGTTTTTGATTACTAACTTAGAGGCATTGCCACTACCACCTTCTTCCATCCTCTCCCCACACCTCCATCAATTTTCCACTCTCCGACATACCTCTCCTAATCTGCTGGATTCCTTCCAGACTGCTCGAACCCACCTCAAATATGGCCAGAGACCTGGCTAGGCACCAAAGAGGAGAAATTTCCTCACCATTGAATTCATCCAGATCTCCGCATCCCCAATCTTTCAGATTTCCATCCTCCTGCAATCAATGATTGAGGATGAGGAGAAATATCTTCCCTTTATACTGCAGTAAATCTTTGAAAATCCCGACATCCACATCATTGTAGTTGCTCCATCATTGATGACTGAGGCAGATTTCTGATCTCTCATTAGGAAGAGGTATGGGAAATGATGGGGAAGGTGGTTTTTGGAGGGTGTGATTAGATCAGTCATGAGCATATGGAATGGCAGAGCTGTGGTATAGTCACCTCCTGTTAGCTGGAAACTATTAGAGATCAATAGGGACAGGATGGTGGCTCAGTGGTTAGTACTGCTGCCTCACAGCGCCAGGGACCTGTGTTCGGTTCCGCCCTCAGGTGACTGTGTGAAGTTTGCATGTTCTACCTGTGTCTGTGTAGCTTTCCTCCGGGTGCTCTGGTTTCCTCCCATAGTCCAAAGATGTGCAGGTTAGGTGGATTGACCATGTTAAATTGCCCATTGTATCCAGGGATGTGCAAGCTAGGTGGGTTAGTCATGGGAAATGCAGGGTTATAGGGATGGGTGGGTCTGGGTGGGAATGCTCTTTGGAGGGACAGTGTGGACTTGATGGGCCAAATGGTCTGCTTCCACACTGTATCAAGAGTATTAAAGAGAATTGCAGAGACAGTGAGAAGACAAAAGGGGAATTCTGTGGTAGGCTGCAGAGTGAGATGACTTAAAGGTACAAAGCAGAAAGGAGGCGACATAACAATAGAAAATGTTTTAAATATTCAGCATGAGGGCAGCATCTGTGCAGAGAGACAAATGGAGTTAATGGGATGGATTATCCATTATCCCCATGGATGAAAATGATGTCAGTCCCCACCAATCTAAAAGCCAATTGCCCTTGTTAGAATAGTATCCGGGCCCAGCTTTAGTTGGATCAGAGTGTGGTTCCCACCTCTCCATCAGAGAGATCTCTCTCCCCACTTGCTACCCAACTCATTGAACATTTCCAACATTTTTGGTTTTTCCCTTCAGATTCCCAATATCTGCCTTTTTTTTCCCCTTCTTTCGGGAAAGGAAGTGTGAATGGGGAAAGATTTGGTCCAGAGCAGGGGTTGGAGGTTTTACACAATGTGCAAAAGAGTATGTGAGTGTGGTTATGTGGAAAACTGTCTCATATATGATTCTGTGGCCTAAGGGTCTCAGAAATGCAGGCTGCTAATATTCCAATTGATTCTCATTGTTGCAGCAATAGTCAGCTTTGCCTTAAGATGGTTTTGAGTGATTCCTAAATGATGACAAGTTTAACAAAGCATTAAAGCAGTAATTTAGCCGTATTTTGAGAAGAGGGGAAATATAATTTAATTTTAGACAAGCTGCAAATGCCAAGCTGTTAGTGGAGGATTTATAACTCGGGCTCAGTCTTAAATTGTACCAGCTAACATCCAGCAAAATGACTGAATGTTTTAGTCTATATCTTCCAGAATGTATGAATTAAAATGAGCATGCTTACCTTGCTGATGTATGGGGAGACATCACCAATGATAAATGACGAGAAACCTATTTGGATTGTATTACATATGTTCAGCAGTTAATGTCTGCATTCTTTTTGCTAATGATTCAGATGTCTCTTGCTCCTCATCACGGTCCTGCACCAATTCGGTTTTAACCCTGGCCAGCTCACCAGTCTACTATTGAGATCTTTGATCCACTAATCTGCCTTTGATGGTTGTAAATGTCTGTGAAGTAAAAGAATAATTTACACGGTATTCAAGGGTTGTCTCTATCAGAGCTAGCTGTTGCTCAGTGAGTCACACTCCTGTCTCGAAGGCTGTAGGTTTAAACCATACTTCAGACATTCCAATGCAAAATCAAAACTGATTCTCCCTGTATCATGTTGGGGGAATCCTTCAGTTCTGAGGAAGGGTCACCAGACCCGAAACATTAACTCTGATTTCTCTTCACAGATGCTGTCAGACCTGCTGAGCTTTACCAGCAACTTCTGGTTGCGTTCCTGCATTATTATAGTTGTTACTCTGTTGAAGCGATATTAAAAGGAAATAGTTTTATAAAACCATAACAGTGTAAGAAACAGGCACAGAAGCCTGCTCTGTTATTCAATAGTATCATGGCTGATCTGATACTCCTCTTGTCTACTTTCCTGCATTTTCCCTGTAACCCTCGATATCCCCGACTGATTAAGAATCTAGATAACACAGTGTGGAGCTGGAAGAACACAGCAGGCCAGCCAGCATCAGAGGAGCAGGAAAGCTGACGGTTTGGGTTGGGACCCTTCTTCAGAAATGGGGAAGGGGGAAGGGAGCTCCAAAATAAATAGAGAGAGGAGGGGTGGGGCTGGGGAAGGTAGGTGGGAATGGTGATAGGCGAGTGCAGGTAGGCAGTGCTGGGGATTGATCAGTGAGGTGGGAGGAGCGGATACCTGGGAGAGAAGACGGACAGGTCAAGGAGGCGGAGATGAGGAGGAGGTTTGGTCATGGGAATGAGGCCGGGGAGATTTTGAAACTGGTAAAGTGCACATTGACACCATTGGGCTGTAGGCTCCCACGGTGGAATATGAGGTGCTGTTCCTCCAGTTTCTGGGTGGCGTCGTTGTGACACTGGAGGAGGCCCAGGATGGACATGTCGCCCAGGGAGTGGGAGGGGGAGTTGAAGTGGTTCATGACTGGGAGGTGTTGTCATTTGTCACAAACAGAGCGCAGGTGCTCAACAAAACAGTCTCCGAGCCTCCACTTGGTCTCCCCAATGTAGAGGAGGCCACTTCGGGAGCAGAGGATGCAATAGACCACATTCGTGGATGTGCGGGTGAACGTCTGTCTGATGTGGAAGGTTTGTTTGGTTCCTTGGATGGAGGTGAGGGGGGAGGCGTAGGGGCAGGTGTAGCACTTCCTGCGGTTGCAGGGAAAGGTGCCAGGGGTGGTGGGGTTAGTGGGGAGTGTGGAGCAGACGAGGGAGTTGTGGGGAGAGCAGTCCCTACCGAAAGCAGATAAGGGTGGGGAGGGAAATATATCTTTGGTTGTAGGGTCGGATTGCAGGTGGCAGAAGTGGCGGAGAATGATATGTTGAATCTGGAGGTTAGTGGGATGATATGTGAAGACAAGGGGGATTCTGTCTTTGTTTCTGTTGCCGGGAAGAGATGTGAGGGCAGAGGTGCTGGAAATGCAAGAGATGCGGTCAAGAGCATTTTCGATCACTGAAGAGGGGAAGTTGTGGTACTTGAAATAAGAGGACATCTGGGATGTTCGGGAGTCTAGACTACACCTCCTCTCACCCACCTTCCTGCAAGAATGCCATCCCTTACTCCTAATTCCTCTGCCTCCGCCGTGTCTGCCCCAAGATGGGGGGTTCCACTTCCAAACATCCCAGAAGTGCTACACCTGCCTCCACATCTCCCAACTCGCCTCCATCCAAGGAACCCAACAAACCTTTGAGATCAGACAGAGGTTCACCTGCACATCGGCTAATGTGGTCTACTGCATCTGCTGCTCCCGATGTGACCTCTACATCGGTGAGACCAATGTAGGCTTGGAGACTGCTTTGTAGAGCACCTGCGCTCTGTTTGCAACAAATGACAACACCTTCCAGCCGCGAAAGCTTCAACTCCCCCTCCCACTCCCTGGGCGACATGTTCATCCTGGGCCTCGTCCAGTGTCACAATGACGCCACCCAGAAACTGGAGGAGCAGCACCTCATGTTCCACCTTGGGAGCCTACAACCCAATGGTCTCAATGTGGACTTTACTAGTTTCAAAATCTCCCCACCCCCAGCCTCATTCCTATGACCAACCCTCCCTCTCATCCCTGCCTCCTTGACATGACACAACCTGTCCATCTTCTCTCCCACCTATCCACTCCTCCACCCTCACTGACCCAATCCCCACCACTCCCTACCTGCGCTCACCTATCACCATCCTACCGACCTTCCCCACTCCCACCCATCCTCTGTATTTATTTTGGAGCCTCCTTCCCCCTTCCCCATTTCTGAAGAAGGGTCCTGACCCAAAACATCAACTTTCCTTCTCCTCTGATGCTGCCTGGCCTGCTGTGTTCCTTTAGTTCTATACTGTGTTATCTCTGACTCCAGGATTGGTAGTTCTTACTATCTCTGATTAAGAACCTATCTGTCTCAGCCTTGAATATACACAAGAGCTCTGCCCCAATACTCTTTGAGGCAAGAGGTTCCATTGACTCATAATGCTCTGAGAAAAATAATTACTCCTCATATTAGTCTTAAATTGGCACCCCTTTGTTCTGAGATTGTGCACCTAGACTCTCCTATGAGGGGAAACATCTTCTTCGCATTTATCCTGTCAAGTCCCTTAAGAATACTATATGTTTCAATGAGATCATCTCTCATTCTTCCAAATTTCAAAGAGTAGGGTCCTAATCTGTTTAACGTTTGCTCGTAAGACAATCCTTCCATACCAGGGATCACCCGACGGAACTTTCTCTAAACCTCCAATGATCCGATATTTTTCTTTAAATAAGGGACTAAAACTACTCAGGACACTCCAGATGTGGTTTCACTAACATGTTGTATAGTTGCAGTAAGACTTCCCTACTCTAATATTCCAATCCAAGTTGAAACAAGGGCCAACATTCCATTAAGGTGTGGAGCTGGATGAACACAGCAGGCCAGGCAGCATCAGAGGAGCGGAAAAGCTGACGTTTCGGGTCTGGACCCTTCTTCAGAAAAGTGTCCAGAAAAGGGTTCTGAAGAAGGGTCCAGACGCGAAACGTCAGCTTTCCTGCTTCTCTGATGCTGCCAGGCCTACTGTGTTCATCCAGCTCTACACCTTGTTATCTCAGATTCTCCAGCATCTGCAGTTCCTACTATCTCCAACATTCCATTAGCCTTCCTGATTAGCTGTACCTGTGTGCTAACTGTCTGTATTGAGTCCATGTAACCATGATATTGTTTTGAGGAAGAGCAGGGTAGACCTCCCTTCATATCTTGAGATTGTTTATTCATTGCTTTTTCATAGGATGTGAATATCGTTGGCAAGGCCAGTCAAACATCAAATTTGTTGACCATCTGGAATCATCATTCAACTGAATGCCTTGCTAGTAAATTTCAGAAAGCAGTTAAGGATCAACTGCATTGCTGTTTGTTAGGAGTTCGATGTGGGCTAGACCCAGGAAGGATGGATGATTTCTTTCTGTGTGCTGGTTGGATGTTTTCAACAATTGATATTGGTTACATGGCCACTATTAAACAAATTGTTAATTCCAGATTTATGAATTAAAATTTCACCACTTACCATGGAGAGCTTTGAACCCATGTCCTGAGAGCTTCAGTCTGGCTCGCTCGCTTGCTACTTTACAATACCACTGCATCACCATCTCCCTCAAACAGCAGCCAAGCAAAGTGTGTTCATTATGTGGCCAGACAGGGTCAGCATCCAGTTGTTACATCTTTCCAACACAAGCCAGTTGAGACATTCCTGCTCAGACCTATGTTGGGAAGATTGTTGGGACCTCACCCATCACCATGCATGTCTTCAGGCTACAGCATAGAACATAGAACAGACAGCGCACTACAGGCCCTTCAGCCCATGATGTTGTGCTAACCTATTATCCTATCATGTGTGTAAAAAGGGCACGTAGCCATGCCAATCCAGACTCCCTGAGTGAATTATGTCACACCATTAACACCAATCAATATTAAATAAAGGTTACTGGTCATTACCTTGTTGTTTGTAGTGCAAATTAAATTTGTTCAATTAAATTCCTATACCTTTGGGTCCTATGTCTGTGCCATGTTTCGTACAGGGGCACCAAAAGTATCTCTTTGGCTGTAAAACACTTTGGGAGATTCTGAGGTTGGAGAAAGATGGTACAGTGCCTCAGTGGTTAGCACTGCTGCCTCCCAGCACCAGAGATCTGGGTTCAATGCCAGCCTTGGGCAACTGTCTGTATGGAGATTGCACATTCTCCCCGTGTCTGTGTGGGTTTTCTCCCAAGAATTAGAAGTCAGGTGAATTTGCTGTGCTAAATTGCCTCATGGAGTCCAGGAATGTGCAGGTTAGATGTGATGGCCATGGTAAAACTCCATTCGGGATTACAGGGGTGTGGTCTGGGGTGAAAGTTGTCAGTGCAGACTCAAAAGGCCAAGTAGTCTCTTTCTGAACTGCAGGAGTTGTACGCAATTTGCTGCACAAATATACCAATTTGTGACTACAAACTGGCTTTAGAAGGATGATGTTTCTTTCTTGTTTATTCTTGGTATGTGACCATCATTGGCTGGACCAGCATTTATTGGCCAATTTCTACATTTTCAGGGTGTGGAAGGAGCAGAGCCTCAATCCCCTTGGCCAAGCACATGCAGGAGGTGAGCAGCAGGACTGAAGATTCGGAGTCGGGGGCATGTTATATTTAGCCATACTCTCCAGTCTCCCTGCCTGTCACAAACTATTCCAGCAA
The DNA here is from genome assembly GCF_021869965.1 of Rhincodon typus. Classification (NCBI taxonomy): domain Eukaryota; kingdom Metazoa; phylum Chordata; class Chondrichthyes; order Orectolobiformes; family Rhincodontidae; genus Rhincodon; species Rhincodon typus. Next base: position 113,094,503 of record NC_063335.1, on the reverse strand, counting down.
CATATGGACTTATAGAATTATAGTAAAGATTCCTGGAGGTGCGTATTGCCAATGACATTATGCTGATGGAAAAAAGCCAAAGAAAAGCACAACCAAAATTTACAATAACTGAGGATGACAGCTTATCCTGAAGGACTTCAACATAACAGCATGAAGTTCCAGTTGAATGGAGGAAAGATGGCTCTATCTGTTCAGGTTACAAGATCTGTTTTGACCACAGCAAAGTTGAAGATGGATGGCACACACCTATGTGCCAATCCACTGGCTAGAAGGCTACTGATGTTTCAACTTCCTTGCTCGGTAACAACTAAACTTTTCCAACAAAAGTTCATTGCTGAGAGGGCTTTTAAGTAAAGGCTTCCCAAATCTATTGCAGGGAGACCATCCACATGTATTTCAAACAATCAAATTAGCATTGTTGGCAGAAACTTGTATCCTTTAGCACTACATTCTAAGGGAGAGGACAATTCTGGATCCAAAAGTCTATTGCAAGCACAATCTGATGATTCCATTACAGAGTATGAAACACTTGCTCTTGTAGTCAGTACTCCATACATAGCTGTTCAGTCAGCAGTTTGTGTGAAACTTGTCACAAACCATTGGAAATGATTTGGTACAAATCACTGACAAATGCCCCATCCAAACTACAATGACTTCTAGTAAAAGGCCAGGGATATGGTTTCAATGGAACTAAACCTGGAATTAAAGTTGTCAGCGTGGACAAACCAAACAAATTACTGACTCTGAAGCAGAATGACCGTAAGGCCATAAGACATAGCAGCAAAAGCAAGCCCTTCAACCCATTGGGCCTGCTCCACCATTCAATGACATCATGGTTGACCTCATAGTCCGCATTTTTGCAAGAGGTGAGGAATGGACACAAGGTCAATCTGATGAAATGTTGGACACAACAAATGCAATCATTTCCAGGAAGAAACAACCAATGATGCACAGCTGAAGAGACAATGAAAAATAATCACAGAAGTGGAAGGTTCATTAATGTAAGTTCAGGAAAGGAAGTCTGTCATCCTTACCTGGTCTGGCCTATGTGTGATTCCAGATGTATAGCAATGTGGTTGACTCTTAACTGCCCTCTGGGAAATTAAGGACACACAATAAATGCTGGTCGAGCCACTGATGCCCACGTCCTGCGAATGAATGAAAAATTATTCTTTGCGGAGGGAGAAAGCAAGGAAAGAAATGTGCTGATTCTCCATTTTGAAGTCTACAAGGTGAGTTGGACTAGTATGTCTCATTCGTACATTTTACTGTTTTTGTTTTCTGGCTTATTCATGAAAATAAAGACACTGCCGACTGACTTTCAGTCCACTTTGAGGGCTTCTTGTCCCTTGTTGATACAGATGCCAGTGATCCGAAGCCCAAAGTGAAAATCTCGCCTGCTCTCGGTTCGCCTTCAGCAGCCTGAAGCAGATTATTCCTTTCACATTGCATGATGATCCCCACTGCGTGCCTTCTGAACAGTTCTGTGTTATTCACATATTGAACCAAATTCTGCTCTTGACGTCAGCTGAGCTTTCTCATTTTCTCTGATGCTGGAATTAAAAATCCCTCACTGTGGAATAAATGTTGAGACGTGTTTGACTTGCATTTTGCTGATCGCTGTTGAACGTTATAACAAGCCTACGTGCCCAGGGTGCTGCACATAACTGACTTGTGATGACAACTTCACTCAACTAGAAATGAGTTCCATTTTTATCATATTTTGTCAAGAATAACAATTGGCAGCTCATGGCGAGGAGACGTCAGGATATGTTTATACATGAATCTGGATTCACACAGCATTGAAAACAGGAAAGAGCAGGATCATAATTGACCCATTGTGTACTAAAATTCTCTCTCAACACGGGTACAATTTCTGACTATCTGTGGATTAGCTACAGTAGTGCTTCAGTAATGCTTCACAATATCATCATTAATCATTACCAATGGAACTGAAGGTAATGAGTAACTCATCTTCTTACACTTGTCTGAAAGACCTGCGCATCACAAAATGGCATCACAAAATCCCTACAGTGTTGAAACAGGCCCTTTGACCCAACAAGTCCACACCGACCCTCCGAAGAGCATCCCACCCAGACCCATCCCCCTCCACTTTCCCTGTAATCCTGCATTTCCCTAACACACCTAATCGACACAACCCTGGACACTATGGGTAATTTAGCATGGCCCATCCACCCAGTCTGCACTTCTTTAGACTGTGGGAGGAAACCCACACAGACACAGGGAGAATGTGCAAACTCCACACAGACAGTTGCCCGAGGGTGGAATTGAACCCAGGTCCCTGGTGGTGTGAGGCAGCTGTGCTAACCACCGAGTCACCATGGTTACTTGGCTGGAACGCCTGCTTTCTCCTTTTTTTTCACAGGATGTGGAAATCACTGGCTGGGTCAACACTTGTTGTCCATCCCTAATTGCCCTTGAGTTCAGGAGCTTGCTGGGCCATTTCAGAGGGTAGTTAAGAGATAAGATATTGCTGTGATTCTGGAGACCCATGTAAGTCAGGCCAGATAAAGATGGCATCCCTCCCTACCCAAAGGGCATTTGTGAACCAGCTTTTATTAAAATTGCTGATGGTTTCATTGTTTCCATGACTGTGTTTTCACTTCCAGATTTTTAATAATTTGAACTGAAACTCCATCAGTTGCCGTTGTGAGGTTTGAACCATTGTCATCAGAGCATGAAGATAGACCGCTGGTTAAGTAGTCCAGTGACATCATCACTGAGCCACCATTTTCCCTGCTGGCATCAATAAGAATGTGACCCAGAAATTGTGGTTGATATAATATTTCTGCCTATGTATGCTAATGCAACCAGCAACACTAACAGAAAGGTAGATTTGCAATTATATGTTAATGCTTCTAAGGGTCCTGCTATTTACTGTATACTTTCCTTCTGCATTAGATCTTCCAAAATGCATCACAGCATATTTGTCTGGAATAAATTCCATCTGCCATTTCTCCACCCAAATCTCCAGTTTATGTGTATCCTCTGGCAATCCTCTTCACTACCCACAACTTCTCAATCTTTGTGTCATCTGCAAATTTACTAATCAGCTCACCTACATTCTCCTCAAAATCCTTTACATATATTACAAACAACAGGGTTCCCAGCATTGACCCTGGTCACAAATCTCCAGTCAGAAAATCATGCTTCCACCATTACTCCCGGCTTCTATGTCTTCTTCTGCATCTATTTTACCAGCCCACAGCAGATCCCATGTAACTTCACCCTCTTTATCAGTCTGATATGAGGGAGCTTGTAAAAGACCTTGCTAAAGCACATGTCGATAAAGTCTACCACTTTGCCCTCATCAATCATCTTTGTCACTTCCTCAAAAAACTCAATCAGGTTTGTGAGACACAGCCTCCCTCTGCACAAAGCCATGCTGCCGATCACTAAGAAGTCCATATTTTTCAAATGTGAGTAAATCTTGTCCGTAAGAATCTTCTCCAATAATTTCCCTATCATTGACTGAACGCTCACTGGCCTGTAATTTCCTGGATTATCCCTGCTCCCATTCTGAAACAAAGAACAGCGTTGGTTATTCTCCAGTACTCTGGACCTTTCCTGTGACTAAAGAGGATACAAAGATTTCGTAAAAGGTTCCAGCAATTTCCTCACCTGCCTCCCTCAACATTCTGTGATAGATCCCATCAGGTCTTGGGACTTATCTACCTTAATGCTTTTCAAAACTCCTAACTCCTCCTCCTTATTTCTATTGACATGCCCAAGAATATTAACATTCCCCTCCCGAGACTCACCATTCACCATGTCCTTCTGCATTGTGAATTCTGACACAGAACATTCATTAAGGACATCACCTACTTCCTCCAGCGCCATACATAAATTCCCTCCTTTGTCCTTGAGTGGAATTACCCTTTCCCTAGTGACCCTCTTGCTCTTCATAAGTGCATAAAATGCCTTGGGATTTTCCTTAATCCTGATGACCAAGGGGATTTCGTGGCTCCTTATAGACCTCTTAATTCCTCGTTTAAGTTCTTACCTGCTTTTGTTATCTTCTTCGAGGGGTCTGTCTGTCTTCAGTTTCCTAAATCTTATGTATGCCTTCTTTCTTTGTTTGACTAAACTCACAGTTTCTCTTGTCATCCAAGCTTCCCAAATCCTGCCATCTTTATCCTTAATTTTCACAGAAACATGCTGGTCCTGAACTCTCTCATGACAAACATAGATTCTCAAGGGGAGCTAGGGCTGGACAAATAAATGTTGACCTAGCCAGCAGCATCCATATCCCATGAATGCATATATTTTAAGAAAAATGCAGTGCATTGTTATGATCTTGAATACACTGCCTGAAAGGGCCACGGAAGTAGATTCTGTTACATAAGGCAGTAAGTAATTTAAAGGGTTAACCAGTCTTTAATTGTTTTGTTTTTTTAATTCATTCACAGGATGAGGGCATCGCTGGCAAGGCAGCATTTATTGCCCATACCTAATTGCCCAGAGGACAGGACAGAGTCAACCACATTATTGTGGGTCTGGAGTCACATGTAGGCCAGACCAGGTAAGGATGGCAGTTTCCTTCCCTAAAGGGCATTAGTGAACCAGATGGGTTTTTCCCCCAACAATCAGCAATGGTCATCATTAGATTCTTAATTCCAGATATTTATTGAATTCAAATTCCACCATCTGCCATGGTGGGATTCAAAACCAGGTCCCCAGAACATTATCTAGGTCTCTGGATTGACAGTCCAGCAATAATACCATTAGGCCATTACCTGCCCTGTTTGTGTGTTTTGTGTTTTATGTGTATGCGCATGTGGTTTGTTGTGTGTGTAAGCATCCTCAGTTATTTAGAAGGGTATATGTGTACACAGCAATATTTAAAACCGTGTGTTCATAAGCTTTGCATTTTTATTGAATAAGTTTAGTTTCATAATAAATCAACGGTATAGATATTGAAATAAAGAGATCGGTTTAGTGGATTTTTATTCTAAAACAGATAGATTATTTTATAAATAACCATATTGGAAACAAAGCAACACATTTATTTTGAACTTAGTGGAATAGTGAGATCACAGACAGATTGTGCCGTCCTTCCACCTTGCTTGCTACACTAGTGGTTTTCTAGGCTATATTTTAGAGGGCAGTGAAGAATTGCCCACGTTGCTGTGGACCTGGAGATAAATGTAGGCCAGTAAGGATGGCAGATCTCCCCTCCCTAAATAGCATAAATGTGCAAAATGGGACTTGTACAATAGCCTGAGGCGCTGGATGACTAGTTCAGTTGACATTACCACTGTACCATCACCTCCTCACATTCTATGAATAAATTTTAAACCCCCAAGTAACATTCATGTCAGACAATGACCATCTCCAATAAGACACAATCTAATCGCTACACCTTATCATTCAATGGTCGTATCACTGATACCCCACTATCACATTCTTGGGCTTACCTTTGATCAGAAACTCAACTGCACTCATCACATAAATGCAGTGTCTACAAGAGCAGGTCAGAAACTGGGAATACTGTGGCGAATAACTCACCTCCTGACCCCCCAAAGCCAACCATCTACAGGGCACAAGTCAGGAGTGTGATGGAATACTCCCCACTTGCCTGGATGAGTGCAGCCCCAACAACACTCAAGAAGCTTGACACCCATCCAGGACAAAACAGCCCTTGTGATTGGCATCACATCCACAAGCATCCACTCCCTTCACCACCGATGCTCAGTAGCAGCAATGTGTACTATCTATAAGATGCACTGCAGAAATTCACCAAAGATCCTCAGACAGCACCTTCCAAACTCACGGCCACTTCCATCTAGAAGGACAAGGGCAATAGATGCATGGGAACACCAGCACCTTCAAATTCCCCTCGAAGCCACTCACCATCCTAACTTGGAAATATATTGCCGTTCTTTCAGTGTCCCTGGATCAAAACCCTGGAACTTACTCCCTAAAGGCATTGTGCGTCCACCTGCAGCACATGTAACTGCAGCAGTTCAAAAAGTCAGCCCACCAGCACCTTCTGAAGGGCAACTAGTGACGGGCAATAAATGCTGGGCCCTGCCAGTGATGCCCACCTCCCACAAGCAAATAAGTTTCCCCAGAAGATGATGGAATTTAAGTTGAATTAATAATTCTGGGAATGAAAGCTAGCCTCAATAATGGTGGCCGTGAAGCTCAACATCAATTGTTTTTGAAGTGCTTAAAAGCACTTGATGGTCTAATATTCTACATCTAAACCTTAAAGAGACTTATGATTCATTTTGCAAACTAAATGTGAATTGTCCCATTGCTCCATTGTATTCCTCTGGCAATGTAGAAGTCATTCGCAATGCATTGCCAGTTGTTCTTGCTATATTGCAGCCATTTAGTGATTAAGTGTTCTGTGTCTGATTTAACCTAATTATGAATTTGGGCTGATAGCATTGTAAACTCTGAATTAATGAAAGTGACAAATCTCTGGTTCTAAAAAAAATACATGATGTTCAATCTTTCAATTATACCTTTAATCACAAAAGTGTACAAAACATAAGAAGCAGGAGCAAGCCTGGGCCAACTGGCCCATTGACCTTGCTCTACCATTCAGTAAGACCTTGGTGATCTTTTTGTGATCTCAACTCCACTTACTTGCCCCCTTACCTTTACCCTTAATTCCTTTACTGTTCAAAAAATTATCTATCTTAGCTTTAAAAACATTTACTGAGGAAGCCTCAACTGCTTCACTGGGCAGGGAATTCCACAGATTGACAACCCTTTGGGTGAAGAAATTCCTCCTTCACTCAGTCCTAAATCTGCTCCCCCTTGTTTATGAGGCTATGCCCCCTGGTTCTAGTTTCACCTGCCAGTGGAAACATCCTCCCTGCTTCTATCTTATCCATTTCCTTCATAATTTTATATGGTTGTATAAGATCCTTCCTCATTCTTTTAAATTCCCGTGAATATAATCCCCGTCTGCTCAGCCTTTCCTCATAATCCAACCCTCTTAACTCCAAAATCAACCTAGTGAATCTCCTCTGCACCCCCTCCAGTGCCGGTACATCCTTTCTCAAGTGAGGAGACCAAAACTGCAGGCTGTACTCCAGGTGAGGCCTCTCCAGCACCTTATACAGCTGAAACAAAACCTCCCTGCTTTTAAACTCAATCCCTCTAGCAATGAAGAACAATATTCCATTTGCCTTCTTAAATATCTGTTGTATCTGAAATCAACCTTCTTTGATTCATGCACAAGGACACCCAGGTCCCCCTGCACAACAGCCTGCTGCAATTTTTCACCATTTAAATAATAGCCCCTGTTACTGTTATTCCTACCAAAATGGATGATTTCACATTTATCAACATTGAATTCCATCTGCCAGACCATTGCCCACTCACTTAAACTATCTATATTCCTCTGCAAACTTTCAGAGTCCTCTGTATACTTTGGTCTACCACTCATCTTAGTGACATCTGCAAACATTGACACAAAACACATGGCTCCTAACTCCAAATCATATGTGTAAATTGTAAACAAGTGTGGTCTCAACACTGATCCCTGAGGGACACCACTAGTCACGGATCGCCAACCAGAAAAGCTCTTATTTATCCCCACTGTTTGCTTCCTGTTAGTTAACCAATCCTCTATCCATGCCAATACATTGCCCGTAACACTGTGCGTCTTTATCTCATGCAGCAGCCTTTCATGCGGCACCTTGTTGAATGCCTTTTGGAAATCTAGATACGTCACATCTACTCGGTGCCCATTGTTCACTACACTTGTAATGTCTTCATAGAATTCCAGCAAATTAGTTAGAAGTGCAGCAACATTAGCCAAGATTTTGACAATTTTATTTTTTGCAAATTCAAAACCAAAAAACTCTTATAATATTTTCAGACTTGATGGGCTCAAAAGAAAGATCCCATTACTGTGACAATTTAAGCTACAGTCAGAATCACTGAATTTGCTGTATATAATTTTGAAAAAATGAATGAAGAGAATTTGCCATAATATTTTTGTATAAACTGTTCCAATAATGTTAAAACAAAATTAAACAATCTTAATATGAAGCACGAAAGTATGTTCCTATCTCATGTGTATCATTTGTCAAATAAAAGTATGAAAAATGTTACTTTCAAAGATGTAAACAGAAAACCAAAAGAGCTGTGGATGCTGAAAATCTGAAAAAGAAACAGAAATTACTGGAAAAACTCAGTAGGTCTGGCTGCATCTATGGAGAGAGAGCAGAATTACTATTTTGGATCCAGTGATCCTTCTTCAGAACTGAACCTTCAATTTTGAAGAAGGGTCACTGGAACTGAAACATCAACACTGTTTCCTCTCCACTTTCAAAGATGTATTTGTCTAATGAGGAAAAGCTCAGCAGATTTGGCCTCTGCTTGTTTATACCCATTTCCTAGTTGCCCTTGAGAAGGTGGTGATGAGCTACCTCCTTGAACCATTGCAGTCCATGTGCCGTATGGGCACCCACAATGCTGTTCGGAAGGAAATTCCAGGATTTTGACAGTGAAGGTGCAACAATCCAAAATAAAAACAATATGCTAGCAAATCTCAGCAGATCTGGCAGTTTCTCTGGAGAGAGAATCAGCGTTAACATTTCAAGTCCAATCCTTAGAACACCTTCTGATCAGCTTCCAGGTCAGAATGGTGAGTAGCTTGGAGGGAACTTTCAGATGGTGATGTTCCCATGTATCTGGTGCTCTGTCCTTCTAAATGGCATTGGTCATTGATTTGGTAGATGCTGTCAAAGGAGCCTTGTTGAATTTATAACTGCAATTGGGCCGGTAAAAGATAGCTTTGGTCCTAAATTTCCATATCTAAAGGACACTCCACTGGCCCCTCCTAATTTGCAGAGTCATGTCCTTGTAGGATGCTCCGAGTGTGGATAAAAATGGAAAATGGCAGGAACAGTGTAGGAGATCAGTGAGCACAACTTCCAGCTGTTTGAGACTAAGAATACATTTGATCGAGTCAATACTGTCAATGGAATAATTTGACCAGTGTTTATTTGTTTATTCATTCATGGGATGAAGGCATTGTTGGCTAGGCAGCATTTATTGCCCCATCCGTAATTGCCCAGAAGGCAGTTAAGAGTCAACCACATTGCTGTGGATCTGAAGTCACATGTAGGCCAGAACAGGTAAGGCTGGCAGTTTCGTTCCCTAAAGGACATTAGTGAACCAGATGTTTTTTTTCTCGACAATTGACAATGAATTCATGGTCATTGTTAGATTCTTATTGCCAGATATTTCTTGAATTCAGATTCCGCCCTCTACCATGGTGTGATCTGAACCCAGGCCACCAGAACTTTTTCTGGGTCTCTGGATTAACAGTCCAGTGTTAATGCCACTGGACCATCACCTCCCCTTATTGCAGGAGATTGACAGAGGCAAAGGGCCAGGTCTCAATCCAATTGTTGAAATTCCACGGAGATAAAGCTCTGGTTAAAGAATTTTAATTTGATGCAAGCATTTTATGTGAAGCTGCAATCTCTGAGATTCCATTTGCAATGCTTTAGGGATTTTGGTAACATGAAATACAAATTTAGAAAGAGACAGCAGACTGGCAGGAGACTCCCCTTATATAATAAGGCAAATACCTTGTAATCCTGTGTTTTAACATTTACGGAGCTTTGCAATTTAATTTGAGAGAACACACAAAATTAAATAATAAGGCACGAGATTGGAGGATGTGCAGGTTACACGATACAAGACATTTTGCAACGTTATCCTGAAACAGAGAGGCAAAATTCCCATTATGTTTTTATGAAATACGTTTGAAGGTTTCTATTTCATTGCATAAGATCATACAATCAATCAGCCCATCCTGTCACTGCTAGCTCTTTGAATGAGCTATCTGATTGGTCTCACTCCTTGCCACAGCGCTGCAATTATTTACTTTGTAAATGTTTATCCTACTTTCCTTTGAGAATTACAAGTGAATCTGGGATGTACAGTGATATCTGCCCCTTGTGGTTGAGTTTGCCTGGACCATCTGTGATGCTTTAGACATATTCACTGCTATTAATCATTGTTATTGGTCGACATTATTGATAACAAGTGGGAAAGGATGCCCACACAAGGTCTTTGGCAGAAGAGAGAGAAGTTTCATGAACTGAATAATGCTTATATTTAAATTACATGATAATCTGTGGGGTCACATAAGTACATATTACTGCTAGTTCCATGGATTTAGCAAGTCGAACTGATGTCAACACTTAGAATACAAAGGAACTTGGAAAGACCTAGTTGAGGTTCTCTTAAGGTTAACATGTAGGTTCAGTTGGCAGTTGGGAAGGCAAATGCAATGATCACATTCATTTCAAGAGGGCCGGAATACAAGGGTAGGATTTACTGCTGAGGTTGTATAAGGCTCTGGTCAGACCACACTGCTCACATTGTGAGCAGTTTTGGGTCCGTGTCTAAGGAAGAATGTACAGGTCTTGGAGGGGATCCAGAGGAAGTTTACAAGAACGATCCTGGGGACAAAGGGCTTGTCATATGATGAGGAGTGATTGAGGACTCTGGGTCTGTAATTGATGGAGTTTAGAAGGTTGAGGGGATTCCTGATTGAAACTTACAGAATACTGAGTGGCATTAATTGAGTGGACATGGACATGGAGAAGATGTCTCCACTAGTCGGAGAGACTAGGACCCGAGGGCACAGTCTCAGAGTGAAGGGATGACCCTTTACTACTGAGATGAGGAGGAATTCTTCAGCCAGAGGGTGGTGAATCTGTGGAACTCATTGTTACAGAGGGCTGTGGAGGCCAAGTCATTGAGTGTATTTAAGACAGAGATAGTTAGGTTCTTGATCGGTAAGGGATGAAGTGTTATGGGGAGGAGACAGGCGAATGGGATTGAGAAACATATCAGCCATGATCGAATGGTAGAGCAGAAACGATGGCCTAATTCTTTCCTATATCTTACATTCTTGTGGTCTTCCAGAAACTTCTCAGGAGAATAGTAACATCAATTTCTCAGTTCTGATGCTGGATTCTCAGAAAATGTTTCAAACTTGTGGTGAAATAAAATGATTTTGGTGACTTCTGTCAACAGACCACACACCAAGTAAATTCCAGACAATATCAAATTGCCACAACTCCTAACAACTATAAATGCAGATCTTTAGACTTTATTCCTAATTTATTTTATTCATTGAATACAGAAGTCATTGGTCGGAATTTTGTTTGGCTGGCAATATTTTTTGTCTATACCAAGGATGTGTTTTAATTGTGATTGAGTATTTGAGGGTTTTGAAGGAATATAGCTTAAGTTACATAGTGGTAAATTAGATATCCTTTCCTTGCAAAGTTTTTGTTAAAGTTGTGTGTTATAACAAAAAGTATTATTTTTCTGTTAATGATGAAACCTGGTGTGAATTGCTTTGAGCAGCATATCTGTTAGGAAACTTAATATCTTAGTGGTCTCAATAGGAATTGATACATTTATTCATTTTGTGACCACTTGTAGAGCAGTGGGGCACAATTATCAGTGCACTCTTCCCTGTTCAGTCCAATATAAAGTAATTTTTATAAGTTGTAAAGAGTTGAGGTCCCTGTAGCACACCACTCATTATATCTTATCAGTCTGAGAGAGACCATTTATGCATAATCTCTGCTTCCAGTCACCCAACTCTTAGCTATGTCAACATTCTACCCTTACACCATTAGCTTTTATTTTGCACAGTAATTTTTAATGTGGTACTTTATCAAATGTCTTCTGGAAATCTATGTGCAGTATATCCATCTTTTCCCAAATATGAACAGTAATTTATTTTTACAAAGAACTCCAATAGTCTGAATCATAGAGATGTACAATATAGAAACAGACCCTTAGGTCAAACTTGTCCACACGATTTCACTTTCAAAAAACTGACTCTGATCTTAAACTTATCTAAGTACCCTCCTACAACTGGTTTAATATTTTGCCTATGACAGATATTGACATCACAGTTTGTAGTTTCTTGCTTTCTGTCTCTGTCCCATTTTGAATGAAAGAGTTACATTCACTCTCTTCCAATCTAAAAGTCTTCAAACCAAGGGAGTTTTGGAGAATTAAAATCAATGCATTGACTGTCTTACTAGCCATTTCTTTTAAAACCTTATGGTGGGTTCCATGACGACTTGGACATTTCTTTTTACACTTCATGAATCACTTCAGCATGTAACAGAGTAATGTCAAAATTGAAAACCTTTATTTTTCCTGTCAACTTTTCAGAAGCGCAAATTATAGCCTCCATACTGTTAAACAAAACATAGAGTAGGAAGTAATTTATTGAACAGTGTGCAATTGTAAATCCTGTGTAATTGTAAATCTGCTCATTGTCGAAATGCTTATTTTCTCATTTCCTTCAGCTCAACAGAGCTGTAAGGAGGAGTATTATACTCGACAATGAGGGTTTTCATCAGTTGAGTGACTTCTGTAATTACCCTATTATCTAATTAGTGCTTCTTCATTTACTCTTCATTGGATTTTCAATGTGGAAGTCAGGCTTATGCCAAAATCTCTGAGTCAGTGGAATGTACCTGAAGAAACCACCACTTGCACCTTCCACTCTAAACCAAATCCATCCTTGTCTACCTGTACCTGCCTGTTGAGAGACGTTGTCTTCTTCCTTGTGCTGAGACCACCTCACTGACCCCCATCCCCTCAAATCTTCCAGCAGGGTCTTCCTGAGTAAGAGTGAGGGACCGGAGGGAGCCCAGCTCTCCTCCACACTCAGAACTCCAAATGATTGGGATCTGGGCTGGAACCTATCGAATCAGAATCGGCAGATGCGCCATACCTCCCCTATTCCCCTTCCTGAGAGGGTATTAATTAGTTTGCTCTTCAAAGGTATAGCTCAATTGTAGAGCATTTGGCTGCAGATCAAGAAGTCCCCAGTTCATATCTGGGTGCTCCCTTTATAATCGGCACCTGCACTCAACTTGAGTTGTGTTTAAAACTCTTTCGGAACACAGCAGATCACAATGGCAGGGGCATTTAGGGCAGCACAGTGGCTCAGTGGTTAGCACTGCTGCCTCACAGCGCCAGGGACCTGGGTTCGATTCCACCCTTGGGTGTCTGTCTGTGTGGAGTTTGCACATTCTCCCCGTGTCTGTGTGGCTTTCTTCCGGTGCTCCGGTTTCCTTCCACAGTCCAAAGATGTGCAGGCTAGGTGGATTAGCCATGCTAAATTACCCCGGAGTGTTCAGGGATGTGTAGATTAGGTGGATTATGCAGGATGGGTCTGGATGGGATGCTGTGAGGCTCGGTGTGGACTTGTTGGGCCGAAGGGCCTGTTCCGACACTGTAGGGATCCTATGAAAAGAGCTGGTTGTGCAGCTCATTTGGAGATTCCCCAACCTCTGAATGGACCTCCCATTGTGGCAGGGAGGAAGGTGAAAAGATTTGCCTCTATTTGTTGGGTGCAAAACAGATTTAAGGCACTGCCAGGAATCAGAGACCATCTCATTCCTTTGAGATCAGATAAGGCAGAAAGTGGAATACAGGATCATGTATCATAGTGTAAAATTTAGAGCTGGACCTTTCAGGAGTGAAGTTAGGAGAGATGGCAGCAAAAAGGGGAGAAGTTTGAAGATCGCTTTCACAAATAACAATTGTTAGTCAATTGTGAGGAGCAGATGATACATTCCACACTCTAATTCAGCCAGCATTAGAGTCATAGAGGTCTATTACAGCACACAAAAGGCCATTCAGCCCATTGAGTCTACACCTATCAAAAACAACCGCCTAACTATTCTAATCCCACTTTCCAGCACATTGCCCATAGCCTTGGCATTGTGAATGCACATCTAAATACCTCTCAAACTGCACAAGAGTTTCTGTCTTAAATACTCCTGAGCAAGATTCCTCAGACCAATGCACCTGCATCACATCTGCACTCATTCCTCTCCTCACGGGTATCTCAGATTCATACCCGATCTGCCAACTCTCACACTCTGCCCACCTCCTTCTGCCCTCTCCCACAGTAACCCTGCACATTCTTAGTCCTACCCTCCATCAGGTGAAGCTGCAGGATTGTAATTCTAAATTGTAAATTTTAAAACGGAAAATTTTTTATTTGCTTTTAACTATGAAAATTTTAAGACAAAATTTATGTGTTTTTTTTGCTGATCAGGAGTTCTTAAAGGATATAGAAACATGGAAGATAGTTCATTCAGCCCTTTAGTTCTACTCATGGTCATGACCATGGCTGATCATCTACCTCAATCCCCTGTTCCCATTTTATCCCCATACTCTTTAATCTCTTTAGCCCTGAGAACTGTATCGAACTCCTACTTGAAAACATTTGATGTTTTGAGCTTTACCGCTTTCTGTGGCAGAGAATTTCACAGGTCCCCCCACTCTCTGGGTGAAGACATTTTTCCTCGTCTCAGACCTTAATGACCAATGGGGTGAATCATGGAATCCCTACAGTGTGGAAACAGGCCCTTCCGCCCAACAAGTCCACACCAAACCTCAGAGCATCCCAGCCAGACCCATCCCCCTGTAACCCAGCTAATCTACACATCCCTATGGGCAATATAGCATGGCCAATCCACCTAACCTGCACATCTTTGGACTGTGGGAGGAAACCCACGCAGACAGAGGGAGAATGTGCAAACTCCACACAGACAGTTGCCCAAGGCTGGAATCAAACCTGGGTCCCTGGTGCTGTGAGGCAGCAGTGCTAACCACTGAGCCACCGTGCCGCCCACCGTGACGATGACGACATTATGGTCTTAGGAATGCAGGTCAACTATAATCACAAGTTCGAGGGGCTGATGTGTGGCCCAGTTGAGCCAAATGGCCTGTTTCTTTCTTGTAGACTCAATGGATTTCTGCAGCAAATAAACATTAATGTTAAGCTAAGGGTTTGTGGCAACTGGTTGTTGCAGTGTGGAAGCGTATGTAGGTCATGCTGCCTCACTCAGGCTCAAACTCTTTCCTGAGATTTATGTTAACTGTATATAAATGAAATATTTAGGGGTGGAAAGTGTTCATCAAACAAAAATTACCTGGATGGATTAAAAAAAGCTCTTATTAAATTTACTGCTAAATTTCTGACAAAACATGACGTAAAACATGCTCCATTATACTGGGGATCGATTGATTTAACTCTGATATTAATTTGAGCGCTGAACTTTGCAGATCTAGGATTGTATTTGTGGTAATTTGCTTGCCTCGATATTTCCTTTATCTCTCTGATAAAAGCAGCAATGTGTACCAACACACTGGTGCAGGAATGTTGCCATTGGGCTGGTGATCAAACTAAACAGAGATTCAAATCTCACCATGGCAATACAATCAATTAGCAGTTTTTACATTCAAATCTAGGCTTGATTCCTCCAAATAAAATATAATCCAGGCCCTGTAAGCTGTCGGAGTGCCATGAAAGGACCAACGATACTTAAAATGTTTCTCTCATAAGGGGTAAACACAATGTTCTGGGGGCCAGGCATTCAAATCCCACTTTGGTTGCTAGTTGGATTAAAAAAAAGGCAGTTAGGAAATGTACAAATTAACACCATCATCACTGCTCCTGGGTGTGTTCTATTTTACTGTGAGGACAGAACCAGCAGAGTTGTTGACACAGTGTTATACTTTTGAGAAGGAGTTGCCTGGGAAGTTCTCAATATTGTCTACAGGTCTCAAGGCATCAGGCCAAATATGTACGCAATACTCCAAAAATGGCCGAGCCAAGGTCCTGTACAGCCACAACATGACCTCCCAACTCCTGTACTCAATGTCAACACCGTGTGGAGCTGGAGGAACGCAGCATCAAGGAACAGAACACCTGATGAAGAGTCCTGACCCGAAATGTCGACTTTCCTGCCCCTCTGATGCTGCCTGGCCTGCTGTGTTCCTCCAGCTCCACACTGTGCTGTCTCTGACTCCAGCATCTGCAGTTCTTGCTATCTCCTATACTCAGTGTACTGACTAATAAAGGCAAGCATACCAAATGCCTTCTTCACTATTATCTCTACATGCAACTCCACTTTCAAGGCTGTATTTGCTATGACATCCCAGTCCCATGTTCCCAACCATGCCCTGAGTTCATCTGCCTTACCTGTTAGGCCACTTGCATTGAAATAAATGCAGTTTAATTTATCAGCCCTACCTTGTTCTCTGCTATGTTCCTGCCTGCCCTGACAGTTTGACTTACTCCTTTTCCAAACTGCACCAGTCTCAGACTGCTCTCCTTCCTCACTCTCTCCCTGGCTCCACCCCCATCACCACCACTTCCTAGTTTAAATCCTCTTGAGCAGCTCTAGTAAATCTCCTTGCCAGTATATTAGTCCCCTTCCAATTTAAATGCAATCCGTCCTTCTTATACAAGTCACTTCGACCCCAGAAGAGATTCCAGTGATCCAAAAATGTGAATCCTTCTCGCCTACACCAGGTCCTCAGCCACACATTCATCTGCTCTATCCTCCTATTCCTACCCTCACTAGTTTGGTGGCACCGGGTGTAATCCGGATATTACTATTCTTGAGGACCTCCTTTTTAAAATTCCTGCCTAACTTCCCATATTCTCTCTTCAGAATCTCATCCTTGTCTCATCCTACATCTTAGGTTCCAATGTGTATAACAACCTCAATCTGGTCCCTCTCGCCTTTTGAGTATATTCTACACCTTCTCCGAGATATCCTTGATCCTGGCACCAGGGAGGCAACATACCATCCTGATGTCTCACTGTCAGCAGCAGAAATGTCTGTCTGTGTCTCTGACTAGAGAGTCCCCTATCACAATCGATCTCTTAGAACCTGGCGTATGTTACATTAGAGCCAGTCTCAGTACCAGAAACCTGGCTGTCAGTGCTACATTCCCCTGAGAGTCCATCACCCCCTACATTTTCCAAAACAGCAGACTTGTTTGAGATGGGGACAGCCACAGGGGATTCCTGCACTACCTGCCTCCCTATCCTACCTTTCCTGGAGATCACCCATCTACCTGACTGTATCTTCAGTTTATCTCCCTCCCTGCAACTGCCATCCATCACACCCTATAGCTCCTGTAAAATCCTCATGACCCTCCAATTGCCGCTTCAACCGATCTGCATGATCCAATAGGATTCGCAACCAAACACACTGCCTGCAGACATAATCATCAGTAACATGGAAACTCTCCCTAATCTCCCACATCCTACAGGAAGAGCACATCACTCTACTACAGGTCATCTTTACACCTTAACAATCTACAGACCCAGAAAATAGCAAACTCTTACTGCTCTAAAAATGCTGCTCCAGGCTAACTTAATGCCTATGTTTTACATTTTTAAAGTTTAATCAAGAGATGGATCTCGATAAAACTTATAATCGAAAGGAACCCACTCTACTCACTATTGTACATTTACAAAAAAAAACTAGCCACTTAGCTGCCCCCCTGCTGTGATCTTCCCACACAGGTTGCTCCAAGGTCAGCTGTGAATTTTGTTGTTTGTTTATTTTAGACAAAGTGGTTCCGTCACTCTTGGAGTATTGCATGCAATCGAGGTCTCCCTCCTATAGGAAGGATGTTATGAAACTAGAAAGGGTTCAAAAGAGATTTATGAGGAGGTTGCCAGGGTTGGGGGGTTTGAGCTATAGGGAAAGGCTGAATAGGCTGGTGCTATTTTCCCTGGAGCATCGGAGGCTGAGGGGCGGACCTTATAGACGTTTATAAAATCATGAGGGGCATGGATAGGGTGAATAGGCAAGGTATTTTTCCCTGGGGTGGAGGAGTCCAAAACTAGAGGGCATAGGGTTAAGGTGAGAGGGGAATGATTTAAAAGGAACCCAAGAGGCAACTTTTTCACACAGAGGGTGGTGTGTGTGTGGACTGAGCTGCCAGAAGAAGTGATGGAGGCTGGTATAATTACAACATTTAAAAGGCATCTGGGTGGGTATATGAATAGGAAGGATTTAGAGGGATATGGACCAATTGTTGGCAAATGGGACTAGACTAGATAGGATATTTGGTCGGCATGGATGAGTTGGACCGAAGGGTTTATTTCTTTGCTGTATATCTCTATGACTCTAAATATGGGCAAGGAAACTTAAATATCACCTGCAGTACACCAACTGCCGCAATACGGCTGAGAGCTCAGTACTCCCCCATATTGAACACCAGTTAGAGGAGACTTTGAGGATGGCAAGGATATAGAATGTACGCTGGGTATGGAATATTAATGTCCAGCACTACTACTGACGCAGCTGACTGATTCCTAAAGGACATTGCTGTTAGATTTTAGTGAGGGAACCAGCAACAGGAAAATCCACTTGATCTCCTACTCAATAATCTACCTGTTGCAGGCACAGCTGCCGATCGTAGCATCAAGAGGAATGACCACAGCCCTCATGGAGACAAAGTCTTATCTTCACATTGAGTTGTGTAGTAACACCTTGAAGAACAAGAACAGGAGGTACCTGGGAACACAGCCATCTGAAAGTTCCCCTCCAAACCGCACACTATCCTGACTTAGAAATATGTCGCCGTTCCTTTGCTGAATGAAAATCCTAGACTTCCCTTGCTAACAGCTTGATGGGTGCCCCTACACCTCAAAGGCTGCAGTAGTTCAAGAAGACAACTCACTGCTACTTTCAGCAGGACATTTAGGGATCTGCAATAAATATTGGCTTAACTAGTAATGCTCAAATTCCATGAACGATATAAAAAATGAAGAGAGATTATGGTGACCATGAAACTATCATCGATTCATGTTAAATCAAACCTGGTTCACTCATGCCTGTGGAAGAAGGAAATCTGCTATTCTCACTTGGTCTGGCCTATATGTGACTCCTGAATCATGCAAGTGGTATGCCACCTGGTGGTCTAGTAATAATGTCATTAAAGGATCACTGCTAAAATCCTGGAGTCATGGGTTTGAATCCCACCAAGATCAGCTAGTGAAATTCAAATGCAATTAATTGGCCTGGCATATAAAGTAAGTGAAATGATGAATTGTTGTTGTAACTATGTAGCTAGTTTACTGAAGTCATGGAATTACTGCACCGCTGAATGAGGCTATTCTGCTAATTGTGCCTGCATTGGGTCTGTTACCACATGCCAATCTCCTGCCTATCCCTGGAAAACAGGCACTATCAGCTCATCCTTGTGGCTAGGCAGGAGTCTGCTTTGGTGCTTACATATACACCATCCCAATTTTAGTTTGCCTGCTTTCCGTTGATTTCATGTGCTTTCCTCTTGTTGATGTGGATTTTAGAAACTATTGATACAATAAACTCAGTGAGGGGCTGAGGACAAAAGTTTAATGTGACCGAAACAAAGACAACATTCATGCTGCTCACTGTTTAACCTCTGTTTAAGAAACACAAAAACGCTGACAATGTGGATCTGGTGCACGTTGAAATGATTTAATGATTTTGATCTCAAGATGAGAAGAGATAGGGTGCAGATGCAGGCCATTCAGCCCATCAAATCTGCCCCTCTATTCAATGAGATCATGACCGATATTATAATCCTCAATTCTGCTTTCCTGCATTTTCCTTTCAATGTTGCCGTATAGCTCGGGGGTTGGTTAGCTGAGTCAGCTGGATGGCTGGTTTGCAATACAGAGAGATGTCAAAAGCATGGATTCAATACTGACACTGGCCAAGTTGCCTACAAAGGACTCTCCTTCCCAACATTCACCTGAGGTGTGGTGATCCTCAAGTTCAACCATCACAACCCCATATCCTGTCTCTGTCTAATGAGCGAGCTGTGCTATGTCCCTTAACTTTATTCTGTGAAGATACACCAAAACAGGAGTGCATTGAAAGCATGACAATAAATTAATGCAGAGTGATCTTGTGAAAACTAATAATCTTGACATTAAGAAGTCCTAGCAAAGGAAACACCAGAAATGTAAAATTAAATGAGCTTTTCAACAACACCAATGAACACAGTGTGGAGCTGGAGGAACACAGCAGGCCATGCAGCATCAGAGGAGCAGGAAAGTTGATGTTTCAGGTAGGGAATCCTTCTTCAGAAGGCTCATTTTCTGAAGAAGGGTCCTGACACAAAATGTCAACTTTCCTGCTCCTCTGATGCTGCCTGGCCTGCTGTGTTCCTCCAGCTCCACACTGTGTTGTCTCCCCCTACTCTATTCCTGAAACCCTGCATGTCCTATGGCTAATCTACCTAACCTACACATTCCTGGACAATATGGGCAATTAAGCATGGCCAATCCACTTAACCTGCACATCTTTGGACTGTGGGAGGAAAATGGAACACCTGGAGGAAACCCACACAGACACAGGGAGAATGTGCAAATTCCACACAGACAGTTGCCTGAGGCTGGAATTGAACCTGGGTCGCTGGCACTGTGAGAGAGCAGTACTAACCATTGAGCCACCTTGCTGCCCCAAAATAGGGACTATTGCTAGATATGGAGTCATAGAATCCTTACAATGTAGAAATAGGCCATTCAGCCCATCGAGTCCACGCTGACCCTCCAAAGAGCATGCCCACCCAGAACCTCCCCATCCATGTAACCCAGCATTTCCCATGACTAATTCACCCAGTCTGCCCATCCTTGGGCATGATGAGCAATTTAATGTGGACAATCCACCTAACCTGCAGATCTTTGGACTATGGGAGGAAACTGGAGCACCCGGAGGAAACCAACGCAGACATGGGAAGAATGTACAAATTCCACACAGACAGTCACCCGAGGGTGGAATGGAACTTGGGTTTCTGGCATGGTGAAGCAACAGTGCTAACCATTGAGCCACTGTGCCAGCCTCAAGATGCCCTGAGTTGTGCTCCTGACTAACAAGCACTGGCTTCAGTAAGGTCCAAATCCTATGAAAATGGAAGCAAAGCATCCAGAATAATTTTGTCTTCTGCGGCTCCGTCTCTCTTTCTTGACCTCAGAAACATCAATTAGGGCCCTCTCTGTTTGGCGATAGTGGAGGAATCTCCGGGGAACTTGGGATGGGTTAGGTTCCCTGGGCAGTGTCCCTTGCTGGTCAACAGTCAGGCCATCCCTCATGCAAATGCAGCCAATCAGGCAGCGCAGGATGGAGACACCAACCCATTGTGACTGTCCATCTATTCAATTGACCCGACTTCTACAAGATTGACAAAAACGCATGAGGGACTGAATCAACTTCAAAGAAAGAGAAAATTAAGCAAGTTTGCCAATGAAATGAAAGTGTAAAAACCAGCGACAGACTTCGGTCTAGCAGTTAAAAACTAAGATTCACTCCTTCCCATCAAAATTAAATTTCTCCCTACAATAAATTCATGAGAGGCTGGTGTGCTGGGAGGGAAGGCTGACCTGGAATAACATCAGCAAATATTGCTAATGCCTTTGTAAATTAATCGTGCTTCACTTTTCTCATTGGGATGTACATCCGTCACCTGCTCAAAACAATTTATATCCCAATCAATGCAAAGTTGCAGACTCAAAAGAGCATGTGCCATGGAAAGTGATTGCAGTGCTCATTCTGTGTTGCTGCTGCAATGACTAGGGGCTTAAGGTCCTCACTGACATGAATAATTGCTCAAACTAGCATTCAATTCTCGAAACCCCTACATCTCACAGTCACGACACATCACTGTCTCTTCCAACGATTACTTTAAGCTTTAATCTTTAGTTTAAGATAGAGCTTAAGAACTAGGAGCAGGAGCAGCCCATCGAGATTACTCCACCTTTCAGTGCAATCATGACTGATCTCATCTTGCTCTCAGTGTGAAGGCCAAGGCATCTGGATGGGTATATGAATAGAAAGGGCTTAGAGGGATAGGGCCAAATGCTGGCAAATGGGATTAGCTCAGATGGGGATATCTGGTTGGTGTGAATGAGTTGGATTGAAAGGTCTGTTTCTGTGCTGTATAACACTATGATTCTATGACTCTAATTCCACCAGCCCTCATGTTCTCCATAACCTTTTCTACCCATTGTTAATTAAAAATCTGACTTAAATATATTCAGTGTCTCAGCATCCACCACATTCTGGGGTGAATTTCATAGATTCATGATCCTTTGAGAGAAGTCATTCTTCCTCATTTCTGTTTTAAATCTGTCACCCCTTTGCTTATGACCTTTCCATCTAGATTTTCCCACAAGGGAACCATCCTCTCTACGTCTACTTTGTCAACTCCTGAAGCATCTTGTATACCTTATTCCTCTCATTCCTCTGAACTGGAGCGAGTATAGGCCTATACTGCTCAATCTCTCCTCACAAGACAAGTCTTTGATTTCTCGAATTAATCCAGTGAACCTTCTGAAGAGTGCTCCACCTTAAAGTATGGGGAGATGATGGCCTAGTGGTATTATCACTGGACTGTTAATCCAGAGACCCAGATAACGCTCTGGGGACCTGGGTTCAAATCCCGCTATGGCAGATGGTGGAATTTGAATCCAATAAATATCTGGAATTAAGAATCTAATGATTGTTGATTGTTGATGTCTGGTTTACTAATGTCCTTTAGGGAAGGAAGCTGCCATCCTTGCCTGGTCTGGCCAACATGTGACTCCAGACCCACAGCAATGTGGTTGACTCTTAACTGCTCTCTGGACAATAAATACTGCCTAGCCAGTGACATCCTTACCTCATGAATGAACAAAGAGGGGAAAAAAAAGGTGTATGGTGAATTCCTTTAGTATGATGCCAGAGAATCCAGTAAGAAATGCTTCCAGGCTTGCACTTAATTCCCACTCTCACCAAACACCTATTCCAAGATTAAAGTGTATGGGATTGGGGCAAGTATATTGAGGTGGATAGAAAACTGGTTGGCAGAGAGGAAACAAAAAGTAAGAACTAATTGGTCCTTTTCAAATTGGCCAGCAGTAACTAGTAGGGTGCCACAGGGATTGGTGCTGGGACCCCAGCTATTCACAATATATGTTAATGATTTGGATGAGGGAACAAAATGTAACATCTTCAAGTTTGCAGATGATACCAAGTTGGCTGGGAGGGCGAACTGTGATGAGGATGCAGAGATCCTTCAGCATGATCTGAACAGATTGGGTGAGTGGGCAAATCAATGATAGATACAGTATAATTTGGATAAATGTGAGGTTATTCACTTCAGAAGCAAAAACAAGAAGGTAGTTTATTACCTGAATGGCTGTAAATTGGGAGGGAGATTGTGCAGTGGGATCTGGGTGTCCTTGTGCACCAGTCGCTGAATGTAAACATGCAGGTGCAGCAGGTGGTAAAGAAGGTAAATGGTATGTTGGCCTTCAGTGTGAGAGGTTTTGAGTACAGGAGCAGTGATGTGTTATTGCAGTTGTACAGGGATTGGTGAGACCACAGCTGGAATATTGTGGGCAGTTTTGTTCTCCTTTTCTGAGGGAGTACAGCGAAGGTTTACCAGGCTGACTCTGGGGATGACGGGTCTGATGTATGAGGAGATATTGACCAGGTTGGGATTGTTTTCGCTAGTGTTCAGACAAATGAGGGGGGATCTCATAGAGATTTATAAAATTCTAACAGGACTGGACAGGGTAGATGCAGGGAGGATATTCCCGATGGTGGGTTTGTTCAGAACCAGGGGTCACAGTCTGAGGATTCGGGGTAGACAACTTACAATGGAGATGAGGAGACATTTCTTCACTCAACGAGTGGTGAGCCTGTGGAATTCATTTTCGCAGGAAGTAGTTGATGCCAAAACATTGAATGTATTCAAGAGGCAGCTAGATATAAAACTTGGGGCAAATGAGATGAAAGGTTATGGGGAGAAAGCAGGATTAGGCTATCGAGTTGGATGATCAGCCGTGATAGTGAAGAATGGTGGAGCAGGCTCGAAGGGCCAAATGGCCTCCTCCTGCTCCTATCTTCTATGTTTCTATGTTTCTATTGTTAGGAAGAAAATCTTTCCCTGCCTAAGAAAGATATCACCTTTCCTGACTGGACCAAATTCCAAAAATATCTTTTGGAAGGATAGTTAATCCAAGGTCTCCTGCTCTTTTAGAGAAGAACAGGGGAGTTAGCCATAGTGTCCTGACCAATATTTATCCTTCAGTCAACATCAGTTAAAGTGAGATTATCTACTTATTGTCACAATACTATTTGTGGGGTCTTGTGATGAGTGATGTTTTTGATTAAGTCCCACATAGGGAAGTTAGTGTGCAAAATCGAAGCACGTAGGATTGGGGGTACGTACTTCGATTGAGAATTGATCAGTAGACAGGAAACAGTAGAAATAGGTGGGTCTTTTTCAAGGTGAAAGATGATGGTGCATTGAGATATCACAAGGATCAGAGCCTGGGCCCCAGCTATTCACAATACATTTTAACAAATTGGATGAATGAGTTAAATGTAATATTTTCAAGTTTGCCAATGACTCATAATGAAGTGGTATTGTGAGTGGTGAAGAGGCTGTAAAGAGACTGCAGGGGGATTTAAACCAGTTGTGTGAATAGGCAAACATATCGCAGGAACAGTGTTATGTGGATAGGTGCATAGTTATCCATTTTAGGAGGTGGAACAGAAGGACAGAGTATCACTTAAATAATGATATATTTGGAAATGTTATCCTATGCATATTGAACCTAAACCTCTTTGCACATCAGTCACTGATATCAAACACCTTGGTTAAAGTGAGCAGTTAGGAAGGAAAATGGTATTTTGACTTCCATTACAAGATGGTTTGACTACAGCAGCAGATAGGTCTTACTGCAGTTATTGGGCCTTGTATCTGGGGTATTAGACAGCACCTTCCAAACCCACAACCAGTAGAAGCCAGAAGGGCAAGGGCAGCAGATACATGGGCACATTGTCACCTGCAAGTTCTTCTCCAAGCCAATTTGCATAAGCAGCTGTGGCTGTGTTGTACTCCAGCACATTTTTCTGAAAGTGACCTGTTGTTTTACAGATAGAGCATTCATTTCCAATAGGTAGGCTCTGTTTGAGACTGAATTTTCCTTACACCACAGCACTGGCAGGCTAGAATTGAACGCAGGCTCCTTACGCTGTCAGGCAGCAATGTTAACCACTGAGCCACTGGGCTCCCCTGCTCCCTTATGGTTTCTCTCCCTAAAGGACACGAATGAACTAAATGAGTTTTTATGTCATCGTTAAGCTAGCTTTTTATTCCAATTTTTTTCGTTATTTAGTCCAAATTTCATCATCTTCCATGAAGAGATTCAAACCCATGGCTCCAGACGTTATCCTGGATCTCTGGATGACTAGTCCAGTGACATTATAACAGCACCATCACCTTCCCTGAATTCTTCATTTAATTCATTTAATTTCATATAATATCAAGTTGTTGTAATGTAGAAAAAGCAGCAGCTTACTTACGCACAGCAAAGTCTTGGAAAGATGACCAATTGGTGACCTTCAGTCTTGCTCAATGACAATTTGGTGCATCATCCCATATTAATGAAAGGAAATTGGCCTGAAACATTACGACTGCAGGTCATTATCTGAAGCACTCGAACGGCAATCTCCATTAAGGACTCAGCAATCTAAGTAGATATCGGGTTGCGCTGTAATACAATCATTTCCATTAAACCTACAATGACCGGAAATATGAACTGATATAGCCTGTTACGCAAGTGATGACTTGCTGTTCAGTGAAGGGGTACTGCTTGGCTGAATATCCCATGGAACTAAGGAGAGAAATATTAAAATGGCGTTATACTGACTGAAGCTGATGGGGGAAAATAACTTGAAGATATTTAACAAAAGAGAAAATGCAAAAAAAAATGCTGGAAATGGCTCAGTTAGGGAGGAAAAACAGGAGTTTATGGTTGAAGTTGACAACCTTCCAGCCAAGTGAGTGATTAAAGGGAAACTGAGGTTTTAGAGGGTTTGTAATTAATAATTGATCGTGGTTGGAATTGGTGGTGTGCCCATGCTATTGCAGCTGTGACAGATGAGGAAACATACAAGGGCGATGTGTCATTGGCAGGCACCACAACTGCTGGATCATTTGTAAATACCAAGAGAATGATGAAAATAAGAAGCACTTCTGCATTCCATTACTGTGTAATGAGAAATGGTGCTTTAAATGTGGAAATGGAATTTAAGATGTGAATTATAATGCATATAACAATTTTCTAACCAAGTAAGCGCTTTCCAATTAGTGTACGATTGCAAACATCATCTAATAAAATCAAGATTACATTGGCTATTTATCTATATTTATTATTTTATGTTTAATGATTATGATTCAATTACACATTTCTTCTCCATCACAGAACGTGAGAGTGTCTTGATTATTGAGGAGCAAATTCCTCATAAGGTTTCATCTTCTACTTGACTCTGATTGGAAATTTCTTCCAACGGAAAGCAGGTTTATTGATGTCCATAAATATTTGGAATTATCTTTCATAGAATGATATGAAAATTGACTATTGGCGAGGAAGAAAACTATAGACAGCAGGAAGGCATCGATGGACCAGTCAGATGGGCAGAAGAGTGAAAGTAGAATTCAGGACTGGAGATGTGTGAATTGATGCATTTGTGGAGGTCAAACAAGGCAAAGGAGTGCACAGTGATTTTAACGAGGGACACTGGACTGCATGCTCACAGATTCATGAACACACAAGGACAGGTAGACAAGGCAGTTAAAAACAAACAGTATTTCTTTTATCAGCCAAGGGTAATATAAAAGCAGGAAGGTTATGCTAAAATTGTACTACTTAGGTCACATCTAGAGCTCTGTGTACAGTGCGGTCACCGCATTGCAGGAAAGATGTGATCACACTAGAGAGGGTGCAGAGGAAGATTTATGAGGATGTTGCCAGGATGAGAGAATCCTAGCTATGAGGAATGGTTAGATAGGTTAGGGTTGTTGACTTTGAGACAGAGGAGATCAAAAGCTGACTTCCTTGAGAGTTAGGTTTGATGGCTGGTTTGTGGGGCAGAGTTATGTCAACAGCATGGGCTCAATTCCAACTGAAGTTGCTACAAAGTACTTTCCTTCTCAACCTCTCCCCTCACCTGAGGTGTGGTGACCCTCAGCTTAAACCACCAGCAGTTGTCTCTGCCTAATACAGGGACTATGGTGGCCTTATCTTTATAAAGTTGTGAGAAGCCTAGATGAAGTGGATGTAGTTTCATTAGCAGTGAGGACAATAACTTGGAGCATAAATGTAAAATAATTTGCAGAAGGATTCGAGGGGATTTAAGGGGTTATATTTTCATCCAGATACTGGTGGTAGGAGGTCTGTAATTCACTGTGGGAGAGGCAGAAACCCTCATTGTCATTAAATAATGCTACTCAAGTGGTCAAAATGCTTTAACTTCCAGGGCTACAGATCAAGAAATGGCAGCTGGATCACTCTTTATTTGACTAACGTAGATGCAAAAGGCCAAATAGCCTCCTTCTGTACTACCAATTATCCATTTCTATTTACAAAACGATAGAACAATATTGAACAGATTGAGGCCATTCGACCCATTGTGTCTACATCAGATGCTTGTAAAGAGTGATCTGATAGCCCTCATCCTCCATCTATTCTGATGGAAATAGTCATTTCAAAGTACAGGACTTGGGGATTACTGCAAAAAATAGATGCAGTTTGTCAAAGCTTTTTGTCTTGTACCTATCAGGACATTTCACAAGAATAGCAAAGTATTTGATATCATACCAGTACCACGAGAGCGGGAGGAGAAAGAAAAACTTCTTCAAGGGGATTTGGGGCAGGCTGAGTGATTGTGAAGTGGCAGATGGAGCTTAATGTGGAAAAAAATGTGAGGTTATCCACTTGATTGGAGAAATGGTGGTGCAGGATATTTCTTGAACGGCGAGAAATAGAAAGTGTTGATGACCAAAGGGCATTAGATGTCCTTGTTCATTAGTCACTAAGAACTAGCATGCAGGTGCAGCTGGCAATGAAGAAGGCAGATGGTATTTTAGTCCTTATTGCAAGAGGATGTGAGTAAAGGAGTAAACCAATCTTGCTTCTATTGTGCAGTACTTTGGTAAGATTGTGCCTGGAGACGTGTGTAGGTTTGGCTTCCTTGCTAAAAGAAGGATATACTTGCCAGAGAGGGAGCGCAGCTGACATTCACCAGATTGATTCCTGGGGACTGTCCTGTGAGGACAGGTTAAGGAGGTTAGACCTTTATACTCTTGAGTTTTGAAGAATAACAGGCATCTCATTAAAATTTACAGTTTTGTTTTATTCATTAATGAGATGAGGGCATCTCTGGCTAGGCAGCATTTACTGCCCATCCCTAATTGCCCAGAGGGCAGTTCAGAGTCAGAGTTGCTGTGGGTCTGGAGTCACATGTAGGCCAGACCAGGTAAAGATGGCAGTTTCCTTCCCTAAAGGACATTAGTGAGCTAGATGGGGAGGCGATGACCTTGTGGTATTATCGCTAGACTATTAATCCAGAGACCCAGATAACATTCTGGGAACCTGGGTTCAAATCCTGCCATGGAAGATGGTGGCATTTGAATTCAATTAAAAAAAAAATCTGGAATAATAAATCTATTATTGATTGTCAGAGGAAAAACCTGTCTGGTTCACTAATGTCCTTTAGGGAAGGAAGCTGCCATCCTTACCTGGTCTGGCCTACATGTGACTCCGGACCCACAGCAATGTGGTTGACTCTTAACTGCCCTCTAGGCAATGAGGGATGGGCAATAAATGCTGCCAAGCCAGCGATGCCCTCATCCTGTTAACGAATAAACAAAAAATGGGCTTTTCCCAACAATGGGTTCACAGTCATCATTAGATTCTTAATCCCTGATGTTTTTTTATTGAATTCAAATTCCACCATCTGCCCTGGGTCCCCAGAATATTATCTGGGCCTCTAGATTAACAGCCCAGCAATAACACCACTAGGCCATCACCTCCCTTGCTGCTAGGTTGATGCAGAAAGGATGTTTCCCCCACTCTTGATGTCAATTAGTGGAGCAGGCTGGAAGAACTCAATGACCTCTTCCTGCCCTGATGCTCCCATTACCTTATTTCTCCAGTTACCCCACATATCGGAGCTGCCTTACCTATATAGGAGGCTTTGACATTTTTCCTCAAATGCGATTCCTATAATTAGTGACAATACTCAGGTTGAACCAGACTTTTATTTGACAACAAGCATTTCTTTATTAACCAAGAACTTCTGTCGTGTTTATTTTTATTAATCTTTTGCTGAAATCAGCTTCCTTTAACCCAGCTGTCAGTTAAGATGTTTTTGGACCTGCTAATGCTGTGAGATAATATGGCAGGAGGTCTTTGGGTTCTAGTTGGCAGAGTGGCACAGTGGTTAGCACTGCTGCCTCACAGCACCAGGGACCCAGGTTCAATTCTGGCCTCAGGTGACTGTCTGCGTGGAGTTTGCACATTTTCCCCATGTCTGGGTGCTCCAATTTCCTCCCACAGTCCAAAGGTGCGCAGGCTAGGTGGATTGGTCATGCTAAATTGCCTGTAGTGTTCAGGGGTACAGCACTGGAGCAGAGCCTTAGGCCCATCATGTCTGTGCCCACTGTGATGCCATTCTAAACTAATTCCATCTGCTTGCACATGGTCTATATCTGTCTGTTCATGTGTCCATCTAAATGCCTCTTGAATGTTGCCCTCATATCTGCTTTTACACCTCCCTGGCAGTGCATTCCTGGACCTAACACCCTCTGCGTGAAAAAAAAACTTGCATTGCATATCTCCTTTAAATTTTCCTCCTCTCACTTTAAATCTATACCCCCTACTATTTTTTATTACCACCATGGGAAAAAAGACTCTGACTAACCACCCTATCCTTGCCTCTTGTAATTTCATCTACTTCTATATATCAGATCACCCTCAGCTTCTGATACTCTAGCCAAAACAATCCAAGTTTGTCCAACCTCTCCTTATGGCTAATACATTCCAATCCAGGTAACATCCTGGTAAACCTCTTCTGCACCCTCTTCAAAACCTCCACATCCTTCCTACAGTGCGGTGACCAGAACTGCACACAATACTCCAAATGTGGCCTGACTAAAGTTTTGTACAGCTGCAATATGACTTGCCAACTTTTATACACAATGCCCTGACTGGTGAAGGCAGGCATGCTGTATGCTTTCTTTACCACCTCGGCACTTGTGTTGCCCCTTTCAGAGAGGTATGGACTTGCACCCCAAGATTCCTCTGACAATCAATGTTCCTACGGGCCCTTGTCATCTATTGTATTTACTGAAGTCTGGGCTGAACTTGTATGAAGAACAGAAAAACCTTACCAGGACAGCATGGAGGGGCTATTTTGGGCTTCCACCCACATTTGATCTCATTCCACTTGAGCAGAACCTTTGAGATCTTCAACCTGAGTCACTAATTCTGTTTCTCTCACCACATGCTGCCAAACACACTGAGCATTTCCAGCACCTTCTGTTTTTATTTCTTTTGAATATCTGTCGTATTTCTTTCCTTCTGTTTGATGGAATAGAAATAGGAGCAACGATTGAGAGAGATGTGGGGTATTTCTCATTTGATTATTGTTCCTGTGAGGAATGCGTACAAAGACCAGATATCCAGAATTATCAAATGGCCTCGAAATGAAGGAATTGCAATGTTTGTAGCTTTAATATGATTCTGAAGCAATGCAAACTGAACATAAATTGGCTGGAAAATGCTTCAAATTAAACAAGTAAATTTCACGTCAATTGTCAATATAACAAAGACATATCATACACCACGACAGACACTCTCCATATAAATGTTGTACAATATAGCTACATAGGTCCACAGTATATTGGTCTTTATTCACACAATGGGGCTCAGGAATTCTATCTGACAACAGCTTTCAACCCCAGATATCACAGGTATGGTTATAATTAGTGAGACAGAAACTCTGTCCTCCTCAGGTCACAAACATCCTGATGGTGCTGCGTTCCAGATTTCTCTGCAACTGACCAACTTATAATAGCCTGGTTTGGCAATTTCCATTACAACACCCAGCTTTTTAGTGTCTCCAAACTATTCTCACAGTTTTCCAAATTTTAGACCACTCTCACACATTGTCTCCCAGGATTCTTGTCCCTTTTGATTTGACTTATTGTTGTCACATGTACCTAAGTACAGTGAAAAGTTTTGTTTTGCAGGCGGTTACAAGCAGATCATAACGTACAAGGACGTACAGCTCAGTATGCTTAGAATGAGGCATACAGGATTACGACTGCACAATAGGTGCACAAAAGCAAGATCAACATTAGGTTTAAAATTAGAGAAGCCCATTTAGCGTTCTGACAACAGCAGGGAAGAAGTTGCTTTTGAACCTGTTGGTGCGTGTGTTCAAGCTTCTGTATCTTCTGCCTGACAGAGAGGTTGGAAGAGAGTATTGCCGGGGTGGGAGGGGTCTTTGGTGATGTTGGCAGCCTTTCCACGACAACGACAAGTGTAGATGGAGTCCATGGGTAGGAGGTTGGCTTTTGTGATGGTCTGGATTGTGCACAAAACTTTGTGTAGTTTCTTATGCTCATGGGCAGAGCAGTTGCAGGGTGCCAGGCCGTTATGCACCCGGACAGTATGTTTTCTATGGTGCCTCCATAAAGGTTGGTGAGGTTCATTATGGACATGCTGAATTTCCTAAGCTTCCTGTAGAAGAATAGGCATTGTTGTCCCTTCTTGACCATCGAATCTACATTGGAGGTCCAGGATACATTGTTGGTGATCGTAGCTCCTTTTCTGCCAGACAGAAACATCATCAGGGACGTGAAAATCTTCTGGCAATAGTACTGAAGACCTGTGTTCCAGGACTTGCCACACCCCTAGCTGAGCTATTCCAGTACAGCTATGACATTGGCATTTACCTTTCAATGTGGAAATTTGGCCAGGTATTAGTCCTGTACATAAAAAAAGCAGGGCAAATCCAACCCAACTAAATGATAGAAGGAGTATTTGACAGTGCTATCAAGCAGCACTTACAGAGGAATAACCTTAGTTTGAGTTCCACCATGACCACATAGCTCCTGACAGCATTACAATCCTAATCCAAAAATGGACAAAAGAACAGAAGTCAAGAATGAAAGTGGGGTCATAACTCACTCAGAGATAGTGAGAATTGCCGATGCTGGAGTCAGAGATAACACAGTGTGGAGCTGGAGGAACACAGCAGGCCAGGCAGCATCAGAGGAACAGGAAAGCTGATGTTTCGGGTCAGACCCTTCTTCAGAACTGGTGAAATTCTTAAGAAGAGTCCTGGCCCGAAACATCAACTTTCCTGCTCCTGTGATTCTGCCTGGCCCGCTGTGTTCCTCCAGCTCCACAATGTGCTATCTAAGAATGAAAGTGACTGTTTTTGACATCTGGGCACCACCAGACCGAATGAGTCACATTAAGGAGCCCTAGAAAAACTGGAGTCAATGGGCATTAGGGTGAACTCTTCATTTGTTGGAGTCACACCTGGCACATAGGAAGATGGCTGTGGTGGTGGTTGTTGGCTACCTCAGCTCCAGGCAATCTCTGCAGGAGTTCCAACAGTTATCTTCAACTATTCAGAAAGGATGTCAGGGCCCAGAAGAGGAGATACAGATGAGTTGTAACAGAAAACTGTATCATAGAATCCCTACAGGGTGGAAAAAGGCCCTTCAGCCCAACAAATCCACACCAACCCTTGGACCATCCCACGCAGACCCATCCCCTTATAACCCACACACACCTGAACACTACAGGCAATTTAGCATGGCCAATCCACCTAGCCTGCACATCTTTGGACTGTGGGAGGAAACCAGAGCAAACCCATGCAGACACAGGGAGAATATGCAAACTCCACACAGACAGTCGCCCGAGGCTAAAATTGAACCTGGGTCCCTGGCACTGTGAGGCAGCAGTGCTAACGCCCTGTGGGGTGTCAGGGAACTGTCAGGGAAGGTGGAATTCATGTTGTGTAGAGGCTGAGGAATGGGTCTCCTGACAGCTGAACATATTCAGAGGATAATCCATCGTTGAGTTCAGAATAATAAAGTGTCTTATTGGAATAGACTTGAAAGGAGTTTAGAGTGGCCCGAAGATTGGTAATCTGAGGATTGACTTTCAAAAGGACAGAGGCAGCATTAAGATATTATTTTTACACAATGAGTTGCTGAAATATATTACTCAAAAGAGTGCTGGAAGCAGATTCAATGAGAGCATTGAGTAGAAAAATGGAGGTGATTGGATAGTTCATCTGAAGAGCAAGTATGAATCTGATGGATTTAAGGGCATCGTTCCATTCTGCATCTTTCTACACTTCTACAACTGAACTGTTAAAACAAAGTAACCTTGGTGTAAGATTGCAGATAGAATGATACAGCATTGAAGGAGATCATACAATCCATCACAACTATCCTGGCTCTTCGTGAGAGCTATCCAATTTTTTTCTTATTAATTTGGGGATTGCTGGCTGGGACAGCATTTATTGTCCATTCCCAATTGCCCAGAGGCTAGTTCAGAGTCAGTCAAGCATAACCACATTCCCACTAACTTTCTCTGTCCCTGCAGCCTTGTAACGTTTTTCTTTTACACCCTTGACATCTTCCTTTAAAAGTTGTTGTTGAATCTGTTGCACTATGAGGGACAAAGCGTCTCAGATTTGTATCAACTTACCGCAAGAACAAAAAAAAATCTTTGCTTCCTCTCTGGTTCTTTTGTCAATTATTTCAAATCTGTGCCATCTGATTAGTGAACCTCCTGCCAATTTATTTATTCTAGCAAAAGCGCTCAGAATTTTGATGATTGTAGTGTATCCCTGTGTGTACAATAATCTCCAGTCTGTGTGGTTTGAGACCAGCATGCAAACTGGAGAAATATTTCGAGAGATTTTAACAGCTGAATGTGTCTCAACAAAGAATGTAAGCTTTGTCCTGATCATGTAATCTATAAAGTTCCTGGCAGTTTATTAGAACTGCTATGAGAACCAAAGAGTACTCTCTTTTTGAGTTTGGCAATGACATGTTAGCCACAACATTTAAATCTAATCTTAGGTGCCTTTGAAAATAATAGCTCAAGTGTGGCTGTTTCTTTTCCAAAGGTTTCTGACTGAGAAAAGTACATTGACAACTGCAACATAATGTGAACCTAAAATGGTTAAATCCAGTTCCATAGAAAAGAAAACCTTTGATTGCCCCCTTTGCATTTACACTTCCTCTGTTCTAATTCTTGTAAGCTTCCAATGCTCCAGAGGATGTGTTGATTTGAGAATCTAAGTTAGAACATAGAGCATAGAAGAGTACAGCACAGGAACAGGCCCTTCGGCCCACGATGTTGTGCTGAACATGGCACTGAATTAAATCAATCCCTTCTGCCTGTCCTTGGTCCACATTGCTGCATTCCATGCATATTCATGTGCTTATCTAAAAGCCTCTTAAATGCCCCTATTGTATCTGCCTCTACCAGTACCTCTGGCAGCGCATTCCAGACACCTACCATTCTCTCGGTAATAAACTTGCCCCTCACACCTGCTTTGAAGTTACCTTAAATGCATGCCCTACATATTGACATTTCTGGGGGAAAAAAAGGTGCTGACTGTCAACTCTATCTATGTCTTTCATAATTTTATAAACTTCTATCAGGTGTCCCCTCAGCCTCTGCCTCCAGTGAAGACAACTGGAGTGTGTCTAGCCTCTCCTTAAAGTTCGTACTCTCTAATCCAGGCAGCATTCTAGCAAAACTTTTCTGCAGCTCATCAAGTTGGGGAGATGATCTGAGAATTAGCAATGACTCTAGTTACATCAATCTGCTAACTCAATAAAGCACTTTCCTATTCCAAGCCCAACATTATGTAATGGTGACTACTGAACAGAATGATCATTGATCTGGCCGAACCTCCATGGGCCACTCTACACATTCATTCATTTATCCATCCTGTATGGAGACCATTCTCCCGCAAGAAACTCTGTATCCTCAATGAGTTAACCACGATATTTTGCACTGATCCGTCTTCTTGTTCCTACATTTTGATTCAGGAATGATAGTTTTACAGCTGCTTCCATTTTTGCCCAAAAAGGGTATTTAGCCAGTTTTAGCTGTTGTTGTTGCTGAGCTGTGTCTGTTTTCCCCATGTGGTAGTCCTTGGTGATTGATGGTGTAGGGGTAACGTAACCGAATTACCGCTGTAGAGCAGCTCCAGCCAAATAACTGGGAGTCAAGAGTACAAATCCCATTTTAGCAGCTGGAATAAATTTAGAAAACTAGCCTTAGTAATGATGGCAATTGCCATTAAATACCCATCTGATTCACAGATGTTCCTCAAAGAAGGAGGTCTGGCCTATGTGTGACTCCCAGTCCACAGTAATTTAGCCGCTGACATTTAACAGTCCTCTGAGATGACCTGAGCAAGCCACTCAGTTCAAGGACAATTAAGGATGGGCAATAAATGCTGGCCTTTTTTTTATTCATTAACGGTTTGAGGGCATCACTGGCTAGGTAGAATTTATTGCCCATCCCTAATTGCCCAGAGGATAGTTCAAAGTCAACCACATTGCTGTGGGTCTGAAGTCACACGTAGGCCAGACCAGGTAAGGATGGCAGTTTCCTTCCCTAAAGGAGTGAACCAGATGGATTTCTCTGACAATCAACAATGGCTTCACGGTCATCATTAGATTCTTAATTCCAGATATTTTATTGGATTCAAGTTCCACCATCTGCCGTGGTGGGATTCGAACCTGGATCCCCAGAATGTTATCTGGGTCTCTGGATTAACAGTCCAGCAATAACACAACTGGGCCATTGCCTCCCTGATAAAAGAGAGTGATGCCAGCGATACCCTTGAAAAGGTAATTTAAAATAATTCTGATTGATGCTTGAGACTTTTCTAATTGTTTTGTCTAAGATGTTACAAAAGTGCCTATTTACAAGCACGCAACAACATAGGAATAAGGTAAGCCTGAATTGAACTTGTTCTAACAATCAATTAGACTGATCTGTATCTTAGGACCATCTTCCATCTTGATGTCAATTTTATTTGACCTATGTTTATTTGCATGTGAGTGGTGGAAATTAACAGGAAAATTACTTGAGTCCTTTTAATAGATCCTGAACAAAACTGTAAAATTGTTGGATCAGTAGGAAAAGACCTGTATTATGTAACCTTGTAAATAAATATCATTCGGAGCTTGTAAGAATCCTAGATAGTAGGAACTGCCGATGCTGGAGAATCTGAGATAACGAGGTGTAGAGCTGGATGAACACAGCAGGCCAAGCAGCATCAGAGGAGCAGGAAAGCTGACATTTTGGGTCTGGGCCCTTCTTTAGAAATGAAGGGTCCTGAGCTGAAACGTCAGCTTTCCTGCTCCTCTAATGCTTCTTCGCCTGCTGTGTTCATCCAGCTCTGCACCTCGTCAGAATTCTATCTCTCTTTAATTCAGAGAATTTTCACCTGGATACAAGTCTCATGTGATCATGTGGCTACGTTTTTTGAGGGAGAAGCAAGCCATAGATAGATACCAAAAAAAAATAATGTGAATGCTGAAAATCTGAAACAAAAACTGAAATTGCTGGAAAAAACTCAGCAGGTCTGGCGGCATCATCAGAGAGTTCGCAGAGTTAAAGTTTCAGGTCCAGTGACCCTTCTTCAGAACGCTGTTTATTTCAGATGTTTGTTGAATTCGAGTTTTAGCACCTGTCGTAGTCAGATTTGAACACTTGTCCCCAGAATAGGAACCAAGAATTACCTGAATTATTTGTGAATGAAAGCTACGGATTACCTCCAGCTAATAGCAGCGAGAAGAATTATGGAGAGTGAATATAACCATAATATGTTGGCAGTGCAGGTGACAAACAGTATAAGGGACACGATCTGAAATGCACTGATCGTAAAGGGTGTGGAGTTAGATTCAACAGAAATGTCCAAAAAAAAGGGAATTTGATATATGCTTGAATCGCGCAAAAAATTGCAGGAGAATGAGGAAAGGGCAGGGGGAGGGAGATGCAACATGAGAAAATATTTATAAATGATGAAAGATTTATGTATCGGCAGTCCCTTGCTGACTGAGACACTGCGAAGACAGAATGGATTAATCTGTCAGAGAGCTGTCTGGAATCAGTATTCTGTATTCTAGTTTGTAAATAAAAGAAAAACCGAAAGAACTGCGGATGCTGTAAATCAGGAACGAAAACCAAGTTGCTGGAAAAGCTCAGCAGGTCTGGCAGCATCTGTGAAGGAGAAAACAGAGTTAATGTTTTGGGTGTGGTGAGTTCTGAGGAAGGGTCACCGGACCCGAAGCGTTAACTCTGTTTTCTCCTTCACAGATGCTGCTAGACCTGCTGAGCTTTTCCAGCAACTTTGTTTTTGTTGTTGTAAATAAAAGAGTTGGTCTGAGTGTCAGGCATAAGGTCACACATAGAATCACTGCAGTGCAGAAAGAGGCCATTTAGCCCATCAAGTCTGTATCAATTCTTCAAAGTGCATCCCACCCAGACCAAGGCATTCACCTGATCTCTATACTTACCATGGCTAATCCACCTAGCTTGTTCTTCCCTGGATGCTTTGGGACAATTTAGTATGGCCAATCCTCCTAACCAGCCCATCCCTGGACACTATGGAACAATTTAGCATGGCCAATCCACCTAACCTATGAATCTTTAGACTGTGGGAGGAAACCAGAGCCTGCAGAGGAAATCCATGCAGACACAGGGAGAATGTGCAAACTCCACACACACAGTCACTCAAGTTCAGGAAGAACGAATGGCAATGGATGTGCTCCCCATCCACTTTATAAAACCCACCAACTTGGACCAAGCCATATCATTTCCAGCTGATCCACATCCACCTATTGGCTGAAACCACCAAAAGCTGAAATCAAACCATTCAAATTGTTTTAAATAGAAAAAAAGAAGAAAAAAAATCAGCTGGCATTATTGTAGCATCTTTACTATAGTAGAACATTCCAAAGGCATTTCAAAGCATTGTTTTCAAACAAAATTTGCCACATGAGGAGAAGTTGTGACAGGAGGAAGTGGTATTGTCACTGGGTTAGTAATCCAAAATCCCTGATTGTCGTTCTGGGGACAAGGGTCTGCAAAATAGTTAAATATATGATCTATCAAGCCAGGTTTCATGTTGGGGTTTGGATTGTTCAGGATTACCATCATAAGAATAATACTCATTACCTCGCTACATCATATCAAAGATCCTTGATTTCTTGTTGAGAGACATCAGGTTCAACTTCACAGTAAGCACACATTTCCACTTTCATGATATGCCGTTGACACAAAGGTAAGTGTTTGTCTTGTGGAAAGTGCTAGTTTCCCTACATCTGGGCCAGAAGTCCTAGGTTCAAGTCCTACCTGATTCAAGGGTGTGTCATAAATTTTCTGAACAGGTTGATTAAAAATATCTTTAAACTAAGGCGTCACTGGAGAGTGATACAACACCTTTGGTGAACATATAGAGAACCTGTTGGGATACTCAGACGCCAATCCTT
Source organism: Rhincodon typus (assembly GCF_021869965.1). Lineage (NCBI taxonomy): Eukaryota > Metazoa > Chordata > Chondrichthyes > Orectolobiformes > Rhincodontidae > Rhincodon > Rhincodon typus. Next base: position 113,056,268 of record NC_063335.1, on the reverse strand, counting down.
CAAGTCGGGGAGCCACCATGATAATGTTTCTTACCCCTTTCATGAATGGTTGGTGTAGTGACAGTGTCACTTATCTAGCCTTTCATAAACCCCAAGTTAATATTCTGGGAACATGTGTTCAAAAGTCCACGATGGCACATGGTGAAATGTGAATTTGATAAAAAACTGGAATTAAAAGAAGCCCATCTAGTGGTGACCATGTGACCACTGTTGACCGTGGTAGAAACCCATCTGGTTCACTATTGCTCTTCAGAGAAGGCAGTCTGCCATCTCTTACCCACTGTAGCCTACATCTGACTCCAGACCTACAGCAATAAGGTTACCTTGTAACTGCCTTCTGAGCAATTAAGGTCAGGCAGTAAATGCTGGCACAGTCAATGATAATCACATGACATGAATTTTGTTTTTTAGAAAACCTTTGCATTTACTAGGAGATAGTAGGAACTGCCGATGCTAGAGAATCTGAGATAACAAGGTGTAGAGCTGGATGAACACAGCAGGCCAGACAGCATCAGAGGAGCAGGAAAGCTGATGTTTTGGGTCGGGACCCTTCTTCAGAAATGGGAGAGGGGAGGGGTTCTCTGAAATAAATAGAGAGGGGGGGCGTTGATAGAAGGTGGATAGTGGAGCAGATAGGTGGGAGAGAAGACGGGCAGGTCAAGGAGGTGGGGATGAAGCTAGTAAAGGTGAGCGTGAAAAGGAAGTGTGGGTGGGGGTTGGTCAGTGAGGAGGAAGGAGTAGATAGGTGGGAGAGAAAACGGACAGGTCAAGGAGGTGGGGATGAAGCTAGTAAAGGTGAGCGTAAAAAGGAAGTGTGGGTGGGCGTTTGTCGGTGAGGAGGGAGGAGTAGATAGGTGGGAGAGAAAACGGACAGGTCAAGGAGGCGGGGATGAGAGGTGGGGGCTGGGCTTGGGATGAGTTCGGGGGCGGGCAGATTTTGAAGCTAGTAAAGTCCACATTGAGACCATTGGGTTGTAGGCTCCCAAGGCGGAATATGAGGTGCTGTTCCTCCAGTTTTCGGGTGGCATTGTTGTGACACTGGAGGAGGCCCAGGATGGACATGTCGTCCAAGGAGTGGGAGGGGGAGTTGAAGTGGTTTGCGACTGGGAGGTGTTGTTGTTCACTGACCAACCTCCCAGCCCCACTTCCTACCTACACTCACCTTTACTAGCTTCATCCTCACCTCCTTGATCTGCCCGTCTTCTCTCCCACCTATCTACGCCCACTTCCCACCTTCTACCTCTCTATTTATTTCAGAGCCACCTTCCCCTCTGCCATTTCTGAAGAAGGGTCCAGACCTGAAACGTCAACTTTCCTGCTCCTCTGATGCTGCCTCGCCTGCTGTGTTCCTCCAGCTCCACACCTTGTTATCTTTGCATTTACTATGTGCCTGAGACAACAAATTACTGAGTGAGATTCTTTATCTCACTCACTTTGTTATTATTTAAAATCTGTATCCTCTGATCATCCATCATCCTACTGGTAACCAACACTAACATACTCTAAACTGATAGAAAACATATAATTTTTGCTGCTTCAAAAGCTTGCCAACCCCTCGCTTGAGGAGTTATTGATATTGAAACATGCAGAATTTGTTTTGGGTTTTGATTTAAATGCCATGAACTTTTCAGTCTTTAGCTAATGGAAGGCACAGCCTTGGTGTTGTTGAATAGACATTTTTCTCAACTGAGCAGAAACTGCACATCGCTGTCTGCTGCTAAAGGACAACAACAGAAAAACAGACACAGAATGGATAAAGGTCACAACATTGGACACTTCATCAACCACAAATATCAGAGGAAGCTGCATTTGTAATAGTTTGAAGTTGTGTGAGTATCAAATTATGCAGCTTGATGTAAAGTGGGACTAAATTGAAGGTCATTCCCATAACAGTGGTCTAATCAATCTTGTATTACATATTCTGGAGTTCTGAGAATCGCTTAAGAAGTGCGATTCATTGTTGAACAGCAATTATTTAATTTTAGTGCCAGCCTCTTTAAGGAGCAATTATATGCAGTTGGTAGCATGTGTGTCTCTGAGACAGAAGACTGTGGGTTTTTTTTCTCATTTTAGAGATTTGGGGTGGGATATTCAGAATCAAGAAATATCCGTGGACCTGTCAAATTGGATGAAGACAGCGTAAGTGCGAGATAAAAACTGAAATAACTGCAGATACTGGAAATCAGAAACAAAAACAGAAATTGCTGGAAAAGCTCAGCAAGCTTGACAGTATCTGTGGAGAGAAATCAGAGTTCTGAGGAAGAGTCACTGGACATTAACTCTGATTTCTCTCCACAGATGCTGCCAGGCCTGCTGAGCTTTCCAGCAATTTCTGTTTTTGCTCGTGAACATAAGAGCTAGGATAAGAGTAGGCCATTTAGCCCCTTGAGCCTGCTGCACCATTTAATACGATCACCGCTGATCTCATCTTGGCCTCATCCCAACGAGGTCTTTCCCAAAATTGTCGGGATACAGTGATAAAGTGACAATATCGCTGGGATAATAATCCAGGCTAATGTTCTGGGGACATGGGTTTGAATCACACCCAATTTGATTTCAATAAAAAGCTGTGATAAAAAGCCAAATGGTGACCACTGCCGATAGTTGTAAAAATCCATCTGGTTAACTAATGTCCTTTCGAGAAGGAAACCTGTCATCCTTACCTGGTCTGGCCTATAGGTGGCTCCACAACATTGTGCTTGACTCTGCACTCTGGGCAATTAGGGATTGGCAATAAATGCTGGTCTCACCAGCATTACTCACTTCCCGTGACTTTATTTAAAAAGTATTCTGATAGGCCTGATTTTTTCCAGAAGGGGGAAATGTTGTGATTCACACAAGTGGGAAACTTGAACTCAGCACAACCCACTTAACGGTTAGTGCAAAGAGTCCCCCTTTTGGCTGTTTTAAAGGCCCTAACCCACAGCTTGGGAGTCATAATTGAAGGTGTTGACTTAAATACTATTGAAGTGTGATTAAAATCAATTTGAGTATCATAATCTGAGCTTTTTAAAACCTAGACCTTTCAGACTTTGATTAAAAAAACAACAGAAGCCAAATAGTGAAATTAGGAACTGCTGATGCTGGAGAATCTGAGATAACAAGGTGTGGAGCTGGATGAACATAGCAGGCCAAGCAGCATCAGAGGAGCAGGAAAGCTGACGTTTCGGGTCTGGACCCTTCTTCAGAAACCAAATAGTCACTGCAGGCTAAAAATGCAGCATAGGCTGGATTTCATTGACAGGCCATCTTTAATTCGATTTGATTTATTGTTGTCACATGTACCTAAATACAGTGAAAAATTTTGTTTTGAGTGCAGTATAGGCAGATTACAAAATAAAAAGACGTACAGATACAGGGTGATTGAACAGAGCAAAGCATACAAAGTTACAGCTGCACAGAGAGTGTACAAAAGCAAGATCAACGTTAGATTTGATTGAGAGGTTCATTCGCAGTCTAGTAACAGCAGGGAAGAAGCTGCTCTGGAACCTCTTGGTACTTGTGTTTAAGCTTTTGTATCTTGGTTGGAAGAGATTATAACCGGGGTGGGAGGGGTCTTTGATGTTGACTGCCTTTCCGAGGCAACGAGATAGAGTCAATGGACAGGAGGTTGGCTTGCATGATGGTCTGGAATGTGTTCACGACTCTCTGTAGTTTCTTACAGTCCTGGGCAGAGCAGTTGCCGTACTAGGCCGTGATGCATCCAGATAGAATGCATTCTATGGTGCATCTATAAAAGTTGATGAGGGTTTTTATGGCCATGCTGAATTTCCTAAGCTTCCTGAGGAAGAAGAGGCATTGATGTAGTTGTAGGTGTACACCATCTGGTGTAGTGTAGAAAGAAAAGTGAGCACTCATTCGACCTCATTGCGACAGAATTCTTTGTCAAAAATCCCTGAGGGTGGTTATTATGCCATTGTGAATGCTTGGCTATGTTTCACTTGAGGGGAATGGGTTTCCTGAGTGAATGTTTCTCCATATCAATTGTGCATGCGAAAAAGTTGTATTAGATTGTTGGAAGTTTATGTTTTTCATCTTTCCCATGGCTACCCATGGTAAATACTGGGTGAATGGCTGTGGGGGTGGCATGTGAGTATTAGGCGATATGGGGATGGATGAGGAAGTGGGAAGGTGTGAAGTGTGAGCCACTGAAACCATAACAGCTTCTACAAAACTGCAAGGAACTCCAAAGAACTGAGGCAGGCCTTCTAAACAGCCTACCTTGGCAGTCATCCACTTTTGTAGTTACCAGTGATCGATTTCCAGTGTTAGTGGGTTTAAATCTACTCCAACCCTACTTCCCTTTAAATTGAGGTAGGCCTCAACTGAGCTTCTTACTTCAGTTGGTAAATCTGGACCTTAAACTCAAAAATTTAGAGCAATGCCTCCCTTGGATTTTTATTTTTAATATTCATTCTCTGGTGCAGTTCCATGTTAGATCAAATTCTGTGCCATAATAATTTGTGATTCATTAGTTGCGGGTATCGCTGGCTAGGCCAGTATTTATCGTCCATCCCCAACTGCTCCAAGGCTTGTTAAGAATCAACCACATTGCTGTGGGTCTGAGATCATATATAGACCAGGCCAGATAAGGATAGCAGATCTTCCTCCATAAAGGATTGGCAGTGAAATAACTCCACAGAGGCCGGTATCCTTTCACCAAGTCACCCTTTATTTACACGTGGAAAGCCCTTGACACTGGTCCAGCTCCCTCAGAGCCAGCTCCTAGAGTGAAAAGAACCTCTGACACTCCTGTTTATATCTGTCAGCCAGGGCTCCCTGATTGGACCAGATTAACAGCCCCAATCAGGGAACTCATGTTCTATAAGGTCCAGCTGGCTGATCTTGTTACAATCACTGCACTAGGAATCCAGATTTAGTTTCGCTAGAATTGATGATAGATTCATGGTCACCATTACTGACCCTTCATATTCAAGATTATAATGGATTGTAGATAAATTCTACCAACTACCAAGCGGGGAGTTGAACTCATGTTCTCACAAGATTAGCCTTGCTTTCTGCAGTACTACTGCCATTTATGCCACTGTCTCTCACCTCACTAAATCAAGGACCCACTGCTATCGCAGAAGGATATGGTTCTATTTTAAAAAAGGGCAGTATCTCAGATAATATTTATCCCTATGTCAATGGCACTAAAACAGATTGTCTGGTCAGTATATCATTATTGTCTGAAGAACGTTCGGCTGCTGCATTTCTGACTTTACAATAGTGCCCACACTTCAGAGGCAGTCCTTCAGTTGCAAAGGGCTTTGAGACATTCTGAGATGATTAAAGGCACTATAGAAATGCAGCTTAGTTCAATTTGACAAATCACTTGGTAATGGAAGTGACTGTGCTTTTTCGAAGAAATTTTGATCCTAAGCTGTACTCTGAGACAGACTGATGTAACTGTGGGGATAAAATTCAACTTGCCAGCAATCTCCTTCTACAATATAACTCCAGCCAGAAATTGGAATGCTATGTGCCTGAATGTGTGAGACCTGGATAAGCACAAGAGGAGAAATTAATTGAAGAATCAGCAGCTCAGCTGAGGTTAAGAAATGTAGATTCAGACTCACGTACAGCACAATGTAGAGAGATTGAGCAGTTTAAGCCCATGCTCGCTAGAGTTTAGAAGAATGAGAGGAGATTGAATTGAGGTATATATAAGAAGCTAAAGGGGAAAAAGTAGATGTAGAGAGGATGTCTCCTACTGTGGGGAAATCTGGGATGAGAGGTCATAGATTTAGGATGAGCAGTTGCAGATTTAAAACAATGGAGAAAGTATTGGACAGGATGCAATGGCTAACTGCCTTTGTCTTGTCCAAAGTGCAGAAAGCCTTGAGTTAACTAGAAGGCATCTTTGGGATTTGGTCCAGTCAGGAAAGGCAATATCTTTCTTAGGCAGGGGAAGACTTTCTTTCTAGCCAAAGGAACTTGGTGAGAATGGGAATCAAGTACAAGGCTGAAGGCATTCCTGACTGGACTCTCTGACATTATACTAAAGGAATGATGTATGCTTCAAGGTGGAACACTCTTTAGAAGGCTCACTGGATTAATTCCAGAGATGAGAATTTTGTCTTATGAAGAGAGATTGAGAAGTCCAGGCCTATACATGCTAGAGTTCAGAAGAATGAGAGGAGATCAAGATATAAGATGCTAAAGAGGATTGACAAAGCAGATGTGGAGAGGATGTTTCCTCATGAGGACAATCTAGAATGAGGGGTCATAACTCTAGGATAAGGGGGAGCAGATTTAAAACAGAGATGAGGAGAAATTAATTCTCTCATAGGGTCATGAATCTGTGGAATTCACTGTCCCAGAATGTGGTGGATGCTGGGACACTGGATAAATTTAAGGAGGAGATAGACTGATTTAAAATAGCGGTGTGTGAAAAAGTTGAGGGGGGCTGGCAGGGATTTGGAGTTGAGGCTGAGATGAGATCAGCTATGATTGTATTAAATGGCACAGCATGTTGCAAGGGCTAAATGACCTACTCCTGGCTGCTAGTTCTATTTTCTCATGCAATCTGTCTACTGTGCATTCAAACAGAAGCAAATTTCACCGGATATTTTAGGAGGTTTAGGATAACAAGGTGTAGAGCTGGACGAACACAACAGGCCAGGCAGCACCAGAGGAGCAGGAAAGCTGACGTTTCGGGTCTGGACTCTTCTTCAGAAACCCAGGTCTGCACCTT
>NC_063335.1:113014217-113039571 GCF_021869965.1 Rhincodon typus | reverse complement strand
TATCTCAGATTCTCCAGCATCTGCAGTTCCTACTATCTCATGCTCAGTAACAGTTCCTTGTGTATACTCTGTTGTTTAAATTAATGAGATGAATTCTGACAAGAAACCCATCCAAAATATCTAAGTTAAAGTCAGCCACTGTTCATATTTTGAGGAGAATCAGCATAAAATAATGACATAATTTGACAGAAATGATGGGAATAAGCTATTGCCTCAGGAAAGTGGTATTTGCTATCGATAGTACAAGATGAGGGGCAAAATGGTCTTCAGGGTTGGTTAATTCTATGGGTTTATTTATGAATAGGTGCATCTGTATTTGTATGGTTATATTTATCCAACCCTAATATATCTATAGAACTGTGAGACATATATCAGGTCCATAGCACATGGCAGGGCAGCTGAATCTTCTCATTATGTTTTTATCAAAGGGAAGGTTAATTCTACACCCAATCTAGACACAATCATGTTAGGAAAATGGTGATCATCTTGGACATTTCTCTTCATAGTTGCTGTTTCAACTCCTCGTATCTGAGTTGTGCTTGCTTACACAACCTGACTGGAAGCATAGGTTTCCTTAAAAAATGAAATTGGCTTCCAATTTTCAAACAGCCTGGCATTATCTTGCTGGAGACAGACAGCGATATTCAGAAGCATGAAATCCTGCTGAAAGCACCTGAATATTTGAGCACATTTAATAAAAAATATAAAAGATACCCTCCGCATCTCGTCTAATTAAAAGATGAAAATAAATTGATTATCTATCTCCCCCTGATCAACTTCATTTGGTCTGATGTCCCCAGATGAGAAATGTGGCACTTAGTTATTCCAAATTAGAGGGCTGCTGTGGTGAGTTGATATAAGCTTTGTGGAGAGTCCGATATATTCTATTGCATTTCTGAATTTAATATTTCCAACTCACTGAGATAAAGTGGTATTCCACTCTGATAGCATGAAAGTCATGCTGTATAATTCATAGGACCATTTTGCTAAACTGGAATTGCTGCTATTCCCTTGGGAATAAAGTGCTTTTACCCAGGAATACAAATAGTTTTAAAAAGTGACCTCTTGATTGTGATGCCTTCAGAGCAAAATCAATGCAATAAAAATAAATGTGGCCTGATGTTCTCCAATGAGTTTTACTTTCGAATTAATGAATGACTGACAGAGATACGAGAATAAGTGAACGAGAATGATTGTCAAGTGAAAGAAATTTAAATGGAAATATCCAATCCAATTTGACAAGGCTTCTTCAACAGCCATATCCATAACACGGTGATGTTAAAAAAGAGTGAGATAGTAATAGTGTGGTAAAATCATTATGGTTTACCAGACCAGAGGTCCACTGGCTCAGAGACACCCAGTGGTGGTTTAACCTGAGGGTCACTATGCCTCACTTAAGGGGTAAGGTTGAGAAGGAGAGTCCTTCACGATAAATGCAGTCAATGGAATCCACACTATTGGCATCATACTGTATCGCAAACCAGACACCTAAGCCAATGCACACTGTCTACAAACTGTGCACATAGCCATGATAGAGCATGGTGGTGCTTTCTTCCAACAGAGAAGGTTTGTGTGATTTGACATCATCATCGCAGCTCCTTAAACGCTTACTTGGTAGCTATTGTCAGTCAATCCTTCCCTTCACATCTTCAGCCTTCCCATAAACTGTCAGCTTCATGAATTACTCACTTTCTTCACTTCTCAATTTCATTTAGATTCTTTTAGGATCACTTAGCTCCTGACCTCATTACAGCCTTGGTTCAAACATGGACAAAACAGCTGAATTCCAGAGGTGAGGTGAGAGTGACAGCCCTTGATATCAAGGCTACATTCAACTGAGTTTGGCATTAGGGAGTTTTAGCAAAACTGGAGTCAATGGGAAATGGGGGAAAACTCTCCGTTGGTTGGAGCCATACTGGGCATCAGAAGTGGGGATGTTCAGCATCATTTGCAACTTCTCAGGTACTGGAGCAGCTGTGTCCAAACGCAGGAAGATCAAGACTATAGCAGAGTGCAACTCCAGCAACATTCAAGAAGATGACCTCATCCAGGACAAAGCAACTCCCTTTATTGGCACCACACTCACCATCTTCAACATTTACTCCATCCACCACTGATGCATAGTTGCAGCAGCGGGTACTGTCTGCAAGATGCACTTTAGCAATTCACCAAGATTCCTTTGATGGCACCTTCCTGACTCCCGTTCTCTCCCAGTTAGAAGAATACGGGCAGCAGATATGTGGGAACACTATCACCTGCAAGTTCCTCTCCGAGCCACTCGCCATCCTGACTTGGAAATATATCACTGTTCCTCTACTGTCGTTGAGTCAAAATCCTGGAATTCCCTCCCTAATGGCTCTTACACCGCAAGGACAGCAGCTCTTCAAGAAGGCAGCTCACACCCACTTTCTCAAGGGTAATTTGGGATGGGAGACAAATGCTGACCTGGCCAGCAACATCTCACATCTCATGAACAAATAAACAAAAGTAGAATAATATATCCTGAAATTCCTTATCGTATTACAAAACTTCATCTGTCTCTCTCAACACAGCTCCTCAGCACCTATTGGTGTAGGATCATTCAATTGTTTCAACCTACGCTACAGTTGGTTCATTGATAACACAGCGTGGAGCTGGAGGAACACAGCAGACCAGGCAGCATCAGAGGAGCAGGAACGTTGATGTTTCAGGCCGGGACCCTTCTTCAGAAATTTCTGCTCCTCTGATGCTGCCTGGCCTGCTGTGTTCCTCCAGCTCCAGACTGTGTTATCTCAGACTCCAGCATCTGCAGTTCTTGCTATCTCTCAGTTGATTCATTGTGCATTCTTTAACAATCTCAAACACAATTACACTATGGCTGACAATATGCAAAAAAATCACAGCGCACTTTCTGTGTATTGGAGCCGCATGTGTATAATTAATTGTACAGGTTTACAACTAACCAAGAAGCAGGATGAGGCATTCAGTTCACCTTCATTTATTATAGTTAATTCTGAATACTATTTCCCTGAATAAAATTCATTCCAGGAATTCATCAACCTCATCATCGACTTTAACTTAATCTCTTCAACCTCCCAGTTATTGTTTTAATTCAATTATTTGCTACTTGCGTGGTGTTGCTTAATACCTGTGCTAATCTGCTTTGCAAAATCTTCCTTGATAATTCAAGTCACTAAACAGCAAATGCCACAATCAGAAACAATTTGCTGCTCAAAGCAGATAACGTGAAACAATTCTGCTAGCGATGCCTATCTCCAGCTTAGTTCATGGGGAAATTTTGCTGAATTTGTCCCTTCAATAGTTAGTGGTTTAGCAATTCCAACTGTGTTTCCCTTTCTACTTTATCTTTTCCCTTAAAACTGATGACTGCTTTCATGTTCTTGTCTTCTGCTGCAGTAAAGATGTTGTGCAACTTGTAAGTATTCAGAAAAGATTTAGAAGGAAGTTGTCAGGGTTGGAGGGCTTGAGCTATAGGGAGAGGCTGAATAGGCTGGGGCTATTTTCCCTGGAGCGTTGGAATCTGACGGGGGCCATGAAGGGTGAGGGGCATGGATAGGGTGAATAGCCATGTCTTTTCCCCAAGGGTAGGGAAGTTCAAAATTAGAAGGCATAGATTTAAGGTGAGAGGGGAAACATTTAAAAGGGACCTGAGGGGCAACTTTTTCATGCAGAGGGTGGAGCATGTATGGAATGAGCTGGTATAGGAGTTGGTGGAGGCTGGTAAAATTATAACATTTAAAATGCATCTGGATGGGTACATGAATAGGAAGGGTTTAGAGGGATACGAGCCAAATGCTGATAAATGGGACTAGATTAGTTTAGAATATCTGGTCAGCATGGACGAGTGAGACCAAAAGGTCTGTTTCCCTGCTGTAATCTCTATGACTCTATGACTGTGATGAGCTTATAGCCAATCAATTAATACCAGCATGCTAATTCTTAACATCATTTTATTTGTCGACCAACATTTCCTGGAGGGAGACATGTTGTGGAGTACTCAAATAATTAGACATTCCTCCCCCTCACCTACCAGCTCAAACTTGCTGAGCTTATAATAATGCTACACTAAAGCCAACAAGATACCTCGGACTGGGGTGAATGAGAAGGCCATCTTTCTATCTCCTCAATTGATGAGATTCGAAGATTGAGAAAAAAGTAAAGAAATGGCAGAGAACGAGACAAGGTGAGTTCAAGAAACGGAATGGGGAGAAAGACCGAATTGAGTGAGAAGAGAGATCAATAGAAACAGCTGGTCCAAAACTTAAAATTTACGCCTTTAGAAGAATTGATTACCTCTGGAATAGGATGCAACATTGTTTACTTTGTTCACTTGCTTCGTGAGATGGCTTATTAGCATTGTGCCTACAATTACTGAATTCGCTGCCATCCCTAACATTTTGCAGTGAGTTTAATTCAAGTCTAGTGTGCAAATTCAGCAAAACTTTCAAAAATATAACAGGGAAATTGAGGTGACATTGAAATGAGGTTAATTGCAGAATAATGTAATTGAGTCAGCAACTTGTAGAGATTCACAGCTCAAAGGCTCCACCACAAATCACTGGATAACTTACACTTTAACAATGATATAAAGAAACTGGCTGCTACTTTGGCAACAAATTCTGGGCCGTTAAATTCAGTCCGCTGTTGTAACAGAGCTATGAGCTACATGATAATATGAAATATAAATTTTGCTGAGAAGAGTGAGATATGTTGACAAAGTTTTTCATTTTTCACCTGTCAGGACAAATGCTAGAATGCCAAATTTCAAATAATCATAATGATTTACATGACAGAGAAAATCATGTTGATTGGTTGGCAAACATTCTGATTGATCAAAGAATGGAGAGGGATATAATCATGGATAAGACATCTTGGAGCTATAACAATTTACAATATACAATTTATAACAATTTTAGCGACACCAACATTAAGATAATGTGATTGATTAACACTTGTTAGAAATCCCATTGATATGTAGAGATGCATTCTCTGAAAACAAAAGGAATATGCTCAAGACATTGTGTATTTTCTTAAAATATTTGTGAACCTGGGGAGCCTATATTTACAGGTTCCAAGTAACCTTCAACAGCGTCTTCCAAACTCATGATCACTCCTACCTAGAAGGATGAAGGCACTAGAAAATGAGAATATCATGCAAATTCTCCTCCCAGCCATTCACCATCCCCAAATTATATTAGAATTATACTACTCTTCCTTCAGTTTTCCTGGCTCAAAATTCTGAAAGGCCCTTCCTAACAGCATTGTGGGTGTTCTTGCACTCTAAGGAAGGTGATTGGTCAAGAAGGCTGCCACCTATTCAAGAGCCAATTAGGCAATGCTGACATACCCACATCACATGAACAAATAAAACAACTGACGTCATGCCTTTAATATCCTCAGTTCATGATATTAATGGTATAAGGTACCACACATGATAATGAAAGCAAGATACCACATATTAGGCTACTTAATAAGATAAGATCCAATGGTTTTTGAGGTAGCGTACTTGCATGGATAGAGGATTGGCTAACCAATAGAAGACAGAGAGTTCGGATAAGGGGAACATTTTCAAAATGGCAACATTTAACTAAGGGTTTATCACAAGGATTAGTGCTTGGGCTACAGTTATTTGCAATATATTTCAATGTCTTGGATGAGGAAATGGAATGTACTATCACCAAGTTTGTGGATATCACAAAGAATCTGCAGAGGGTTATAGACAATAAGACTATAAAGAATTGGACAGGAGTAGGCTGTTCTGCACTTGAAGACAGCTGCACCATTCAATATGCTCATAGCTGATCCGACATTCGTATTCACATTCCTGTGTTTTTGCCATAACTCTTGATCCCCCGATCGATCAAGAGCTATCTATCTCAGCCTTAAGGATTCTGTCTCCACAGCTCTCTGAGGCAAGGAGTTCCAAAGACTCACAACCTTCTGACAGAAGACATTCCTACTCATCTCAAACTTAAATTGGTGCCCCTTTATTCTGAGGCTATGCCCTCTGGTCCTAGGCTCGATCATGAGGGGAAACATACTCTCAGCATTTGCCCTTAAGAATCCGATATGTTTTAATGAGATCACCTCTCATACTGCCAAACTCAAGTGAGTAGAGTCCCAACACCTGTTTAGCCTTTGCTCATAAGACATCCCCTCCATATTGGGGACCATCCTAATGAATCTTCTCTGAACTGTCTCCAATGAAATGATATTTTTTTAAATAAGGGGACCAAAACTGCTCATAGTATTCTAGCTGTGGTCTCACCAGCACATTATACAGTTGCAGTAAGAATTCCCTACCTTATACCCCAACCCCCTTCAAATAAAGGCCAACATTCCATTAGTCTTCCTGATTACATGCTACCCCTGAATGCTAACTTCCTTTGTTTCACACACAAGTTCTCCCAAGTCCTTCTGTCTTGCAGCTTTCTGCAGTTTGTCTCCATTCAAGTAATATTCTGTTCTTTTGTTCTCCCTTCCAAAATGAACAACTTTGCATTTTCCAACATTATACTCCATTTACCAACCTTTTACTCACTTACTTAACCTATCAATATCTCTCTGTGAATTGTTTGTTCCCTCTTGCAACCTGCCGTTCTACCCATTTCTGTGTCGTCTGTGAATGTGGCTGTAGTACATTCAATTCTTTCTCCAAGTCACTAATATAGATTGAAAATGAATGTTGTCCAAGCACTGATGCCTGTGTAACACCACTGGTAGTAGGTCACTCATCTGAAAAATAACCCCTTATCCCCATTCAGAGATAGTAAGACCAGCTGATGCTGGAGTCAGAAATAACACAGTGCGGAGCTGGAGGAACACAGCAGGCCAGGCAGCATCGGAAGAGCAGGAAACTTGACGTTTCGGGTCGGGATCCTTCTTCAGAAGGGTCATTTTCTGAAGAAGGGTCCCGACCCAAAAGGTCAACTTTCCTGCTCCTCTGATGCTGCCTGGCCTGCTGTGTTCCTCCAGATCCACACTGTGTTATCCCTTATCCCCACTCGCTGTTGATTGCTTTAACGAATTCTCCATCCATACCAAAATATGACCTCTGACATTGTGGGTTTTTGCCTTATGACTTAGCTTTTTGTGAGGAACCTTGTTGAATGCCTTCTCGAAGTCCAAAATACATTTACTGGTTTTGCTGTATCCACTCTGGTTGAGACTTCTTCAAGAATTCAAATACATTAGTCAGAAATGATTTTCCTTTCATAAAACCATGCTGACTCTGCTTGTTTTGATTATGACAGATTAAGTGAGTGGGCAAAACCATGGCAGATTGAACAAAATGTGGAGAAATATGTGGTTAGGTACTTTGGCAGGATGAATAAAGGAGCTGAATATTATTTAAATGGAGAAAGACTGCAGAAAGCTACAGAACAGAGGAACTTGGGAATTCTCATCCATGAATCACCAAAGCTAGCATCCAAGTTCAGTGATTAATAGGAAGGCAAATGGAATGTTAGCCTTTATTTCAAACTGAATGGAGTATTGAAGGAAGAAGGTTTTGCTGAATCAATGCAAGGCACGAGTCAGACTATGTCTGGAACAGTTTGTGTCCCTTATCTAAGTGATATTGGAGGTTCACTTGGCTAATGCCAGGTATGGAGGACAGTCTCAGGAGGAGAGGTTGAGTAATTTGGACTTGTAGTCTTTGGAATTCAGAAGAATGAAGGTTATCCTTATTGAAGCATGTAGGACTCTTCGGGGACTTGATGGGGTAGATGCGGAAAGTTTGTTTCCCTTTATGGGACACTTTATAAAGAGGAGCATGATCTCAGACTAAGGGGTCACTTAAAACAGAGATGAGGAGGAATTTCTTCTCTCAGATGATGGTGAATCTGTGGAATTCTTTATAGCAGAGGGCTGTAGAGATTGGGTCATTAAATAATTCAAGGCTGGGATAGACAGGTTTCTAAACAGTTAGGGAATCACAGGTTATGGGGAAAAGGCAGGAAAGTGGAGTTGAGGATGATCAGATCAGCCACGATCTCATTGAATAACAGAGCTGACTCGATGGGCTGAATGGCTTACTTCTGCTCCTATGTCTGTTGTGCTCGCCACACATTGTGTTTAGCCCTTATACCCCACAAAGGACTGTGAGTCAACTCTTAATAGTAATATGAAGTGAGCTTTATTGGCTATTACACGATTAATACTGTAATAACGATAATGCTACAAACTAACAATCAATACTATAAATATGACAATTAATACTATAAGTCTAAGTCACTATCTTGTACTTTAACTTAACTTGGAGTGATCACACTGGACCTTGACCTTGATCCACATGGTGATGGTCGTCTGGTCTCCCTCTCCCGGTGGTCCCAGGGGCATCTCTTCATACAATGATTTGTCTCGAGTTACCGATCCCGGAAGGTGTTGTTATGGTGATTCTTATCCTTGGAAACTTCCGCATCCCTTTGGGACAAACTTCGATTCCCACCAGTGGATCAATCAGGAATCAATTCCCCTATTGATCAGACCCAGTCAGGCTGTGCCAAGCAGATGGCAGAGTTATCTTTGGTCCTCCATTTCTGAAAGTGTCAGGAGCATGTAAGTCAGGCAGGCTTCCCAGATAAGAGTGTGAGTTGTCCCTTTGCTCTGGAAACAGCTCGACCTGGCCTGCTGTGTTCATCCAGCTCCACACCTTGTTCAGACTGCACCAGCAGCTCCTACTAGGCCCAAAACATCAGCTTTCCTGCTCCTCTGATGCTGCCTGGCCTGCTGTGTTCATCCAGCTCCACACCTTGTTATCTCGATGTTTCCTATTGTCCTGGTAAATAGGCTCAGTCAATTGTGTCAGAGATAGTAGGAACTGCAGATGCTGGAGAATCTGAGATAACAAGGTGTAGAGCTGGATGTGGGAGGAGGGGATAGGTGGGAGGAAGGACAGGTCAGGGAGGCAGGGATGAGCTGGACTGGTTTTGCGATGCAGTTGCGGGAGGGGAGATTTTGAAGCTTGTGAAGTCCACATTGATACTATTGGACTGCAGGGTTCCCAAGCGGAATATGAATTGCTGTTCCTGCAACCTTCGGGTAGCATCGTTGTGGCACTGCAGGAGGACCAGGATGGACATGTCATCTGAGGACTGGGAGGGGGAGTTGAAATGGTTTGCGACTGGGAGGTGCAGTTGTTTAGTGCGAACCGAGCGTAGGTGTTCTGCAAAGTGGTCCCCAAGCCTCCGTATGGTTTCCTCGATGTAGAGGAGGCCACAACGGGAACAGGGGATGCAGTATACAACATTGGCAAATGTGCAGGTGAACATCTGCTTGATGTGGAAAGTCTTCTTGGGGCCTGGGATAGGGGTGAGGGGGGAGGTGTAGGGGCAGGTGTAGCATTTCCTGCGGTTTCAGGGAAAAGTGCCAGGTGTGGTGGGGCTGGAGACGAGCTCGGTTTCAGCCCCTCAGTTCCAGCCCCTCTGTTTCAGCTGGAAAGCAGAAAACCCACGAGAGGGAAAGATGTCTTTGGTGGTGGGGTCGGATTGCAGATGGCGGAAGTGTCGGACGATGATGCGTTGGATCCGGAGATTGGTGGGGTGGTACGTGAGGACGAGGGGGATTCTGTTTTGGTTGTTATTGCGGGGAGGGAGTGTGAGGGATGAGTTGCGGGAAATGCAGGAGACACGGTCGAGGGCATTCTCGACCACTGAGGGGGGGAAGTTGCGGTATTTGAAAAACGAGGACATCTGAGACGTACGGGAGTGGAATGCCTCATCCTGGGAGCAGATGCGGCGGAGGCAAAGGAATTGGGAATAGGGGATGGCATTTTTGCAGGAAGGTGGGTGGGAGGAGGTGTATTCTAGGTAGCTGTGGGAGTCGGTGGGCTTGAAATGGATATCGGTTTCTAGGTGGTTGCCGGAGATGGAGACAGAGAGGTCCAGGAAGGAGAGAGAGGTATTAGAGATGGTCCAGGTGAACTTAAGGTTGGGGTGGAAGGTGTTGGTGAAGTGGATGAACTGTTCGAGCTCCTCGTGGGAGCACGAGACGGCACCGATACAGTCATCAATGTAACGGAGGAAGAGGTGGGGTTCAGGGCCGGTGTAGGTACGGAAGAGGGATTGTTCCACGTAACCTACAAAGAGGCAGGTGTAGCTTGGGCCCATGCGGGTACCCATGGCCACCCCCCTTTGTCTGTAGGAAGTAGGAGGAATTGAAAGAGAAGTTGTTGAGGGTGAGGACGAGTTCTTGTTTATTTCAGTTTCTTTGCCCAGATACATTGGCCAATGCTTGGCTTGATTTCCCAGCATGCTCTGTGTGTTGTCCGATTCTGCCATTTTGAGTGGGCCATCTGGCTACATGTCTTACGGTGTTATGTGATATCACTGCAACTGGCCTCACTGTTCACTTCACTCTGCTGCTGTGAATGCGTGTTCCTAAGGCTCCAGTGCCAAGAGGTGAGGCCCGCTGATTTAAAGTCTGTCAGTGATGTGTGCTTCTGCTCTGCTGCTGACTAGAAAAGTCTATGATGCTGGACAAGTGATCCATTAGCGTGTCATCTCAAACCCTGCCGCTCTACTTTTAAGAAGTTCAAACACGTTTGAAGTAATCTGAAAATAAGGAGAAAAACTAAAGCTGTTGGATGTTCATTAAAATCTCTACTTGCTTTCTCGGGTCCTTTGCGGGGAAAGATCTATCTTTTTGACTTGGTCTGATTGGTATGTGACTTGAGTTCAAACACAGCTGCAGTAGGTTCTTAACAAGACTCGGAAAGCCATTATGGATAATTCATGGAGAGAGTCCATCATCGCCATCTCAAGGCAGCTACAGTCAAGCAATAAATGCCAACTGGCAGCTGATATTTTACAAACATTTGAGTTAAAAGTTGTTCTGCAGCAAATGTTATGGGTACAAACGTACGTTCAACATTTCAGGCAGTGGTTTACTTATTTATATGTCCCGAGTGCTGTTGATTCGAAAGCAAGCACTTACCATCCAAATGGCAGCATGACACAGAGAGACGACATTTCATCTCTCAGTGAGAGAGACTCCTCCCTGGAAAAGCCAAAAAAGCAATCATCAGTCTCATTATCACCAACATACACAGGCCGCATTAAGAACCCAAATATTATCCATACCTCACAAGTAGATCTCACAATAAATCTATATTGTAAGGCCTCTTCAGACTGAGTAGTCACCACCATAAACTAACATTTTTCACATGTCCATCCTCAAGCAATGAACAATTGTGCCTCTCATCGTGGCTTTGTCCTTGTGTGTGATAGAAGCACAAATCATTTCCTAAGTCATTGTTGCAAATATCAACACATATTTACAATATTTAAACTGGCTATTTGGCTTAACCAATCCATGTCAGTGTTTATGCCCCATGTGAGCCTTTGGCTATCTCTCGTCATTTAATCACTGCCTTTGTCCTTTCTGTCTAACTCTACCTGGCTCACTGACCTGTTTCCTGGTCAAGCAATGAATTGGTTTTGAAATTCCCATCGATCAAATCCCTCCAAGTCATGTATCCTGTCCAACTCTTGAATCTCCTACAACCCTTCAGGCTGGTCCTTGAGCATCTTTCATCCTCTCTCTACCCATCTTTCCTCCTTTTAGACACTCCTTAAGAACTGCCTCTTTGACCAAGCTTTTGGTTCCAAATTATGATGCTAAAGGCATATATGTTAATATGAGCTGTTGACTGTATCACTGTGATATTCCTCAAAACCTTCTCTTGAGAGATTGTCCAATATCCTTTGGGTAAAGAAAAAAAAATCCCCCAAATTCCCTTTTGGATTTGTTAGCTTATTTTTAAATTCGCTCATGTGTCCTGGGTGTCACTGATCTGATCATTTTTCTTTTCAGTTGTGGGATGTGGGTGTCGTTGGCTGGGCCCAGCATTTATTGCCCCTTGAGAAGGTGGTGCTGAGCTGCCTTCTTGAACCGCTGCAGCCCATGTGCTGTAGGTAGACCCACAATGTCCTTAGGGATGGGAATTCCAGGATTCTCTCCCAGTGATACTGACGGAATGGCAACAAACCTCCAAGTCAGGATGGTGAGTGATGTCAAGGGAAAATTGCAGATGGTGGTGTTCCCATGTATGTGCTGCCTTTGTCCCTCTCGATGGAAGTAGTTGTGGGTTTGGAAGGTGTTGCCCAAGGAGCTTTGGTGTGCTCTGCTGCTAATGAGTGATGGAGGTGGAGAGAGTGATTATAGAATCTCTACAGTGTTGAAGCTGGCCATTTGGCCCATTGAGTCCACACCGAGCCTCTGAAGAGCATTTTGAGGCAACGAAAGGGTTTGATAACTGAACGGATTCCCATTGTACTTTGGCAGAAAGACTTTAGACGTAATGTTTCCCCACTGCATATTGGCAGCAGCTGCCCAGGGCTTTAGTGCATCCCTCAGCACGTAGTCCTGGACCTTGGAATGTGCAACACTCGGCCGAGGTCAACTCTTTGCACTGGAAGGCCAACAGGTTTCGAGCAGACCAAAGTTTATCTAACAGGAACAGTTGATTTTGTCTTGGCATGTGTCCCGAGAAACAGCCCGTTCAGCACAGAGCCCTGTGTTCCAGATCCGCTCGGGACAAACCTCGACAAAATCCACTGCACCTTTCTCCAGATTTCCTTTGCAAAGGCAAGTTCCAGCGGGAGATGTGTGACAGTCTCTAACTGCTCCCCCCACCCCGCGGCCACTTTGTTGCAGCAGGTGGTGGTGTAGGGAGGCTGGGCGTGCACGAAGTATCTGATGGGCAGTGTCTAGGTGTTTGTTGGAAAGTTCTGGAGATCAAGCGTTCTGCCGAATGACTTTGAGAACCTGCTCGGGGAACCATGCTACAGGATCAGCCCTCTCCTGTTCCTGCAGGGTCGCAAGGACACTACGTGCTGATCACTTTCTGATGGAATTGTGATCAAAGGTGGTTTACTTTCCAGGTTTTTTCATGAGGGACACTGATATGGAATGGTCCAACTACTTGGAGTGTCCCAAGGCAACGAGGCCAGGGTCGCCTTTTGCAATGCTGGGGACACGTAGAACCTTGGTGACACTTGGTGTTTGCATACTGAGGGTCAATGCACAGCTTCATGCAGCCACACACAAAGAAAGCAGTCAGGATGAGAACGGCATTGGGTATGAGCTCTTCCCTCTTATTCATGGTTTCCCTGCAGACACGGTCCATCTTAGACCTTCCAATGAAGTAGAGGGTGGCTTACGTGACAGCAGTGGCGCAGGCTGGGGGAGCAGGCCAGACCTGTACCCTGTGCAGCAACACCGAGTGTACCTCATACCTGATGACCAAGTTACTACCTGCAATGAAGAGGGTGAAATGTTCCCCAATAAGTCCAGTTTCTGCCTCATCTTGATGATATGCTCCTCCAAAGTTTTTGTGCACCATCCAGACCCTCTGAACCATATTCCTAGCACCTTCAGGTAATCTGTTTTGATGGTGAAGGGGATAAAGTGTTGGTCGGTCCAGTTCCCAAAGAACATGGCCTTGCTCTTGCCTCTATTATCTTGGTTCCTGAGGCCAGTTTGAACAGGTCTCAGAGGTTCATGAGTCTGACAGCAGATCTGAATAGAAAACAGCAACATCATCCATGTACAGGAAGGCTTTGACCTGCTGGCCCCATCTGCCAGGAATAATCATGGCCCTCTACGGCTTGCACCCTTCCTAATGGACTCAACGTGAGGTTCTGTAAAACACACAAACAAGGCAGGAGAGAGAGAGCAGCTCTACCTGGCTGAAGATCTGATCAGGAAGCTTCCTGCCTCCCACAGTTGAGTTTCTGGTCAATGTTGACACCAGGATTTTGGCAATGGAGGATTCAGTGATGGCGATACCATTAACTATCAAGCCATGATGGTTCAATTCTCTCTTATTAGAGCTATTGCCTGGAACCTGTGTGGCACAAATGTTACTTGCCATTTTGTCAGCCCAAATCTGGGCATTGTCTCAATCTTTTTTTTTCTGAAGAAGGGTCCAGACCCAAAACATCAGCTTTCCTGCCATTCTGATGCTGCCTGGCCTGCTGTGTTCATCCAGCTCTATACCTTGTTGTCTTAGACTCCAGCATCGGCAGTTCCTACTATCTCTGTCTTAGTTTTGTTGTATTTGAACACAGACTGCTTCAGTGTCTAAGGAGTCACGAATGGTGCTGAAAATTGTGTAATCATCGATGGACATCCCCACTTCTGATCTTAGGATGGAGGGAAGGTCATTGATGAAGCAGCTAAAGATGGTTGGATCTAGGACACTACCCTGAGGAATTCCTGCAGAGATGTCCTGGATCTGAGATGACTGACCTCCAACAACCACAACCATCTTCCTGTGTGCCGTGTATGATTCTAACCAGTGGAGAGTTTTGCCCCCAAATCTCATCGACTCCAATTTTGCTAGGGCTGCTTGATGCCAAGCTCAGTTGAATGCAGCCTTGAGGTCAAGGGCTGTCACTCTCACTTCACCTCTGGAATTCAGCTCTTTTGTCCAGGTTTGAACCAAGGTTATAATGAGGAGAGGAGCTGAATGGTCCTGGCAGAACCCAAACTGGGCATCACTGAGCAGGTTATTACTGAGCAGGTTGGCAGTACTGTTGATGACACCAACCATCACTTTGCTGATCATCGAGAGTAGATTAATGGGGTGGTAATTGGCCGGGTTGGATTTGTCCTGCTTTTTGTGTACAGGACATACCTGGCCAATTTTCCACATTGCCGGGTAGATGCCAATGTTGTGATCATACTAGAACAACTTCATTCGGGCAAGTTCTGGAGCAAAAGTCATCAGTACTATTGGCAGAATGTTAAAATTTAAGCAAGATACATTGAATGCTGGAAATCTGAAAGAAATACAGAAATTGCAGGAGAAACGTAATCACTTTACAGCCTCTAGGACTCAATATTTAATTCTACAACTTCAGAACGTGACGACTTGATTTCTGTTCTTCATGTTTCTCAAGTTCTCCCCCCCCCGGCACCAAACATGCACACACCCACAGCCTTGTCTTGTTTGTGACTTCCTTACTTTGTTCTCAAATTCGAAGACCCATTTTTACCCTGTTCACACCTGAATTTACACCAATTTTGCATCTTTCTTTCTGTTTTAAAATAATTATCAACCCATTTGTCTTGTTGCCACACCATCTGTTCCCCTCTCCCCTTCTCCACCTCTGTCAATCATATAATTGGAGATTTTCCAACCCCTTTCTATTCTGACGAAGAGTCATATTGGACTCAAAACGTTAACCTTGTTTTTCTGTCTCCACAGATGCTGGCAGAGCTGCTGAGTTTCTCGAGAATGTTCTCAGTTTTTTTGCCGGAATGGCTTCTAGCTATTTCTTGATATCAGGTCGAGTGAATTGAATTGGCTGAAGACTGGTATCTGTGATACTGGGGACCACTTGAGGAGGCCAAGATGGATCATCCACTCGGCACTTCTGGCTGAAGGTTGCTGTGAGTGCAACAGCCTTATCTTTTGCACTGATGTGCTGGGCTCTTCCATTATTGAGGATGGGGATATTTGTGGAGCCACCTCCTCCAATGAGTTATTTAATTGTTCACCGCCATTCACAACTGGAGGTGGCAGGACTGCAGAGCTTAGATCTGATCCATTGGTTGTGGGATCACTCTATCACTTGCTTTTTATATTGCTTTATATTTATGATGTCTAGTCATGGTCCCAACTGCAAATGGAAATATTTTCACCCTGTCTAGTGCCCAATCCCTTTCACCATCTTAAAAAAGTTCACTACATAATCTCTGTCTTCTAATCTTTCTGATTTAATATCAAGGGAGAGATTTTTATTCAATTAAATCTCAGCTATCAGCGCAGAATTATAATCAGGCCCAATCTTTCAATTTTTTTACACTAACAACTCTATTTTCCATTGCCTGGAGGACCTTTCTCTTCTGTCTATGAATGCCCCTTCTAGAATCGTATCCCTAGAGTGCAGAAACAAGTCCACACCAAACTTCCAAAGAGCATTCCGACCCAATCCGACCCTGTCTCTGTAACCCTGCATTTCCCCTGGTTAATCCACCCAGCCTACACATCCCTGAACACTATGGGCAATTTAGCATGGCCAATCCACCTAGCCTGCACATCTCTGGACTGTGGGAGGAAACCGGAGCACCCAGAGGAAACCCACGCAGACGCAGGGAGAGTGTGCAAACCCCACACAGACAGTCACCCGAGGCTGGGATTGAACCCAGGTCCCTGGTGCTATGAGGCAGCAGTGCTAACCACTGAGCCACCACACTGCAGCCTGAGCCACTGGGCCGCCCCTATTTCTCTAGAAATGAACCCCTTGCATTTATGGAACTTCTGAAACCCGCTCACTGCTTTTAGTGACTTTTATATGTGTGTATCCCTCTGTTCCTCCATTCCCTTTGCACATTTGAAGGTTGAATTTAAAAGGCCATCATTGTCTCTACTCCACTGGCAGCCCCTTGTGAAATCCATCCCATTAAAACAACATCACAAAATCACTTAGCACTGAATGTACCAGCCCAAGCCCTTTCCTCATGTTCAGAGGGTACCTCCGAGGCAACGTGATGTTTGGATGTCTCTCGATAGACATAACTGATGTAACAAGTTAGGAAGAGCAGTAATTTCAAGATTTCACATGAGTGCAGATGCTAGAATTTGCTGTTGGAGTTAGTCCTTTGTAACCTTGAGCTTCAATATTATACCCATCACAAGGTCAAGGCCAATACTTGAACACCAGCTTTTGAAGTAATAAATGAAAGTCACATTATCTATCACATATATAAAGAAGGGTCCTGACCCGAAACGTCAGCTTTCCTGCTCCTTTGATGTTGCCTGGCCTGCTGTGTTCCTCCAGCTCCACACTGTTATCTCTGACTCCAGCATCGGCACTTCTTACTATCTCACATTTATCTATTTAGTTTTCTTTACCTTTATTTCTACCAGAAGTACTAATACACACAACTGGATGACTTTCCCATCAGCAAAATCACAAAGGCGTTTTTTTTTGCATTTGTTTCTTTTTAATTAAAACCAGTAATCCCCTGTGTAGCCAGTGAAATAGTTACAAGCAAAGCCCTTAATCGTTGATGCCATCTATCAAAAGTGAGAGGTGGGGGGTAGGTAGGGAGACAGGGATTCACATTTATTTATTTTTTTCTCTCTTATACTCTGAAGTGCTATTACACACAACAATTCCACCAGCAAGATCACTGTAGCTTTTTTATTTGCATTTGTTAAAATTACTATCCACCACCCAATCACATTTATTTACAATTAACGTTGCAATAAGCTTCATCTGTTTGCAAAATCAGTCGACAAAGGGAAATATTAAAATACATCACGCGGGTATTTAAGACATAAAGCAACATCAGCATGTCGTTGCGCTGGAAATTCACTGTTGAAGTGGGGTTAACTCCAGACCAAGGTCCTCATCCTGCATAAAGCACTGTGAACAATCTTCATCCAGAACATTCTCCACATAGCTCTGTACATGGCTTACTGAAGCCTAGACTCTTTGTTAATTCCACACGCGACAGACTGCAATCTCATCCTTTATGTCAGCTCAACCAACAGACAACGCAATATCTGCCAAATCTCACATCTTCTCAACAAATGTATAAAAACAGACCAAGTGTCTTAGTGAGGTTTCGTTTCCTGACGCCTTTCCTGTGTTTCCACAGAGTAAATGGTAGCCATGACGTGGAGGTGCAGGTGTTGGACTGGGGTGGACAAAGTCAGAAATCACACGACACCAGGTTACAGTCCAACATGTTTATTTGAAATCACAAGCTTTCGGGGCCTCGCTCCTTTGACAGGTGACGTGCACCAAGTGAATGTGACGAAGGAGCAGCGCTCCAAAAGCTTGTGATTTTAAATAAATCTGTTGGACTATAACCTGGTGTCATGTGACTTCTGAATTTTCCTACAACAGAAAGTGTAGAGTAGGTATCTTCCTTCTTTCATCCCTTAAAAGCAAAATACTGCCGATGTTGGAATTTCAGAAACTTCTCATTATGTCTGTTCTCCATTTCTCTTGCATTCTCTCCCTGTTCTGCCCTTGTCTTGTTTATTTCTTGTTTGTTTGGCTTTTAGCAGAGCTCTTGCTTCATTCAGAACCTTTTACATCTCTTTTCCTCTTCCACTACCATTAAATATCCTTTGTCTTTTGCAATAGGTCTCTATACCATCTGGCTCCTTGGTCCTCCTCCCCTTCTGTCAATAGTAGATTTAAAAAAATTCCAACACCTTTCTGATGGGAAGAAGTGGCATACCAGACTGGAAAACTAACCCTAACCTTTTCTGATGAAGGGTCTAGGCCCGAAACGTCAGCCTTTCTGCTCCTATGATGCTGCTTGGCCTGCTGTGTTCATCCAGCCCTGCACCTTGTTGTCTCGGATTCTCCAGCATCTGCAGTTCCTACTATCTCTGGAAATGTTAATGCTGTTTCTCTCTCCTGCTAAGTTTCTGCAACATTATCTGTGTTTGTCCCTTCATTCCCTGCCTGTCTGAAACACGTGAGATTCTGAGATTGCGAGGAGGGTTCAACAGGGTAGAGATGTTGAAAAGATGTTTCCAGAAGTGGGGGCAGTCTCAAAATTGGGACATAGTGATAGGATAATGGCACATCCATTTAAAATTGAGATGTGGAAGAAATCCCACGCCCAGAGGGTATTGAATGTTTGGAATTCTCTCACCCGAGATAACTGCGGAGGCAAGATCACTGAATGTGTTAAAGGGGAAGGAGATAATTATTTGATATATCAGGAATTTGTGGGCTATGAGGAGCTGAAACGAAAGTGGTGTTGAGGATTTGGGCAAGTCAGCAAAGATCTTGTTGAATGGTGGGGTAGTCTTGAGGGGCTGAATGATCTATTCCTGCTTCTATTTCTTATGTTCTTAAGCTCTGATTTTATGGAGTCTCATGGGAGATGGTTCAGTGTTTCCTTTAGTATTCACTATGGTTTCAATGGGAGAATTCTCATGTCAGAATCAGAAGGTTGCATGAACAAACCCTACACCAAAGATATGATCACAAAGTGCCTGAGAGAATGCAGGATTGCTTGAGGTGTTGACCAGAACAGAAACACAGCTAAAAGAGAAACAACAAACATAAGCTTCATATTTATTTCTGACCACAGCCTGTGGAATTCTCTGACACAGAAAGCGCTGAGACTGAACCATTGAATGTTTGCAAGAAGGAGTTAGATATAGTTCATAGGGCTAAAGGATCAAAAGGTATTAAAGGCAGGAATAGGGGACTGAGTTGTACAATCAGCCATAATCATATTGAAAGGCAGGGTATGCTTGAATGGCTGAAGGGCCCACTCCTACTCTTACTTTCTGCCATTCTATGTTTTCTTTATTTTTTCATTTGAGTTGATCAAGGCCAGCATTTGTTGCCCATCCCTAATGGTCCTTGAACTGAGCATTAGCTTTCAGAGAGCAGTTATGAGTCAACCACAGTGCAGTGGGGTCTGGAGTCACACGTAGGCCAGACCAGGTAAGGAATGTACATTTTCCTCCTTAAGGGCATTAGAGAACGAGGAGGGCCCTCATGGCACTCGGTAATAGCTGTCAGAAGCATTGCCGAGAGTGGCTTCACATTCCAGATTCATTTAATTGAACTTAAATACAGTGTGTCTTTGTGGGATTTGAACCTGTGCTCCCAGACCATTAGCTTGAGCCAACAAGCCACCATACTGTGTTTCTGAAGACAGGAAAAGCATTCAGCTCATCCCATTACCTTCAATCCCCTAAACGCTGCATTTAAAGAACAACAAGACACTAAGGTCAGTGAGGGGAATCTACCACTCAATTTAACTTTAAATTTCACGGCACATATGTAATTTGACTTTTATCATTTTTTATATGCCTTGTTTTTACCACATTATGGCCCAGAAGTAGGGACTGTACTGCAATGCTCCAAGACCTGACTATTTGCCTTGATCTTTAATAAAATGAAACATCCCTAGTTCATCATCTAGCTGCATTATATGTGATTGAAGGACTCCATGTGGTGACATATCACAATAAGCTTAGTTTCCAATGGGACACAGCGTTAGTGCACAGGAAGGGAAACCACTAAGCTCAATTTGCACAATATTTTCAGGCCTATAAGCTAAGGTTGCCCAATGAGTCGGTATATTTATTTATCCACCACTTGAAAAGTGTTCAAATTATCTTCGAAACAGGTCTTTTGTCAAAAAAGCTCGAAAGTATTAGTGCAAGGCAGACACAGTCATAGTTTCTGTCCTCTTGGTTCTGGGACCTTTTGTAACCCACCCTGAATCTAAATTTTGTAGGTTCAAATGCCCACGCCTGAGATTTTAATACAAAATGTGGGCTGACACTTAAATAAAGCAGACTCATGGATGCTGGAGCTCTGAAACAAACAAGAACAGGAATTGCTGAAGAACACAACAGGTCTGGCAGCATCTGTGAAGAGACAAAGCAGAGTTAACATTTCTAGTGACTCTAGGAATGATAGATTGGCCTTGGAGAGAGTACAACAAAGGTTTGCAAGAATGATATCCGGACTTCAGGGGTTAAGTTATAAGGAGAGATGATACAAATTAGGCTTGTTTTCCCCAGAATGTAGAAGGTATTGAAATAACTCCACAGAAGGCTGGTATCCCATCACCAAATCGCCCTTTATTTGCACGTGGAGAGCCTCGACACTGATCCAGCTCCCTCAGAGCCAGCTCTCAGAGTGAACAGAACCTCTAACACTTCCTGTTTATATCTGTCAGCCAGGGCTCCCTGATTGGGCCAGATTAACAGCTCCAATCAGGGAACTCTTGTTCTATGAGGTCTACCCAGCTGACTTTGTTACAATCACTACATTTTAGTGGCAATCTGACTGAAGTCTTAAAGTTAGTAACAGGAAAAAACAGGGTAGATAAAGATAAACTGTTTCCATTGGTTGGACATTCTTGAAGTAGGGAGCACAGTCTAAAATTGGGATCAGACTATTCAGGACAGATGTTAGGAAGCACATCCACACAAAAAAGGTAGTAGAGGTTTGGAACTCTCCTCCACAAATGATGCTGGATGAGTAGTTAGTTTTAAATCTGAGGAAGATAATTTTTTATTAGAAAAGATATGAAGGAATGTGGGCGTTGGTAGGTATATAGAACAATAACACAACAGGATTTTTTACAACCGCCTAAGAGAACAGTTGGAGCCTTGTTTTAATGTTGTATCCAAACATAATGTCTACTGCATTGTAATGCCAGCCAGGGTTGTGTACTCTGCTCTCTGTAGTAGATCTTGAAACCACACCTAAAATGAAAAAGTCACCATGTAGAATATTGCTTCCCTCTCCCAGCCCAAATATCCAAGTGCGTAATGCTGCCCCAAATAAATTCTTGGGATCAGAAACTGATACACATGTAGAGCAGAGTCCTGGTGTGCAATCTGTCTGTCGTCAGTAACCCACCCCCCCACTCCCTTCTTTAGCATGAGCAGGACAATGTCACTTTTCAAAACATGCTGCAATTGTTTAAGGCCAATTTCATTCCAAGGGGTTAACCACACTCGCATAGCACCATGCTGTGTGGGTATGGAACACAGGACACAGACATTTACTGACTCAGACGCACATACGGTGCTGGCAGAGGTGGAGAAAGAACAAGCTGTCCTAGTTGGCATAGCAGGACAGCACCCATGTAGGAGATGGGCAGCAAAATGCAGGAGATGAGGTCCAGGATGCCATGCGAGGAGATAGCACCCGCTGTCAATGATGTACCGTATAAGGATATCTGGTTCCAAACATGAGAAAAGTTTATAAATCCGAGAAAAGTACAGCCACACATTTTAAATTTGAACCAAGCAGATAGACTGAGTATGCAAATCCTTCCAATCTAGATTACTTTTACAGTATTTTATATGAGAGAAACAGGCTGGTCAGATGGCCTGAGCAGTGGCAAATGGAAATTAACCCTGAAAAGTGTGAGGGGATGCATTTTGGAAGGACTAACAAGGCAATGGAGTGCACTTCGAATGATAGGACCCTGGAAAGTACAGAAGATTGGAGGTATGCATGTCTACAGGGTCACAGGGGCTGGTTAGCTCAGTTGGCTGGATGGTCGGTTTGCAAGGCACAGTGTTGTCAACAGCATGGATTTAATTCCTACACCAGCACTCTGGTGAGATTAAGGCCTTCAGCGCATTTGAAGAAGCCTCACTCATGTATACCAGAGGCTGCTTTGAAAGGGTAGAGATATTATTGGAAGGAGGCAGTAGTCAGTGCCTATTGCAGCCTAGAGATCTCCTTTCTAGGAGATCGGTGAACATACTGGGATAGTGAACAGGGCCATTTCAACATAAATAGATACCGCAGAGACCCCATTTTATGATGATTTTAGTTTTGCATTCTATTGAACAAAGAAGATTAAAGTGTGACATAATTGAAAAAAATTGATTTACTGAGGTCAGGGCATACAAAGGAATCATTTCCTCTGGCAGAGTTGATGTATGTCTTTGCCTCTAGCAGGTTATTCTTGCCTATCAACATAAGAAACTAGATGTGGATAAAAGTGCAATTGAAAGGCCCAACAGATATTATTACAGCTCACTGACGCTTACAAATATTACATTCACAGCATAACAGTATCCAGGCTCATATTAAACCATTCTATTACAAATGGTGCTATGGTTCCTGTAGTATTTCATGCTTCATGTGATTTCCGATGAGATGGAGGTTGAGGCCTTTATACCCTCAGTTCACACACAGTGATGACATCACGAGTGCATCTCTTAAAGGTGTACTGACACGCTGACCGTGATACAACATGATAAACTTGCTAACAATATGTGAACCTAATCTATATGTTGGAGCTAAGCCCTTGAGGAATGATATCAGAAAGCATTTTACCATCAAAGTGTTGTGGAGATTTACAACCCACAAAATCCACAAAACATTGTCCTCTGTAGGTTCACTTCAAATTTTAAAACTGAGGTTGCTCAGTTTTGTTTGTAGATGATTTGACTGAATTGTGGATCAATTATCAAGGGGCTGAATGACCTCCTACTGCTCCAACTTCCTGACTCCAGGTCTACCTAGATCATGCCCACTCAAGCAAAAGTATTTAGAGGGCGGCCACGATGCCAAGATCCTCCTGCTCCCCATCCAGAAGCCAACACCTCATTATTGGTGCCATTGGAGAGCACCAGAAGAAGCATAAAATTAAACCAGAGGGGACATTATGTCAGAGTAAATAACAATAAAAATAGATGACCATTGTTCCTATTTTCCTTAGATAGCATCTTGCTATTCTTGCAAGCTGAATTCTGGCTCCATATTGTACAAGAGTCAGATTGCAAACAGTACGTTGGTCACTGCATTCCATGTAACTTATACACCCTTACAGGCAGCTTTGCTCCTCCCATTTTGGCTTCTTGTGCTCAGTTGCTCCACCATTGTTACCTCTCTCTTTCTCTTTCTCTCTCCTCCATTAAGAAGATCCTTAAAATCTATCCTATCACAAAACTTTCGATTATCTGCAAGTGTATCTAATAATGTTTGCCAGATTTTGTTTGATGGGACATTTGATGCCATTCAGTCCGCTGTAGGATTCCACCTGAGTCCTTTGAGTTTGACAGACAGAGGTGCTGTTTGTGGCTGTGGTTGACCTGTACTGATGGGTCCTGGATACTGGAGTCCGGCATCAAAGCTGTTGCTTCACAGGAGCCATCAACTGCTTAACAGTCAGTTCCTCGATCATGTTGGCGGCAGTGATTAAGCTGTCTAAGTAGAAGCATTGGTATGCCTACCATGCTCTGATCAAAACAAGGAATTGTGCAAAAAAAAAATCAATGAATATATTTGAGCAAAAGAACAAAACTAGTTAAAATTCCTTGGTGTTCAATTTCCAAACCTTTTAAATGAAAATCTTTGGAATTCTCTCCTCTAGAGAAACCGTGGAGGATTGGCCTTTGAGTATGTTTGAGTCTGTGATTGGTAGACTTTCACATATTAAAAGAAAATGAAGAGATATGGAGAATGTGCAGAAAAATTATGCGAAGTAGAAGATCTGTCTTAATCTAGTTGAATGACTGATTGGGCTTGAATGACTGAATGACATCCCACTGTTCTTATTTCTTATGTTCCCAGTCAGAATCTCAGCCCTATTGGGCTGATAGATGGGTAGAGAGAGAGGATATAGTCCATCACCATATCAAATAAAAACCGAAAGAACTGCGGATGCTGTAAATCAGGAACAAAAACAAAGTTGCTGGAAAAGCTCAGCAGGTCTGGCAGCACCTGTGAAGGAAAAAAGACAGAGTCAACGTTTCGGGTTCGGTAACCCTTCCTCAGATTGACGGTTGCAACAAGCTCAAAGGGCTGAATGGCCTACGCCTGTTTCCGTTCCCCAAATAATCCTCTTCTCATCAAAACATTGCCTACTTTACACCTGCAGCACTTTTAATACAATAACAAATTGAAACATAATGGGCCTTGTAGTGAAGAAGATATGTGAGCACGATAAGAAAGAAAGGTATCTTCAAACTGATTCTCTAAAACCTTTACAGTTTATATGCTCATCTCTTATTGATCCAACATCAGTGTTTCTTAATAGTATGGGAATAACATCAGACTCCAGGCATCGCTTCCAGTCCTTTTCTTTGTTCTGAAAACTACATGATGTTTGTTTAAGAGAACCTGTGCTGGTTACAAGTGTATTTTGAAATCACCTAATCATATTATAAACTTGGTACAGTATTATATATCTGGTCTCACTAAAAAGCACAGAAAGCTAATAACTGAATTGGCAATGCATGGAAATTTAGACCATATCTGGAGTTTTGGACCCCTTCTTTAAGATAAGATATACCTGTAATGGAAGTATTTCAGGGAGGACTGAATCACCTGATTTGTGTGGTGAAGGAGCTGTGTTATAAGGAAATGTTGAATAAGTTAGGTCTATACCAGCTGGAGTTTGGATGAATGAGAGATGGTCTTTTTGAGACACATAGAATCCAGAGAGGACTTGACACAGTGGAGCCTGAGGGAGTGTTGACCTTTTTGTGTGCTAGTGTGTGTGTGTGCGTGCGTGTGTGTGTGTGTTTTAGTGTGTGTGTGCGCGTGTGTGTGTGCGCGTGTGTGTGTGTGTTAGTGTGTGTGTGTTTGTGTGTGTGTATGTTAGTGTGTGCGTGTGTGTGTTAGTGTGTGTGTGTTTGTGTGTGTGCGTGGGTGCATGTGCATGTGTGTGTGTGTTAGTGTGTGTGTGTGTGTTAGTGTGTGTGTGTTTGTGTGTGTGTGTATGTGTTTGTGTGTGTGTGTTTTAGTGTGTGTGTGTGTTAATGTGTGTGTGGGTGTGTGTTAATGTGTGTGTGTGTTTGTGTGTGTGTGTTAGTTTGTGTGTGTGTTAGTGTGTGTGTGTGTTAGTTTGTGTGTGTTACTGTGTGTGTGTTAGT
>NC_063335.1:112974379-112999217 GCF_021869965.1 Rhincodon typus | reverse complement strand
TAGACAGATCTGCAGGTCTTGTGTTTTCTCAATCTCCTTCCCCTCCCCTTAAATATTAGGACTATTTTTGCAAATTTCCAATCTTCAGGAATCCTTCCATAATCTATGTAATTTTAAATGCTACACAAAAATATTCTTTATCTTTATAGCCACTTCCATCAACATACTGGGATGTATCACATCTGGCCCAGCCTTAAATATACACAAGGACTCTGCCCCCACAACTCTCTGTGGCAAGGAGTTTCAAAGACTCACAACCCTCTGAGAGAAGAAATTCCTCCTCATCTCAGTCTGAAATTAGCACCCATTTTATTCTGAGACTATGTCTATTTCTGCATCTTTTTCTGTGAAGCCAGGCGCAAATTAATTGCTCAGTTTTGGGTGACATGGTGGCTCAGTGGTTAGCACTGCTGCCTCAAAGCGCCAGGGACCTGGGTTTGATATCTCCCTTGGGTGACTGCCTGTGTGGAGTTTGCACATTCTCCTTGTGTCTGAGTGGGTTTCCTCCAGGTGCTCCAGTTTCCTCCCACTGTACATAGATGTACCGGTTCGGTGGGTTGACCATGCTGAATTACCCAGAGTGTGCAAGCTAGGTGGGTTAGCCAGGGTAAATGTGGGGTTACAGGAGTAGGGTCAGGGTGGGATGCTCTTGAGAGGGTCGTTGCGGACTTTGATGGGCTGAATGGCCTCCTTCTGCACTGTAGGGATTCTATTTTTCTCTGTTATTTCCCTACTCCCCATTATAAATTCAGAAGTGTTAAATCCAATCTAATTCCATGCAAGGTTGGGATTAGTTCCTGCACATTGAAAAGGTTCATATCAAGGTGTCTCTAATACTGGACACAATTCCCTCTGGCTTCCTCACACAATCTAATCACATATCTCATAGCTGCAGGCCATGATAAATTGTAGTTTGTTGTATGAGAATCAGTAAAAATGTAATTGCTTGTTTGCTGTTTTTTTTGTGCTGTGTTCAAACTCTGTGTTGATATTAGATTTTTACGGCAAATGTTGTTACAACAGTTTGAAATGGAGATTTATGATATTCAATTCTTCTACAACAGTACACTCAAAGCTGGTGTCAGAATCCTGCTTTTCTTTCTCGTTTTTCTTTGATAGCACGGATACAGTGTTTATTCAGTTCAATGTCCCATCCTAATGACCTTATGTCCTTCTGAGTTTAGTTAGAGTACAACGTCGTTGAAGCTGATAACACAAGTGTTACAGAGTATTTTTTCAAAATTCATTCGTGGGATGAGGATGTCGCTGGCTAGGCCGGCATTTATTGCCCATCCCTCATTACCCAAAGTACTCAGTTAAAAGTCAACCATACTGCTGTGGGTCTGGAGTCACACATAGGTCAGACTGGCTAAAGGGGGCAGTTTCTTTCCCTAAAGAACATTAGCGAACCAGATGGGTTTTTCCTGACAATCAATTCATAGTCATCATTAGACTTTTAATTCCAGATGTTCATTGAATTCAATTTCCACCATCTGCTGCGGTCGGATTTGAATCTGGGTCCCTGGACATTACCTGGATCTCCAGATTAACAGTCCAGCAATATTACCACTAGGCACCTACTTGGTGGAAGTAGGAACCATTCTTAGGCTTGCTAGGGCTATTGGGGCTAGGCTAGATTTGTACCCTGTCCACCACCATTAACATACCCTTCCCTCAGCATCCAATGTACAGTAGCAGCAATGTGCATAATTTACAAAATGCAGTGCAGCAACTCTCCAAGGCTCCTTAGACAGCACCTTCTAAAATCATGACTACTGCTCATCTATAAAGACAAGGGCAACAGTTACATGGAAACACCTCCACCTACAATATTCTCTCCAATCCACTCATCATCCTGAGTTGGAAATCTATCACTGTTCCTTCAATGTTTCTAGCCATTATCAGACTGTTGAATGGACTCTAGCCTCAAATAATGTTACCTGCAATGTAACCTTTATGCCTCTAAGTCTTTTTGACCAGAACATCCTTTGCTTGCTGTGATCTGCCTGTACCGCTTGCAAACAAAACTTTTCACTGTATTTTGGTACACGTGACAATAAAACCAAATCCTGGAATTTCCTCCCTAAGGGAATTGCATGTCTACCTGCAACACAGAGACTGCAGTGATTCAAATATTCAGCTCAATTTTTCCAGGCCAATCAGGGATGAGCACTTAATATTGTCTGAACCAATGGCGCCTGTATCAAAAAAAGAAGTTAAAATTATAGACTCAGAAGCATTTTGCCAGAGAAAAGACTCAACTGAAATCTCTAACAATGAGACTACCAGGCAAGCTCATGGGCCGCATGTTACCAGGGAGTGTGATTCAAATTCAGTTCCTTTGAGATGGTCGCAGGATCTCCAGTCTGCTTTTTGTTTAAAGGTGCTGCCGAAACAACAAAAAGCCATTGCATTGCTCTCTGCCATTCTACCAACACCGTGCCTGTAGGATCGTTTAGACAGTTATCTCATTGATGTCTTGTGGGACTTACTTGCACGAAATGGCTGCCAGATTTCCTATTTTTGCAGCTTCCTGTTGAAAAACATGCAAAAATGTTACGCGAGGGGAATTTCATTAATCACAATATAAATGCCTCAGCTCATCTATTCTTCTAATCCTTATCCAGATGAAAGATGGAGCAGACTCAATGGGCTGAATGGACTACTTCACCTCCTTTGGCCATGGTCCGAGATCTTTGTTCACCCTGGGCTTCTTCAAATTCACCCTTAGGATGTGGGCATCACTGGCTAAGCCAGCATTTATTGCCCATCCCTAATTGCCCCAGAGGGCAGTTAAGAGTCAACAACGTTGATTGATTGATTGATTGATTTATTGTCGCATGTACCGAAGTACAGTGAAAAATAGATTCAGATCATAGGGTGACAAAAGAAGCTTAGACAGAAGCATACAGGTTATGTCACACAGGTCAACACTCGGAAGATCAGCATTATTTGAAGTTGGAGAATCCATTCATCAGTCTAATAACGGCAGGGAAGATGCTGTTCCTACGTGTATTCAAGCTTCTGTACCTTCTGTCTGATGGAAGAAGTTGTAGGAGACCGGGGTGTGATGTGTCTTTGATGATGTTGGCAGCCTTTCTGCAGCAGCGAACCATGTAAATAGAGTCCATGGATAGAAGGTTGGCTTCCGTGATGGTCTGGGCTGTGCACACCACCTTCTGTAGTTTCTTACAGTCCAGGGCTGAGGAGTTGCCATACCAGGCCGCTATGCACCCGGACTGTATGTTTTCAATTTTACATCTGTAGAAATTGGTGAGGGACGTCATGGACATGCCAAATTTCCTGGCCATTTGAGGAAGAAGATGCTTTGTTGTGCCTTCTTGACCATCACATCTACGTTGGAAGTCCCAGGACAGGTTGCTGTGTGTCTGGAGTCACATGTAAGCCAGACCAGGTAAGGATGGCAGTTTCCTTCCCTAAAGAGAATTAGTGAACCAGATGGGTTTTTCCAGACAATGGACAATAGATTCATGGTCATCATTAGACTCTTAGTTCCAGACTTTTGTTTAAAAAAATACATTCAAAATCCACCATGACAGGATTTGAACCAAGGTCTCTAGAGTATTACATGGATCAGCGGATTAATAGTTGAGCAATAATACTACCAGGCCATCACCTTTCCTTTGACAAGTTTATCCCCCTGTGTCTCCCCAGTTCTAAATTGTTGTATTCACCCGTGGGACATGAGCCTCAGGGGCTGGACAGTATTTATAAATCTACAATCCACGCCCACATCTTCAGCTGCAGAACATAATAATTTTAGGACTCTTAAAAATTAATTAGAATGAACATTTTGGGATTTCGTATGAGCCACACATTAGCTCAAGTTAAAGGAAAATACTACAGATGCTGGAAATTTGAAGTAAAAGCAGAAATTGCTGGAGAAACTCAGCAGGTTTTACTTATTCATTCATGGAAGTTCAGTTCAGAGATAACCATGTTAGTGTGGGTCTGGAGTCACATGTAGGCCGGACCAGGTATGTATGGTAGATTTCCTTCACCAAAAGACATCAGTGAACCAGATGGGTTTTTACAACAATTGGAGGTGGTATAATAAGGTCACCATTAAGCTGGCTTTTTATTCCTAATTTTCATTGAATTAAAATTTCACCATTTGCTGTGGTGGGGTTTGAACCCATCTCTCTAAATAAGTAGCTTGTGGTTATGGGTTGTTAGTCCAGTGACACTACCACTACAGTGCTACCTCATTCATTGGGTCAGGGCCTAGCTGTGGAAAAAGACTGAGTGAAACAAAGTTAGAACTTAGAGTGTGAAGTAGAGTGGTTTAGCACTGTTGCCTCACAATGCCAGAGGCCTGAGTTCGATTGATAACCTCAGGTGACCGTCTATCTAGAGTTGGCACATCCTCCCCGTGTCTGCATGGGTTTCCTCCAGGTGCTCTGGTTTCCTCCCACAGTTCAAAGATGTACAGGTTAGGTGAGTTAGTAATGGGAAATGTGGGGTTACAGGGATGGTTTGGGTGGGATGCTCTTTGGAGGATTGGTGTAGACTCAATGAGCCGAATAGCCTCTTTCAGCACTGTAGGGATTCTATGGAGTGATTCTTCTTCCAAACTCTCTGCAGAGTCTGCCAGAGGTTCCTGAACATTTTTCTGTTTTCACTCCAGCTAAAGTTCTTGCCAGTTGAGCCAAAGTCAATTGAACAGTTAA
The DNA here is from genome assembly GCF_021869965.1 of Rhincodon typus. Classification (NCBI taxonomy): domain Eukaryota; kingdom Metazoa; phylum Chordata; class Chondrichthyes; order Orectolobiformes; family Rhincodontidae; genus Rhincodon; species Rhincodon typus. The sequence goes on along the minus strand of NC_063335.1, from coordinate 112,994,526 downwards.
ACATCGCTTCTCGTACATTCTAAAACTACAAAGCAGTTTAATTCAACTCGAGGCTGTCAGTGCTGTGCGAAACTGTCTTCCTGACAAGGGCTAGGTGCCAGTTCATCTGAAATGTTTTCAGCACCTCGTTGTTTTATAGTCACACTGACAAGGTTGAACAGCATTATTAGTGTTTCGATAATAATGTGAAGAGGGAAAACGAGAGAGGCAAAAGGAACAAGCCATGACCTGAACTAATAATACATGACCAGACAGCTCACATGATAACCAATTACCAAGGGCCAGAAAACCTACAGCTCTGCAATTGGTCCCAGCAGCTGGCTTTGGGCCTATGGAAGACCATCATCTTCCCCTTGTGTAGGATGGCCAGGGGGTTCCCGCTTTGCAAATTTCCAACTTATTGCTCATACTTACAAATGAGATACTATTCAGGGGTCTATTGACGTTTATTTTAAAGATCCAACCTTTCCTTGTACTTACAAATGGCTGCATTGAGTTCTGACCCCTGTACAAATGTACTCAAGAGCAGAAGTTGATCCCAACCAGGGACAGCCTGTAGTGATAACAGCTTGTACAACACACATACATGTAATTAGAATAGAACTGTAATTCATTGATCATTTCATAGAAGCCCTACAGTGCGGAAAGAGGCCATTTGGCCATTTGCAATTGCAACAACCCTCTGAAAAGCATCCCATCCAGACCTAACCCCTGACACTGTCCCCATAACCCCACATTTCCTATGGTTAATCCACCCAGCCTGCACATCCCTGGACACTGCGGGGCAGTTTAGCATGGCCAATCCACCCTAACCTACACGTTATTTAGATGTATCACTAGTGTAAGTCATCTATAGTGTAGGAAGCCATCTTCTTTGCCTCCTTTTCCTGTTTTACCAGGAAAGACGCAGCTAATGCTTATGGCCTCAGGAACATGCATGATGAGTTCCCATGTATATCACTGAACTGTATCACAGTGCTGAAGGAGGCAGTTCAGCCCATCATGCCTAAAATGGTTCTATACCTAGTGCCAATCTCCTGCCTTTTCCCCATATCCTTGTACACTATTTCCATCCAACTAATTGTCCAATGCTCTAGCAAATTCCTGAATTGAACCTTCCTCCAATACATTTCTAGGCAGTGCCTTAACTACTCACCTTTACTTTGTGTGTTCATCACTTTAAGTCTATGCATTCTCATTCTTTTCTCTTTCACGAGCAGAAACAGCTTCTCCCTATCTAATCTATCCAGCCCATTCATGATTTTGGAAAACCTCTTTCAAATCTTCTCTCGGCTTTCTTTCAACTAAGGGGAGCAGTCCCAACTTCTTTAATCTATCCTTATAACTGAAATTCCTCCACCCTGAAACCATTCTAGTATATCACTTCTGCACTCTCTTTAATACATTTGTATCATTCCAATAATGTGGCGTCCATACTGTACATGGTGCTTCAGCTGAGGCCTAACAAGGGTGTTATACAAGCTCAACATCACCTCCTTACTCCATGCCTCTGTTACAAAAGGCCATAACACAGTGTGCTTTATGTGCATGTGAAACAACTTGAAAGGATCTCAGTCATCATCATCAGTGTCCCTCGCAGACGAGGATGATTCTCTTCCACCCTCAGGGTGAGCCCATAGGTGCCTGTATAGTCCAACGTGGCTACTGTAGACTCTGTTATACTTGGGGCAGAAGGTGGTCACAGGAAGTGGTCAGTGGGGCATTGGTATGGCACCGTGCTTTTTTGCCTGACTCCCGTTTCTCCCAATGGCAAGTCTCGAGGTGCTTGGTGCCTTCCTGGATACTCCTCCTCCACTTTGGACGGTCTTGGGCCAATGATTCCTGGGCATCTGTAGACAAGCTGCATGTCACCAATGAGGCCTTGAGAGTATCCCTGAAGCACTTCCTCTGCCCACCTGGGCTTTGCCTGCTGATAAGATGTGACATAGATTATCAGAATGTCACTTGTATTTTTAATCATGTCACACCCAGAGATAGCATGCTGTGGGAGGCTGTTCAGACCAGAAATGATTGCACATATCATTAAATTCAACTTCTCCATAGCTGCTTGGGTGAGATTTGAACCAATGCTCCACACAGCATTCATCCAGGTCTCTATAGTTACTAGTGATGTTGTCATTGTGCCACCCTGTCTCCAAGTTGAGTTGAAGAAATGAGTATGTGTCACTCAGCTACATGTATCCAGCCACATCGCTTTTAACCAATTAAAAGGTGAAATTGAAATTGAAATTAACAAACTATGCCCCATTGTGGCACAAATCTCCTCAGAATTAAAGAGAAATATTGGAGATTTCAAGTTACTCCTGGCATGGTCTCACGTTCACTCTGATGGTGACAACTCCCCGAGGTTCAGCTCAACATCCAATCACAGAATTGTTACCATGGAGAAAGAGGCCATTTGGTCCCTTGCAGTTGCACTGGCTGTCTGAGTGTTTTCAACTTTGCAGTAATCTCCAGTCATTTTACCCATTGTTTCTATTTAAATTATCATCTAATTTCCTTTTGAATTCCTCAATTGAATTTGTCCCTATTACACTTCCACGCAGTGTGTTCCAAACCTCAACAAATTGCTGTGAGCAAATATCTTTTTCTCATCTCTCACTCTTGCTTCTTTTGCAATTCACTTTAAAATTCTGCCTTCTCGATCCTTTTGCAAGTAGAAACACTTTCTCCCTATCTACATTGACCAGATGCCCTTTGATTTTGAAACCTTCAAATAGATCTCCACTTAAACTTCTCCAAAGAAAATAATCCCAAACTATCTAATCTTTCTTCGCAACTGAAGTGTCTTATCTGTGGAACTAATCTCATAAACCTCTGCTGAACTCTCCGCAGTGCATCACATCCTTTCAATAGTGTGGTGTCCAGAACTGTATACAATACACCAGGTGAAGTCTAGCCAGCGTCTTTTAAAAGCTCATCTTAGCCTCCCTGCACTTGTACTCTATGCCCCTATTTATGAAGCCTAGGAGACTGTAAGTGTTATTAATAGTTCTCTGCCACAGTGAATCTTGCCTGTGGTGCCAGCACCTGAGAGAGCCTGGACATTCAGAAAGGAAAGAAATATCCTTGTTATCTTACAGCTTTTGAGTAAGTATATTTAGCACTGAATAAGCTGTAAAATGCTTCATAGCAATAATTATGGGAGGCAATGGGCAAGTGGTATTATCACTGAACTGTTAATCCAGAGATCCAGATAATGTTCTGGGGATCTGGATTTGAATCCTGCCATGGCAGATGGTTGAATTTGAATCCAATAAAAATCTGGAATTAAGGCTCTAATGATGACCATGAATCCGTTGTTGGAGTAAACCCATCTGGTTCACTAATACCTGGTGACTCCAGACCCACAGCAATGTGATTGACTCTGAACTGCCCTCTGGGCAATTAGGGATGGTCAATAAGTGCTGCCTAGCCAGCGACACCCTTATCCTGTTAATGAGAAAAGAAAAAATATGATTTGCACTTTGATTGTCTCTCTCAATGGGTTGTACCTTGTGGGTTGGTTCGATGTAGATATTGGGATTTAAAGATACAGTGTTAAAGTGATTAAAGTTATCAGCGGTTCTGAACTTTAATCCCAATTCTTACAGTTTAATATCAGATTGTAACAATTTTAAATAACCTTTAAGGGGTTATTTTGTCCTGGTTTGTTTTGAAGAGCAGTTGTAAAGCAGAGGTGTCGAGCAGTCCACCAAACCCACTAGAGTAAATAGTTTGGGAGGCTTGGTTTTTGTTTAACAGCCTGAATGGGTGTGGCCAGCTCTCACAGATCAGTATTTCTGGGTTTCAGTTTTTCAGGAGCAACAGAAGCTTTTGGGGTTTTAACAGAGTTGGAAGCTTCAGTAAATATTGCCTGGCTGCTACTCTTACTAAATTTTTTCTCGATGTTTTTTCCTCTTGGATTAGAGAACTGCATGTGAGAACCTGGAATGGACCAGTGACAGTGAAATGTTGTCATTTATAGAGCCATAAATTCATAGAGCACGGAAACAGACCCTTCAGTCCAACCAGTCCATGCTGACTATGTTTCCAAACTAAACTAGCCCTACCTGCCTGCACTTGTCCCATTTCCCTCCAAACCTTTCCTATTCATGTACTTATCTAAATGTCTTTTAAACGTTGTAACTGTACCAGCATCCATCACTTCCTCTGGAAGTTCATTCCACACACGAGACATTCTCTGTCTAAAAAGGTTGCCCCTCGTGTGCTTTTCAATCTTTCTCCTCTCACCTTAAAAATATGCCCCTTAGTCTTGAAATCACCCACCCTAGGGAAAGGACACCTGCAATTCACCTTATCTATACCCCTCATCATTTTCTTTTATTTTATAAGATCACCTATGCTCCAGTGATAAAAGTCCCAGCCTATCCTGCCTCTCCCTATAACCAACTTTCCATTCCCGACAACATCCTGGTAAATCTTTTCTGAACCCAGTATAGCTTACTGGAACCCATTACTGACTGAATAAATATCACCCCTGAAGGGTATTCTCCTTAAACATATTCTCATTATCACTGGAGATTTTGCTGCAAACCATATCATAGAATTACCATAGAATCCCTACAGTGTGGAAACAGGCCATTAGGCCCAACAAGTCCACACTGCCCCTCTGAAGAGCATCCCACCCAGATCCATTGTCGGAAATCATTTTCCGTTTAAATTGCTGCTCTAAAATTTCAATTTGTTTCAGACCTAAGGGCTTATTGTCAAGGGTCTGGCACGAATGGGATGAAAAAAAACACAGAAAATGCTGAAGATACTCAGAAGCTGAGGAGAGAGAAGCAATTCACATGAATGAGCCCAAGATTTGCCAGGAGCTGACAGAGGAGAACAGTGGAATTTTGCTTTCAGAAAAGCAGTGGCTTTCCTCAGACTGCTGACAATTCACTTTGTCTCCATTTGTCTACCACGGACGACTGGATTCTGAGACTGTTTGGATGTCGGGTGGGTAACTGTTTAACACACGGCCAGACGGAGACAAGAAACAGGAAAATACAGGCTAGTTAGCCTAACAGCTGTCTTTGGAACAATGCTAAAGTTTATTGTTAAGGAAGAAATAGCAAAACATTTCAAGAAACGCTAAGCAATCAAGTACAGTCAATGTGGTTTTATGAAAGGGAAATCATATTTGACAAATTTGCCTTTTGGCGACATAGCAAGCAGAGTTGATAAATGCAAACTGGTAGATGTAGTGTATTTGGATTTCCAGAAGGTATTCCATAAGGTGCCACATAAAAGGCTCAAAGAATCCCTACAGTGGGGAAGCATGTCAGTCGGCCGATTGAGTTCACACTGACATTCCGAAGAGCATCCCACCCAGACTCACCTCCCACAGTCTCTAGCCTTGCAGACCCTGCGGCTAATCCACGTGACCTGCATATCATTGGACTGTGGGAGGAAACTAGAGCACCTGGAGGAAACCCATGCAAACACAGGGAGAATGTGCAAACTCCACACAAACAGTTACTCAAGGCTGGAAACAAACCCAGGACCCTAGCACTGTGAGGCAGCAGTGCTAACCACTGAGCCACCATGCCAAAAAGAACAAGATAGTAGCTCATGGTACCGAGGGTGATCTATCACCATGGACTGAGGATTGGTTAACAAACAAAAGATAGTCAGGATTAATGGGTCTTTCTTTAAATTTGGAAAGATGAAACTAGCGAAGTAACACAGGGGTCAGTACTAAGGCCTCAATTATATACATCTACATTAATGACTTGGAAGTTGGAACAGAGTGTAATCTATCCAAATTTGCTGAAGAAACAAAAACACATGCTGTGATGAGGATAGGGGTTATAGATAAATTGAGTGAGTCAGCAAAAACTTGGCAGTTGGAGGAAATTGTGAGGTTATGTATTTTGATAGGGAGCATCAAAAGGCAGACTTGCTTAAATAGGAAGAGTATAAGGGGAACTGAAACACAAAATACTGGCATGCAGCTGCAGCAATATTAGGAAGACAAATGAATTTAAGGTCTTTGTTGCTAAGGGTTTGGAGTTTAAATGTAGGGAAGTCTTTTACAACTGTGTAAAGTGTTGATGAGGCTGCATCTGGAGTACTGTATACTGTTTTCATAGATCATAGAATCCCTACAGCATGGAAGCAGGCCCTTCGGCCCAACAAATCCACACTGACCCTCAGAGCATCCCAACCAGACCCATCCCTCTGTAACCCACCTAATCTACACATGAACACTAAGGGCAATTTAGCATGGCCAATCCACCTAGCCTGCACATCTTTGGACAGTGGGAGGAAACCAGAGCAAACCCACACAGACACAGGGAGAATGTGCAAACTTCACACAGACAGTTACCTGAGGATGGGATTGAACTGGGGTCCCTGGCGCTGTGGGCAGTAGTGCTAACCTCTGAGCCACCATGCCACCCAAAGTGTCGGGCCCCATATGTAAGAAAGGATATATTGGCATTAGAGACAGATCAAAAGCGATTCACCAGTTGCAGGGGTGATTTATCAAGAACAGCTAAACCAGTTAGGCCTGTATTTATTAGCATTTAGGAAAATGAGCGGTGATCTTAATGAAACGTACAAGATTCTGAGGGGACTTGACAGGGTAGATGTTGAGAAGATGTTTCAGCTGGCGGGAAATCTCAAACTAGGGGACAATGTTATAGAGTAGGAAGGAATTCATTTAAAACTGGGATGCAAAGTTAATTTCTGCTCCTCGAGTGTAATGGATGTCTGGAATTCTCTTCTCCAGAGAATTGTGGAGGCTAGTGCACTGAAAGTAGATAGATTTTTGAAATATCAAAGAGTTGTGAGCTATGAGGAGCTGGCATGAATGAGGAGATGAGGCCTGGGGCAGATCAGTTATGATCTTATAGAATGGCAAAGCAGGCTTGAGGGGCTGAATGGCCTACTGTGTCTCCTCTTTATGGAGGATTGTAAGGGTGAGGATACTGAGGATGAGGTCAGAGGTTGTGGTGGGATGAAGGGAAGAGATGAAAGGACATGAAAGTCATAATAACAGCAGTTTACGTTTAGCAACTTATTTAACGAAGCAAAGCATCCTCATAGTATAAATTGCCCTGAGGTGTCGTCACTATTTGGACCTTTTTTGACATCAAACCACAAAAGGAGAAATTAATAAATGTTATCTCAAGTTGGGTCAAAGAGTGGTTCGTGTATGCAATGAGGTTCCAGAGAAAGTGGTGGATGGGGGCACAGTTACAATATCTAAAAGACACATAGATAAGTACGTGAATAGGAAAGGTTTGGAGGCATACGGACCAGGACCAGGTAGGCAGGTGGGACTAGTTTAATTTGGGATTATGTTTAGCATGGACTGGTTGGGCCAAAGGGTCTGTTTCCATGCTGCATGACTCTATGAAAGTACGACTTAGGGTTGAAGGAATATCTGGAAAGAGGAAAGAGGGGTGAAGAGACAAGAACATTTTAGATGGAGTTTCAGAGCTCAGAGCCCCAACAGCTAAAGGTGTGATCACCACTGGAGGAGGACTGAGAATCAGCAATGGAGCAGAGGGTGCTGGGAGATTGGAATTCAGCCAGGGAGTGTAGAAGAAGTTGGGTGGGTGGGGATACTGGTAGCTGAAAGGATGGGAGTCCAGCAGATTCTGCCTTCACTTCAAATCCCACCCTGTTTTGGCCAGTTTAACTTAAAGTAGCTATCCCTAACTCTTGGAGATATAGACACATTATATACCAGGGCCAATTGACCAGAGTCATAGAACCATACAGCATAGAAGAGACCCTTTAGCCCATCGAATCTGTGCTAACCTATCTACACTACTCTTTCCAGTACAAGGCCCATAGCCTTGAATGTTATAACATTTTAAGGGGTGTGAGGTTACCCTCCTCAACTACTACGCCCTTACCAGCCCCACCCCCACCCCCCCCCCCCAACCCCCCACCCACCCCCCACCAACCACCCCCCCAACACCCCACCCACCCCACCACCACCACCACCACGCCCCGAGGCAAAACCAGAATCCTGTCACCCTCCGGCCGTCAAAATTTTTCATCAGATCACCTCTAAACCTTTTGCCCTTAACCTTAAAATCACACACAATTTTTGTTCTTTTTTCTTGGTAGCGGCACTGCCACTGTACCACAAGAGGGCCCTTCTGAATCTGCTTTCTTTTTCAACCTATTTTTTGATCAACCTGTTCAGAGATGTTATTACACACCTCGAGAGCAGGTGAGACTTGAACCTGGGCTTCCTGGTACAGAGGCGGGGACATACCACAACACTGCAACATCCCCTCATTACCCCCCTTTTATTGATCCTTCATCTCAGGAAAAAACACTGCTTCCTATTCACCCTGTCCATAACCTTCTACACCTCTATCAGGTTCCACCCCCCAACAACATACCCTGCTCTAAAGAAAACAAACCAAGCATATCCAGTCTCTCTTCATAACTAAACTGCTCCATCCCAGATAACATCCTGGTAAACCTCCTCTGCACACCCTCCAGTGCAATGACATCCTTCCTATAGTGAGGTGACCAGAACTGCACAACTGCAGCCTAGCCAAAACACTGTACAGTTCCACCACAAACTTCCTGCCCTTATAACCCAATAATGGTAAAAATCCCTTATGCCAAAGAAAAAGTGACTTCACCTCACGAATGAACAGCTCCAAAAGCTTGTGATTCCAAATAAATCCGTTGGACTATAACCTAGTGTCATGTGACTTCGGACCTTGGCCAAGGAAAAGGCAACTTTCTTGAGAAAACGGTGAAAGGGGCCATAGGCACCTGTAGGGTGGGTGGCATTTCTGCTTATGTAGAATGATCCCAACTGGAACTGATAGCTGGGCAGAATAAGATAGTCGGTGAAGTTGGTTGCTTTGACCGTAGTGTGGATGGAAAAGCTAAATAACTGGGCATCCTTTTGAACACTTTGTAATGTTCATGAGAGACCGAGCGGCCACACATACGGATTAAAAGCTGAGGAAAAACTGAATGAGCATTTTCTTAACAGCTCTACATTCTCCTATATAGTTGCTTCACAAAGACTATTGTAACCCAGCTTTCAAAATGTGTTTGAAAGCAGAATCACATTGGAATTAGCTGTCATCATGGCAGACATTGATTAAATCCAATCACATCTCGTCACTCAATGTGATAAGAGCAAAAGGCAGTCTCTGCCTGTGGAAAATGACTTTCCCAGCTCTTAATCACTCATTAACCCCTGAAAACCATCACCGTCTTTTATAGTCTGAAAACCAAAGTGAAAACATTGATTGCCTTGGCCTCAGTGTGATCTCTGAAAGAAAGATGGTCCAAAAAAACCTCTTTTGTGTAAGAAACAGCAGTTCAGCTTTGGTAGCTCTTAATCAAGCCAAGATTTGAACATAATCATGTGAAACGTTGCATGCAATTGAATTGCATGAACCATTGACTGTTGTGATAATATTTTGCCATGGGAGATTTATCTCCAGTTCATATCCCATAGTAAAATGAGAAGACCGCTCAAATGATGAAAACCTTCCCACTTTTACTGTGCACTGCCTTTTTCCATTATACAATGCAGCAAAAAAAAATTGCTTTTTAAGCTGGAAAACAGGGTAGAATTCAGATTTTCAGGACACGATATGTAGCTGTGTCCTGTGTTGAGTTGTCGATTCATGTGTGTTCTGATTCTGCATTTTACATGGAAGTGCGTTGAGTTTCTGTTTGTTCAAAAAGAACAACAACGTGCATTTATGTAGCACCTTGTAATCAAGTGTAAACACCCCAAGGCATTTCTAGCGCAGGCATGATGGGCTGAATGGGTTGTAACTTTCCCATGCTTCAACACCTAGTCTCAGAAGGAGATATTAGGACATGTAATCAAAATGTGGGTCAAAGAGAACGTTTTTAAGGAACAATTTAAAGGCTGAAGAAAGAGAGAGGGGAGTGATCAAGGAGGGCATTCCAAAGCTTCAGGTCTTGGCAGATGGAGGTAATGAGGGGTGCAGGAAATAGGGGATGTGCAAGAGGCCATAATGAAAACAAATTGAGGGGTGTAGGTGAGTACAGAGGTAGGGAATAGTGTAGACAGGGAAAGAATCCAAAACAAGGATGAGTATTGCAAAATCAAGACAGTATCAGATAGGGTTAAAAGTAGATTGACAGCTATAAGTCTTAATCACAGTGGTTTACTGTTAGGTGGTACTGATGTGGCTGCAGTTAATCATGTTATATGTCTCTTTCTGCAAAGCCATGATGGTTTTTATTCTCTCTTGTTTCACACTCCAACGTGCTTTAATCAATGTCCCTGAGTATTAGTCACAGCTGTCACCAACAGGTACAGCACTGAAGTGACAGTAACGTTGCTGAAATATCTGCAAATAGAATTCTGAGCAGTTCCTGTCTCACCTTATCTAGGCATCTTCTCATCTCAATTATTTCTTTACACAAATTGCAATTCAACATTGGGAGCAATTATTAACTGCCATTAATGTTTCCCTGTTGAAGTACAGAAGGAAGATTTATTTTAATCTCACTTTGCTCTCTTTCATTGTTCTCCCTCTAGCCACCTTGCCCTAGTTTCAGAAATAAAACTGGAATGCATGACTAGGTAGTGCCAATCAGGTTGTATGAGTCACAATCCTATTCTGATTCACAATAAAACGAGAAGAAAGATTTTCATTTTTATAGCATCTTGCACAACCATATTTTTGAAATCATTCTTGCAATTTAGGAAATGCAGCAGACAATTTGAACACAGCAGCCACAAGCCCATAGGTCAGGTCTTGTCCCTCACTTACTGTGACACTTAAAATTCAACTCTGATAATGTCAGCAAGATGTGATTTTGGGCCTGGAAACAATAAGGACCGTAGATGCTGGAAGCCAGAATCTGGCTGGAGAAGGCTATGTTCGGGACTGTAATTTCCCCTCTCCTGTAATTAAGGATGCCCTCAACTGCATCTCCTCTATTTCCTGCACTTCTGCCCTCAAACTCCCTCCCCCCAACAACAACATGGCAACAGTCCCCTTAGTCCTCACATACCATCCCACCAACCTCCGAATTCAACACATCATTCTCTGACATTCCCGCCACCTACAATCAGACCCATCGCCAAAACGATATTTCCCTCCCCACCCCGTCCACCTTGCGCAGAGACCATTCATTCTGCGACTCCCCTGTCAGCTCTACACTTCCCACCAGTACCCCCACTACACCCGAGTCCTTTCCCTGCAACCACAAGAGGTGAAATACCTGCCCTACCCTCTCACCTCCGTCCAAGACCCCAAAACAATCCTTCTAGATCTGGCACAGATTCACCTGCACTTCATCCAAACTGACCTATTGCATCCATTGCTCCCGATGTAGTCTTCTCTATATCAGGAAGACCAAGCGCGGACTCCGGGACCAGTTTGCAGAGCATCTGCTCTCTGCACGCATCGACCAACTTGATCTTCTGGTTGCCATCCCACTGCCCTGTCCATCCTTGGCCTCCTGCACTGTCAGAGTGAGACCAAACATAAACTGGAGGAACAACACCTGATACTTTGCCTTGGGAGCTCACAGCCCATGATCTCAATGTTAACCACCAGCTTCAAAATTCCTCCGCCCCCAGCCTTATCCCATGTCTAGCTTTCCCCCTCCTCCTCGCCTTCCTGACCTGACCTAACCTGTCCATTTTCCTACTCACCTCTCTGCTCCACCCTTCTCACAGATGAATCACAATAACCCCCTACCTGCATCTCTTCCTACCCTTCCCTCAGGCCCACCCCCCATTTATTTCTGGGCTCTTCTCCCCCTTCCCTGTCCTGATGAAGGGTTTAAGCCCAAAAACTTGCTTGCTGTCTGACCTGTGGTGTTTTTCCTGCCTTACACTTATATACTGTGATTTTGGGCCTGTTTGTTAGGTCCCAGCTCACCTGTAGCAGCCTCACATCTGTTCTGACTTCTGCACTTTAAAGGCTCAGGAATTGAGTTACTTTTCCTTATATTTCTACATCTTGCCTTTCGGCCCGCTTGGAAAGGTTGGAGGATGGTCTCAAAAGAAAACATCCTATCTGGATGCATCACAGCTTGGTATGCCAACTGCTCTTCCCAAGACCACAAGAAACTACAGAGAGTTGTGAACACAGTCCAGTCCATCACACAAACCACCCTTCTATCCAATGACTCCACCTATACTTCCCGCTGCCTCAGGAAAGCAACCAATATCATCAAAGATCCCTTTCACACTGGTTATACCCTCTTCCATCAGGCAGAAGACATAACACTTTGAATACACATATGAATAGATTCGAGAGATGCTTCTTCTCACTGTTATCAGACTTTTGAATGGACTTCTCAAATGTTAGTCCAGATCTCACTCTCTGCACCTTCTCTGCGGCTGTGACACTGTATTCTGCGCTCTGCTGTGCTAACCTGATGCACCTTGTGTGGTATGATGTGCCTGTATAGCACGCAGAACAATACTTCTCATTGTATCTCGCTACATGTGACAACAATAAATCAATCAACCAATTAATCAATCGGGATGCACTTGCCACCCACTGATGGCTTGTGGCACCACCAAGTCCTCCTTACTACAGTGAGTATAAGGAACTAATCTACTTAACAATGCTATTGGGAAAACAAGAAGATTTTCTTCTCTCAGACAGTAGTGAATCTGTGGCATTCTTTATCACAGGAGGCTGTTGAGACTGGGTGGCTTAACTATGTTTAAAACTGAGATAGACAGGTTTTTAATCAGTGAGGGTTATCAGGAAAAGGCAGGAAAGTGAACTTGAGGATTTTCAGATCAGCCATGATCTCACTGCATGGTGGAGCAAACTTGATGGGCTGAATGGCCTACTTCTGCTCCTACACCTTGTGGTCTCATGAGGCTCTTGCCCGATATTGGATGCAGTTTTCTGACATCAGGACAATGCATGAGAATAAGTTGTCATCTAACTGGCACATTCTCCACAGCAATGCTGCTACCAATTGGAGTGCACTTGCCAAATCAATCAACAGGGGTCTTTTTCATATCATGCAAAACGTCATTCTCCTTTACTTTATTATTCATGTGAATTATCCTGATCAGGGTAAGATGAGAAACTTCAGTAAAATGTGAAGCAAAACCAGAAATTGCTGGAGAAACTCAGCGGGTCTGGCAGCATCCGTGGACAGAAAGCAGAGTTAACATTTCAGGTCCGGCGACGCTTCTTCAGAACTGTTCTGATTTAGGATCACTGGACCTCAAAATGTTAACTCTGCTTTCTCTTCATAGATGCTGCCAGACCTGTTGAGCTTTTCCAGCAATTTCTGGTTTTCTTTCTGATATCTAGCATCCGAAGTTCTTTTGGTTTTATTTTTGATCAGTAAAATTTTTCAGCAACGCTCAAAGTGTTGATGTATTTGTAGCAAGGCAGCAATAAATACCAGTGACATTGTCTAGTTAGGCATAATTACAGTCGACACATGAAACACCATGTTCCCCTCCAAGCCTCTCACCATCCTGACTTGGAAATATATCACTATTCCTTCAGTGTCAGTGAATCAAAATCCTGGAATTCCCTCCCTATGGAATCATTTGTCTCTCTACAGCTAATCAACAATAGCGGCTCAAGAAGGCACCATCTCAAGGGCAACTAGGGATGGGCAATAAATGCTGACCCAGCTAGCAAGCCATGAATCAATTTGAAACGTAAACATCAGAGAGAACATTTTGAATCAAAAGCTTTTTAAATCGATTGGAATGTTGTTTCCAGTTCTGCGACCCAGGCATAAGAGAGGCTGTCGAGGGTTAGAAAGTGTGGTGAGGAGATTCTCTTTGACATGGTCCAGTTTTGTGGGCGGATTGCAGACGTTGATACTGCAGTTAAAATAGATAATGCTGAGGAGAGATTTAATGGGAATGATCAGATCAGTGTGGATAAGGAGATGTTGGTGAGGCAGGAAGGTCGATACAAGAAGTAACAGATCATTCCAGTAGGAGTCTGAGGAGAAGATTCCGTTCTCCATGTGGGCGGGAATGCTCCCAGTTGGCTGGCCAGCTGGTCTGCAGTGCAGAGTGACACTAACTGCATTAGTTCAATTCCCATAGCTGCTGAGGTTACCAGGAAGGCTTCATCATCTCAACCACACCCCCTGCCTGAAGCGTGGTGGCTGCCAGGTTAAACTCACCCCAAACACCTCTCTCTAATGAGAGAGGAGCCTTGTGGTCCTCATGGCAACTTTCACTCTGTAAACTGGAATCTTCTCCCTGAAAAGATGAGGGGAGAAACTTCAACAGGAAACATAGAGATGTACAGAGTATGAGCAGTAGTAGGCCATTCAGCCCTTCGAGCCTGCTCTGCCTTTCAATATGATCATGGTTGATCATCCAACCTTCTCGCTTCTTCCTCACACCCTTTGATCCCTTTAGCCCTGAAACTATATCTAACTCCTTCTTGAAAACATTCAATGATTTGGCCTCAAACACTTTCTGTGCCAGAGAATTCCACAGGCTCACCACTCCCTGGGTGCAGACACTTCTCCTCATTTCAGTCCTAAATACTTTTTCCTTTATTCTTGGACTGTGATCACTGGTTATGGACTTCCTGGTCATCAGGAGTGTCCTTCTTGCAATTTTCCCTGCCTAGTCCTGTTAGAGTTTTATAGGTTTCTATGAGATCCCCCTCATTCTTCTAAACTCCAGTGAATATAGTCCAAACTGAGCCAGTGTCTTCCATGCATCAGCCCTGCCATCCCATGAATCAGTGTGGCAAACAATGGAATCTTCAGGAAACAAAATATGTATCCTTGAATTAAAATGTGTGGACTGTGGATCAATTCAAAATAATTGGCAAAAGAGGCAAACGTGGAGTGAGGAAAAATGTTTTCACGCAGTGAGTGGTTAACATCCAGAATGAGGGCATGGTGGAGGCAACTTCAGTTGAGGTGTCCAAAATAGAATTAGGTGGTTCTTTGAGAAAGGAAGAATGTGGCAGGTTACAGGCAGAAAGCAAGAGAATGGCACCAAACCAAGTGCTCATTTGGAAAGCTAGTACAGATATGATGGTCCAAATGGCCTCCTCTCGCACTTGAATGATTCAGTGTTTCTGTGAATGATTTGATTTGATTTATTTTCAAGTGTACCTAAGTACAGTGAAAAGCTTTGTTTACAAGCAATACAGGCAGATCATAGTAAGCAACGACATACAGATCACAGGGTTAAAAAAGATTCTTAAACAGAGGCGTACAGGTTACGTTGCACAGGACATGCACTAGGCAAGATCAACATTAACAAGATCAACATTATTTGAAGTTACAAAGCCCATTCATCAATCTAATAATGGCTGGGAAGAAGCTGTTCCAGAACCTGCTTGTGCGGTATTCAGGCTTCTGTATCTTCTGCCGGACAGAAGAGGATGTAGGAGAGCATTACTGCATTACGATGGGTCTTTGATGATGTTGGCAGCCTTTCTTCAGTAGCGAGCCGTGTAAATGGAGTCCATGGATGGAAGGTTGGCTTCCGTGATGGTCTGGGCTGTGCACACCACCTTCTGTAGTTTCTTAGAGGGGACACAAAGTGAAGTGCTCATTGAAGAGCTATCACGGAGACCATGGGCCAAGTGGCTCCCTTTTGTGCTGGAAAGATTCAGTGATCCTGTGAATGGGGCAGGTCCTTGAAAGGGCTGAATGGCCTATGTCAGAGCTGTGTGATTCCACGATTCTTTTATGAGAGATTTGATCTGATGTGATGCAATATCTGAATAAATTTACGAAATGTAATAAAGACACATATGCCACTGTTTTTTTTTCTGCGTACCTTGAACAGCTTGCAAGACAGATGGCTGAAGTAAATTGAAGCATCACTCAGTGGGAGATTGACAACAGGGACAGAGATTATGTGTGAATTACATCATGCTAAGGAAAGGTTTTACTGTTGTTTTCAAACTCAAAAAGAACCACAAATTGGAATAAATTGATGAATAATAATTACCTGCTTTAACAAGCAGGAAATCTGGGTGAGAATTTGAAGATGACAGTATCATGATAAACAGTAAAGCAGACACATTGAACAATATGCTCTGCCAAAGAGAACTCATTTCAATCCTAGTGCCAATACCTGAGTTGTTAATCAGCCTCACAAAACCTGGCAGCTCGCATCACTGCTGTTCAGCAACACTCGGTCTAGAGGTTTCCACATGTTGCTGTATTTATTTTACTCACTTGTTGGACGTGGGCATCGCAGGCTAGGCTAGTATTTATTGCCCAACGCTAGTTGCCCCTTGAGAAGGTGGTGGTGAGCTGCCTTCTTGAGCCACTGCAGTCTATGTGCTGTCGGTTGAACCACAACGCCAATAGGAAGGGAATTCTGGGATATTAACCCAGCGACACTGAAGGGACAGTGATATATTTCCAAGTCAGGGTGGTGAGTGGCTTGGAGGGGAACTTGCAGGTGGTGGCATTCCCATGTATCTGCTGCCCCTGCCCTTCTAGATAGAAGTGATCATGGGTTTGGAAGGTGCTGTCTGAGGATGTTTGGTGGAATAATGTATGGTAGAAAACTTACAGTGACTCCATGTTCCTATGGCTTACACAATAAACATACCGCACATGCAACAAGTAAGGAGACTTGTATCCAACTCTAAGGAGGTACTTCTCACTGAAATCCACAGAGGTACCAGTCCATCAGGGGGTCCTAGGGCAGTATGTCAATGGCAGTCTCTTGTACCAATGCAAGGGATTGGCTGTAGGCAGACAGGGTTTTATTGGGGGTGGGGGTTGGGGGTAGGGTGCATGCCTCTGCAGAATGGGGAGTGGGTCACCGTCAATCCTGTGGCTCCATAGCAGCCAGCTTGGGTGGTCTAGGACTAACGTCGTCAGGGAGGTAGATGGGTAGTGGTCAGGGCTATGGGCATGCCTCACTCAGTGGGTGGAAGGAGGGGTGTGCTGCCTTATCATGTCAGTAAAGGGGGAGGTGGGGGACCAGAGTCAGTTGGTCAGGCCAGTCCAAAGAAAAGGAAAAGGCAACGGGAAGGGACTAGGGGCACAGGCGCAGGACTGAACCTTGCAGGGTCACTTTGTCATGGGGACATTTGGCCTCTGGGGAAGGGCGCAGGACAGTCGTGAGGGGCTATGGCAGGATCTGCCAGAGGGGTCTATGGTAAGGCATGGCTGGGAAAAGGATTTTTTTTTATTTACTCACAGGATGTGGGCATATCTGGCTAGGCAGCATTAATCACCATCCCTAATTGCTCAGAGAGCAGTTAAGAGTCAACCATATTGCTGTGGGTCTGGAGTCACATGTAGGCCAGACCAGGTAAGGATGGCAGTTTCCTTCCCTAAAGGACATTAGTGAACCAGATGGGTTTTTCCAACAATCAACAATGGATTCATGGTCATCATTAGACTCTTAATTCCAGATATTTTATTGAATTCAAATTCCACCATCTGCCATGGTGGGATTCAAACCTGGGTCCCAGAATGTTATCTGGGTCTCTGGATTAACAGTCCATCGATAATACCACTAGGCCGTCGCCTTCCCCTATGGAGAAGAGAGTTACATATAGGCTAGACTGGGTAAAGATGGCAGTTTCTGACCCTAAAGGACATTAGTGAACCAGATGGGCTTTTTCCAACAATCAACAATGGATTCACAGTCATCATTAGATCCTTATTTCCAGATTCCTTCTTGAATTTCAGGATTTGAAACCGGGTCCCCAGATCATTGGCTGAATTTCTGGATTAATAGTCTGGTGATAATATCACTGGACCATCGCCTCCCCAGAGGATAGTGCAGGAGGGTAAATGTGGCATGTTCCATAGTCAGGAGCACTCTGGCCTTCAGAGTGACCACACCCAGCACGGTCACCTCATATGCCAGGAGCTGGGTGGTAAAGGAGCAGGACATGTGCAGAGTGGGGACTCGAAGGAAGTGTGAATTCTGTGGGTCAAATGGGATGGGTATCAAGGAGATGGGGATATTTTGGTGCTCACTGGTACATCCAGGCCAGAGGCCTGAAGCCACCAGAAGGGGAGGGCACAATATTGCCTGAAAATTGGCCAGAAAATCAAAAATGCACTCAGAGTACGTTTGGACTGGACAGGGTAAGTGCCTTAATCTCTGAGGTTGTTGGGGGAGGGGGAAGATGGGGAAGCAGCAAAGAGAAGACCTATTGTTTCTGCCTGCCTGCCCTCTGGAAACAAAGACCCAAATAATTTGCTGCAAAAAAAAACACCGATCCTGCTTGTAGTGATAGTAATGAGGTCAGCCAGGTGAACTTGATATCATATGAGTTCCCTGATTGGGGCTGTTAATCTGGTCCAATCAGGGAGCCCTGGCTGACAGATATAAACAGGAGTGGCAGATATCCTGTTGACTCTGAGGCTGGCTTTGTTGGAGCTGGATGGGTGTTAATGGTGCTCTATGCCTAAATAAAGGGTGACTTGGTGCTGGGATACTGGCCTCTGTGGAGTTATTTCACTTGGCATGGTCTTTCTTGGGACAGTTATGCTGGAATCTCAAAGGGGTGGATTGATGTGGAACATAGGGTGGCATGGTGGCTCAGTGGTTAGCACTGCTGCCTCACAGTGCCAGGGACCTGGGTTTGATTCCACCCTTGGGTGACTGTCTGTGTGGAGTTTGCATGTTCTCCCTGTGACTGTGGGTTTCCTCCAGGTGCTCCAGTTTCCTCCCACAGTCCAAAGATGTGCAAGGTAGGTGGATTGGCCATGTTAAATTGCCTGTAGTGCCCAGGGATATTTAGGTTAGGTGGGTTAGACATGGGGAAATCAGAGGTAGGGGAATGGGTCTGGGTGGGATACTCCTTGGATGGGTGGTGTGGACTTGTTGGGCTTAATGGCCTGTTTTCACATTGTAGGGGTTCTATGATTCTATGATAGTCTGTGTGAACCCATTTGCAGAAAGCACTGTTACAGTATAGGTGAGGCAATGATATAATGGTTGTCTAGATGGACTGAGTAATCCAGATCACCAAGCTAATGTGCTGAGGGTGTGGGTTCATATCCCAACATGGCAGATGGCTCAAATTTGAACTCAACAAGGGGGTGAGGTGAGGAGAAAAATGAATCTGGGGAGATAACTGGGCTTGTGATTGTATAACCACTGTTAATGGTTTCAAGACCCATCTGCTCTCCTATGCTTAGGAAAGAAAATCTGCTGCCTTTACCTTGTCTGGCCTACATGTGACTCCAGACCTACAGCAATGTAGTTGACTCTTATTTGCTATCTGGGGAAAATTTGGATTGGGTAGTAAATGCTGGCCTAGCCATTAATGCAACTTCCAATGAACGAATGTTGAAAAGGTGATGGTTTGTGTTATGCCTTAGAGCTGGAGGAAGGGTATATAGTGAATGATGTATTCTAACTTTATAGATTTTTATGGAGGTGTTCAAAATGAGACAGGAAGAAACTTCCCACTGGTTAAAGGTTTGAGGGGACAGATTAAAGGTAAATAGTGTAAAAGGTAGCGGTGGAGCAAGGAAAAAAAATCTCTCTTCTGGAGAGAATGGTTTGTGGCCTGGAATGAAGTGCATGAATGTGGTGGGGCAGCTTCAGTTGAGGTATCCAAGAGGGCAGTGGATTATGATTTTAAAAGGAAAAATTTGCAGGCTTAGGGGAAGATGGGATAAGTGAATTGCTCACTCGGAGATCCAGTGCATGTACGATGGGCCGAACAGCCTCCTGCTGTGCTGTGGCTGGTCTGTGATTTCTATCCTGGAAGCTACTGAACAGCAATACTGTGTGGGCTAGTGAAAAGCTCATGATGCTCAGGAATGTGGTAGAGAGCTGAAGCAACACTGGAGCTATAGTATAGAGGAACCTGTGCCTTGAGTATCCTGTTCACGCCAGCAGGGAACCATGAGCTGGGCACTTAGTCAGGCGTGTTCGAGTTAAAAAGTCTTGGCATTGAGCCTCCGTTATTATTGAATTATCTAGCACAGTGCTGCTTGGGGAGCTTGGTCAATGAGGAAGTGATAGAACGATAGGCAGAATGGACACTCTGGGTTGACTCCCCTTGTATTCTTCAACATGGAAGATCAGTATGTGACCATTTTACTCGTGGCTTACCTTTAGAGCAAGGCAGAGAATTTTGGAAAGAAAATTGCAGAGGTGATAGACAATGAATGTAGCCCCAGCTTCTAATGGCAAAACATCCAGCTCTGAGCCCTTCTGCTCCTCTGATGCTGCTTGGCCTGCT
>NC_063335.1:112942011-112974369 GCF_021869965.1 Rhincodon typus | reverse complement strand
CATCCAGCTCTGAGCCCTTCTGCTCCTCTGATGCTGCTTGGCCTGCTGTGATCATCCAGCTCTGAGCCTTGTTGTCTCGGATTCTCCAGCATCTGCAGTTCCTACTATCTCTGCTTAAGAGAATAGGTCAGTCAGGTCATAAGGCTGGAGGAGATTATTCAAGTGGTTTAATATTGCTAGAGACGACTACAAAGGAAGACTAAAAGGAGGCTGGAAGAACACAGCAAGCCAGGCAGCAACTGGAGGAAAGGAGCAGTCAATGTTTTGGGTATTACCCTTCAGGTCCTGAAGAAGGGTAATACCTGAAAGGTTGACTGCTAATTTCCTCCAGTTGCGGCCTGGCTTGCTGTGTTTTTCAAGCCTCCTATTTGCCTACCTTGGATTCCAGCATCTGCAGTCTTTTGTCCCTAATACTATAAGGGAAGCCTTGAACTTGGTGTTAAGGACTGTTACCTGACGAGGAATCAGACAGAGCTGTTCAGAAATAAGATGAAAGATTGAGAGGCCCTCTCTCCAGTAATTGCAGTGCGCTGTTGCTATACAGTACACTGCTCAATCCGTGCGCCTGTGCTGAAGGAAGTGATCAGTTAACTTGGCAGGTGAACTGGTGCTGCTTTAGAACAATTGTTGGAGCTGACCCCCATTGAGGGAATAGAGGAGTATTCCATCACATTCCTGACTTGTGCCTGACGGAGAGTCAGGAGGTGCATTACCTGCTGGAGAATTCCCAGCTCCTGACTTTCTTCTTTTCATTTGTTCATGGGATGTTGCTGTGCTCTACCAGCATTTATCATCCATTTTGTAGCCCAGTGTGGCTAAATTTCCTGTTCAATGTTGATGCTAGGAGATTCAGCGATTGGCCATTGCATGAACTTCAAGGGGAAATCCCCAAATCCCTGCAGTGTGGAAGCAGGCCATTGGCCCATCAAGTCCACACTGACCCTTTCAAGAATATCCCACCCACCTACTCTATCCCTATGCATTTCCCATGGCCAATTCACTTAACATGCACACCTTTGGGCTTGGGGAGGAAACGGGAGAAAACCCACGCAGACACGGGGAGAACATGCAAACTCAACACAGTCACCCGAGGGCAGAATTGAACCAGGGTCCCTGGACTTATGAGGCAGCAGTGCTAACCACTGTGCTGCACGATGGCTCTGTTCCCTCCTATTCGAGATGTTGTTTGCCAGGCACATGTGTTGTACGAATATTGCTCATTGCACATCAACCTGCTGGGTGCACTGGTTACATCAGTGAGCTAGTCATTCAGAACTCCAGGCAAACATTCAGGGGCACGCTTTCAAATCCCACTAATGCAGGTGGTGGAATTTCAATTCCATAACAATATGGATTAGCTGCTTACTTAGTGGCAACTGACTTTTTTTAAATTTAAAAACCCTTCACAACTCGCCTTTAGGGAAGGAAATCTTCCGTACTTACCTGTTCTGGCTGATGTGTGACTCCAGAGCCACTGCAATGTGATTCGACCTTAACTGCCCTCTAGGTAATAATTGCTGGCATTGCCTGCAACACCCACGTTCTATGATCAAACAACAAAACCTAGTCCTAACTGTTGACCAGGTCTTGCTGTGTGTGAGTTGAAGGACAAAGGCTCTCAATATAAATGTAACATTGAATGAATGAAGAATAATTGTCCCTGACAAAAAGTGTTTTTCAGTGATGCAGGTTCCATTCACTGGCTCCATGCAATTGGACATCTTCAATTTATACTTTATTCTCTTAATTCATTCACTTGTTGAAACGGAAGGCAGTGAAGTTGAAACTTATTTCAGTATTGTCTTCGGAAATAAAGTGTTACAAGTTCTGAAAAGGCCTGAACAAGGTATAAAATATTCAGAATCTTATGAACTGTCAACAAGATTGTTTCAAAATCAATAGTCAATTAGAAAAAACGTATATATCAACAGATGCTAGACAATAACTTGTAGTGGACGTTGAGTTCAATGCTTCAATGTGTAAGTTGTCATTCACTGATATGCTTACCAATTGGATAATAATTGGCCAACCCGAAACGATTATCAATTTAATTTTACTTTCATCGCTTATTCTGGGGATCAATCAT
The DNA here is from genome assembly GCF_021869965.1 of Rhincodon typus. Taxonomy (NCBI): domain Eukaryota; kingdom Metazoa; phylum Chordata; class Chondrichthyes; order Orectolobiformes; family Rhincodontidae; genus Rhincodon; species Rhincodon typus. The sequence continues at coordinate 112,972,283 of NC_063335.1, read as the reverse complement.
AATTCCAGCAGCTCCACACTAAAGAAACTGTCTTCTCACATTGAAATGGGAGAAGTGATTGTAGAGGTATTCTACTTACTAAAGGAAAGCCATGCTCAATTGAGGTCAGTGTTAGACAATTGGCTAATAACATTGAGTGACAATCTCCCATTCCTCCACCCTGCAGAAATGGCTTACCTGTGGGGGCGTAGGACCATTGAATCACCCCAAATATCTCCAGGGCAACTAAAACTCATCAAGCAACAACCTGACATAGTCATACTCACGCAGTCATAGCTGATGCACAATGTCCCAGATAACACCGTCACTATCCCTGAGTATGTCCTCTCCATTGGCAGGATAGATCCAGGGGATAGGGTGGCATGGTGGTATACAGATGGGAGGGAGTCACCCTGGAAGGCCTCAACATTGACTCCATGCCCCCATGGCATCAGGTCATGCATGGGCAAGGGAACCTCCTGCTGAGTCTAACGTATACCTCCCCCGTCAGCAGATGGGTGAGCGCTCCTCCATGTTGAACAACACCTGGAGGAAGCACTGAGGGTGGCAATGGCACAGAATGTACTCTGGATGGGTAACTTTAATGTCAATTACCAGGAGTAGCTCAGCAGTACCTTACTGACTGATCTGCTTGAGTCTTAAAGGGCTGAGCTGCTAGACAGGGTCTGTGGCGGGAGGTGAAAATGTACTTGACCTCATTGTCATAAATCTTTTTGGCCTGGATGCATCTATCCTTGACCGTATTGGTAAGGATGAGAACTTTATAATCCATGTGGAGATGAAGTATCATTTTCAAGTTAAGGATACCCTCCATTTATTACCGCGTTATAAGACCATAAGACTATAAGATATAGGAACAGAATTAGGCCATTTGGCCCAGCAGATCTGCTCCATCATTCAACCATCGCTGATATGTTTCTCAACCCCATTCTCCTGCCTTCTCTGTGACCCTTGACCCCTTACTAATCAAGAACCTATCTATCTTGTCTTAAGCACATTCAATGACTTGATCCCCACAGCCCTGTGTGGCAATGATTTCCACAGGTTCACCACTCTCTGGCTGAAGAAATTTCTCCTCATCTTGGATTGAAAGGGTCATCCCTTCACTCTGGAGCTGTGCCCTTGGGCCCTAGTCTTTCCTATAGTGGAAAAATCTTCCCCATATCTGCTCTATCCAGGCCTCTCAGTATTCTGTAAGTTTCAATGAGATCACTCCTCATCCTTCTAAACTCCATCGAGTACAGACCCAGAGTCCTCAACTGCTCTTCATATGACATACTGGATGGGACTGACTTTGAGCAGATCTAGCAACTCAACACCGAGCATCCATGAGGAGCCATCAGTAGCAGTGAGGATTGGGAAAACTTTAAAAGCCAACAAAGAGGACTAGTAATTTAGACTAACGACAAAGATTAATGGCAGTGATTCAACCTGAGTTACCCCAGATGCTTCTTGTGGACATGATCACAACAGACATCAGTTGAACATTTGGGATCTCTCCCCAAACATGGCTACCTCTATCTCTTTCTTGAATACCTTCTTTAAGAGCTACTTATGTGACCAAGCTTTTACTTACCATTTAATCACCTCTTCATGTGTCTCCTGAGATGACACATTCTAATTGATAACACAATTGTGAAGCGTCTACCACTGTTTTATTATTTCACAGGAGCTATACAAATGCCTGACTGTGTGACTCAAAGATAGGTTGGAAAGTGGGTTATGTAGGGGAGTTAGAGAGTCGACATAGGGATATAGATATGTTACGTAAGTGAGCAAAGATCTGGCAAATGGAATATAGAAAGTGTGAAATTGCCCATTTTGGCAGAAGGAATTTAAAAAAGCATATTATCTCAATGATGAAAGATCACAGAGCTCTGAGACGCAGAGAGATTCGGGTGTCCTAGTGCATCAATCACAGAATGTTGGAATGCAAGTACAACAAGTAATCAGGAAAGCTAATAGAGTGTTATGTTTTATTGTCAGGGGAATTAAATGCAAGAAGAGGGAGGTTATGCTTTAGATTTTCAGTGTATTGATGAGACTGCATCTGGAATTCTGTGTTCAGTACTGGTCACTGTACTGGAATTGTTACAGAAGATGTTAATGCATTGAGAGCAGTTCAGAGCAGGCTAGCTAGACTAAGGGGTTGGTTCGCTCAGCTGGATAGAAAGCTGATTTCTGATGCTAATAATGTGGGTTCAATTCCTGCACCATGTTGAAGTTACCATCTTCTCAACCTCTGCCTGTTGTCTGTGACATAGTAAACCTCTGGTTCATCTGCTACCAGTGTCTTTCTCTCTCTAATATGAGAGCAGCCCAATGATAACTTTACCTTTCTTTTCAAACTAGACTGATACCTGGAGTATGTGGATTGCCTTATGAGGAAAAGCTAGACAGGCCAGGTCTGTTTCCCCTGGAGTTTAAAAGAGTTGGAGCTAATTGAAACATATAAGATCCTGAGGGGACGTGACCAGGTGGATGTGGAAAAGATGTTTCCTTGTGTGGAAGAATCTAGAACTCGGGGTCATAGGTTAAAAATAATGGGGTGGCCATTCAAAACAAAGATAAGGAAATAAATTTCTTTCAGGGGTTGTGTGCCTTTGGAATTCTCTTCCTCAAAATGTGATGGATGCAGAATCTTTAAATATTTTTCATGCAGAGGTAGATAGATTCATGAATACGAAGGGGATGGAAGATTATTGGGAATATATGAGAATGTAGAGTTGAGGTCAAAATCAGGTCAGCCATGAGCTTATTAAAAAGTAGACTAGCTTTGAAGGGCCCAGTGCTCTTCTCTCGTTCTTTGTTCGTATGTTTGTTCAACTTGGGCACAGAACAGGGCCCAGCAAATTGTGTTTATTTCATCCAATATTGAATGTGTCATTTGGAAGATCAGGAATATCAACCCTGTGCCATTTTCTGAATTTGAGATTCTGAACTACAAGGTGAAATTGAATCAGAGACGAATATAGCACAGAAACAGTCCCTTCAGTCCAACAAATCTGTGCCGACCAAGTTTCCCAAACTAACTAAGTCCCATCTGCCTGCATTTGGCCTACATCCCTCTAAATATTTCCTATTCATGTACTATCCAAATGTATTTTAAATGTTGGAACTGTACCTGCATCTACCAATTCCTCTGGCAGCTCATTCCACACACAAACCACTCTCTGCGTAAAAACGTTGCCCCTCAGATCCTTTTTAAATCTTTCTCCTCTCAGCCTAAAAATATGCTTTCTTATTTTGATCTCCCCCATTCTACAGAAAAGGCCTTATCTATGTCCATCATGATTTTATAAACTTCTATGAGGTCATCCCTCAACAGCCTACACCCCAGTGGAAAAAAGTCTCAGCCTATCTAGCCTCTCCTTATAACTCAAACCTTCCATTCCCGATCCTGGTAAATCTTTTCTGAACCCTCTCCACTTTAATAATATCCTTCCTATAACAGGTGACCAGATCTGCACACAGTACTCCAGAAGAGGCCTCACCAACGTCCTGTACAGTGTCAACTTGACACCGCAGCTCTGATACTCAATACTCATAAGCAATGAAGGCAAACATGCTTAAATACTTTCTTAACCACCCTATCTACCTGTGATGCAACTTTCAAAGAACTGTGTTACCAACTGCCTAGGTCTGTCTGTTCTACAACACTATCCAGGGCACGACAATTAACTGTATAAGTCCCGCCCTTGTTCCCTTTACCAAAATGCAATAGCACACATTTATCCAATACAACTCCATCTGCCACTCCTTGACTCCTTGGCCCAATTGATCAAAATCTCTTTGTACTCTGAGATAACCTTGTTCATTGCTGGCTGTATGACTAATTATGGTGTGATCCACACCCTTACCAACCATCCTTCCTAAATTCTCACCCCAGTCATTTTGAGAAATGACAAACAAAGTAGACCCAGCACCGATCCATGTGGAACACCGTTGGTCATAGGCCTCCAATCTGAAAAACAACCTCAACCACCATCCACTGTCTCCTACTGTCAAGCCAATTGAAAAGCTCACCCTGAATCCCATGTGATCTAACTTTACTGACCAGTTTACCATGCGGAACCTTGTCAAAGACTTGACTAAAGTCCATGTAGACAACATTTATTGCTCTGCCTCATTAATCTTTTTGACTACGTCAAAACTTTCAATCATGCTAGTGAGACGCGATTTTCCACACAGAAAGCCAAGCTGATTATTCTTAAACAGTCGTTGGCTCTCCAAATGCATGTGTACCCCATCTCTCAGAATCTCCTTCAACAACTTAATCACTCACTGGTCTCTAGTTCCCAGGCTTTTCCTTACAGCATTTGTTAAATAAAGACACAACATTGGCCACCCTTCAGGCCTTAGGCACCTCACCTGTGGCTATAGACGATACAAATATCTCTGCTAGGGGCTCCACAATTTCTTCCTTAACTTCCCACGATGTCCTGGGATACATTTGATGAGATCGTGGAGGCTTATCCACCTTTACGGTTTTTAAGACCTCCAGCACCTCCTCTTCTGTAATGTAAACTGTGTTCAAGACATCAATATTTATTTCCCTGAGGTGCTTAGCCTCCATCTCTTTCTCCACAGTAAAAACTGACATGAAATATTCGTTTAGTATCTCCTCCGTCTGCTGTGGTTCTTCACATAGATGACCTAATTGATCTTTAAAGGGCCTTATTCGCTCCCTAATCTTGATGGCTGTGTGAGAGGGCAGGTATATACACGTACATCGAATTTAGAACATTTGGCCCAAAATATCAATGCTGGCATTTATGCTCCACAGCAATGTGGTGCCAACAACTATTCTCCCTCTAGCATTGCTGTTGTACATGTATGCTCAATGTATTGCATATTTTTTTTCATACAAGATTGAGCACACACTATATTTAGTATGGAACAAGGCTGTTTCTAATTGTGCATGTTTGGATTGATCCAACCTGAAGGAGCATCACTTCCAATCAATTTCAAGGATAACTACGTCCCTTCACTATCCCCGCTCTCTGTTTTCTGTTTGATTACTATCCATCCTGCTGTTTGCCTCACAGCTGCATGCAGCCACTCGGATTGTAGGCGTGAGTTTGCTATTATCGAAGTCCTTTTGAAAATGTATGGGATGAGGATAGAGCGATGCACCCATTGTACTGTGAAAGGAATGTGTGTTCTGCGCTGTGAGGAGGTGAGGTTTGATGACAGCTGTAGGATGTACATTGCGTATGGCTGAATGAGGAGCTATCGGATATGAAGATTGAACACAGCGAGAGCGGGAGATGGCTGAACCTAGGGGATCCCTTTCAACAAAGAGAGAACATCAAAGCATGAGTCATAAACTAGATCAGCTTGACAGGGCATGACAGAATTTTGAATAAAGCTTCAGAATAAGGACATGAAGCAGTAATTTGCTCGGAATAATTATGTCATCAGACTCTGTCGAAGGCTTCAGAAATGTTGAAAGCTTCACAAATGATTCATGTCAGGTGAATAGTCACTAGGACTGTATGATAAGCTTCCAGACATTTGCAACAACTGCACCCATCTTTGAGATGATAGCAAAAGTCACATTGGGCAGAAAAACTGCTTCCCACCTTTTGGAAAAAGTATAATTTAAAATACTTTGCTCAATGCCAGGATCAAGTGTGGCTCGGCCAGTCACACTTTCAACTCTGAGTCGAGTGGATCATATCCAGAGTGGATTCAAATCTCATTTCAGGAAAGGTGATGAAAAGTTGAGGCTGATACAGCCCTCAGCAAGTGATGCTCTCTTGGTGATGCTGACTTTTAAGGAAAGCAAGTCCCTGTATGCTCTGTCAGGTTGATGTCATAGAGTCATACAGCACGGATACAGACCCTTCGGTCCAACCACTCTATGCTGACCATAATCCCAAACTAAACTAGTCCCATTTGCCTCTGTTTGGCTCATATCCCACCAAACCTTTTTTGTTCGTGTGGCTATCCAAATGTCTTTTAGATGTGGTAATTGTATTCACATCCATTACTTCCTCTGGCAGTTCATTCCACACACGAACCACCTTCTGTGTAAAAAAGTGTCCCTTTTGATCTTTCTCCTTTCACCTTGAAAATATGCCCACTGATCTTGAAATCCCCCACCCTAGGGAAAAGACATTTGCCATTCATCTTGTTTATACACCTCATATTTTATGAACCTCATGCCTCCTGCCAATTTCCTTCTAACTGCCCAGACTCCATGTGGATTTGAAAGAACAGAGGAGTTTGTAATCCTCAGTGTTCTGGCTGATATTAATCCCACAGTCAACATCACTATTTATCTGATGAGAGGTCAAAGCTGTAACACATGAATTTGTGAGATAGAGAGATGTTTATTCGGTAAGGGAGTTGAGGATTAGTGGGAGCTTGTTGCGTGTAAATTTGCTGCCATGGTTCCCGCATTGTAGTAGCTACCAAGCTCAAAGGATACTGCATTGGCTGTAAAGCACTTTTGGACAAATTGAGGTAATGTAAGGTGCTATGTAAATGCTAGAGTTCTTTATCTTTCAATACTTCAGTATTTATTCCACAGGGTGTGAATGACTAATTGGAATTATGTTGAAATTAGTTGAAGGAACTTTTCCTCAAAAGATTACATCACCAGTAGAATGGGAGCTTGTCTATTGAGAACATGATTGGATCTTCTAAGGGCTATTCTGTCAAACAGCATTCTGGGACTATGCAGGAACAACCAAAATAAATCAGCTTGGGGAACACAGGGAACACAATATATAAATTTTTGCCATTGATTTTAATGATTGGAAAGTTTTGGACTATAATCTTATAATTTCCAAAGTTTCTCTTTTGTAATAGAGACTAGTATGTGAAATCACTCCATGTTTTTCTGTTACAACCACATAATTTGGGCTGCAGACGATCTGTCCCTTCAAACTTGTTCTCTGTTTTGCAATCACTCTTGTGTTGTGTAAGACTAGGTCTGTCAGCAAGAATGGCCACGTTACGATTCGAAACATGAAAGATTTCAATTACTATAAAGCAGCTACTTGCAATTAAGTGCCACATTTGATGCAGTAAAGTATTTGAAGGTATGTCACAGAGACATGATCAAACAAAACTTGACACTGAGTCATGTAACGGGCAATTAGGACATGGCTCATTGTTTAGTCAAAAGGGTAGGTTTCAAGGAATGGCTTAAAGGAGGAGAGAGGTATGTTCAGAGCCAGATAAAGATTTCCAAACAAAGCTGTGCTAGGCTTATCTGGCAGTTTTAGAGTGAAGGACGTTGGAGACACATGAGCGACCAGAATTGGGAGAGCAGAGGGTTGATGGTTACTGAGAGAGGGACGGCATGGGAACATTGCCGGACTTGGATCCCACATGGGTCAGCGGTCAGCAGGATGACAAGAGCGTGGGATTTATCCTGGGTATGTAAATGGGCAGCAGAGGTTTGGAGAGACTTGGATTTACAGCAGGAAGGAGATCAGCCAGGACCGCATTGGGAAAGAGACAAGTAAGTGATGGATGGGTCCGGGCAAAGGCGGAGAGGTTGGCAATGCAGATATGGCAGTAAACAATGGTTGTACTGCAGAGGATATGAAGTGGGAACTCAATTCAAGGTCAAATATATCAAAGAGCAATTCCAGAGCACTTATTCAAGGATGATGTCAAGTCTGGAGAATCACAGACATTACCTCTCCTAAAGCGCAAGGGAATAGATAAAAAATACAGCCAGTTAGTGAATGTAAGGGAATAGATTTACTTTTATAAATGTGCTGAAAGGAGTGAGGAACTAAAGTTCATAACTGATTGCCATGACTTCTCATTAGCAAGTACAGTGGACAGGAGATAGCAAGAGCACAAATGTTGAAGGGAGATTAACCAGACTTAGGCTGGATCCTTTGACATGATGGTATCATATGAAGAGGAAATAATCGATATCCTTAAAGATGTAATGCAAAAGAACACTGAGGATTTTGTCTAGTCTCATAATGGTTAGTAAAGGCAGTCGTAGGTGCATAGAGTCATAAAGCACGGAAACAGACCCTTTGGTCCAATTCAGGCCATGTTCCCAAGCTAAACATTTGCCTGCATTTGGCCTAAATTCCTTCAAACCTTTCCTATTCATGTACCTGTCCAAACATCTTATAAATGTTGTAACTCTACCTGTATCTACCCCTTCCTCTGGCAATTCGTTCTCAGTACAAACCACACTCTGTGTTGAAAAGTTGTCCCTCAGGTCATGGTATACACTTGATGAAGTCCTGGAGATTTATACACCTTAATGATTTTTAAGATCTCCAGCATCTCCTCTTCTGTAATGTGGACTGACTTCAAGACATCAATACTTATTTCCCTGAGCTCCCTGGCCTCTGTATGTTTCTCCACAGTCAAAACTGATGCAAAATATTTGTTTAGTATCTCTCCCACCTCCTGTGGTTCCACACATAGATTACCTCATTCTTTAAAGGGTCCTATTCTCTCCTAGTTTCTCTTTTGCTCTTAGTGTACTTGTAGAATCTCTTTGGATTATCTTTAACCTTATCTGCCAAGGCTATCTCATATCCCCTCTTTGCCTTCCTGATTCCCTCTTAAGAATGCCCCTACACCCCTTTATATTCTTCAAGAGATTCACTTGATCCCAGTTGTCGATATCTGACATATGCCGCCTTCTTATTCCTGACCAGAGCCTCAATATCTTCATTTATCCATTGTTCCCTGCTCTTACCACCCTTACCCTTCACTCTAGCAGAAACACAATACCTCTGAATTCTTGACAAAAAGGTGCAGAGCTGGATGAACACAGCAGGCCAAGCAGCATCATAGGAGCAGAAAGGCTGACATTTCGGGCCTAGACCCTTCATCAGAAAAGGGGGAGGGGAAGGAGGTTCTGAAATAAATAGGGAGAGAGTGGGAGGCGGATAGAAGATGGATAGAGGAGAGGATAGGTGGAGAGGAAACAAACAGGTCGAAGAGGCGGGGATGGAGCCAGTAAAGGTGAGTGTAGGTGGGGAGTTAGGGAGGAGATAGGTCAGTCCAGGGAGGACGGACAGGTCAAAGGGGTGGGATGAGGTTAGTAGGTAGGAGATAGGGGTGCGGCTTGAGGTGGGAGGAGGGGATAGGTGGGAGGAAGAACAGGTTAGGGAGGCGGGGACGAGCTGGACTGGTTTTGGGATGCGGTAGGGGGAGGGGAGATTCTGAAGCTTGTGAAATCCACATTGATACCATTGGGCTGCAGGGTTCCCAAGCGGAATATGAGTTGCTGTTCCTGCAACCTTCGGGTGGCATCGTTGTGGCACTGCAGGAGGCCCAGGATGGACATGTCGTCTGAGGAATGGGAGGGGGAGTTGAAATGGTTCGCGACTGGGAGGTGCAGTTGTTTATTGCGAACCGAGCGTAGGTGTTGAGCAAAGCGGTCCCCGAGCCTCCGCTTGGTTTCCCCGATGTAGAGGAAGCCACACCGGGTACAGCGGATGCAGTATACCACATTGGCAGATGTGCAGGTGAACATCTGCTTGATGTGGAAAGTCTTCTTGGGGCCTGGGATGGGGGTGAGGGGGGAGGTATGGGGGCAGGTGTAGCACTTCCTGTGGTTGCAGGGAAAAGTGCCGGGTGTGGTGGAGCTGGAGGGGAGTGTGGAGCGGACAAGGGAGTCACGGAGAGAGTGGTCCCTCCGGAAAGCAGATAAGGGTGGGGAGGGAAAGATGTCTTTGGTGGTGGGGTCGGATTGCAGATGGCGGAAGTGTCGGAGGATGATGCGTTGGATCCGGAGGTTGGTGGGGTGGTACGTGAGGACAAGGGGGATTCTTTTTTGGTTCTTATTGCGTGGACGGGGTGTGAGGGATGAGTTGCGGGAGATGTGGGAGACACGGTTGAGGGCGTTCTCGACCACTGAAGGGGGGAAGTTATGGTCCTTGAAAAACGAGGACAACTGAGATATACGGGAGTGGAATGTCTTGTTATCTGACTTTTGAAAGCCTCCCACTTGTCTGTTGTTCCTTCATTTGTGAACAGACTACCCCAATCAACTTTCAAAAGTTGCTGTCTCATACTGTTAAAATTGGCCTTATTCCAATTAAGAACTTTAACTTTTATACAGGGCCCAACTTTTCCATAACTATTTTAAAACTAATAAAATTATGATCACGAGTCCCTAAGAGCTACCCAGTAATATTTCAGTCACGTGCCCTGCCTAATGTCCCAAGAGAAGGTCCAAGTTTTGCTCCTTTCATTGTAGGTATGTCTCCACATTTGATAAAGAAAATTTTCTTGAACACATTTGACAAATTCCTCACCATCCACTTAACACTATGTCAGTCCCAGTCTATGTTAAAATTCCATACCATTACGACCCTATTATTCTTACAGATATCTGAGATCTCTCTACATATTTGCTCTTCAGCTTACAATCTCCTAATTATGAGTCTACTACATTTGAGTTACAATTGGTGTGCAATGTCTGTATGGGGTTGTACTTTGTGATTGAACATATGAGCAAGAGTAGGCCACTCAGTCCTTCATGTCTGTTCCCTCATCCAATAAGATCATGACTGATCTCATTTTAGCCTCATTTCTACATTTCTGCACATCCCTAATAAACTTTCATCCTCTTGGCAATCAGGAATCTATCAACCTCTGCCTTAAAAATGTTTAAATATTCTGCCTTTTGAGGAAGGGAATTCCAAAGACTCACTGAGAGGGAAAAAAAGTGTTTCCTCAACTTTATCATAAATGGGCAAAGCTTTATTTGTAAAGCTTGTTCTAGATTCTCCCACAAGAGGAAAACAGCTTTTCCCATCCACCAGATCAAGACCCTTCGGCATCTTTTGTATTTCAATTAAGTCACCTCTAACTCTTTGAAATCCCACAGTTTGATAAAAAGCATTAGTTTGAACTCTTTGTTATCCTCAGACTAATGTTTGAGTTGAATGATTCTTATAATTGAGAATGCTACATGTCAGTTTCCAGGTTCAAGGGACAGAATTTACTAAGTTTGGTGGCTAGGGGCTATTCAGTCAGGATGGAGAATGCCAGGTGGGGACCAGGTAGCCTAAAAGTTTAACTATCCCCTTGTTCTAAGAATGGCTACTGAGCATGTTTTTGTAAAAAAAAAAATCACTCATGAGGTTTTGGTGTAACTGACTGGGCCAGCATTTATTGCCCATCCCTAGTTGCATTTGAGAAGGTGGTGAGCTGCCTTCTTGAATCGCTGCATTCAGTTTGCAGCAGGTTGGGACACAATACCTGTCGGGAGGGAGTTCTAGAATTTTGACCCAGTGACATTGAAGGTATGGCGTTCTCTTTCAACGTCAGGATGGTGTGAGGCTTGGAGAGGAACTTGCAGGAGGTGTTGTTTCCATGTATCTGTTGCCCTTGTCCTTCAAGATGGAAGTGGTTGTGAGTTTAGAGGTGCGGTCTAAGGACCTTTGGTGAATTTCTGCACTGCATCTTGTAGATGGTATGCTCTGCTGCTAAGGTTCATCAGTGATAGAGGGAACGGATGTTTGTGGATGTGGTATCAATCAAACAGGCTGCTTTGTCCTGAATGGTGTCAAACTTCTTTGTTAGAGCTGCACTCATCCATGCAGGTGGGTAGTATTCCATCACAGCCCTGAAATGTGCATAAAGAGTTATGTTATAGCAATGCCAGGTCACCTGGCACTAAGCCTGCATCTTTAAAGTTTCAATAGCTACTCTGTCTTTCTGTCTCTTGTATATACTTGTGTTCCATAACTTGAGACTCGAGTTATCGGATACTTTGCAGTCTGAAGAAGACCTGACATTGTAACATGTTCACTAGATAGGCTGAATGTTGCAAACAAAAGAAAGTACTTAGTCTGACTACAGAGTGAACTTCTATGCTGCCAAATCTCAGTCTCTGACTTATATAAGTTTCACCTGTGCATATGCCAGCAAGACTGCAATGAGATCATTGCTCCTTATATTGTTGTGTAGGGAAAGGTCCACTGTGGACCTGGAGAAATTTTCTTGGGTGATTGTAGACCCAAACAACAATTTCTCTTATATGTTCTGATAAAAGCAAGAAAACTCATTCAAGTTGGATACAGAGACAAGTGTATCCATTCTGTCAAATTAATAGCTATGATTAAAGTCTCAATTTATCCAACCATCGCCCATAAAACATCAAGATGCAGGACGTACCACAATATGAGCAGAATGTCCAATGTAGTCCATTATCCGTCTCTCATTGGAAGAGAGAGAGAGGCCATTGTTACTCTATGTGTCATTCCTAATTAGCACAGGTCTTTGTTAAACAGAGCTACCTGTGTGTTTTCCTCACCAGCTGCAGCAGGGATTCAAGTTGGCTCATTTCCTTCTGAGCCATTCCTCATTGAAGAAACACCATCCCCGGGACCACAGCAGGATATTGTAGAGCTTTCATTTCTCTTTGAGGAAAGGCTAGAACTAACAAGGACAGTCTATGCCAAAACCGATGCTGATTAACTGCAAAATGCTGCCTGCAGCTTATCTTGACCATTCAGGAGATTGTGAAAGAGAACTATGTAGCTACAGGGGCAGGAGATAATGGCAGAAGAAGAGACCCTGGATCTTGCTCTGCTCTTCGACTGTGCCTGCGAAGATAAAGCCTCCGTTGTATTTTATGAGAAGTTACATCCCTTTGTTGAAAAAAAGAGGAGAAGTGATACATTTGTCTGCTTATTCCCCTGAGCCCACTGGTGTTACAACAACAACAATTCCAAACTGTTATCCAGAAAAAGGAGACTCTTAGCTCCAAACTGGGTCCATTTCCATTAAATATTCAGGGATGATTAGCCTATGTAGAAAAACCACAAAGTCTACAATTGAGGCTCATCAGCAAGCTATAGAAACACTCAAGTTGTCATTGGGTAAGGAGATAGAGATCCAAAATACAGAACTTCAGGAACTGACGGACACTTTGAAAAGCTTAAGTTGAAAAATCAAATTGTGTTTGAGCATATTAATGCTATCCAAGGATACAAAATATCTAACTACATAACTGAATAAACTTCCTACCATTCTCCCTCCTTGAACCACAGCCATCTTCTGATGCGTGTAGACAGACCCATACTGCTGTTAGGGAGGAAATTTGCAGGATTTTGACCCAGTGATACCAAACGAACTGCATTATTTTTGCAAGTTAGGATAGTGAGTGGTTTGGAGGGGCATTTGCAGATGATGTGTTCCAAAGCGTCACTGCCTTTCCAAGTCGTATAGTTGCGGGGTTTGGAAGGTGCTTTCAAATAAGACTTGGTGAGTTGTTGCAGATCAGTTTAAAGATGGTACACAATGTGAGGGGATGGTGGAGTAAGGGAATGTTGAAGTTTGTGGATGGGATACCTAAGTGTATGACTTTGTCGTGGTTAGTGCTGAGCTTCTCGAGTGTTATTGGAGCTGTACCCAAGCAGGCAGGTGGGGAATATTCCAACACACTCCTGACTTGAATCTTGTAGGTGATGAACAGGCATCAGGGAGTCAAAAGGTGAGGTATTTGCCACAGTATTCCTAGCCTCTGAGCTGCACGAGAAGCTATGCTATTTGTATGGCTGGTGTACTTCAATTTCAGGTCAATGATAACCTCCAGGATGTTAATAGAAAGGGATTCAATGATGGTAACGCCAAAGATACTATCTCTGGAGGAGATGATGGCATAGAGGTAATGAGGACTCGTAACCTAGAGATCAGCCAAGTACTCTAGGAATACTTATTAAAATCTTTTCACTTCAACTGTTTGAATTAAAATTCAATTAATTAATCTAAAATTGAAATCTAATCTCAGCAATGGTGACTGCATCACGAAAAACCTATCTGGTTCACTAATGCACTTTAGGAAAGGAAATCTGCCATCCTTACCCAGTCTTGCCTACATGTGACCCAAAACCCACAGCAATATGGTTATCCCTTAACTTCCTTCTGTAATGGCTTGATAAATCAGAACAAGATGTGGGTAAGACATGCTGATCTTGCCAGTATTCAATGGAGGAATAACTTTTTAAAAGGATGCCATGGACAGAATGAGGATTAACATTTTGAGTCCAATATAACTTCTTTGGAAGTGCAAGTAACTACAAATTACCTGATAGGGACTGCTAATGACTGCTCAATGACTTGCAGTCACATAGTCCAACCCAGTCTTGCTGTTTTTCAAAACAGCAATGACATTTATGCCAAAAAAGTACCAGAGGTTGAGGTCAAATTCCCAAGTCAGTCTGCTGACCAAAGCACTGTACAGGAACCTTTTATCTGTCCTGGCCCTGACATTAATTCTCTTGATGATTCTCTTTCTCATAAAACCCTCTAAGATGTCATCATCTTCACCCCATCTCACACTGCAGCAAGGGTACAAATTAGATTACAACCTATGGAAAGAGAAATTCCTACCTGGAGTTCTCAGCTCCCAAATAGCCTTCAGAATATTCATTGTTCTTTCCTTTTGTCTATCAGTTTCATCCATTGATTGAAGAGCAAAGTAGAAGAACGGGAGACGGAGAATTTCAGTCCAGTGTCTTCCTTATCAACAGGGCTGTGATCATTCATGTCCTAGATATTTCTCTCCTGAATCAGACTGTCCTGAATTGGTCTTCACTGCTGTTACATTCAGGCTGTTGCATGTGTCATAACTGAAGGAACAGCTGTCCTGAGAACCTGCGACCCGACTTCATCAATGCCTCCCGAAGAAATGACAAGGAAACACCCACATCTGGCACATCCTCCAAGAGCACGGAGATTACTGTTGGAGATTGACTCCATACTTGGAAGAGACTTGAAAAAAATAGGGATGCAGGAGTTTGATGAAAACTGTAAATAGTTCATGAGGTTAACAGTTTGTTGGGAAAGCAAACTTGAGTAACAGGTTAACTTTGTCTTTATCCTAAGACAGTGTTATTTTCTTTATTCATTAACGGGATGAGGGCATCGAGATGTTATAGCACACCTCTGTAGAAGTGCGTACTTGAACTCAGGCCCCTTAGCCAAGAGGGAGGGACACTGCTGCAGCACCACAAAAACACCTATAACTTAGTTTGTACCTTTTTATTTTCTTTTTATATATCTGCAAGTGCTATCACACACGAATGAATGACTTCATTTATTTTTTATACATTTATTCATTCACGGGATGAGGGTGTCGCTGGCTAGGCAGTATTTATTGCCCATCCCTAATTGCCCAGTGGGCAGTTAAGAGTCAACCACATTGCTGTGGGTCTGGAGTCTCATGTAGGCCAGACCAGGTAAGGATGGCAGTTTCCTTCCCTAAAGGGCATTAATGAACCAGATGGGTTTTTCACAACAATCAACAATGGATTCATGGTCATCATTAGATCCTTAATTCCAGATATTTATTGAATTCAAGTTCCACCATCTGTCATGGCGGAATTCGAACCTGGATCCCCAGAATGTTTTCTGGGTCTCTGGATTAACAATTCAGCGATAATACCACTAGGCCATCGCATAAGCAACTCCGTTATAGTGACATCAGTTGTCATGGAGTTTGTAGGGATCCTCTTTTACCATCCCTTCTATACTGGCAGGGACCAATGAGAAAGGTGAGAGGGAGGTTTGTAAGATTAGCCATAGGCAGACTCAGGGCATGTCAATGGGGAATAGGAGGGGGACGTTGAAGTTGCTGCTGGTTAGGAAGCAGTGCCTTCAGGGGCAGAATGTTGGCACCAATGGTTACATTTATTAGAAGTCAACTGCTATGTGTCTGGAGTCACATGTAGATCAGACTAGGTAAGGACGACAGTTTCCTTTCCTGAAAGGGTATAAGTAGGCTTTTGCAACAATTGGCACATTTCATGGTACTATAAAGCAAATAACTGCAGGCACTGGAGACCTGAAAGAAGAACAGAAATTGCTGGAGAAACTCAGCAGGTCTGGTGGCATCTGTGGTGAGAAAGCAGAGTTAACATTTTTACCTGGGCATCTGGATCATAGCCTCATGATAATACCATTGTCTCCTCTTAGGGAATGGCAAGCGGGGCATAGGGTGAAGACCCTGTTATGAGGGAGCCAGGCCTAAGGTAGTGGCCAGACAGAGGGAAAGCTGGCAAATGCTGGACGGTTGGGATTTGTGAGGCTCGAGTCCCTGGGGGAGGAGAAACAAAGGGAGACAAGACGGCAGTAGGGGTAAAAAGAGTAGAGGAAAATTGGGGCAAAAGGGGGAAAGGGAACAGGTGGACCCACATCAGGAGAGGTAGCCCAACTGTGAAGCAGATATGGGGATAATCTGACAACAGGGTAATAATCATACCCTAGATCAAGGCAACTATGCTCTGAAATACCTAGAGAGTAGGAATGAGGCAGTGAACAGGAAATCTAAATTTAAATTGAGTGCTAATAAAATGAGTGCTGGTTGAGGGAGAGAATCTGTGATGAACATGTCCAGCAGCTGAGACAGGAAGTGAGAGCAGAGCACTGCCACCTGGATACCCAATCATATAAATAACTTCCGTGGGCTTGTTACAACCAGTTACTGGGGCTTGGACTTCTACCGGTGCCTGAGGGAGGCTCTCCGAGGAATCATTCTGACGAATTGAAAAATCACAACAGGGGACCATCAATTCTGCACTGCTCCAACAGCCAAATTGAGATTGGAGGGTAAAATCAGTGAAACAGCTTTGATAGTTCTCCATTAATCTTAACGATCAATAGCTTCTCTGATTGAAGATTAATTCACTGGGTTTTGGTGTCATTTGAATAGAATATGCAACAACTAGTTGTGGTTCCACCTACCAATAAATCCAACAAAATAACGTAAGGCCCTTGGGGATAATTTAATTTTGATGCAATCCACTGTCTAGCTTACTGTTGTAATATAATGACAACGGACATAATAATGAGATGGTGATGATAGTATATGTCACATCCACATGCATGGGCAAGAGTAAAGAGTACACACTCAGACTATGTTGGAGTGGTACAAGATATGGTGAGAATTTGACTCAAAGCGATTATTTAGTGGACAGGAGAAAAGGAGTGCTTTAGGTAAGGTTTTATGCAAGATGTTAAGCTTGTTGAGTAGGGAGTAGAGTAAGGGAAGGGTGAAGCTGCTCTTTAATGGGTAACTGTTGTTAGGAACAGTGTCTTGGAGTTAGGAACTTTTGAAAACCTTTTCTTTTTTTTAAAACAAGCTAGCACAAGAAAAATAAGACTTTTCAGTCAATAGCACAAAAGTAAGATTAAGGTATGGCAGGCCAGCTGAGCCAAGTGGAGTGTCCATCATATGGAGATATGCTTCAATATCAATAACAATAGCTTCAAAATCTCCCCACCCCCAGCCTCCATCCCAAGACCAACCCTCCCTCTCATCCCTGCCTCCTTGACCTGTCTGTCTTCCCTCCCACCTATCCACTCCTCCCACCTCACTGAACCAACTCCCACCACTCCCAACCTGCACTCACCTATCACCACCCCACCTACCTTCCCCAGCCTGAACACCCCCTCTCTTTATTTCAGAGTCCCCTTCCTCTCCCCCATTTCTGAAGAAGGGTCCTGACCCGAAACATCAGCTTTCCTGCTCCTCTGATGCTGCCTGGCCTGCTGTGTTCCTCCAGCTCCACACTGTGTTATACAAGCACATATGCACTGGCTATATAAGTTTGAACCAAGGGTTTTGGAGCTCAATCAGAAACTGGAGTCACCGCGCTACATCTACTGCATGGACAGTGCGCTGAGAGGTTACCACACCACAGGGTGGGGGAAATACATACAGATAAGGAAGGTGAGAGCCAGGCAGGACAACTATCCCGTTAATTGGATTTTCCATTCCGGATAATGTTGAAGCGAAGGTTCCTCGGAGGAGTGAGGCAAATTTTAAGCCACCGCTGCTGGTCCAACCGTACAGGAGGGAAAGAAGATAATTGGAAGAGCAGGAGTGATCGGGCATTCATTAGGTGAGGAGACAGACAGGAGCTTCTGTGATTGTAGCACCCATGATAATGTTTTGCCTCTCTGGAACCAGGGTCAAGGATATCACAGAGTGGTTTCAGGACTTTCTTTGGGGTGAAGGTGAAGGACCCACATTTGTACCTAATGATGGTTTGCAGGAAAGTGGATATAGTCCTGCTTCTAATTAATAGGGAGCTTGATAGAAAATTAGAAGCAGGACCTTGAAAGTAATTATCTCTGGATCATCCTCAGTGCCACATGCAAGTGACTATAGAAATAAAAGGATTAGACAGGTGAATGGGTGGCTGGAAAGATGGGGCTGGAGAGAGGGTTTTAGATTCCTAGGAGATGGTTCCTGTATAAGCCAGAGAGGTTGCACCTTGACAGAGCTGAGAATGAGTTCCTTGATGGGCAATTTTCTCGTGCCATTGGAGAGGGTTCTTACTAAATCAGCAGGTTGTGGGAGCCAGGCGAATATATTAGAGAGTACTACCAGTGTATGCAAAACACTGGGGGTACAGATACCACCAGAGTAAAGAATAATAAGTTTTTAGGTGGAGTTGCAGAAAGGATGAAGGAATTGGAATCTAAATCAAGGTTACGGAACATGCACATGAAAGCATGTAATATTGTCAATAAGGTTAGTGAGTTACAGTTATTGCCTTTTGGAATGATGATATTGTGGTGATAACCAAGACACCGTTCAAGGAAGGCTGTTTAATATTCCCAGTTACAAGGAGTTCAGAAAAGATAGGAGGAGAAAAAGGAGGATGGGTGGCAGCCTTAGTAAAGAAGGACCTTGCAAAGTTGAGGTTTCAAGGTCAGAATCAATTTGGCCAGAAATAATAAATTACATGTCTCCAATTCTGTTGTTTGGTGTAAACCATAGGCCACCAACTTATGGGAAAGATGTAAAGGAACAAATTTCCAAGAGGTGCAACATCATTAAGTAGTTATAATGTGGGACTTTATTTACCTGGATGTAGACTGGGATAGAGTACAGCAAACAGCAATGAGGGGCAAGTGTTCCCAGCATATGGCTCTGACCTCCATAATTATGAAGTGACTCGAGAGGTTAGTCATGGCTCACATCAACTCTAGCCCTCTAGCCTGCTTTGATCCCTTGCAAGTTGCCTACTGGTGCAACAGGTCCGTGGCAGACACCATTTCCCTAGCCATACACTCATCCCTGGAATATCTGGGTAATAAGGGTACCTATGGTAGGCAGGCTTCTGCTTACTAACTACAGCTCTGCCTTCAACACTACAGTCCCAAACAATCTAATCTCCATACCCTGAGACTTAGATCTCTGCTCTGCCCTCTGCAACTGGATCCTCAACTTCCTGACCCACAGTCCGCAATCAGTGAAGATAGACAACAGCACCTCCTCCGCATTAATCCTCAACACTGCTCCTCCGCCCCTGCAAACCTACATATTCAGCCCCCTAATGCACTCCCTGTACACCCACGACTTTGTGGCCAAATTTTGTCTAAACACCGTGTACAAGTTCATGACAACGCCACCATTGTAGGCATTGATATCAGACAGTGATGAGATGGAATACAAGAAGGAGGTAGAGGGATTGGTGTCACAGTGCAAAAGAGAACAATCTCTCCCTCGATGTCAGCAAAACTAAAGAGCTGATCATCGACTTTAGGAAGAAAAGGGGAGGACACGCTCCTATCCACATCAATGGAGTTGAGGTGGAGAGGGTTAAAGCATCAAATTCCAAGGAGTGATAATAACCAAAAATCTATCCATGTAGATGCACCGGCCAAGAAGGCACAACAATGCCTCTTCTTCCACTGGTTGGAGTTATATCTGACACATAGGTGGATGGTTATGGTTGTTGGAGCTCAGGACATCTCTGCAGGAGTTCCTCGGACTAGTGCCCTATGGCTAACCACATTCAACTGCTTTATTCAACGACCTTCCCTCCATCATAAGGTCAGAGGTGGGGATATTCGCTGATGATTGCACAATATTCAGCACCATTTGTGACCCCTCAGATACTGAAACAGTCCATGTTCAAATGCAACAAGATCTGGACAATATTCAGGCTTGGGCTGACAAGTGGCAAGTAACGTTTACACCACACAAATGCTGGACAATGATCATTGGCGTTACCATTGACCAGAAACTCTCTGCATTCATCACATAAACACAATGTCTACAAAAGCAGGCCAGAAGCTGGGAATACTGCGGCGAGTAACTCAACTCTGACTCCCCAAAGCCTGTCCACCATCTACAAGGCACAAGTCAGGAGTGTGATGGAATACTCCCCACTTTTGTGGATGAGTGCAGCCCCAAAAACACTCAAGAAGCTTGACTCCATCCAGGACAAAGCAGCCCATTTGTTTGGCACCACACCCACAAACATCCACTCCCTCCACCGCCAATGCTGAGTGGTAACAGTATATAATATCTGCAAAATGCATGACAGAAAATGGCCAAAAATCCTCAGACAGCACCTTCCAAACACACAATTACTTCCATCTAGAAGGACAAGGGCAGCAGATACATGGGAACACAACCAGCTGCAAGTCCCTTCACTGTCACTGAGCCAAAACCCTGGAATTCTCTTCCTAATGGCATTGTAGGTTTACCTACAGCTGGCGACTGTAGTCGTTTAAGAAGGCAACTCATTACCATCTTCTCAAGGGCAACCAGGAATGGTCAATAAATGCTGACCCAGCCAACAATGCCCATATCCCATGTGTGATCAAAAAAATGGTCAGCAATGGAGCTAGATACATTGAGCATACGGGTGAGTAAATTTGCTTTCCAAAGAATGTGTGGCTTAAAGCATGTATATTGTGAATGGGGAGCATTGAATTGTACTGTGGCACCTCAGAGTAAAACTTGCTGAGAGGAAAATCTATTATACTTGCTGCAATTTTCAATTTGAAATGTCTTACCCTCAGACTATTTATGTAACATGCTGCCTATTTTGCAAATATTCAGACTATTACAATTGTATGTAGTGGGACATACTGTTTGGAAAAGTTGAATTTTCTTGTAAATTCAGTAATATTTGAGTCAATTGTTTGATAATTAAAAATGAAATAAACTCACCTTTCCCATCTCCAATTTAAAGTAAGTTGAAAATGCGTTTAAGAAATGGCAGGACAACCCAGCTGAGTGGAGCATCCATGTTGTGCCGTATGGGGAGTCATGAGCATTTCGTGTGGCCAAGATGATCGCATGTGCTGCAAATTCCTCCAGCTGGAAAACAAAACGGCGTTCCGCAGGCTTTGGACATCGAAAGGTGGCCAGAGTTATTGTGGTGTTTCCATGAATATGAGGGGTGAATGGGTCTTACACTTCACAAAGTGGTCATACTACAGATTAAGCTCAGGCAGGCAGAGATGGAATGGTGATCACAAGGGAGTCTAGGCAGGACTTTATAATGGTAGCATCTCCCTGTAATTGCCCCGTAGATTTGTTCCTCTATGTCCTTCTCACTATTTAGCAGCCTATAGCCTACACCATGCAATGTAATTAGACCCTTTTTGTTCTTTAAATCTAGCTAAATTGATTGCATCCTTGAACCGTCTGGAGTATCCACTTTCTCCAGCACAGCAATGCACTAATGATCCCCTTAACCAATACTGCCACCGCTCCTCCTTTTCCTACCTTTCCTATCTTTTATGGACACCTTCTACCCAGGAACAATTAACACCCAGTCCTGTCCTTCTTTCAATCAGGTTTCTGCTTTCACCGCAGCAATCTTTACCTGTAACACCTCCACCATTTTATTTACTATATCTCATGCATTTACACACATGTATATTCATTCTGATTTAGAATTCATCACTTTCTCCATTGCTCCAACTTTGTCTGTTTACTTTCTATTCTCACTGCTGGTGGTGTCCGTCTCTCTGACTATTTTGTGATCACTGGAGCTCTTCTCTAATGTTCTCCCTTTTGTTCTCACGCATGTCCCAAACACCTTAAAGCCTTTCTGATAGTGCTAGCAAAGTGTCGCACAAGAATCTCGGTGCCAGCTTTGTTCAGATGCAACGCCTCCGACTTATACAGGTGCCAACTTTCCCAGAGCCAGTCCTAGTATCCCAGGAATCTGGAGCCCAACCCCACCTGCCCCAAAAACTGTGCCATCTTTCCAGCCACGCTCTCATCTGCCTTTTCTTTCTATTTCTGTACACACTTGTATGTGGCACCATGAATAATCTGGAGATTACTATTTTAGAAGATGTTCTTGTTAATTCTATATGTTTGGCTTTTGAAGTTCTGATTGCAGGACCACATCCCCACGCCGACCCAAGTCATTGGTCCCAATGTGGACCATAGCCTTGTGTTGTTAGCCCACTCCCAGCTGAATGGCTTGTAGCTGCTCTCTGATACCTTTGACCCTGGCACCAGGGAGACAAGACACCATCCTGAACTCATGTTGACGGCCGCAGAAACTCCAGTCTGTTTCCCTAACAAATGAATCCCTGATCACTGTAGCTCCTCCAGAATTCTTCCTCTCCTCTTGTATATCCATGCGATACATTGAACTATAAATGTGGTTCTGACTGCACCTCTTTGAGGAGCCAACACCCTCACCAACTCCCAAAATGGTAAGTCAATTTGTGAGCAGGTAATTTGCTCAGAGGTAGGAGTCAGAGAGGAGGAACACAATTAACTAGCGAGACATAAAAGATGGTCCCCCTAAATATCTAGACTGGGGCCTCTGTGTTTTACCATACAACTTTGTTGAGGGAATAAAGGGTGGTATATCCAAGCTGTAGATTGCCTTAAATTAGGAAACATAGAATGTTGCGTAAACAGGAGCAGGAAATAATTAAGTCAGACAGACTGAGTGAGATTGATACCGTTGGCAAAATCCCCTTCCATCAAAACAAAATCTTTCTTCAAAACAACCTTGAAATTAAAAATCTGGATTTCATCTAAAAGATAAACTTACAGCTCTTGGAAACTGGCCTGAAAGATTATTTTAAACATCTGGGCAACAGCTTCTGAGCAGACCAATTATCTCATAATATGGATTTTTGGTGCTTTAATGTCTACGGACATCTGACATTGTTCCAAGTGAGAACGTTTCATGTTGCAACCAACCCCAGGTTTGCTCCCAGATTCTTGATACTATCTGGGGAAGGCTGTACAATGCTGACACACTGTACAGCAATCCAGTCAGTCCAGATTCCCATCTCCAGGCTAATAGCTATGCAAGATTATATCCCTGATATAATATATCGAAAAACTGGAGAAACTCGACAGGCCTGGCAGCATCTGCAAAGAGAAGAACAAAGTTAACGTTTAGATTCTGAGATGACTTTTCTTCAGCCCATTCATTTCCTCTTAAAATGATTCATTGTCTCTGGTGTAAGTAGGTTACAGTAGTCACTGTGTAAACACTCCCCCACAAGATGCCTTTAAGTCATCAGTTAGATGTGACTAAACTGTTAGGTTTATTTTCACACAGGTGTAGACCAGGGAGATGCAGGGAGGATGTTCCTGATGGTGGGGGAATCCAGAACCAGGGGTCACGGTCTAAGGATTCAGGATAAACCACTGAGGACTGAGATGACGAGAAATGTCTTCACCCAGAGTGATGAGACTGTGGAATTTCCTACCACAGAAAGCAGTAAAGGCCAAAACGGTGCATGATTTCGAGAAGGAGTTAGATACTGAGCTAAAGAGAGCAAAGGATATGGAGAAATGCAGGGGGCTGAATGTTGAGGAGGGAGGTGAGGTAGTGTGACAGAGAGGGAGCAGGTTGTGTGTGGGGTGGGGCGGAATCGGGGAATGGTGTCTGCTAGTGGTGGCCAGGTCAGTTCCAGTGGAGCGGAAAGGTGGTTCAGGTCAGGGTCTGAGGGGTGTAATTGGTCTGGGGTAACAGTATTTGGGGCTGTGTGAGATAAGTTTGCGGTCAGTTTAATAGTTACACTGGAGTTGGGCTGTGTATTTAGTAGCTGCTGTTTTGATGGATATCCACTGAGTAGTTTGTTATTCTGAGAATGGCAAGTGGTCATTTGGCATGGAATAAAATGAGGGAAACATGATGGGGCGGGGTAGGGAGTTAATGAAATGCATTTGGTTGGATATGGTGGAAAAACCAACTGGTGGGAATCCCTTCACAAAACTCAGTACATCTCACATTTAGCCAATACAATGCAAGATTCAGTCTAATGATGGTGTGGAGGTGCCGGTGTTGGACTGGGATGGACAAGGTTAAAGATCACACAACACCAGGTTATAGTCCAACAGGTTTATTGGAAAACACTAACTTTCAAGCATTGCTCCTTCATCAGGTCCAGTGAGAGAGGCATCAAGACACAAAATTTATAAGTAAAAGATCAAGAGATCATTCAACTGATGTGAATGTACTGAACAAACCTAAAATGACTGGCTGGCTCCCTCCTGTTAAATCTTTAATCAGTTAGAAAGGAGATGCAGGTTTCAATTGATTAAAATGCAAATCCCAGAATTTCTTTCAAGTCACTGCCCTCAGATAACTAAGGGTTTTAACAGTGTATACAAAAGTGACATCTCAGGTCAGACAATGCATTTTTGGTGTGAGGCCTTATTTCTAATCAGCCTTTTAGAATGTATCATGTAACTGGGAATAATCGGGGATTTTCAGTCAGCATGTAGTTTGTGTTTTTCTTAATTTGGGATAAACCTTTCTTTTATATTCATTCATGGGATGTGAGCATCACTTTGTTGTCCCATCCTGTTAGCCCAGAAGCCGGTTAAGTGAAAACCATATTGCTAAGAGTCTGAAGTCTCGTATAGACCAGAACTAGGCAAATACGACAGATAACCTGCTCTGAAGGATCTAAATATACAACAATCAACAGTAATTATCATTTGTCTAAATTTTAATTCCAGAGAAAGACACAATTTAAATTTCACCATCTTACCACAGTAGTATTTGAACTCACATCCCAGTACATTAAAGTTTAATAGCTCAGTTATATTACTAAACCTCATGACCTCCCTTCAACTACTCAGAGCAATCCAATTTTTAAAACATTGGAACAACTATAACATCTAACCAACATAAAGTCTGCTGCACATCACAGAATCGCAGAATTATTACTGTGTAGAAAGAGGGTATTTTGCCTGTGTTCCCACATACCTGCTTACCATTGCTATCCAAAAATACATCCAATGTCCTCTTGAATGCCTTAATTATACTTGCCTGCACCTCATTTCCAGGCAGTACTCTGAGACAAAAGTGCTATACACAGAGGCACCAAGACTTATGGCAGAATATCAAAAGGGCAGAAGGAGGAAGCAGGAACAGCTAAATCAGTCCCCACGAGGACCCTAAACTCTACGTGAGTACGGGAGTTCAAATGGCTTTTGTTCAAAACTCGAAACACCCTGCAATGTTTTGAAGACATATCCTAGACATTCCCTTTACCCTGTATCTCTCAGAGGGTAATGGTTCACATTACCAATATTTCTTTGATGCAAAGTATTCAAATTTGTCAGGTACCTTGGCATGAATTGCTTACTAAGTATTAATTTTTTAAAGCTTCCAAGTGGTATTCCACTCTTGGATTTCCAGGATAGTTTTCAATTTTGTGTGAAGGCTGGCTTTAAGCATAGTACTTCTGTCTTGGGACAGAGACCGCAGCATAAAATCCACCTTCATACCCCAATGCATTCTGAGTGGCAGGATTTGCATTTCTTAAGCTCATGTTGTGGTTTTTTTTATTGAAATGTGACCTGGATTGTTTGAGTTTCTTTAATTCTTCCTCTTCACAATATTGGTTGAGTGATAGGAAATGGAGGAAAGGTTAATGGATATTTTTCAGGCTGGAGGGAGGTTTGTAGTGGAGTTCCCCAGGTGTCGGAATTGGGTCCTTTGGTTTTCATGATAAATATTAATGATCTGGATCTTGGTGTGCAGGGACCAATTTAAAAGCTTGAGGATGGCACGAAGCTTGAAGGAACTGTAAACCATGAGGACAGTGTGGAACTCCAAAAGGGCATCAACAAGTTAGTGGAGTGGGCGGATAGATGGCAGAAGGGGATCAATCTTCGGAGAAAAGCATTTTTGCTCAGGGCGTAGTAAGAGTATGGAATGAACTTCCTGGAAATGAGGTGGAGGTGTGTTCAATTGTGACACTTAAGGGTACTGGAT
The DNA here is from genome assembly GCF_021869965.1 of Rhincodon typus. Classification (NCBI taxonomy): domain Eukaryota; kingdom Metazoa; phylum Chordata; class Chondrichthyes; order Orectolobiformes; family Rhincodontidae; genus Rhincodon; species Rhincodon typus. The sequence continues at coordinate 112,946,307 of NC_063335.1, read as the reverse complement.
AATTACTTCGATAGAAATAAAGTGCTAGGGAATGGAAAAAGCAGGAGAATGGTGCTTCTTTGAAGATCTGCTATGGCCACGATGGGCTGAATGGCCTCCTCCTTTGCCTTATGTTTTCTGTGATTCTATGACTTCTTTTAATCAGATATTATTAATTATATGGCTGTTAGATTTGATTGCTAAGTAGGAAGTAAAAGCTAAAGTTGCCATTGTCCCACTCCCTCATTAGAGAGAGATGACTAATGGTGGTATAACCTGAGGATCACCATGCCTCAGGTGAGGAGAGAGAAGGAGGGATCTCCATGGTAACCTCAGCCAATGACAGAATTGCATCAATGTTGGTTGCATCATTCTGCACTGCAGACCAACCCTCCAGCTAACTGACCCCTATTTTGTGACAGGTTAAGCAAAATAATTTGATTTGCTGCACAAGTTAAGTCATTGGCTAATGAGAATGTCAGGTTGCTTCATCCTAAAGCATCCATAATTTGCAAAGCTGTGGTGTCATTGAATGAGACCATGAAGAGGGATGTGCAGATCATGCATTTGCCAACACTTTGAAAGAGTAACCCAATTATTTCTGCACCTCTGTCTTTTCTCAATTATCTGCAAATGTATCCCATTCAAATATTAATCCAATTCCCTTTTGAAAAAATACTGTTGAATCCCCTTCCACTGCTGTTTAAGAGAAAACATTCCAGATCATAATAGCTCACTGCATAGATGAAATAAATAACTCATCTCCCTTCTCTGATTCTCTTTCCAATTAGCTTAATTCTACACTTTCCCATTCCTAACAGCTCTCTACTTTTTAACTGTATCCTAACTTTTCATGACGTTGAAATCAGTTTTTTTTTTGTAATTATTACTTCAATTTACCACCACCAAGGTCAAAATCATTGATAATCTGATAAAATTGAAGTTTGATCCCCTAGGTACTTGTGACGGCAAAGAAAATCAATACAGGCTTTTGAAATAGCATTTCATGTGTTATGATGGGAATAAACCTGCCTTAAACCATAAAATTAAACAGTAAAATAAATGGATATGTTTTAAGCCAACATGACAATTGAGATTTTCACACTTGTATATCAGAATGCAGGCACAGGTACCTGCCTTAGCAGTTTTGGAAGTGAATTGCATCTGTGACAAAAGTTCAAAGCTATTTAGTGGGCATTTGGAATCATTTTGCCAGTACACACTTACGTTTTCTTCATAATCTCAGTTCTGAAGTATGCAACTGACCCTGAGCCTCAATAGCCCTTTAAGGGAGAGAGTTCTGACCTTCATTCCCCTTCAGGTGAAGAATTTCTACTGGCCTGAATCATTATGTGAATAATTCGAGTATGTTTCACGCAGGGAACTAGCAAACCACTTTCCGCCTGACACGTTGCTTTGGAACAACGCAATTTATTAACAGTGAGGCTACTCCTATACTTAATGAACATGTTCCAGGGAACCATATAGGCAGTTAAAGAGTCACCTAAGTTGCTGGTAACAATTCCAGATCACTGTGCTAGCAGGTCAGTATGGAAACCTCTGATTTTAAAGGCACTACAGCTAAAATAATGCGTTGAGCAATTAATTTTCACAGGGACCTATGTGTGTGCTACAGGTCTGTATTTGTAGAACCGCAAGGCAAGTTACACACAGGTTCACATGTGGTAGAGCCGAATAATTATTGAGAAAGAAATATACAGAGCAGCGAGGAGACAGTAAGGACTGCAGACGCTGGGAGCCAGAGTCAATAGATGTGAAGCTGGAAAAGCACAGTGGGTCGGACAGCATCTGAGGAGCAAGAAAGTCAAAGTTTCAGGCCGAAACCATTCTGTCTGAGCTGCTTTACTTTTCCAGGTTTACATATGCAGAGGGGGGAATGTGGACCTAGAAGGAAAGGGAAAGTGGATCACAGGAACAGTAGATGGCTTGTATTTTACAAATTTCAACCTGCATCATGTTGGCACGTGTAATGCTTGCTACATAAACTGTTCAGAATGTTCTGACATAACTCTCGAGCAGATGGGACTTGAACCCAAGCTTTCCTGGCTCAGAGGACTATCACTGCACAACAAGAGCCCTTTCAAACCTCAATCTGTATTGAAGTATTTCCTGCAGACTGGTAGATAGCAAATGGATATCTAATATTCAAAAAAGTGACGGTACAAAATGGGTTAGCTGTAGACATATTCTTGGCTAATATTAAGGGAAAATTCTAAACAGCGCAGTTAATTAATATGAAAAGAGCATAGGAAACAATTGGTATGGCTTTAAATGCTAGCTCATCGTGATCTTAAGAATCCTTCAAGGAGCTAATTAAGTAAGTGAACAAGGATGAATCAGTGAATGTGATCAACATTTTTCCTCATGTGAGATGAATAGAGAATTGGCTCAACCATTGAAGGTAGACTGCTTTTTGCAAATAGAACAGTCTCTTTGTTACAGATAATGATAGTCCACAGGGATTTGTTCTGGGCTCCTGATTGTTCAAGAAGTTGTAACTGGTACTGGTGAGTGATTATTTTTCTGAAAGACTTTGACAAATCGTGTGGACTGATTTGCGATATGAGAGATGGATTGGATTTTTTTTTGTATTGTTGTTTCATGTGATGTGTTTGTTGCTGAATAAGTTAGCATTTATTACCTATCCCTAACTACCCTTGGATTGCATGCCTTGCTAGGCCACTTCAGAGGACCCAGAATTTATCTTATCAGACATTTACAGCTTTACACAACAGTCATTATGAGTAGGGTGGTCTTGTCTTTTAATTTGTTTTGAATGATGGCTTCATTGGCCAGGCCAGCATTTATTGCCCATCCCTAATTGGAATTAGAATTTAACTTTGCTGTCACACGAGTATGTGAAAAGTTTACAAGTCGCCAATTACAGCTCCATCTTAGTTACAAAGGGACCCAGGTACAGGTTCTAAAGTACAAACCTTAGGGAAAAACAAATTAGAAAAATAAAATCAAAAGTCCAGCATTACAGACCATAGGAATAAAGTAGAAAATATAAAAACAAAAAGCTTAGAATCATAGTCCTTACAACCCACACCAGCACCTAGCATCTGGCCATGCTGGATCTTGACTCCAGATGACAGCAGGCTTTACCTCGAGGCTCTCGAGACTGGGAGATCTCTCTGGAATCACCTCGAAGCCAGAGGTTCAAGCTGAGGCCATGCTGTGCCTCAGAGGACAGTTAAGAATCAACCACATTGCTACGGGTGTGGAGTCACATGCAGGTCAAACCAGGTAAATTTGGCAGATTTCCATTTCTGACAAGGGCTTTACCAAACCTTTTGGGTTTTAATGGCAGCAGTTTGATGGTTACAATGAGGCCAGCTTATTTTTTTTTAATTCTCGATTTTATTGAAATTAAACTTTGTCAGCTGCCTTTGTAGGATTTGAACCCAAGTGTTCAGAGCATTAGTCTGGGTTTAACCTAGCCCAATGACATTATGATATGTCACCACCTCCTACAGTTAAAGTGTGGGGAATAGCAGAAAGGAAGAGGAAAACACATGGAGAACATGGAAAGGTCCCATTTTTCATCAATTCCCCATGTCAGTGGTAGGCCCAAAGTTTCAATTTACGAGGTAAAGTCACTATAGCCCTACACTGTCTTCAGAAAGACAGAGACAACTGGTGGTGGATCAACCTGAGGGTCACTGTACTTCTGGGAGAGGTTGAAAAGGAGGAATCTTCATTGTTATCTCAACTAGTGTGGGAATTCAACCCTTGCAGTTAGCATCACTCCAAATTGACAAACCATGGCCATCAAGCTGAGCTAAGTCAAACCCCAATAATGAATATCTAAAGGAAGACAATTTTGCATTTATATGTGACTTTTTACAAATTCAGGTCATCCTAAAATGCAACAAGCAGCCAATATAGTACTTCTGAAGTATAGTCACCGTTATAGTGTCAGTAACGTACTATGCATGTTTGTACAGAGCAACATTACACAGAAGATGATGATCAAATAATGTATTTAATTGATTTTGGTTGACATAATTGAATTTTGGCCAGACAGCTGGGGACCTTCCTTGATCTTTTACAAAACTGGGCTCCTGGTTGATAGTAAGGAGGAAAGCTGTCGACTGCAGGGGCATATCAATGGACTGGTCACATAGGCAGCTGTGACAATGCTGTCACTTCAAGAGATAACAACGTGTAGAGCTGGATGAACACAGCAGGTCCAAGCAGCATCATAGGAGCAGAAAGGCTGACGTTTCGGGCCTAGACCCTTCTTCAGAAATGGGGAGGGGAAGGGGGTTCTGAAATAAATAGGGAGAGAGG
>NC_063335.1:112921291-112941611 GCF_021869965.1 Rhincodon typus | reverse complement strand
CTCATCCCGCCCCCTTGACCTGTCCGTCCTCCCTGGACTGACCTATCTCCTCCCTACCTCCCCACCTACACTCACCTTTACTGGCTCCATCCCCGCCTCTTTGACCTGTCTGTCTCCTCTCCACCTACCTTCTCCGCTATCCATCTTCTATCCGCCTCCCCCTCTCTCCCTATTTATTTCAGAACCCCCTTTCCCTCCCCAATTTCTGAAGAAGGGTCTAGGCCCGCAATGTCAGCCTTCCTGCTCCTCTGTTGCTGCTTGGCCTGCTGTGTTCATCCAGCTCTACACCTTGTTATCTCAGATTCTCCAGCATCTGCAGTTCCTACTATCTCTGTCACTTCAAGAGTTTATTTTGTCCTTTAATTTTGAAAAGAGGTTGTAAGGCAAAGGCACTGAACTGTCTACTGAGGAGAATTTGAGTAAATAGCTTGGCAAGCCTTGGTTTTTTTTTTAACAGCTTAAATGGGTATGGCCAGCTCTCTCTCTGGGTTTTGTTTCTTTTTAGTAACATCAGAAACCTTTGGGGTCTCAAAAGATTTGGAAGCTTCAGTGAATGTCTCCTTGTTGCTACTTTCTCTGAATTTTCTCTTGATGCTTTTCCCTCCTGGATTGGAGAACTGCATGTGAGAATCTGTGTCTGAATTTGCCTTTTTGCCAAGGGGTGTGTTTATGGGATGTTACTAAATTGAAACAGCTAATTAGTAATAGTCACTGTATCTATTATATGGTTAAGTTTTCCAATAGTTAAGTTATTCTAAATTCCTCTTTCTTTTGTTTGTATTTTAACTATAGTGTGTAAATAAATTGCGTTTTGCTTGATGTTGAGTAGTTTGACCAGACACTTTGCATCTGGCACCTTAAAAATAAGAAAAAACGTTAGGGTCTTAAAATAAATTGAGGGGGCTGGTCTGTCCATAACACATCAAAGTGGCAAATGGAATTCAATCTGGAGAAGTGTGAGGGTGATGTGTTTGAAGAGCTTTTACAAGGTGACAGAATTAACAATAAGTGGGAGGATAGTGACAGCTGCTGAAGAAGTCAGGGTCCTCAGTAGTGAATGTCCAGAGGTCTCTGAAGGTAACAGGATAGGTTGATTAGGTGATTAAGAAGGCAAATGGATTTTTTTTCCCTTTATTAGCCTACGTAAAGAATATAAGAGTAATGAGGTTGCACTAGAACCGTATACCTCATTAGTTAGATTACAATCTGAGCACTGTGTGTTGTTCTGGTCACCTCATTCCAGGAAGGATGTGATTGCACTAGAGAGGGGATACAGGAGTCTACTCTGGATGTTGAAGGACTGGAGACGTACAGTTCTCAGGGAAGACTCAACAGACTGAGGATTTTCTCCTTGGAACAGATAAGGCTGAAGGGAGATTTGACTGATGTGTACAAAACAGTGAGGGGCCTGGAGAGAGTGGACAGGAAGAAATTCTTTCCCTTTCAAGAAGGTTGAGTGACTTAGAAACAGAGGTTTAAAAGTAACTGGTAGAAGTATTAGTGAGGAGATGAAGAAGCATATTTTCACCCAGAGGGTGGCCAGGGTTTGGAACGCACTGCCCGTAAAGATAGTTGATGCGAAGCCCTCAAATCATTTAAATGGTGTCTGGATATAAGCCAGAGATCCTGTTACATCCGGGGCTACAGACCAAGTACTAGGAAGTGGGATAAAATGGGATGGTTTGTCTTTCAGTTACACAGCTACAATGGCGGAATAACCCCCTTCTGTGCCACAAATATTTCTATATTTCTGAACATTTGGAGAGGAGGAATGGGCATGGATATGGGAGAGGATGCGGGAGAGGCAGTAATTAATTGTTCCGTAGTGTTGTATGAGGCAGTTGCTGCCCGAAAGGGTGAACAGACATCAAGGATATAAAGGACTATTCCTCCGAGGAGTTAATCAACATTATCAAGTGTTCAGTTTGAGTTGTCCTAATGCTTAAGATCCTGTTGCTAACAAGAAAATGTATTCACTCTTAAGCTGAGCCTGATGTCCCATAAGACACAATTACTTATCTTTGATAAAACGTAACCAGTTAATCAATACTATGTAATAAACCTTTGTGGTTTGTTGAGATTGACCTTCTCTTCTGCCAAAGACTAAGTGTGTGCAACCTTCCCCAAATGGTGTCTATAGTTTAAACTGACACCAATCAGAAGGATTGGTGGCAATGACCTTACCCAAGGTAGCTATCTGCACGCTGCGCTGGATTCTGCAAAGGCTATGGGCACTGAAACATTCAGACAATAGGACTGAAAACCTGTGCTCCAGTACTTGCCACTTCACTATCCAAGCTCTTCCAGTACAGTTCAATACTGGTATCTACCGACAATGTGGAAAATTGCCCAGGTATGTCCTCTGCACAAAAAGCAGGACAAATCCAACCCAGCCAATTACTGCCCAATCAGTCTGTGCTCAATCATCAGTAAAGTGATGGAAGGTGTCAGTAACAGCGCTATCAAGCAGCACCTGCTCAGCAATAACCTGCCCATTGACGCCCAGTTTGTGTTCCACCAGGGCCACTCAGCTCCTGACCTTATTACAGCCTTGGTTCAAACATGGACAAAAGGGCTGAATTTCAGAGGTGAGGTGAGAGTGACAGCCCTTGACATTGACTACGTGTGGCATCAAGGAGACTGAGCAAAACTGGAATCATTCGGAATCGGAGGTAAACTCTCCGACCGTTAGAGTCATATATGGCACATAGGAAGATGGTTGTGGATATTGGAGGTCAACTCCAGGACATCTCTGCTGGAGTTCCTCAGGGTAGTGTCTTAGACCCAACCATCTTCAGCTGCTTCATCAATGACCTTCTGTCCACCATAAGGTCAGAAGTGGGGATGTTCGCCGATGATTGCACAATGTTCAGCACCATTTGTGACTCCTCAGATGCTGAAGCAGTCCACAGCCAAATGACCATAAGATCATAAGATTTCGGAGCAGAATAAGGCCATTCAGCCATCGAGTCTGCTCCACTTTTCAATCATGGGTGACATCTTTTTCAAGCCCATTCTCCTGCCTTCTCCTGTAATCCTCAATTTCTTTACCAATTAAAAACCTATCAATCACTATGTTAAATACTGTCAGTGACTTGGCTCCCACAACCCTCTGCAGCAATGAGTTCCATAGATTAACCACTCTCTGGCTGAAGAAATTCCTCCTCAGCTCAGCTCTAAAGGATTGCCCCTTAACGCTGAGGCTGAGTCCACAGGTCCTAGTCTCTCCTTCTAGTGGATACATCTTCTCCATGTCCACTCAATCCAGCCCTCTCAGTATTCTGTAAGTTCCAATCAGATTCCCCTTAATTCTTCTAAACTTGATCGAGTACAGACCCAGAGTTTTCAACTGCTCCTCATATGATGAGCCCTTCATCCCCAGGAACATTCTTGTAAACATCCTCTCGACCCTCTCAAATGCCAACACATCCTTCCTTAGGTACGGGGCCCGAAACTGCTCACAATATTGCAAATGCGGTCTGACCAGAGCCTTGTGCAGCCTCAGCGGTACATTTCTTGTTGCATTCTAGCCCTATCAAAATGACTGGCAACATTACATTAGCCTTCCTAACTGCCAACTGAGCCTATGTGTTAACCATCAGAGAATCCTGAAGTAGGACTCCCAATTCCCATTGTGCTTCAGATTTCTGCATTTTCCAGTCCTCTACACAAGACACGGACAATATCCAGACATTGGCTGAAAAGTGGCCAGTAACATATTTGCCACACAAAATCTATTGAATGACCATCTCCAATGAGAGACAATCTAATCACCAGCCTTGATTATCATTACCAAACCCACACTGTCAACATCCTAGGGGTTACCATTGATAACATTGATGAGCAGCAACTGGACTAGCCATGTAAGTATGATGGCTACAAGAGAAGATCAGAGGTTAGGAATAGTGTGGGAAGTAACTCACCTCCTGACTCCCCTAAGCTTCATCAACTCCCTTCACAACTGCCATTCAGTTGCAGCAGTGTGTACTATCTACTAGGGATGCACTGCAGAAATTCACCAAAGATCCTCAGTCGGCACCTTCTAAAGCACGGTGATTACCCGTTCAGAGATGGTACGATGTGTCTTTGAAGCAGGCGAACCCCAGCCTCCTGGCTCAGACATTGGGACACTACCACTGCATCACAAGAGCCCATGGCATAGTTTGTACTGTATTTTCAGGACAAATTAAGAAGTTATTTAGCTATCAGTTCACAGCTTATAAAGTCATTCAGTAATAAAGGTTTTCAGGAGATGATCAGTCCTGCTCATGATCAATATTTTGAATCACCCTGATCAGATGGTTATCACCTCAGGAGTTTGTAGGTCTAGACTCCAGGCCTTCTGGCTGAAAAGTAGGGACACTACCATTGCATCACAGGGGCCCAAGACCTCATATCTATTTTTGTTTAAATCAAGTGGCAGATAGAGTTTCATTTGGATAAATGCGAGGTAGTGCATTTTGGTAAAACAAACAAGGGCAGGACTTATACTACTAAAAGTAGGGCCTTGGGTGGTGTTCTAGACAGAACAGGGGTTTAGGTACATAGTTCTTTGAATTTTGTGTCACAGATGGACATGGTGCTTAGGAAGGCACGCTTGCCTTCATTGCTCAGACCTTGGAATAAAGGAGTTAGGATGTCACGTTGAGGCTGTAGAGGACATTGGTGAGGCCTCTTCTGGAGTACTGTGTCCAGTTCTGATCGCCCCTATTATAGGAAGGATATTATTAAGCTGGAGAGGGTTCAGAAGAGATTTACAAGGATGTTGCCAGAAATGGAGGGTTTCAGTTATAAGGATAGGCTGGGACCTTTTTCACTGGAGCGTAGGAGGTTGAAGGGTGACCAAATAGAGGTTTATAAAATCATGAAGGGCATAGATAAGGTGAATGGCAGGTGTCTATTCCCTCGGGTGGAAGATTTCAAGACCAGGGAGCATGTTTTTCAGGTGAGAGGAGAAATATTTAAAAAGGACATGACGGGGAAACTTTTTATATAGAGAGTGGTTCATGTGTGGACTGAACTTCCAGAGGATGTGGTAGAGTTGGGTGCAGTTGCAAAGTTTGAAAGACATTTAGATTAAGTACATGAACAGGAAATGTTTGGAAGGATATGGGCCAAGCACAGGCAGTTGGGACTAGTTTAATTAGGGATATCTGGTCGGCATGGAATGGTTAGACCGAAGGCTCTGTTTTTGTGCTGTATGACTCTACGACACTATAACCTGCTGAGACATGGTATAACACACCTCTGGGGTAGATGGGATTTGAAACCAGATCTCCTGGTTCAGAAGTAGGGACACTACCACTGTACCACAGAGCCCCTTGACCTAGTTTGTATTGTGTGTTTTTTGTTTCTTTCCTCCCGTGTGCTCAACTTATTCTGAGATATTATAGCACACCTCTGGAGAAGTGGGTACTTTAACTCAGGCCCCTTAGTCCAGAGGGAGAGACACTACCGCAGCACCACAAGAACACCTATAACTTAGTTTGTACCTTTTTTTTCTTTTTATATATCTGCAAGTGCTATCAGACACAAATGAATGACTTCATTTATTTTTAATTCGTTTATTCATTCACGGGATAAGGGCGTCACTGTCTCGGCAGCATTTATGGTCCATCCCTAATTGCCCAGAGGGCAGTTAAGAGTCAACCACGTTGCTGTGGATCTGGAATCACATGTAGGCCAGACCAGGTAAGGATGGCAGTTTCCCCCCTAAACGACATTAGTGAACCAGATGGGTTTTTCCAACAATCAACAATGGATTCATGGTCATCATTAGATTCTTAATTCCAGATGTTTATTGAATTCAAATGCCATCATCTGCCATAGTGGGATTCGAACCTGGGTCCCCAGAACATTACCTGGGTCTCTAGATTAACAGTCCAGCATTAATATCACTAGGCCACTGCCTCCCCCTGTCTTACTCACTACCAAATGATTAACCCCCACTAGTATGACCTAGTTTATATAGTTTTTCTCTCTTTCTGTACTCCACACCCACCTATCATTTACTCCTTCCTCCACACCATCTTCAGCATGCAATTGGTTTCTGAAGAAGGGTCTCTGGACCTGAAATGTTAACTCTGCTTTCTCTCTCCTCAGATGCTGCCAGTTTTACCAGCAATTTCTGGTTTTGTTTTTGATTTCCAGCATCCGTGATTCTTTGATCGTTATTGTTTGTTGATGAGTGAGGCGAAGAGTGTATGGTCAGGGAGGTATTCAGCAAGGTGGATCGATTGTAAAAAGGATTTTGAGAGCCAGGAGAAGGAGCATCAAGCATCCACCTGCACGATACCTGAACTGAGAAGTTGTATGCTTGTATCAGGACAGATATTGTCCTAGGAAGGAAAGGCCAAAAAAATTGGGTTGTTTAGCTGATGAGAAGGTTTGATAAAGTAAATTTAGCGAAAATGCTTCCGCTTATTTCTAAAGCCATAAAGCCACTAATAAACCCATTCATGGATTCTGGAAAACCTTTGTTCACCTGAAGGTGCCTGTACCATCAGAGAGCAGTTGAGCACAAGGTTTCATTTCAAAAACCATGATCTCAGATGCAAGATAATTAGAACTGCAGATGCTGGAGTCAGAGATAACACAGTGTGGAGCTGGAGGAACACAACAGGCCAGGCAGCATCAGAGGAGCAGGAAAGCTGATGTTTTGGGTCGGGACCCTTCTTCAGAAATGGCCTGCTGTGTTCCTCCAACTCCACGCTGTGTTATCTTAGATGTGAGTCTGGCTAATGATTACTGGGTGGGAATGATCCCCATGCTGCTATTTGCTTCAGACTTGGACAACCTACAGAAAGCACATTGAAGAACCATCTCGCATGTTTACATTCACCGCTCAGACCTATAGGAGTTGGGATGTTATTGTTGAGGTTGTACAGGACATTGGTGAGTACTGTGTCCAGTTCTGGTTGCCCAGTTGTAGGAAGGATATTATCACGCTGGAGTGGGTTCAGAAAAGATTTACCAGGATGTTGCAGGGCATGGAAGGTTTGAGTTATAAGGAGAGGCTGGATAAGCTGGGACTTTTTTCACTGGAACATTGAGGAGTGATCTCATGAAAGTTTATAAAATCATGAGGGGTACGGATAAGGTGAATGGCAGTTGTCTTTTTCTTTAGGATGGGGAATTTCAAAACTAGCAGGCATATTTTTAAGGTGAGAGGTGAAAGATTTTTAAAAAATCATGAGGGGCAACTTGTTTACACAGACAGTTTGTGTGTGGAATGAACATCCAGAGGAAGTGGTGGATGCAGGTACAGTCACAAAAGTTAAAAGACATTTGGATACGTCCCTGAAGAAGAAATGTTTGGAGGGATATGGACCAAGTGCAAGCAGGTAGGACTAGTTTAGTTTGGGATTATGGTCAGCATGGACTGGTTGGACTGAAGGGTCTGTTTCCGTGCTGTATGACTCAATAACTCTATGACTCTACGGTGCCTTACAAGATCCTCCAAATCCAGTGGCAAGAGGGTGGTCCAACAGGAGTGTCCAGTCCCAAGCCAACACACCCAGCATTGAGCAGCTCATCACTGCAAAGCGGGTTTGCTGGGCAAAGTGTAAGTTTGTGGCTGAAACCAGATTCCTGAAGAGATTGCTATGTTCAGAACTCAGTCACGACAGGAATGAATGATCCAGCAGATTTCAATCTGAGAGTGAAGCACCTGGAACTAATGCAAACAGTCATTTGCGTTCTCCCTTGTGACTTTCTCCAGCAAACCTGCTGAATGATTCATTGCAGACTTATGAGCATACCCTCCATCCCTCCCAACAAAAATGTACGATTCACATTGATAGATCAGCAGAGTAGATGAATAATTAAATATTCCCTCACTCCCTGTCGCTAACACTCAAGGCAACACTGAGCAATTCTCTCCACACAAAACTGCACAAAACAAGCATCTTTACGTGGGAAGCAAAGCTGCAGGACTCTTTTGAGTCTTAATATTTTCTCCATGTTTGTAGTGTTCTGGGCTGACCACAAGCAAAGTTCCCTAAAATCACAATTAAACAGGTGCCAATTTAAGACTAAGATGAAGAGGAACTCTTTCTCTCAGAAAGCTGCCAGACTTTGGAACTCCATGCCACAGAGAGCTGTGGGGCAGAGACTTTGTGTACATTTAAGGCTGAGAGAGATTCTTGATCAGTCGGGAATTACGGGCTATGGGAAAAGGGCAGGAAAGCGGCCGTGAGGAATGTTGGATCAGCCATGAACCTAATGAATAGCAGAGGAGGCTTGAGGGGCCGAATGGCTTACTCCTGTTCCTATTTCTTACGGTCTTACAGTTTTATGATCTTAATTCATTATGTTTCCAGGTGGGATACCCTAAACTGTTAAGACCCCAGGTGAAGAGGAGTAAACTGACTCCCCTTCCTTATTCAGCCGCCCCCTCAGTTGCAACAAGATTAATTTAGAAAAATCCCTTCCCTCCTTTCTTCCAAACCCAAAAGAAGTTGTGTTTTAAAAGGAACCAGTTTAACCAGGTTCAAATTAATAAAAGGAGTGAGTTTATTAATTATTAGAAGCAAGTGGAAAAAGAAATATAGAAAATCGGAACAGGAGTAGGCCATTTGGCTCTTCAAGGCTGCTCTGTCATTCAATATGATCGTGGTTGATCTTCCAATTTAGTCTCTTGTTCCCACTTTCTCCCCATACCCTTTGATTTCTTTAGCCCTAAGAACTCCTTCTTGAAAACATTCAATGTTTTGGCCTCAACCAATTTCTGTGGCAGAGAATTCCACAGACTCACCACTCTCTGGGTGAAGACATTTCTCATCATCTCAGTCCTAGATGGATTATCCCATTCCTAAGACTGTGATTCCTGGTCTGAGCTTCCTGCTCATCAGGAATGTCTTCCCTACATTTACCCTGTCCTGTCCTATTTGAATTTGATAGGTTTCTATGAGATTTCCTGAGTCTTCTAAACTCTAGAGAATATAGTCCTAACTGATCCAATCTCTCTTCATACATCAGTCTTGCCATCCCAGGAATCAGTCTGGTAAATCTTTATTACACTCCCTCCATCACCAGAGTATCCTTCCTCAGATAGCTACACAATTTTCCAAGGTGGTCCGACCAAATATTGATGCAACACACATACCCACAGGTTAGAAATAAGAGGTGATACCAAAACATTACTGTCAGGAAAATGTTTATGGTCAAGTTTCTGAAGTGCTTGTGAAGAGCAGATAAGAAGATGTTGCGTTCATTTCTGGATTGCAGCAATACCATTGACATTAGCAGGTGAACAATCAGTTTTGGAGGTTTTGTAAGTTGATTGACCTTCTTTTGTCTAGGCATTGGTCCCACGCAGGATTTTCATCCTCCCACCATTGAATTTACATTTGCAATCATTTTCTCTCTGTAGCAGTCCTTCTTTTAAAAAGAAAGAAGCACTATTTGGAATTACAGACCAAAAATGACTGGGTAATTTTGGCGTTCTGACTCATCCTTGTATGAAAGGCTGTAGGCCCACAATGTGCCAAATCAAAAGGATTTTACAGGCCTCCCTCATTCTGCAAGAGGCTTTAATTTCCCTCCGTATTCCTGCAAGGGATGTGGGTGCCATAGCGTTTATTACCCCTTGAACTGATTGGCTGTCTCGATCATTTCAGAGGACAGCTAAGATTGAACAACATTGCTGTGGGTCAGGAATCATATATAGGCCCGACCAGGTAAGGACTGTGTTTTAATGATAATGGTTGCGTTAGATGTACAAAATTATCTTTTGATTCCAGATCTTATTGAACTGAATCTATCATGGTAAGGTTCAAACCCATGTCCCCAGCACACCAGCTCTGTATTACGTCTTCCCTACATTTACCCTGTCCTGTCCTATTAGAATTTGGTAGGTTTCTATGAGATTTCCTGAGTCTTCTAAACTCTAGAGAATATAGTTCTAACTGATCCAATCTCTCTTCATACATCAGTCTTGCCATCCCAGGAATCAGTCTGGTAAATCGTTATTACACTCCCTCCATCACCAGAGTATCCTTCCTCAGATAGCTACACAATTTTCCAAGGTGGAAAATTCCACAATTTTCAGCGAACATGGGAGAATAGAAAATGGAATTGTTTATTATACTAGTAAAATCAAAACTACTGCACCAGACATCTTTCAGAAATCATTTGTGACTTGCTTTCCATCTTGCTTTCAAATTCTTTCCTGGCCTCACCACCTTCCTACCTCTGTAATGTCCTCCAAATCCAGTCCTGAGGAAGGGTCCCGATCTGAAACGTTGACTTCCCTGCTCCTCTGACCTGCTGAGTTCCTCCAGCTCCACACTGTATTGAAAACGACAAAGTTCACAGGTTATTCTCAATGTGAAAGCGTGACTTCGTCTCCACAAGGACTGTGCGATGGTCGCTCTTACCGATACTGTCATGGACAGATGCATTTCCATGTGATATCAAGAAACAGTTGGAGACACTGGATACTGCAAATGCTGTAAGCCCTGACATCATTCTCAAAATATTACTGAAGTCTTGTGCTCCAGGATGAGGTCAAGTATGTGTTCTCCCTCTTGTTGGTTCCCTCACCACCTGCCGCAGACCCAGTCTAGCAGCTATGTCCTTTAGGACCCGACCAGCTCAATTAGTAGTCCTGCTGCCGAGCCGCTCTTGGTGGTGGATGTTGAAATTCCCCACCCAGAGTACATTTTGTGCCCTTGTCACCCTCAGTGCTTCCTCTAAGTGTTGTTCAATACAAAGGAGTACCGATTCATCAGCTGAGGGAGGGCGGTACATGGTAATCAACAGGAGGTTTCCTTGCCTATGCTTAACCTGAAGCAATGAGGCTTCATGGGGTCCAGAGTCAATGTTGATGACTCCCAGGACAACACCGTCCCGATTGTATATCACTGTGCTGCCACCTCTGCTGAGTCTGACCCGGACATATCCAGGGATGGTGTCTGGGACATTGTCTGTAAGTGAGCATGACTATGTCAAGCTGTTTCTTGACCAGTCTGTGAGACAGCTCGCCCAATTTTGGCGATAGTAGGAACTGCAGATGCTGGAGAATCTGAGATAACAAGGTGTAGAGCTGGATGAACCCAGCAGGCCAAGCAGCATCAGAGGAGCAGGAAGGCTGACATTTTGGGTCTAGACCCTTCTTCAGAGAGAATTTATTTTCGCTTTTCCAGCAACTTCTGTTTTTGTTCCTGATTTATAGCATCTGCTTTTGGTGGTTGAGAGTCAATCACTTTGCTGTGGGTCTGGAGTCATATGTAGGCCAGACTAGATGAGGATGCCAGGTTTCCTTCCCTGTAGGACATTAGTGAACCAGATGGGTGTTTTGGACAATCAACAATGATTTCATAGTCATCAGTAGATCCTTAATATTAGATTTTTAAAATCTGAATTCAAATCCTAGCATCTGCAATGGCAGGATTTGAACCTGGGTCCCCAAAATATTTGTCAGTGTATAAATATTTGAACACTTGATTTTTTCCATCTTGAAGTACAGGGGAAGAAGATATATGGGAACACCACCCCCTGCAAGTTTCCCTCCAAGCCATCCACCATACTTGGAAACATCCTGACTTCCTTCAGTGTCCCTGGTTCAAAATTCTGCAATTCCCTCCCTATAAGGGCATGGACTGCAGTAGTTCAAGAAGGCAGCTCACCAACATCTTCCCAAGGGCAACGAGGAACTAGCAATAAATGCTGGCCCAGCCAGCGTTCCTTTAATGGATTTGAACAAAATGCATTTTCTATGAGGAACAGCTCTCAGGGAAAGAATTGAAAAAAAAAAGTACATTCTGCAAAAAATATACGTTTAAAAAGCTGTCCTTTTTTTTCCAGCGGGTGGGAAGACGCCTCTGTTGTAGGGACTCATGTGCAGGGTGAACTGCTGTGTTTGCAGCAAGACCTGGGAGTTCTGCAGAGCGGAAACAGAGGGAATTAACACTCAGGCGAACAGGGCTGGGTACATACGAAATGGGTAAAGGACAAGTCTGGAACTGATGCTGAACTGAGAAACGGCTCCCTCTACCGCCTTCCACTGGACTGCTCTGTGTATGTGTGTGTGTGTGTGTAAAATTTAAAACCTATTTTCTTAAATCACACGGTTGCAGATGTTTAACGAAACAGGATTGGAGCAGAAAAAAAACCAACAAATTGGCGATTTAAAATAAACCATCCAGGCGTCAAGCAGTTTGCAGGAAGTGTCTGAGATTGGTCTGTGTTTCTTGTGTGTGTTGGATGGGTTTGACAGAAGAAGTTAATCCTGAGTTAGAGAGATGGGCCACGGCACGGGGCAGGCTGGAGAACGAATCAGTCACTGGGTCTGACGAGTCCCAAACTGCTCGAATAAGAACCCAGACTGCTCAGGAATTCCTTCTGTTTATAGAGAAATATTTTCGAAGTTTGGCAACTTCACAGGGAAAGCTGTGCCTCTGAAACCCAGCGTTCCCTCCCAAGGGCTTCTGGTGAGTTGTGTGTTTGACAGCCGTGTGTGCCTCAGCTGGAGATAACCAGGTCTGAGTGTGTATCAGAGAGAGAGTGTAACCCCAGCTCAGAGAGAGAGAGAGAGTCTGTAACGCCAGCTCATAAAGAGAAAGACTGTAACCCCAGCTCAGAGAGAGAGACTGTAACCCTAGCTCAGAGAGAGAGACTGTCACCCCAGCTCAGAGAGAGAGACTGTAACTCCAGCTCAGAGATACAGAGACTGTACTGCCAGCGGAGGCACACAGAGACTGTATTCCCAGCACAGGGGCTCAGAGAAATATTGGATTCCCAGCAGAGACAGAAAGACGGGATTCCCAGCACAGAGGCACAGAGAGACTCTAATCCCAGCACAGACACACAGAGAGCTGTACTCCCAACACGGAGACTGGATTCCCAGCACAGAGAGAAACTATTTTCAGCACACACAGGGAGACACTATTCCCAGCACAGACAGAGACTGTATTCCCTGTGCAAAGATACAGAGAAAGATTGTATTCCCAGCAGAGGGACAGAAGGTGACTGTATTCCTTGCACAGAGACACAGAGAGATTGTATTCCCAGCACAAGAGACAGAGAGAGACTGTATTCCCATCACATACAGAGACGGTAATCCCATTATAGACACAGAGAGAGGCTGTATTCCCACGACAGACACAGAGAGACTGTATTCCCAGCACAGAGACAGACTGTACTCCCAGCACACACACACACACAGATTGTATTCCAGTACAAACATACACACACACAAGCGCGCAGAGACTGTACTCACAGCACAGAGACAGAGACTGTACTCCCAGCACTGTAACACAGAGACTGTATTCCCAGCACAGAGACTGTACTCCCAGCACTGTAACACAGAGAGACTGTATTCCCAGCACAGAGACTGTACTCCCAGCAGAGACCTACACAAAGGTACTGTACCCCCAGCAGAGACAGAGAAGTGACAATGGCTAATAGATACTAATTCCAGGATAGTGTTCAATTAGACAGTCAGAGAGAGAGAGAGAGAGGGACTGTAAGCGTCCCATGAGCCGGGGGAGGGGAGGGATGAATGCAGCTGAGAAATAGAGAGAAGGCTGCGAGCCCAGACAGGAGAACTCCCCAGCCTCTCTCTCTCTCTCTCTCTGTGTGTGTGTGTGTGTGTGTGTATGTATACATGCGGGGGACAGTATTTGAGACACGGAATACATACATTAACCCGATCAGTTTGATGGGCCGGAGCTCGACCTGATCACCCACAGAGAGAGAGGGAGAGGGAGGAGCGAGGGAGGTAGGAAACTGTGTGTGTGTGTGTGTGTGAGAGAGAGAGGGACAGCGAAAAAGACAGAGAGTGTGCGAATCAGGGAATAAAGGGGCGGCGGAGAGAGAGAGAGGTGTGAGTGTTGGAAGGACTGCAGTAAGAGAGAGAGAGAAGGGAGAAAGACACTGGGGGAGAGAGTGGTTGTGTGAGAATTAAGGAAGAAAGAGAAAGCGGGGAGTGGGGTGGAAAGACAGAGGAGGAAGGGAGAGAAAGAAGAAAACAGTCAGGGAAGGGGGAGGGAGAGACAGAGTGTGAGAGAGGAGAAAACACAGAGTGGGGGGTGAAGAAAATAGACGGGGAAGTGGGGAGGAGAGGGATAATGTGTGAGAGAAAACAGAGGAGGAGGAGAGGGAGAGAGTAGAAAATAGGGAAGAAGAGAGTGTGTGGCAGAGGAGAAAATAGAGGAGGGGAGACAGAAGAGGAGAAAATAACCAGGGAAGGGGGTAAGGGGAGAGAGAGAGGAGAAAATAGACAAGATAAGGGGAGGAGAGAGAGAGTATGTGAAAGAGAGGAAATACGGAGTCGGAGAGGAGAGAGAGAGAGTGTGTGAGAGTGGAAGAGAATATAAGGAAGCGGGGAGGAGAGAGAGTGTGAGAGAGTGGAGGAGAAGAGAAGGAAGCGGGGAGGGGAGAGAGAGTGGAGGAGAACATAAGGAAGCGGGGAGGAGAGAGAGTGTGTGAGAGTGGAGGAGAATATAAGGAAGCGGAGAGGAGAGAGTGTGTGTGAGAGTGGAGGAGAATATAAGGAAGCGGGGAGGAGAGAGAGTGTGTGAGAGTGGAGAAAAGGAAGCGGGGAGGAGAGAGACAGTGTGAGAGTGGAGGAGAAAGAAGGAAGCGGGGAGGAGAGAAGAGGGAGAGGCAGAGTGTGGGAGAGGAGGAGGAGGAGAGGCTGGGAAGCTGGGGGTCTCACTGAGAAGTTAGTGCGTGCTGGAGTTGGCTGCAGTGGGTCTCTCCGGGGCTCTGTGTGTGGGTGTGTGGGGGGCTCTGTGTGTGGGTGTGTGGGGGTGTGTGTGGGTGGGTGTGTGTGGGTGTAGGGGGTGTGTGTGGGTGGGTGTGTGTGGGTGGGTGGGAGTGTGTGTGGGGGAGTTTGTGTGTGGGGGAGTTTGTGGGTGGGGGGAGTGTGTGTGTGTGGGTGAGTGTGTGTGTGTGGGTGAGTGTGTGTGGGTGTGTGGGTGGGTGGGAGTGTGTGTGTGGGTGGGAGTGTGCGTGCGTGTGTGTGTGGGTGGGGGTGTGTGTGTGTGGGGGTGTGGGTCTAATGCGGCCCAGTGCAGAGCCACAGTCACACACAGTGCTGCCCTGAAGATGTAACATGGCGTTAGCTGGCAGCGGGTGCTTGTTCCTGCTGCTGCTGTGCCACGGGCTGGCCGAGCGGTCTGGCCGCTGGGAGCGGAGCGGAGCGTCGGCATCCGAGGGGCCGAAGCGGCTGCCTCACCCCTTGCTCTACTTCGACCCCCGCGACGTGAGCAATCTGCGCCAGAAGTCCCACAGCAGCGGCCATTCAGCCATCACCCGGGCTATCAGGAACGCTGTTGGTACCATGTTGGGCAAACCCAGCTTCTACCTCCCCCCCAGTGACTACCTCAGCTTCTCTGCCAAGTGGAACGAGGTCTATGGCAACAACCTTGGGGTGCTGTCCCTCTATTGCCTCCTGTACCCAGAGGACCAGGCAGCTCTAGACTTCACCCTGGACTATATGGACCGGATGGCCAGTTACCCTCAGTGGCAGGTCAGGGTGGCACCCAACGACGAGGTGCCAGTCGCCCACTCCCTGACTGGCTTTGCCACGGCTTTTGACTTCCTCTACCCGTCCCTGGATGCAGCCCGGAGGCAGAGCTACCTGGAGAAGATCCATGGGGTCACCAAGGAGCTGTACGAATTCTCCAAGTACCGGGCTTGGGGTAAACACTACCTGCATAACCACCAAGCAACCAACATTGTGGCACTGCTGGTGGGCGCTCTGGTGCTGAGCCCCCACCGGCCCCAGACTGCCCTGTTGTGCAAGCAGATCGCCGTCGATGTGATGGAGAAGACCATGTTCCTGCTCGACCATGTTGTGGACGGCTCCCTGGATGAAGGTGTTGCCTATGGCAGCTACACCGCCCGCTCCATCACCCAGTACGTGGCCCTGGCGCTGCGCCACTTCCACCTCAACCACACCGGGAGCCCCTGGCTGAAGCAGCATTTCTGGTTCTACTACGCCACCCTGTTGCCTGGCTTCCAGAGGACTGTGGGCATCGCTGATTCCAACTACAACTGGTTCTATGGCCCAGAGAGCCAGCTCGCTTTTCTGGACAGGTTTGTGCTCACTCGCTGCTCACTAAATCCCTTCGCGTCCCCCACCGATGCCAAGTCAAAGTAGAAAGCGGGTTGGGTCGGGGCTGGGATTACAGAATTGTCGTGGCGCCAATGGATGCCATTCAGCTTATCACACCTGTGCCAGTTCTACCTCCGAATGCTAATCTCCTAACTTTTTCCATATCCCTGCACACCATATCTATCCAAATAATCATTGAATGCCTCAACCGAACCTGCCTCCACCACATGTCCAGGCAGCACATTCCAAACTATGTGGAACAGATTTTGATTTTTGCTTCATTTGCACATCACTTTAAACTATCGGTCTCTTACAAGAAGGAGCAGTTTCTCTCCTCCATCCACGCTGTCCAGCCTGCTTACAGTTATTGAAAATGATCTATCAAATCTCCTCTCAATCTTCTTCTCTCCTCAAAGTCCCAACTTCTTCAATCTCTATCCTCATCTCTGAAAACATCAGAATTGAGATTGATAGATTGTTAAACAAAATCAACATACTGTGGATGCTGGAAGTCTGAAATATAAACAGGTATGAATACATATATTTCTTTAAATAGAAAGCCAGAAAGTCTGGCAGCATCTGCAAAGACACAAACAGAGTTAAGTTTCAGGTCTGATATGAATCTCTTTCACTTCCGAAGAAGAATCATATTGGACTCAAAATGTTAACTGTTTCCCCATCCACAGATACTGCTGGACCTGCTGAGCCTTTCATTCAGTTCTGTTTATATTCCAATAATTCTTTTTGGTGGGCAAAATGTATGAAAGGTGAAAGATCCACACTGACAGAGATGGAGTTAGAATACTGGTCATAGAGTCTTAGAGATGTATAGCGCGGAAACAGACCCTTCGGTCCCACTTGTCCATACCGACCAGATATTCTGAATTAATCTAGTCCCATTTACTAGCATTTTGCCCATATCCCTCTAAACACTTCCTATTCATATACCCATCCAGATGCCTGCTATCTGTTGTAATTATACTAGCCTCTATCACCACCTCTGACAGTTGATTCTATACATGCTCCACCCTCTGTGTGAAAAAGTTGCCCCTTAGGTGCCTTTTAAATCTTTGCCCTCTCACTTTCAACCTATCCCCTCTCGGTTTGGGCTCCCCTACTATTGAAAAAAGACCTTGACTGTTCAAATAAAAACCAAAATAACTGCGGATGCTGTAAATCAGGAACAAAAGCAGAAGTTGTTGGAAAAGCTCAGTAGGTCCGGAAGCATCTGTGAAGAGAAAGTCAGAGTTAACGTTTCAGCTCTGGTGAGGGTCCTGTTCTGAGGAAGGGTTAACTCTGATTTTTTCTTCACAGATGCTGCCAGAGCCACTGAGTTTTTCCAGCAACTTATGTTTTTGTTCCTTGAATGTTCACCCTGTCCATGCCCCTCATGATTTTATAAACCTCTAAAAGGTCACCTCTCAGTGCTCCAGGGAAAATAGCCCCAGCCTATTCAGTCTCTCCCTAATGTTCAAACCCTCCAACCCTGGTAACATCCTTGTAAATCTTTTCAAGTTTCATATCTTTCCTATAGCGAGGAGACCAGAACTGAACGCAGTATTTCAAAATGAGCGTAACCGATGTCCTGTACAGCAGCAACACGACTTCCCAACTCGTCCACTCAAGCCAGCAGCGCACAAATTCGGGGCAGGCATAGGCCACTCAGCCTTCAAGCCTGTTCTGCCCTTTAATAAAATCATGTAATCTCAGATCTGCGTTCCTGCTTACCCGCAACAACTTGAAGGATGGCACAGGCTGGAGCTGAATGACCTCCTCTGTTTCCCATTTCCAGCTGTTTTCACCTTCAAACTTATCCATTTCAGATCCTTTTATTGAGACCACAATCACTGTGTTTTCCATTTGTACGAAGAGAAGCCACGTGATTATCCTGAATCCCAAAATATTTCTATTTAAAGTTATTCGGAGCTCAGCCTGGCATTTTCTGACTAATTGACATGTTTTCAATCATGTTCTATTATTGGCTGTATGGTTGTTTTGAGATTATCTAATGGGATTGGTTTTAGAACAAAACAAAGCATGTTTGTAGCTTCTTCAGAAGTTGCTTTGAGCTTGTGGGATGTGTTGAGGCAGTGGGAGTGCTTGATAGCACGACTAAAGGAAGGGAATGTAATCTTAAGTTTGAAAGTTAGATTCAGCTAGATTCAGAATCACTGTGTCTAGAACAACAGACATGTCTCAGTGCCTGAATAAACCAGTGATTGAGAAGCATTGTGTGATTTGATATGTGGCAAGATTGTAGTCTGGAAGCATTGTTGTGATATTTCCTCGCCTTACCTTATTCTCTATTTCTCCTTCTCCATATAGCTTTCAAATTTAGCTGCATTTGTCTAGCAAGAATTGGATAGCTGGGACTCAGACAGCCGACTGATGCCCACCTTGAGTTTTGCTTCAGTTGAAGTCAGTGAGATGTCACATTGTATGGGGATGTCAAAATGGGAAATGACCCCTAATCTCACAGTTATATTAGGTCCATCTCCTTCCCAAGGCTACATACTAACTACCAACTCAAAGAAAAAGTTTGTCTTGCAGTTTTAATATTGTTGTAAATATCTTTTCGAAGTTTAACAAGTAAGACACTCTCTGAAAGAGTACAGAAAGTAATGTGAGTCAAGTTTATTTTTATTTCAAAATATATTTTATTTATAAAAGAAATTACAAAGTCTCCAAAGCTGTTTGGATCTGTACAAAAACAAAAGTTGCTGGAAAAGCTCAGCAAGTCTGGCAGCATCTGTGAAGAAAAAGTCAGAGTTAACGTTTCAGGTCCGGTGACCCTACCTCAGAATGGAAGGAGGGTTTCTGAAAAAGGGTCACCAGACCCGACATGTTGCTTCTGATTTTTTCTTCACAGATGCTGCCAGACCTGCTGAGCTTTCCCAGCAACCTCTGTTTTTGTTCCTGATTTACAGCATCCACAGTTCTTTCAGGATTTTTTGGATCTATACAGTAGCATATGAAGAAAACAAACAAACATTGGAGTTTGAATTTATCCAACAAGCGAACCAAAGGCATCTCTTACTTAGGCACTGCACTATTCTAGTGCAGTGTTAAAATGGATTAATAAAATACTTCAGGCCGTCTAAGAGCTCCTGCACACTTTTCAAACTTGCCAATTTCTGTAAACATTGTTTGAGAGCCAATGCCCTCAATTTCGAACCTTTTTAATGTAACTGTTTCCAAGTTAGCATTTTGCTTGTGATTGTAAGTTCAACACTCTTCTGGATCTAATTAGCTACTGAATGAAAAGAAAGTCTTGCTTTTCTAACACATCTTTCCTGACCTGATGGAGTCCTAAAATGCTTTACAGCCAATAAAGTACTTTTGAACTATTGCTGTTGTAATGTAGGAAATGCAACAAACAATTTGCATGTAATAGTTTTCCTCAAAACAGCAGTGTGAGAATGATCAGATAATTTACTTTCAGTAATGTTGAATCAAGGATCAGTGTTGCCCAGGACACCAGGTAGAGGTCCCTCTTCCAAACTATTGTTCTTTTTCCTTCAGTTAGTGGATGTGAACATCATTGGCTAACCTAACATTTATTGCCCATCCCTAAATTGCCCAGGAGGCATTTAAGAGTCAAGCATATTGCTGTGGATCTGGAGAGTCACATGTAGGCCAGACTGGGTAAGGATGGCAGATTTCCCACCCGAAAGGATAGTAGTAAGTTTTAATGATAAGGCCACACAGTTGCTATTAGCCTAGCTTTTTGTTTCATTCTAGATTTTCATTGAATCAAATTTCAGCAACTGTCATGTGCTATAATCTTAGACTGGGTTTCTGGTCTAGTGATATCAGGGCAGTGGGAGTTTTAACCTAAGAAAGGAGACAGAGCCTGAATTTTAAAGATGGCATATCCAACTGTGCCTTCTGTATTGTCACTGGATAGTCCACTGAGTGGTACAGTTTGGCCTCACAAATCCTTTTTTCATTTATTGGATCCTGTCTTCCATCTAATGACAGACCTTTCTTTCTGTTTGTTTTTCCCCATCTCCCACTCTTTTAAAACCTGTTATGTTTCGGACTTCTTACATTTCTGATGAAAAGTCATCAACTCTGTGCATTGTTTTGCAGTTGCTGCCTGACATGGCTGAGTATTTATAGCATTTGTCAATTATATTAATCCGAAGGATACAGGGAACGAGATATTTCTGTGACATGGAGTGATTGGCGACACTGGGTGGTTTATACAGTGTGGAGCTGGAGGAACACAGCAGGCCAGGCAGCATCAGAGGA
>NC_063335.1:112867287-112916291 GCF_021869965.1 Rhincodon typus | reverse complement strand
CTGGATGAACACAGCAGGCCAAGCAGCATCAGAAGAACAGGAAAGCTTCTTCAGAAGGATCCAGACCCGAAACGTCAGCTTTCCTGCTCCTCTGATGCTGCCTGGCCTGCTGTGTTCCTCCAGCTACACATCTTGTTATCTCAGACTCCAACATTGGCCGTTCCTACTATCTCAAATGCTCCGATCCTGGCAGCATCCTCATAAATCTTTTCTGAACCCTTTCTTGTTTCGCAGCCTCCTTTCTATAGCAGGCAGACCAGAATTGCACGCAATACTCCAAAAGTGGCCGAACCAATGTCCTGTACAGCTGCAATCTGACCTCCCGACTCCTATACTCAATGCACAGACCAATAAAGGCAAGCGTACCAAAAGCCCTCTTCACTATCCTATCTACCTGCGACTCCATTTTCAAGGAAGTATGAACCTGCATTCCAAGGTCTCTTAATTCAGCAACACGCTCCAGGGCCTTATCATTCAGCAACACGCTCCAGGGCCTTATCATTAAGTGTGAAAAATATTTAGAGACTTGGTCTCCATAACCTCTGTAATAAAGAATCCCATAGAACTCTGTAGGCTCATCAGTCTGAGTGAAGAAATTTCTCCTTGTCTCAGTCCGATATAGCCTACCCAATACTTTGGTTGTGAAGTGCTGGCTACAGGAAACATCACCCCTGTATCCAGGCTGTCCAGCCCAGTCAGAGTTTTATATGTTTCAATGAGTTCCCCTCTCATCCTTCAAAACTCCAGGCCCACATTACCCATCTCTTCATGTACGTAGGGTGTAGAGAGAAACTGGTAGTTATGTCCAAACTGAATTAATTATCTGAAGGTAGGTATATTTATTTGAACAAAAGAAATGTTTGCATTCGCCTGACATGATTTATGACCTCAGAATATCCCAATGCTTTTGCAGCCAATGAGGTATGCTTTGAAGTGCAGTCACCATTGCATTGTGGGAAATGAGGCAGCCATTTTACACCCCACTAACTTTCACAAAGAGCAGTGACCAGGCGATCTGTTTTGTTGATGTCGATGAAGGGATACATATTGTTCAGGACTGAAATGTTCTTCTTTGAGCAGAGTTGAAGGAATCTTTACATCCACCTGAGAGGGTAGTCAGGGCTGTAACCTAACAGCTGATCAGAAAGTTGAACCTTCAACAGTGCGCTGCTCCCTCAATGTGGCCTCACTGGTTGTCCTCAAGTCTTTGGAATGGGGGTGAAACCGAAAGGCCCCTGACTGAAGATGTAACAGCACTACCCAATGAACCATGGATGACAGCATCATTGCTATATTAGAGTCTATTACTCTACTTTCAGAGTTAAAACAGCAGTCTTTTATGCCAAATGACGATAAAACTGCTGTTACGACCCAGTTTGAAATGGTTTTGAACAGTAAGGGAATCAAGGGTAAAAGGCAGGAAGGTACAGTTGAGGATTATCAGATCAGCCACGATCTCATTGAATTGCGGACCAGACTCCTTGGGCTGAATGGCCTACTTCTGCTCTTATGTCTGACGGTCTGAAGCAACAAGAAAATTCAGAGATCCGTTTTCTACGGTAAATTTGGATGATGAGTGCCCAAGTCCAGAATTTCCTCTGGAACCATCAGCATTTCTCTTTCCTCCTTTCAGACACTTCCTAAAGCCTACCTCTTTGGTCTTAGCTTTTGAACATCAGCTGTAAAATCCCCGAATGCAGCTTAATGATGAGCTTTGAAGCACCACCCTGTAGAAAGCTGTGCTATATAAATGCGAGCTGCACTTGTTGTAAATCGTTCCCTCAGGATTTATGTTGGAATAAGAATTTGCTATAGTCTTATCCTGCAGAGGGTATCTCTCATTAGTGGTGATGGTGATGGTTTAAACTGAGGATCACCACGCCTCAGATGAGGGGAGAGGTTGGGAAGGAGAGTCCTTCATGGTAACCTCAGTTGGTGTGGGAATGGAACCTGCAGTGTTGGTGTTACTCTGCATTGCGAACCAGCCATCCAACCCACTGAGTTAACTGGCCCTAGAAGATACTATATCAATGGCAAAGACAATTACTTTTATGAGCGGGACTCAAATACACTGTGGTGTATGTAAATATTATTTTTATAGCACAGAAACTAGCCATTCGGCCTAGCAGTAAAAGAACAAGAACAAAGAACAAAGAAAATTACAGCACAGGAACAGGCCCTTCGGCCCTCCAAGCCTGCGCTGATCTAGATCCTCTATCTAAACCTTTCGCCTATTTTCCAAGGATCTGTATCCCTCTGCTCCCTGCCCATTCATGTATCTGTCTAGATACTTCTTAAATGACGCTATCGTGCCTGCCTCTACCACCTCCGCTGGCAACGTGTTCCGGGCACCCACCACTCTCTGCGTAAAGAACTTCCCACGCATATCTCCCTTAAACTTCTCCCCTCTCTCCTTGAAATCGTGACCCCTAGTAATTGAGTCCCCCACTCTGGGAAAAAGCTTCTTGCTATCCACCCTGTCTATACGTCTCATGATTTTGTAGACCTCAATCAGGTCCCCCCTCAACCTCTGTCTTTCTAATGTAAATAATCCTAATCTACTCAACTTCTCTTCATAACTAGTGCCCTCCATACCAGGCAACATCCTGGTTAACCTCCTCTGCACCCTCTCCAAAGCATCCACATCCTTTTGGTAATGTAGCGACCAGAACTGTATGCAGTATTCCAAATGTGGTCGAACTAAAGTCCTATACAACTGTAACATGACCTGCCAACTCTTGTACTCAATACCCCGTCTGATGAATGAAAGCATGCCATATGCGTTCTGTACCATGCCCGCTGTTTACATTTCACACTTGCCTTCCATTCCCACCCTTCTTCACATCATCACAAATCCTGTCACCCTTTCTTCTTCATGTTTTTCTCTAGTTTCCATTGAATGCAGACATGCATTTTTCTAAAAATAAGTTTTCACAGGATCTGGGTGTCGCTGGCAGGGCCAGCATTTATTGCCCATCCCTAATTGCCCTTAAAATGGGGCAGTTTGGTGTCAATCACATTGTTGTGGATCTGGAGTCTCATAGGCCAGATCAGGTAAAGTCGGCAGGTTTCCCAACATTTTTTTCCAACAATTGAAGATAGCTACGTGATCACCATTACTGAGACTTACTTTCAGTTCCAGATTATTTTATCAAGTTGATTTAAAATCTACCTGGGTGAGATTTGGACCAATTTCCCCAGGACATTAGCCTGGGTCTCAGGACTATGAGACCAGTTGCTTGTAATCCCTGTTGGATTTATTTGTTGCTATCGTGTATTGATGGGCCTAGTTCTGGTCTCCCACACCAGTGGAAATAGCTCAGAATGTCAAAAACCTCCCATTATTTCCTCAGTGCAATTCGTGGAAATCAAAATTTTGGAAGAAGGAGATCCTCAAGGATGGAGAGTGCATTATTGTTACATGGAGAAGATAATGTGGATTGTATTTGTGGACTTGCACAGAAGGTTGACAACAATGGTCCCGGAGATGAGGATTATCGGTTGTGCAGATAGATTGCAGAAGTAACAGCACAGAGTAGCACAGTGACTCAGTGGTTATCACTGCTGCCTCACAGCACCAGGAACCCAGGTTCGATTATGGCCTCAGGTTTGTGTAGAGTTTGCATATTCTACCCATGCCTACTTGCGTGTCCTCTGGGTGCAGTCTAAAGATGTGCAGGTTGGGTGGATTGGCCATGCTAAATTGCCCATAGTGTCCAGGGATGTGTAGGCTAGGGGAATTAGCCATGGGAAATGCAAGGTTAGAGGGATGGGGTATGTGGAGGGATCTGTGTGGGATGCTCTTCAGAGGGTCATTGCAGACTCCATAAGCCAAATG
This sequence comes from Rhincodon typus, assembly GCF_021869965.1. Lineage (NCBI taxonomy): Eukaryota > Metazoa > Chordata > Chondrichthyes > Orectolobiformes > Rhincodontidae > Rhincodon > Rhincodon typus. The sequence goes on along the minus strand of NC_063335.1, from coordinate 112,912,453 downwards.
GCATGCTTCCACACTGTTGGGGATCTATAATTAAGAGCTGCATTTTCCATGGCAAGAGGAGATTGAGAGATTTGATGATTTTTATTTGGACACAGAGATGTAAGGGGTATGGTGATAAGGCAGAAAAGTGGACTTGAAAAGGTCAGCTAGGAACATAAGATTCTATTAGCAGAGAGGCATCAGCAAATTTGGATATTTCACTTTTTAGACCATTATGCAATTATTCGCCCTTAGCAGAGAGATCAGTAAGAAGGGGTCTTGAATTTAAGAGAATCAGTAGTTGGATTAGTTTTTTCACCCAGAGAGTAAAGGGAACTTGTTGTGTAAGGCAGAACCCCTGGTCATGTTTAAAAAGTATCTGGATCTGCACCTGAGGAGCTATGTGTCAGATTACAGTTGGAAAGTGAGAACTAGTTGCCTCAGCTCATATGCAATCAACACAGACGTGATGGGCCAAATGGTATATTTCTGTGCAGGAGATTTTTGGTATTTTAAGCATTATTGAAAGTTGGGAGAAGGCTCAAGGGGCCATGTGGTGTGCTCCTGCTCCTAAGGCTTATGTTTGTAACTGAGGACCTGCCTCACAGTCAGTCTCAGGTGTCTAAATGGTGTGAGCAATGGGATAGTGCAGCTATGAGTCCATGTGCCGTGCTCCTTTGTCACTCCTTTCCTTCTCCCTACTGATTAACATAAGTACAAAACACTCAAACAATCCATTATGGCAGGGCATGGTAAACTAGGTTGCTTTTACAAACTCCGAGAAGTCTGTGCAAGCAACGACACTCGAGACCTACTGATCCTATGTGATCGGTATTGAGGTATAGACGTTCTCCTGCTTGGCTTGTGTCCCAGGTTAATCTCCGTTACATCAGCAACAGTTACACTTGTGCCCAGAAATCTTTTTCATGACCAGCAGCTTGGAATGGAGCATAATCACATCAGATAATATGTACCACACACCATTGTTGATCTCCCCATTGACCTGAACTCACACTTACCTTGAGGCTCTATGCTGGCCCTAGCTTGTGAATGAAGATATATTGAACAGATTGGGAGTACTGCAACCGTGTTCATATCAATTAAAGCTGAAAGATTGACAGGATCGATCTTTAATCTTGTCCTTTCACCTTATTGATCAAACGCTTAATTGAAACAAACTGCATTCCTGCTCCTTAAGGATAATTAGCACTGAGACCACTAGTTATAGAGTTATCTAGCAAGGAAACAGACCCTTCGGTGCAACCAGTCCACGCTGATCATGATCCCAAACGAAACTAATCCCACCTGCCTGCACTTGGCCCATATCCTTCCAAACATTTTTTTATTCATGTACTTATCCAAATATCTTTCAAACGTTGTAACTGTACCCGCATCCTCTGGAAATTCATTTCACACAATTAAAAAATTTGCCTTTCATATCTTTTTTTAATATACCTCTTAGTCTTGAAAAGCCCCACCCTAGGGAAAAGACACCTGCCATTCACGTGAATTGTGTTCAGCGATTAGCGCTGTGTTATGCCCTTTGAACTGGCTCTGTTATAATTATCAACCAGTCATGACAACATCACCTCTGCTCAGGAGAAAATTGTGGTTATGTTGCAAATGGCCATATTTTCCTTTAGCATTTCTTCATATTTTAGATATGCAGCTTATATGGAGGTTGAGGGAGGGGGACCTTATAGGAGTTTAAAAAATCATGAGGGCCATGGATGAGGTGAATAGACAAGGTCTTTTCCCCAGACTAGGGGAGCCCAAAACTAGAGGGCATAGATTTAAGATGAGAGGGGAAAGATTTAAAAGGGACCTAAGGGACAACATTTTCACACAGAGGGTGGTGTGTGTATGGAATGAGCTGCCAGAGGAAGTGGTGGAGCCTGATACAATTACAACATTCAAAAGGCATCTGGATGGGTATATGAACAGAAAGGGTTTAGACAGATATGGACTAAACGCTGGCAAATGGGACTGGATTAATTTAGGATATCTGGTTGGGTGGACAAGTTGGACCGAAGGATCTGTATATTTATATGAGTCTGTGACATCATGATATTTCAACTGAATGTGCCTCTTCTGAGCAATTATCCCCCAGGCTTTCAATCAATTGAAATTAATATTGCATTCATACTGTGAATTAATGTTTGAAACCTGCTGGAGTCTGGTTTGACATTGATTGATTTGGATTTAGACTCCTTTCTCCAAATATGGAATTAATTTGTTTAAGTGCTCTAAATTCATAGCAGATTGAGCTCATTCCCTTATGTGAGGAAATAATCCCATGAAGTATTGTACGTGGGGACTTGGTAGATAGAAAGGAAAAGAGAAAATGCTGGAGATGCTCAGCAGAAGGTTGAAATGTGCAATTTGGGTTTGAGGGTGGAGTTTATGAAGCTGCATACTGTCGAGAGAAGATCTCCAAAGGGAACAGGAATCAGCGCCTGTCTTTAAAATAATGGCTTGATGTTTGTTGATGGGGTCATGATCAAGATGGAGGTAGGACGAAGGGTCGGATAGTTGGTTTCTCTGACAGGCTCTGTTCATCAAGCAACAAGGACACCTCTCACCCATTCACAGTCCACAGGTTTGATGACAGTCTCAGTGTTCATAGATCATAGAATCTCTACAGTGTGGAAACAGGCCCTTCAGCCCAACAAGTCCACACTAACCCTCAGAGCATCCCACCTAGACCCATTCCTCCATAATCTGCATATCCCTGAACACTACAGGCAATTTAGCATGGCCAATCCACCCTAGCCTGCACATCTTTGGACTGTGGGAGGAAACTGGAGCACCTGGAGGAAACCCACGCAGACATGGGGAAAACATGCATAATTCACACAGACAGTTGCCCAAGGGTGGAATCGAACCTGGGTCCCTGGTACTGTGAGGCAGTAGTGCTAACCACTGAGCCGCCGTGCCGCCCTAAAGCTGATAGTTGCACTCGAGCTAGAGTTGGTCCTAAGAGCGCAATAAGTTCAGATGGAAAGAGCTTTGGATTAAGAACATGATAACTTAAGAACTAGGAGCAAGGTTAATGTTTGTTGGGCTTTTTGTTGTTTAGCTCTTGTGCCTGCGTTTCCTGTCTATTGGGGTCTGGGCAAGGTGGGGTTGAGGGCTGGAAGGGAGCGAAGGTGAAGATGTGGAAATTGGAGATATTAACTGGAGAAGGCGTGCTGGCCTTCATAGTGAGAGGATTTGAGTATAGGAGTAAGGATGTCTTGCTGCAGTTATGCTGGGCCTTGGTGAGGCCACACCTTGAGTATTGTGCATGGTTTTGGTCTCCTAGTCTGAAGAAGGACATTCTTGCTATTGAGAGAGCCCAGCAAAGGTTCACCAGACTGATTCCCAGAACGGCAGGACTGACATATGAGGAAATATTGGATCGAGTAGGCTTGTACTCGCTGGAATTTAAAAGAATGAGAGAAATCTCATAGAAACGTATAACATCCTGTTGGGACTGGACAGGCTCGACGTGGGAAGAATGTTCTTGATGTTGGCAAAGTCCTGAACTAGGGGTCATAGTCTAAGAGTAAGGGGTAATTCAATCAGGACTGAGATGAGGAAGAATTTCTTCACTTAGAGAGTTGTGAACCTGTGGAATTCTCTACCACAAAAAGCTATTGGGGCCAGCTCATTAGATATATTCAAGAGGGAGCTGGACATGGTCCTTGTGGCTATAAGGATCAGGGGGCATGGAGAGAAAGCGGGAGTGGGATACTGAAATTGCATGATCAGCCAGGATCATATTGAATGGTTGTGCACGCTTGAAGGGCTGAATGGCCAGCTCCTGAAGCTATTTTCTATGTTACTGTGCTTATAGTATCATCCTCTCACCAATCACTCCTACACTTTTTCTCACTCAATCCCTCACGCTCGCTACGATTAATCTATGCCTGCCTATTCCATTCACCTGTTTGTCTTCCTGAGGTCTGTTACATTCCTCCTCACTGTTTTTCCAAATCTCCCACTTTTATTTCAAACCATCCAGTTTTGATGTTGTGCACATATACCAAGAACACAGAAACAAACTCAACAGTGACTTCTGAGTTTTATCATTTTCAACTATCCCATAATCGAAGAGATAAACAGAAATTGCTGGAAAATCTCAGCAGGTCTGGCAACATCTGTGGACAGAAATCAGAGTTAATGTCTTGTGCCCAGTGACCCTTCTTCAGACCATCCCGTAGTACGAGAAACACCTTAACACTAATCCCTTTCTTTCCTCTCTACACAACAACTTCTTAACCATCCTGTTATATTTCCTTTTATATCCTGAATTTTTCTATTAAATCTTATGTAAGACACAATTATCAAAGACCTTCTGAAAAATCCAAATGTGCTGGAACTGATGCATTCCCCACATACCTGTGCAATTGGTTGCACCTTCACAGAATTCATTTCCATTGTGAATTTTAACAATTCACAATTCTATTATGTCATTATGATCCCAGCATTTCCAAATGATATCTCAATTTTATCTTGTGTGAAGAGAACATTTTCTGAATCAAGACTTTTATTACTGCTTCTGCGATTCCATCAGTTCAAAGAACAAAGAACAATACAGTACAGGAACAAGCCCTTCGACCCTCCAAGCCTGTGCCGACGCATTTTGCCTTTCCATACTAAAACTGTCTTCACTTACAGGATCCATACCCCTCTATTCCCTTCCTATTCACGTATTCATCCAGGTTTTTCTTGAACGCTGCTACTGTGTCTGCTTCCACCACCTCCTCTGCCAGCACGTTCCAGGCACTCACCACCCTTTGTGTGAAAAATGTACCTCACACATCTCTTTTAAACTTCCTACCTCGCATCTTGAACCTGTGTCCCCTAGTCATTGACCCCTCCACCTGGAGAAAAAGCCTCATACTTTCCACTCTTTCCATGCCATTTACAATCTTATAAACTTCTATCAGGTCGCCCCTCAACCTCTCGCATTCCAGTGAAAACAAACCCAGTCTATCCAAACTTTCTTCATTGCTAAAATCCCCCATACCAAGCAACATCCTGGTATACCTTTTCTGTACCCTCTCCAAAGCATCCACATCCTTCTGGTAGTGTGGTGGCCAGAACTGTAATGTAATATTCCAAGTGTGGCCAAATTTTAGTTCTGTAAAGCTGCAGCATAACTTGTCTATCCTTATACTCAATGCCCTTCCAATCAAGATAAGCATGCCATAGGCCTTTTTTACTTCCTTATCTACCTGTACTGCCACCTTCAGTGATCTGTGGACCTGCACACCCAGATCCCTCTGCTTATCCATACTCCTAAGGGTTCTGCCATTCACTGTACAATTTCCAATCTGTGGATATTTTCCATAATGAACCTGTTCAGAAATGTAATACCTCTCTGGAACAGACAGGCTTTGAACCCAGATCACCTGGCTCAGAGATAGAAACACTACCACCTACATCACAAGAGCCCCTCAAAACTGATGCTGTATGTTGGCCATAATCAGCAAAACGACCTGTTGCCATGTGACGTGGTCGTTAATCTGACAATAATAGTGCCTGCAATTGTTAACAATTTTCAGTTGTATTAAATCACGGCTGATACTCCAGTGCAGCGCTAAGAGAGAGCTACATTGTTGGAACTGCTGTTTTTGAATGCAACGTGAAAAAGAGGTCCTATTTGACCTTTCAGGAGCATGGGAAAGATTACATTGCACTGTTTCATCGACCAGGGGAGTTCTGAGTGGTGACGCCCTGCTGAATTATTTATCCCTCAGCCAACATCTCCACAGCAGGTCAGCTCAGCATTATCACATTGCTGTTGGCGGGGAGCTTTCAAGTGTCCAAACCAGCTGCTGAATTTCTGAAATTACAATACTTCCAAAGTGTTTCATCAACCGTAAAGTCGTTTTGGGACAGTCTGCGGTCTTGGCAGGTGCTATATAAATGCAATATTTTGTTTGTATAACAGTCGTATCAGTTCTATGGTCATTCTAGCTCCCTGCCCTGTATCAGCTCCTGCTTTTGATGAAGGATACTGCTACCATCCTCATAAATGTAGCAAAACTACAGCGCCCAAATATGATAGAGGGAAGCCGCTTCCTGGTCTAACTAGAAGAGTTTCTTTTTTATTCATTTGTAGATTGTTGGGTGTCACTGGCTGGGCAGCATTTCTTGCCCTTGAGAAGGTGGTGGTGAGCTGCCTTCTTGAACCTGTGCAGTCTATTAGATGCAGGTAACCCAACAGTTCTGTTTGGTGGGCTATGTGGTTCCATCATTTTATATTCCAAAGTCTGGATACTCCGTGGGGAGCCTGGAGGTGGTGGTGTTCCCATGTTTCTGCTGCACTGATTATCTGTAAAGTGTTTTGGGATATATGGCTGGGTCTGTGGAACACGTCTTTAGTACTATTGCCAGAATGTGGTCTGGATCCTCAGCCTTTACAGTATCCAGTGACTTCAGCTCGTTTGTGATCTGATTTATTTTTGGTACATGTACCTTGGTACAGCGAAAAGTTTTGTTTTGCGTGCAGTACAGGCAGATCATACCACGCAAAGTGCATTAGGGTAATAGGACAGAACGAAGAATACAATGGTACAGCTGCAGAGAAGGTGCACAAAGAGCGAGATCAACATTAAATTCAAAATTTGAGAGGTCCATTCAAAAGTCTAATAAGAGCAGGGAAGAAGCTATTCTTGAATTTATCCGTGAGTATACAAACTTTTATATCTTCTGCCTGACAGTAGAGGGTGGAAGAGAGTATGATCGGTGTGGGAGAGGTCTTTGATTATGTTGGCTGCTTTCCTGAGGCAGCGGGAGGTATGGATGGAGTCAGTGGATGGAAGGCTGGTTTGCTTGTTGAACTGGGCTGTGTTTACAACTCTTTGTAGTTTCTTGCAGTCTTGAGAAGAATAGTTGCCTTCCAAGCTGTGATGCACCCCGATAGGACCCTTTTTATGGTGCATCTATAAAAATTGATAAGAATCTTTATGGACCTGCCAATTTTCCTTAACCTCCTGAGGAACTGTATACCACTGTGCCCCCACACTCTCTGCTGGGTCTGTCCTCCTGGTGACACAGAGGGTTGGCTAACCAACAGAAAGCACGGAGTCAGGATAAGTGGGTCATTTTCTGGGTGGCAAAACGTAACTAGTGGTGTGCCACAAGGTCCGGTCCTTGGGCCTCAACTGTATACAATCAATATCAATGAGACGGATGCAGGTGTAGAATGTATTATAGCCAAATTTGCAAATGGCCCTAAAATAGGTGGAAAAATAAGTTGAAATGAAAAACTAAGATATTTACAAATGGAGATGGGTAGGTTAGACGAATGGGCTAAAATTTGTCAGATGGAGCTTAACAGGGACAAGTGTGAGGTTATCCATTTTGTTCGGAGGAAGAGGACGGTAACTTATTCTCTAAGTGGAGAGAAGCTTCATAGTGCTTTGGTGCAGAGGGATCTGGGTGTTCTCATGCATGTATCACAGGAAATTAATATGTAGGTACAGCAGGTAATATGGAAGGCGAATGGAATTTTGGCATTTATTACTAAAGAAATAGAGTATAAAAGTAGGGAAATGTTGCTGCAATGTGCAAAGCATTAGCGAGACTGTATCTGGAGTATTGTGGACAATTTTGGTCTCTTTACTTGAGGGGGATGTAATTACACTGGAGATCGTTCAGAGGATGCTCTCACTGGATTGATTCCAGAAACGAGGGGTTTCTCTAATGAAGAAAGATTGAGCAGTTGAGGACACTGTGACTCTAGAAGAATGAGAGGAGAGCTGGTTGAGGTACAGAAGATGCTAAAGGAGATTGACAAAGTACATGTGGAGAGAGTGTTCCCTTTTCTGGGGTAATCAGAATGAGGGGTCATAGTTTTAGGACAAGGGGCGGTAGATTTAAAACAGACATGAGGAGAAATTACTTTTCTCAAATCTTGTGAATCTGTAGAACTAACTATTCCAGAGTGTGGTGGATGCTGGGACATTGAGCAAATTTAAGGAGGGAATAGACAGATTTGGGATTAGTAGTGGGTTGAAGGGTTATGGGGAGGGGCAGGAAAGTGTAGTTGAGGTCAAATGAGATCAACAATGATCTTATTGGATGGTGGAGCAGGTTTTACGGGCTGGATGGCCTATGCCTGCTCTTCGATCTTACGTTCTTATATCCAGGGATGGTGACATCTGAGACATTGCCTGTCAGGTGTGACTCTGTGAGTACAACAGAGTCAGGCTATTACTGTCTGTGAGACAGCTCTCCAGGTTTGCTACTAGCCCCCAGATGTTAGTAAGGAGGACTTTGGAGAGTTGACAGGACTGTCATTTCTGGCACCTTAGTCAATGCAGAAAGCCAGAAGTCACACGACACCAGGTTATAGTCCAACAGGTTTCTTTGAAATCACCAGCTTTTGAAGCACTGCTCCTCTGTCAGATGAAGTGACTTCACTTGACGAAGGGGCAGCGCTTCAAAAGCTTGTGATTTCAAATAAATCTATGAAACCTGTTGGATTATAACCTGGTGTCATGTGACTTCTGAGCTTTGTCCATCCCAGTCCAACACCAAACTCCACATCTTCGTCAATGCAGGTGATCCACTGATAAAACCAAGAAGCTTGCTGGGCTATTTTGATTCAGTTAATTGTTAATTGTAGTTCCACAGTTGTTGAGTATCAAATTTATGTGACTTTCTATACTAAGTGCAGTAAGTACTGATCATTATATTGGATGTAGATAAAGTCAGGCATTCAGTTGGAATGGAGCAATGAATCAATGTAATGACTTAAAAACGTAGATGGAAAGGTTCACATGTTTTCTTCAGCGTGTCCTCTTTAAATGAGATGAAATAGATGTGGCAAATTACAAAACTGTCTGTCTTCTGCCAGACAATGTATAAATGACTGAAGAATGTAACGGGTGCAGTGCTGCAGGGGTCAATGCTGGGACCACAACTTCTTACAATTTACATCAAGGACTTAGATGAGGGGAGTGAAGGCAGGGTGGCCAAGTTCACAGAAAACACCAAGATAGGAAGGAGAGTATATTGTAAAGAAGGCACAAGGAGCTTGTAGGTGGATAGAGATAGATTGAGTGGGCAGCTGGGAGTGGGAAAAAGTGAAGTCATTTACTTTGCAGGAAGGATGATACCGCAGAGTGTAACTTAAATGGAGAGTGACTGTGGAATTCTGAGGTGCAGGGAGATTTAGGTATTAGAACATAGAACAGTACAGCACAGTACAGGCCCTTTGGCCCACGATGTTGTGCCAAACTTTTGCCCTAAGCCTAAGGTCTATCTAACCTCCACCCTACCTTATACTATCATCCATATGCCTATCTAATAGCCGCTTAAATGCCCCTAATGAGGCCGACTCCACTACCCTCTCCGGCAATGCATTCCACGCCCCGACCACTCTCTGAGTAAAGAACCTACCTCTGACATCTCCCCTATATCTACCTCCACTCACTTTAAAACTATGCCCCCTCATAATAGCTACCTCCACCCTAGGAAAAAGTCTCTGGCTGTCCACTCTATCTTTACCTCTGATCATTTTGTACACCTCTAATTGTGCATTCTTGTGCATTAGTCACCCGAAGTTAGCACATGGTCAAGAAGGCGAATGGTATGAGAGGAATTGACAGAGTAAACAGGGAGAAACTGCTCCCCTGGGGTGGGTAACCAGAGAAATTGAGGGAAAAATTGAAAGGCTGGACTTTATGAGGAATGAGTCACCTGCCTCCCTCTCTCTCTCTCTCTCTCTCTTTTCCCCTCTCCCCCTCTCTCCCTCTCCCTGTCCCTCTCTCTCTCCCAGCTAAAAGTCAGTCAACAGCATGTCAGTGTGAAATTGTCGTGGTGATGATATACTGAGGCTTGGAGCGCAGCTAGTGGGGAGACTGCCCATTTTATTTCATGTGCCCATTTCCCAGACTAGGCTCCAAAAATGTTGCCTGGGTGTTGGCTGGGAAAGAAACTCAACTAAGGGTTTCATTTTCTTTTAGCTTTTCTATATTTAATAATGCTCTTAAACACACACAAAAGGTTAATTTTTCACCATAGTACTTTTCATAACCGCTGCCTGTAAATCATGTTCTCCAGTTGATTAATTTATAAGCAAACCAATTAAAAGCAATGCAGACTACTAAAGGTGAGGGAGAGGTCAGGAGAAAGGGAGGGGTTTAAATCAAATGGAGTTGGAAGGGGCAGTAGGGTTTGTTAGGCTCTGGAATGCATTGCCTGAAAGGGTGGAGGAGTCACAAGAGCACAGGATATAGGAGCAGAATTAAGCCATTCGGCCCATCGAGTCTGCTCCACCATTCAATCATAGCTGATAGGTTTCTGAATCCCATTCTCCTGTCTTCTCGCCAAAGCCCTTGATTCCCCTACTAATCAAGAACCATCTAGCTCTGCCTTAAAGACACTCATTGACTCGGCCTCCACAACCTTCTGCAGCAACAAGTTCCACAAATTAACTACCCTCTGGCTGAAGAAATTCTTCCTTGACTCTAACAAGTCGTCCCTTCATTGGAGACTGTGCCCTTGGGTCCTAATCTCTCCCACTAATGGAGACATCTTCTCCATGTCCACTCTATCCAGGCCTTTCAGTTTCAATGAGATCCTCCTCATCCTTCCAACCTCCATTAGTACAGACCCAGAATCCTCAACCATTCCTCATATGACAAGCCCTTCATCCCCAGGATCATCCTTGTAATCCTCCTCTATAGCCCCTCCAAGGCCACATATCCTTCCTTTGATACAAGGCTCAAAGCTGTTACAATATTCCAAATGAGGTCTGACCAGAGCCTTATGCAGCCTCAGGAGTACATCTCTGCTTTTGTATTCAAGTACTCTTGTAAATGCAATGTTAGCATTCATTTTCTCCTTAACCGCTAACTGAACCAGCGTGTCAACCTTAAGAGAATCCTACACTAGGATTCTCTGTTCCCTTTGCACTTCAGATCTCTGAAGCTTTTACTCGTTCAGAAAATAGTTTCCACCTCTAGTCTTCCAACAAAAATGCATAACCTCACACTTTTCCACATTATTCCATCTGTCACTTCTTTGCCACTCTCCTAGCCTGCCCAAGTCCTTCTGCAGCCTCCCCGCCTCCTCAACACTACCTGTCCATCCACCTACATTTGTATCATCTGCAAGCTGAACAATAATGCCCTCATTTCCTTTGTCCAGTTCATTAATGTATAGCGTGAATAGGTGCAGTCCCAACAATTATTCCTGCGGAACTCCACTAGTCACTGTTTGCCATCTTCAAAAAGACCCCTTTATCCCCACTCTCTGCCTTATGCCAGTCAGATAATCCTCTAACCATGCTAATACCTTGCCCCTAATGTATGGGCTCTTATCTTATTTAGCAGGCCTCTCATGTGACACCTTGACAAAGGCCTTCTGGAAATCCAAATGGATCGCATCCACTGGCTCTTCTTTGTCTAACTTGCTCATCCCTCCCCAAAGGGGTGGCACAGTGGCTCAGTGGTTAGCACGGTTGCCTGACAGCACCTGGGACCTGGGTTCAATTCCACCCTCAGGTGACTGTCTGTGTGGAGTTTGCACATTCTCTCTGTGTCTGCGTGGGTTTCCTCTGGGTGCTCTGGTTTCCTCCCACAGTCCAAAGATGTGCAGGTTTGGTGGATTGGCCATGCTAAATCGCCCATAATGTCCATGGGTACATAGGTTAGGTGGATTAGACATGGGATAGGGTGGGATGCTCTGAGGAGGGCTGGTGAGGACTTGATGGGCTGAATGGCCTTCTTCCACACTGTAAGGATTCTTTGAAAAAGAATTCTGACAGATTTGTCAGGCATGACCTCACCTTGACAAAGCCACACTCACTTGGCCCTATTTTAACATGCACATCCAAATACTCAGCAATTTCAACCTTAATAATGGACTCTACCATCTTACCATCTACTGAGGTCAGGCTATAGTTTCCTATCATCTGCTTCCCTCCCTCCCTTCTTAAACAGGGGTGTTTCATTAGCTGTTTTCCAGTCCTCTGGGATCCTCCCCAACCCCAGTGATTCCTGAAAGATCACATCAATACCTCTCCAATCCCCTCCTCTATCTCCTTCAGTCCGGGTGATTTATCCAACCTTTCAGTTTCCCCAGCACCTTCTCCTTGGTGAGGGTCACTACACTCACTTCTGTCCCTTGATTCGCTTGTAGTTTTCTTCTCCTGAAGATCTGGTACGCTGTTGGTGTCTTCCAATGTGACAGCTGATGAAAAATACCTATTCAGTTCCTCTGCCATTTCTTTGTTCCCCATTACTACTTCTCCAACCTCATTTCCATTGACCCAATGTCTGCTTTTGCGTCTCTCTTACCTTTTATATATTAAAAAAAAACTCTTGCAATTTTAGTTATATTACTAGCTAGCTTACTTGCATCTTTCTTCTCACTCCCACTTATTACTGTTTTAGTTCTCCTCTGCTACTGATTAAATGCTTCCCAATCCTCTTGCTTCCCACCACATTGTATACTTTTTCCTTTTGCTTTTATGCCTTGATGGCAGTCACACCCACCTGATACTGACCACTGACGGATTTTGAGACATTTAATCTAAAAGATGTGACTGTCTCCTGTAATGCAGTTTCCACGTAACTCTTTCCCCCTCCCTGATGTGTCACAGCATTCGGAGCTCAGACTCCAGCCCATCAACTCTGAGCCAGAGTTCATCAACAACCAACACTTGCTCCAGATGTGGTCACTATGACCCACAATGGGGAACAACAGATTTTCTGGTCCGGCATCTCTGTTTTGTTTACTCAGCTTCTCATTTGTTTTTCTTTAAAAATCCAACTGACTTTTAACTTATTATTTGAAAATATTTCTCCTATTTCGTTCAATCTGAAAGTAACCTGGAATAGATAGTCAAATTAGGAGCTATTACCAGCCAATGAACTTTTGGTTTTCCTGTGACATCACTCCTTTGTGGCAGGTCCTTGAGCCCGGGCTTTTACTTACCCTGTTAAAGGCACGTCTATCGCTGTCCACCAAATTTCCATGCTGCATCCCAATTCCCTAAACTATATACTCGCTCCGGCTGTGTCTCACTCCAGATGTGACCTCTCCTTCCTGACCGTGTGAAGCTTACTGAGTCAGATTCCATGGGATCTGCTAAAAGGCTACTAGATATGCACTTGAAGAGGATTCATTTACAAGACTACAGTGTGCTCACTGATCAGGGGAACAGTTAGGTTAAGAGATAACACAGTGTCGAGCTGGAGGAGCACAGCAGGCCAGGCAGCATCAGAGGAGCAGGAAAGCTGACGTTTTGGGTCTGGACCCTTCTTCAGAAATGGTTAGGTTAGTTCGCCATCACAGGAATTCAATATATTATACCTAACTGTGTGGGATCCATTCCCATTCCACCTGCGATCAAGTTAAGACCTGCCTCCTTTGAATGAAAAGCGACGGGAAAGTATTGCTGACCAACTTTTTTGGGTAAAAATTGCCAGTTGAATGGCTCAAGGTGACAATGAGCCAGGGATCTGCCTTTCAGCTCTGACTTTATGAGACGGAAACAGCTGTGATGTGGGATAACACTCAATAGTTCTTTCAAACAGCGAGGTGGGACAGGCTGAATGGCCTCCTCTTGCACTGACGTAGAGCCATGCAGCAGGGAACTGACCATAATCCCAAATTAAACTAGTCCCAGTTGCCTGCACTTGGCCCATATCCCTCTAAACATTGTAACTGTACCCACATCCACCACTTCCTTGGAAATTCTTTCTACACACAAACCACTCTCTGTGTAAAAACGTTGCCCCTCATGCCCTTCTTTCTCCTCTCACCTTAAAAAAAAATCCCTCTAGTCTCGAAATCCCCCATCCTAGGGAAAAATAACACCTGCCATTCAGCTTATCTATACCCCTCATAATTTTACAAACTTCTATAAGGTCACCCCTCAACTTCCTTCGGTGAAAAAAATCCCTGCCAATTCAGCCTTTCCTTCTGACGCAAACCCTCCATTCCCAGCAACATGCTGGTAAATCTCTACTGGTCACCCTGTCCACCTTAATTATATCTTTCCTATAACAGGGTGACCAGAACTGGACACAGCACTCCAGAATAAGTCTCACCATGTCCTGTACAACCTCAACATAAAATCCCAACTCCTATGCTCAAAGTGTTGAGCAATGAAGGTAAGTGTGCTAAACACCTACTTAATCAACCTGTCTATATGTGATGCAAACTTCAAAGAATTATGTGCCTGAACCCCTAGGTCTCTCTGGTCTACAACAATACCCAAGCCCTCCTTTTAATTGTACAAGTCCTGTCCTTGTTTGTTTTACCAGAATGCAATGCCTTGCATTTATCCAAATTAAACTCCATCTGCCACTGCTCAGCCCATTGACCCAATTGATCAAGATGCCTTTGTAATCTTAGATAACCTCCTTCACTGTCCACTATATCACCAATTTCTGTGTCGTCCACAAATGTACTAACCATGCCTTCCCTATTCTCATCTAAGTCATTTATAAAAATGACAAGCAAAAGTGGACCCAGCTCCAATCCCTGTGGAACACCGCTGGTCACAGTCCTCCACTCTGAAAAACAATCATTCGTCGTCACTTTCTGTCTGCTGACATTAAACCAATTTCGTATCCAATTGGCAATCTCACTCTGAATCCCGTGTGATCTAACTTTACTAATTAGTCTACCATGTGGAACCCTGTCAAAGGCTTAACTAAAGTCCAAGTGAACAATGCCTACCACTCTGCTCTCATCAATCTTCTTTGCTACTTACTCAAAAAAATTCTTCAAGTTTGTGAGACACAATGTCCCTCACACAAAACCATGCTGACTATCCCTAATCATTCTTTGCCTCTCCAAATATAAATCCTATCTTTCAGAATCACTCCCAACAACATACCCACCACCGAAATCAGACTCACAAAGGCACAATGTTAGCCCCTCTCCAGTCCTCTGGCACCTCACCTGTGGTTATAGATGATACAAATATTTCTATAAGAGGCCCTGCAATTTCCTCCCTAACTTCCCACAAAGTCCTGGGATACACTAGATCGAGTCCCTGAGATTTATTCACCTTTATGTTTTCTAAGACCTCCAGCATTTCCTCTTCTGCACTGTGAATTGTTTTCAAAACATCAATATTTATTTCCCTGAGTTCTCTAGCCTCCATTTCTTTCTCTATAGTAAAAACTGATGCAAAATATTTGTTTAATATCTCTCCCATCTCCTAAGGTTCAACACAAAGATCGTTAAGGGACCCTACTCTCTGTCTAGTTGCTCTCTTGCTCTTAATGTACTTGTAGAATCAGTTTGGATTACTTGCCAAGATTTGTTAGATCCCACTGTTCTCCTTTCCGTTTGTTTCAAGTAGAGGAGGCTGCCTGGAAACTTACTGGATGTTTGGCAGATGACCGGTGAACCGTTTTCACACAGATCCTGCTGGTTGTCGGTGTGTCTGACTCAGGGAGCTGGCAATGATGTAGAACAACATTACCAATTCTCATGTTTAGCTTCCTGTCTGAGATTTTTCACACAGGGCAGTCCTGCTGAAGACATGGGGGAGAACGTGTAGAATAAACGCTGCAAGACGGGGCTGGGGATAATCTGGCATTTGGCTCATCCAGACGGTCCCTGGTTTGGAGGAATTATCTTACGCACAAAGACTAAACAGGCTGGGACTGTTGCCTTTGGAGTTTAGAAGATTGAGAGGTGATCTCATTGAAACATTTCAGATTCTTGACAGGGTAAAGGCTGAGAGGATGTTTCCCCTCTCACGGGAGAGACTGGGAGCAGACGGCATAGCCTCAGAATAAAGGAGTGCAAATTTCAGACTGAAATGAGGAGGTATTTCTTCTCTCAGAGGGTTGTGAGTCTTTGGAACTCCTTGCCACAGACAACAGTAGGGATTGAGTCCCTGTGTATATTTAAGACCGAGATAGACTCTTGATCAGTGGGGGAATCAAGGGTAAGGGGGAAAGGCTGGGAAAGTATAAGGTGGGGGTGGCGGTTAGATAGACCTTAGGTTTAGGGTAAAAGTTCGACACAACATCGTGGGCCGAAGGGCCTGGACTCTGCTGTATTGTTTAATGCTCTAAAGTGGACATTAGGAGTTTTAGATCAGCATGATCCCATTGAAGGCTTTAGGGGCTGAATGGCCTACTCCCATTCCTACTTGTGATGGTTTAAGTTGTTGCCCATTCTCCCATGTCTAAGGTTGGTGTATGTTCTGTGTTGTGCAGGTACGTGCTGAGGAACGGCAGTGGGAACTGGCTGGCCAAGCAGATCAGGAAGCACCGTGCCAAGGACGGCCCGATGGAGCCCTCCAGCGCCCACAAGTGGTGTACGCTCCACACCGAATACATCTGGTACGACCCGGAGCTGACCCCACAGCCGCCCGCCCATCACGGCACGCCCCGCCTCCACGTCTTCTCCAACTGGGGGGTGGTCACTTACGGGGGCGGCTTGCCCAACGAGCCGGGCAACACCTTCGTCTCGTTCAAGTCGGGGAAGCTGGGAGGGCGGGCGGTCTACGGGATTGTCCACGAGAGCCCGTACTCGTGGATTGACGGCTGGAGGAACTTCAACCCGGGCCACGAGCACCCAGACCAGAACTCCTTCACCTTTGCCCCCGGCGGCCAAGTCTTTGTGTCCGAGGCTCTGTACGGGCCCAAGTACAGCCACCTAAACAATGTGCTGGTCTTCTCACCATCTCCCAGCAGTCAGTGCAACCAGCCCTGGGAGGGCCAGCTGGGTGAGTGCGGCCAATGGCTCAACTGGATGGTGGGTGAGGCTGGCAACTCGGCGGGTGAGCTGGTGACCGCCACTCAGGATGGAGGAATGCTGTTCACCAGCGGGGAGGCAGCTCCCGCCTACTCCTCCGCCATGGGCCTTCAGAGTGTCTACCGTGCCGTGTTGCTGCTAAGCCCCCAGGTCCTGCTGGTGGTGGATCACATCGAGAAGCGCCAAGGCTCCCCGCTCCAGCTGGTCAGCGCCTTCTTCCACAACCTGGACATTGACTTCAAGTACGTGGCTCACCAGGCGGCTGGTCACCTCAATGGCGCCATGATGGACGTCTGGGACGCTCAGTATGCCATGTTCTGGTTCGACCACCGCGGGGGAAGCCCAGCCCCCCGCATCCAGGAGGCCGAGCAGGTGGCGGAGTTCAAGAAGCGCTGGACGCAGTACGTCAATGTGACCTTCCCGCTGGGCGAGCGGTTCACACGCATTGCCTACGTCTTCCATGGGCCTTGGGCCCGTGTCACCGACTGCCGCTTCGCCGACGACTCAGCCCGCGGCCTCAGGCTGGTGCTGACCGTCAACGACACCGAGCTGCTGGTCTCCGTGGCCACCCAGCACAGCGACCCCACCGCCCGCTTCCGCTACCTGGGTTTCGGGGGCTACGCCAAGGTGGAAGAAGGACGGCGGGTGACCAGGTTCGGTTTCGGGTCAGCTCCGTCCGGGGGCCCCGGGAGGCCCGTGCCCACTTTCCTCCGCTTCGGGCCTGCGTTGAGGAGCCTCCTGGGTGCCGGCCTGTGCCTCGGCCTGGCGCTGGTGGCTGCCCATTGGAAACTCTGCATCTCCTTCGGGCGCCTGCTGCGCCTGGCCTTGTTGGCGCTCATCACCCTGTGGTTCCTGGAGCTGGTGGTGCTGTGGGGCACGTGCTCCAGGCCCCCGTGCGGAATGGCCTGGACCGGGGCTGGGGACAGTGCCGAGGGAGGAGGAGGACCCTCCGAGCAGTGGGATGATGGCCTGGGGAAAATGTCGCCGGTGGTGGTCACCTCGCTGCCGGGCTCAGGGGCCGAAATCCTGAGGCACCTCTTTGCCAACAGCACCGATTTTGTCTACATTAGGGTCCCTACGGAGCACCTCGACCTGCCCGAGGTGGAGTTCGAGTTTGACTCCTTCGTCGACGCCTGCGAGTGGAGGGAGTCGGACGCGCGGGCGGGACGTTACCGTCTGATCCAGGGCTGGCTCCAGTCCCTGGTCCACAACACCAAGCTGCACCTACAGAACATCGCCCTGCATGGCCCGCCCAGGGGAGCTCCGCCAGCCAACAATAGCCCCCCACTCAGGAAGAGGAAAGCCCGCAGGAAGGTTGACCAGAGCTCCAAGTACAAGGAAAACCTGGAGAGGGATGCGGAATATGTCATGGGGCTGAGGAGGCACCTCGCCTCCTATCCCAATGCCCGGGTGGTCCTCAGTTTGAGCAGCGGGAGCTGGACGCTGAAACTGCCCTTTGTGCAGGCCGTGATTGGATCTTCAATGAGGGCCCTGTATGTGGTGAGGGATCCTCGTGCTTGGGTCTACTCCCTGCTCTATAACAGCAAGCCCAGCCTTTATTCCCTGAGGAACGTGCCCCAGCACTTGGCCATGCTCTTCAGAGAAGACCAGCGAAAGGAGCGATGTGACCCAAACTCCGGCTATGCCTTTGAGTACGAATCCCTCCGGAGGCAGTTCTCATCGGCGGCCAAAGACCCGGTGACCCTCCTGGCTCACCTCTGGCTCGCAAACACCAGGGCGACACTGAGGGTAAACAAGAAGCTGTCGCCCGGCAACTACCACCTGCTGAAATTTGAGGACCTCGTCGAGGCCCCTCAGGAAACGGCCGAGAGAATCTACACCTTCCTGGGTTTTGTCCTCCCCCCGGCTGCCCTGAACCGCATCCTTTTCGCCACCTCGACCAACCTGTTTCACCTACCGTTTGAGGGCGAGGTCTCTCCCAGCAGCCTCCATGCCTGGAGGGACAGGATGCCCCAGAAGGACATCAGGCTCATTGAGGACACGTGCTGGTCAGTCATGAGCGAACTCGGCTATACCAGGTCGACCAGCTGAGAGCTCTGCTCACCGGGGGCGGGGCTGTCTCCAAAGCCCTGGCATAAAGACGTTGAACGGGCCAGGAAAGTTGCGGCCAAGTTGGACAAATCGGCGTCTCAAGGCGCAGAACAACGGGGTGTGTTGTGTTGTCTGCTGGGCACAGTGCTTTCAAAGTAATTGTAGCCGACAGGATCTTGCAGAGGGAATGGTGGACTTGGTGGGGGACTTTCAACACAGGAGGAAAGGCAGAGACTGGGGCATATTTTTAGGAACAGGATGGAAAGGTCGAAGTAATCTTGCAGCATGAATCATTAATAATGTGATAGCATTAATCACATAGAGCTAAAACTCAAGACTGTGCTGTTCAATCGAACCCATTAAGTGATAATTATCTGCAGATGCTGTTCCATTTCTCTGTCGCCAGTTCTTATGCTCCTGGGCCTGAGACACGTTTGCCAAATTGTCTAAGAAAGCAATCTGACCTGGCTGCTCCTGAGAATTTTACGAGCAAAAAAATAAGATCTCTGGCTCAGTGGGAGTTCTACTGTCATCCACAGTGCTCGCGGTTTATCATTTCCAAGAATGGCAGTGTTGGGGTGCACCGTGGGGAAGCCTTGAAAAATGTACGGAATCCATAAAACTTGTGGTTACCAAAATGAATTGAAACATTGGCCAATATAGTGAGTCTTAAACTGTCATGGGCGGTGAGGGTGAGTGATTGATCGTGTCAGAGGGGCCTCGTTTCAGGTAATGTTAATGCCACGATGAATGAACATTGACAGGACAGGTTTCTGACACTGGGTGCGATTTGGCTTTTTGGGTTAGAGCTTGTTTGTTGTACAGTTCTTGAAGGAGCAAATGTCACCGTGTCACACCATTCCCAAAATGTCAGTGAGAAGTTTGAACCTGAAGATTTGTCTTTTTCTCTTCAGCTCCCTGCCTCTCATGACATCGTTGAAAAGCGGGGAAGGAGACAGGACCTTGACAGGAAACTCTACCTTTTCTAGCACTGACACGATGGGACAAATGGCCTCTCTGTGTTGCTATTAGTTAGATTCTATAGGTAAAATTCTCCCAGGGCTCTTTCTGTTAAAAGTGTTTGGGGGGCAATGAATAACTCGCCAATCCCTTACTGCCAAGAAAACACATTCAGTCAGCTCCCAGAATGAGGGCAAGCTTTTCAGCTAATCACAGGCCTCAATGCTGGCCTGAGATGTTGCTATCCAATAAGAGGCTAGCAATGTCTTGGACTAACCCCTGCCCCACCTCCCCCATTCTGGTATGGCTTGTCATGAGGTGATCCAATGATAGTAAGGCAAGTAAATTTTATACTCCTCTCATGGAGTTGGGGGTCATAACGAGGGGGTTTAAGGGGTTGGGTCCGTTCCTCTGATGGCTCCCACCTTGGTATAACTGGAGTCCCCACCCTCAGCATTATCTGGCAGTTACATGATTTCTCAGTCAGGAATCCAGCTGCCATAATCATCCACTGGAGCAGGGTTGTGGGGGGTGGGGATGTAGGTGGCAGCTGATTGGAGAGGCAGTGCGTTGAGGTCCTCAATTGGCCAATAATTGGTCATTTTGGAGGTTTCATGGTATCATGTTAAGGTGACGAAAGAGGCCATTTGGTCCATCATGTCTGCACCAGAAGATCAAATGAGCATCAAGACTGAGTACCATCCCCCTGCCTTTTTTTCCCATATCCTTGCACCTTATTTTGTATCTAAACAATCATCCAATGGCCCTTTTTAATTGAACCAGCTTCCACCACATTTGCAGGCAGTGTATTCCATACCCTAATTGTTCGCTGTGTGAAAATGTTATTTCTCATATCACCCTTGCTTCGTTTGCACATCAGCTTCAACCATCTGCAATGGTGTGATTTGAACCCATGAGTCCATGTTCCCCTGAACATTAGCATGAGTCTCTGGATACTGAATGCAGTAACATTACTGCTATGTCACTGCCTCAACCAAACTGCAATGCTTTTCCTGAAATGGTGCTGGAAGCAGAATCGAAAGGATCTTTTTTAAAGCTATTACGAAGGGGCATAGTTTTAAAGTGAGTGGAGGTAGATATAGGGGAGACATCAGAGGTAGGTTCTTTACCCAGAGAGTGGTCAGGGCGTGGAATGCATTGCCTGAGAGGGTAGTGGAGTCGGCCTCATTAGGGGCATTTAAGCGGCTATTAGATAGGCATATGGATGATAGTATAAGATAGGGGTGGAGGTTAGATAGACCTTAGGTTTAGGGTAAAAGTTCGGCACAACATCGTGGGCCGAAGGGCCTGTACTGTGCTGTACTGTTCTATGTTCTAAAGGTATTGGATAAATAGTTGGAGGGGAAGTGTTTGGAGGACAATGAGGAATGAATGGAGCAGCAGAACTGGTTGGTTAGTTCTCAAGGAGAAAGCACAGCCTCGATGGACAGAATGGTTTTGTCCTGAGCGCTATTGTTTTGTGACACTAAGTTATATGAAAATATCAGGCAAAACTTGTCAGATTCAGAGCTTTGCTTGCTTTTGGAACTGGCGAGGCATCTTAAATTTATTTAAACATAAACAATAGAAATGTTGAAGTCAGCAAGGTCAGAAAGATACCTCTTCAGGTGGATAAGATGCATTGAAAGCATCATGTGGGGCAGATAAAAATGAACATCAGGTTGTTTGCAAACAGACTCAATTTCATTAGTTTCTGCTAGGATTATGGCTAAGAAATTAGGAGAGCATAGATTACCTGGAAACATTACTTTAGATCAATTGATTACAGAATTAGGATTAACTCATGGACAGATTGTATCCTGTTGTTGGTCATATTACTTGACTCTACCCCATTAAATGTCCCAACAATCTCTCCATTAAGGCATCTGTCGTTGCTTGCTTAATGTCGGAGAAAGCAGCCCACTTGATTGGCACGTCCACTCCCTCCACCACTGATGCTCGGTAGCGGCAGTGTGTACCAAATACACGATACATTCAGAAATTCGCCAAAGATAATTAGATAACTCCTTCCAAGCCCATGACCACTTCCATCTCGAAGAGCAAAGGGAACGCCATCCCCTCCATGTTTCCCTCCACCCCATTCACCATCCTGACTTGGAAATATATCGCTGTTCCTTCACTGTCACTGGGCCAAAATCCTGAAATTCCCTCCCTAATGTTATCGTGAGTTTACCTACACAAAAAAGACTGCAGCAGTTCAAGAAGGTAGCTCACCACCACCTCAAGGCCAACCAGGGATGGATAATAAATTTTCACCCAGCCAGCAACACCCACGTCCCCTGAGTGAATAATAAGAAAATTATTATTCTAATAAGAATTATTAGAAATTTATTAGCTAATTAGAAAACAAATAAACTCTTCATATCCAGATTGGGTGATTCTTGGCCACTCAGAGTGACAAACCAGTAACATTTGGAAATGAATGTATTGTTTATATGGGAATCAAATCGCCTTTCTTTCCCAATATCCAATATTCTTACGATTAATAAACAAAAGTCTTCAAAGATTCTTTTTTTGTTTAAATGTAACTCGTTTCCTTGTGATTTTTCTCCTGTGTTGTTCACTGGAGATGTACCAAGATGATCCTGGAGGTTGGTCACGCAAGACTTTGGCCTACAGTCTCCTTTCACAACCCTCTGAACATAAGAACCAGGAGCAACAATAAGAAATGCAGCCCCTCAAGCCTGCTCTGCCATTTGATAGGATCATGGTTGATCTCAACTTGGTCTCAACTCCATTTTCCTGCCGTTGCTCTCTCACTCATTACTAATTAAAAATCTGTCTGTCTCCTCTTTAAATTTATCCAGTGCCCTGGTGTCTACTGCTCTCTTAGTGAATTCATGAAAGAAGTAATATCTCCTCATGTTTGTTTTAAATCTTCCACCCCTTATCCTAAAACGATGTCATCTTGTCTTAGATTACCCCAAGAAGAGAAACATCCACTCTGTATTTACTTTATCAATCCCTTTTAGCATCGTGTACACCTCAGTTAGATCTCCTCTCATCCTTCTAAACTCTAGTGAGTATGGATCTAGGCTGTTCAAACTCTCCTGAAAAGATTAACCTTTCATCTCTGGAATTAGTCTGGCGAACTTTCTCTGAAATGCCTTTAATGTGATTGCATCTTTCCTCCAGTAAGGGGACCAAAATTTTAGGTGGGTGGAAGACATCTCTAGACATTCCCAAAGGGAGGCTATCAGGCTGTAACCTTCCTCTACAGTTATCTTACTCATTAATCTAAGTAAAAAGTTGCATCTGCCTGAAGATTAAAGATGCAAGGGTTTTATAGGTACAGTGAATATAAAGCTCCCACTTGGGTTCCTGCCTTACACCAAAGCTGATACCTGGTATGGAAAGATGGTCCTCAGTATGGAATCATTGCCTAATGAGCAAAGGCTATACAGGTCGTGACTCTACTCACTGGAGGTTAGAAGAATGAGAGATGATCTCATTGAGACATATCAGAGTCTTCAGGGGCTTGACAGGGTAAATGCTGAGAGGATGTTTCCCCTAAATGGGAGAGTCTAGGACCAGAGGGCATAGTCTCAGAATAAATGGGTACCAATTTAAGATTGAGATGAGGAGAAATTTCTTCTCTCAGAGAGTCATGAGTCTTTGGAACTCCTTGCTATAGAGAGCTGTGGGGACAGAGTCCTTGTGTATATTTAAGGCTGTGACAGATAGATTCTTGATCTGTCGGGGAATCAGGGGCCATGGGGAAAGTGCAGGAAAGTGGACAGGGCAAATGTTGGGTCAGCCATGTCCTATTGACTGGCAGAGTAGGGGATTGAGGGGCTGAATGGCCTACTCCCATTCCTATTTCTGATGGTCTTATTGCTGGATGGAAGCTGTGTATAAGAATTCCCATGCGGGTTTGGTTGGATCAGGAATTTCTGCCCACACACCTTAGGGCAACAGCAAGAAACAGGACCTGACAATGGGCTCCGAGGAGGGCAAGGGAAGACCAAAGTGAACTAGGGATGGAGGGGAGGGGAAGAGTGAGGGAGTGAAGGTACTGGATGGTCAGTTGCTTACATCAATAATTCATGCTCGTACATTGTGTGTGTGTGTGTATGTGTGTGTGTGTTAGTGTGTATGTGTGTGTGAGTGTGTGTGTGGTAGTGTGTGTGTGTGTACGTGTGTGTCTGTGTGTGTGTATACGTGTTCGTGTGTGTTAATTTTTGTTTGTGTATGCATCTGCGTATGTGTGCATAGCATGTCTATTTGCATGTATACGTGTGTGAAGATGTACATGTATATGTGTGTATGTTTATGTATGTATGTGTTAATGTGTACATGCATATGTCTGCATGTATGTGTGTATTTCTGTGTCTAAGTGTGTGTGAATTGGGCAGCTTGGAAGAATAATGAAAGGTAATCAATGTCTCCATTGAATATGGAGCGTGGCGCCAGTTTCTAAGCAGAAAGGTACAGGCATTAGCTGTTTAGCTTCGTGATAGTCATTCACCCGTGATGTCAAATGTCAGTATGACAAACTATCTTAGAATCTTATTGATTCTTAACCCTCAGGAAAGATGGAAACCTGTTGGCATGGAGTGGAGGTGAGCGTGTGAACTTCAAAGTGCAGAGATGTCAAACAGGTGACCAAAAGCAAGGCTCACCCCGCTATACTCCTAGTCTGAAACTATGTGGGTGCAATATGAGGGAGTTAGTGCTGAAATCCTGCTGTGGATTTGAGTGTCCACTTTGTCCGAATGACCACATTTCAATGAAACTGAATCATTGATTACTTTTCTTGGACTAATTAATTGAATAGCATTATGACCAGACCCCAATTCATTCTGGTTCCAAACAGGGTTCTTCAAACTGGTAAGCTTTCAGGCAAGAAGGGAAGAGTTAGTTCCCCTTCCTTTATTCATCTAATTCCTTGATTGGTCCCAACAAGGTTTCTTTGGCAAAGGTGGCTCAGTGGTTAGCACTGCTGCCTCACAGTGCCAGGGCCCTGGGTTTGATGCCACCCTCAGGTGACTGTCTGTGTGGAGTTTGCACATTCTCCCTGTGTCTGCGTGGGTTTCCTCTGGGAGCTCCAGTTTCTTCCCACAGTTCAAAGATGGGCAGGTTAGGTGGATGGGCTAAATTGTTGGTTGTGTCCAGGGATGTGGGTTAGTCATGCTAAATGTGGGGTTGCAGGGTCTGGGTGGGATGCTCTTCAGAGGTTCAGTGCAGACCCAATGGGCCAAATGGCCTCTTTTCAAATTCTAGGGATTTTATGAACAGCCCTTGGTGCTGACCTGCGTCCCCCCCTCCATACATTTTCCATCAGACAGACAGCAAAGAACAGTCGGGCTGAATGGCCTTTTAACCCCTGATGTAGAGTCCTTCTAACAATGGAAGTGTTTTTTTTCAGTACCCATGTAGTAAGGCCCCTCTGGGGCCTCCTTCCAGGAGGGGTGGAGTGATAAAAATCGAGACTGCTTGGAAACAGATTTATTCGTTGTGAGCCATCACTGATTCTAATGTTCTTGTCAATGTTGTGCAAATGTGGCCACGCACTTGAATGATAAGCTAATACCAAACAAATCGAAACACACGCTAACAAGTGGCAGAGTAATCAATAGACTGTGGGAAACCTTTCATGCTTAGAATGGAGATCACCTAGAATTAATGGCACAGAGAGAGATACAAAACGTAGCCAGCTCGGGTGAGCAATGTTATGCTTATTTTCAAATTCATTCACACAAGGTGCAAAAAATAATGAAAATGCAGCTCAGGGCAGCGGCCTAACCCAGAACTGAATGGCCTGATTAACAAGCAGCCTTAAGAAGGCAGCTATCAAATAGCTGCACTGTTGTCATTGAATGACAGTAATTACCAACAGTTTGTAATTAATGAAACAGGATGGTGTGGTGACGGGAGCTGGGAAGGAGATCAAATATAATGTCTTCTGAGCCTGAGTATTGCAGAAAATAAATGACAAATGAGAAACAGTTTGTTCCACATCATAACAACATGCAAGAATGCCAGTCTTCAAAGGAACAATTTATAAGAGACGGGTGCTAATTGGTCACCAATCTGATTGGTGAAAGTTTCGCCATAGAGAACACACTGAAATTTTACGTCCTTGCACCTGTCCTGGTGAGTACGAGATGAAAAGCTTTTACAACATTTAGCACTAATACTCAAGCAGTGTGATAGCTTAGCCAGGATCTTACTGACTGGTGCAGCAGATTCAAGGAGTAGTTTCTAATAATATGCAAGCCACTAGGGGAGGTTGTGGTGTACTAGCAAAATGTCATAGAATCCCTACAGTGCAGATAGAGGCCATTGGCCCATCGATTACTGATTCTCCAACCCACCTAGACCTGCACCCCTCCTGCAACTCTGCAAGTCCCATGGCTAATCCACTCGCCTGAACATTCCTGAACACTATGGGGCAATTTAGAGTGGCCAATCTACTTAACCTGCATATCTTTGGACTGTGGGAGGAAACCTGAGAAAAGCCCATGCAGACACCGGGAGAATGTGCAAACCAACACACTTACCCAAAGCTGGGATTGAACCCGGCTCAGCGATTAGACCTGTGAGGCAGAACTGTCCTGAGGAAGGGTCACTCGACCTGAAACGTTAACTCTGATTTCTCTCTTCACAGATGCTGCCAGACCTGCTGAGATTTGCCAATAATTTCTGTTTTTGTTTCTGATTTCCAGCATCCACAGATCTTTCAGTTTTTAATGAGATAAGATTCACTTTGTTTTTTGTGCTGAAATTTTGGTCAGTTAATTATTGTTGTAATAGTTGTGAAATGAGACTTCACGCTACACAGTAAATGCGAGGAAAATTCAGTTTTTAAGGGACTCTAAGAGTCAGTATGACAATTAAACATAGTTAGGAGATAGTTGACACCACTCCCCCTTTTCAGGCTTCAGATTAAGATGGCCGACCAGACCCCGCTAATGCAGTTGAACTTTGAGCTACATTAGGAGGGGTCTGCTAAGTGGGAATGGGGTGTCTTTGTCACCACTAATTCCATATCGCAAACAGAAGATCAGGTACCACTCTCAATCCATTCCTTTTTCTCTAATTCGGGCCTGTTTACCGCGAGACGGTGGGAGTTAAAATCAACGTGGGAGTCAGCCATGGCTTGTCAAAGGAAAGTAATGAAGGGTGCCAGGGAAGGGCAATTGAAATCAAATTAAAAGGGGCTGGTGTAACACTGCTGTCATACCCACTTGCTGTGTGCCCAGGTTTCGCTGATTCATCATTTGTAACGTTTCATAGTTCATTGGTCATAGTTTAAAAATAAGACATCACCCATTTAAGGCAGAGATGAGAAAACATTCTTTTCTCTCAGAGGGTTTTGTGGGTCTTTAGAATTCTCTTTTTCAGCAGGCAATGGGAATGCAGAAGGTAGACAGATTCTTGGTTACCAAAGAGATGAAGGATTATCGGAGATAGGCAGGAATGTAGAGGTGAGGTTAAAATCAGACCAGCCATGATGTTATTGAATGGAGGAACAGGCTCAAAGGGCTGAGTGGCCTACGCTTGTTCCTTGTTGACACATTGATAAGTGACGATCATCGACGGGCTCATATTGAGCATCACTGGCAGTGATCTGTATTTTTGCACATTCTAACCATGCCTGTATGAAGAAAGTGCAGAATCATTTTGAGAAAAGCAGGTCTCGATTTATGAACATATGTACAGGAATGATGCCCAATCATCTTTGAAATGCGCCAACAGCGAGTGAAGCCTGTGCCATGAACATGGCAACTCATGGTTCAATGTAGTTCAATACTTTAACGTCCTATCATTGTATGAAAAATAATTTATTTCTAGACAACAGCTTCAGTCCCTGTCAGGGATTCCCAGTTTTCAGATATCTGCCTTAGCATTCGTGTCCCTGGTAAGAGGTTTGACTTTCAGGTCTTTCTGATGTTAATTTCAGGGGTTTCATGGGCCACAGATACAGACAGTCGGCAAATTGTAGCAATTTTCTGGCAGTTAGTATTGGGTTTTTTAAGAATCAGCAGTTTAGATATGATATCCCAGTTAATTAGGCGGAGAAAGTGTACGATTGTTGTGAATAGTTGTGAAATGAGATTTCACAATGAGTGTTTCTCCAATCGTGAAGCTGTCCTGAAGAATGAAAGAGCAGGGGCAATGGTTTTAATGTGAAATCTTTGTCTTTGTTCCTCCCTTAGGCTGATGTCCCTGAATCACAGAATGATTATGGTGCAGATAGAGGCCATTCAGCCCATCGTGCCTGCAGTTCTATCCCTTAATGTCAATCTCCTGTCTTTTCCCCATGACCTTGCACATCAGTTCTATTCAAATAACCACCCCTTGAATACTCGAATTGAATCTGTCTCCACCACATTTCCAGGCAATGCATTCAACACCCTAATTACTTACTGTATTTCCTCACTTCATCCTTACTTCTTTCGCAGATCACTCTAAATCTTGTCCTCGCCCTTGTTCCTTTTACGAGTGGGAACAGTTTCTCTCTACTCTGTCCAGTTCACTCATGATTTTGAAAACCTCTATCAGATCTGCTCTCAGCTTTCCTCCCTCCTATCCCAACCTCTTCAATCTGTCCTCATCACTGAAATTCCTCATTCCTGGATCCAGCCTCTGCACTTTCTCCAGTGTGTTTCACATTCTTTCCATAATTTGACACCCACAACTGTACACAATCTTCCAGATGAGGTCTAACAAGTGCCTTATATCTGGAGGAACTCCCGGTCTTCTCCCAAGAAGATAGCTATTCCTTTCCTTGGATCCGCACGCTCTCTCTGTCTCTGTCTTTTTCTCTCTCTCTTACACTTACTCCTATTGATGTACCATAGTTTGCGAGCTGGCCATCTATTTCTTGTGCCAATCAACTGTCTAAACCCTCTTGCCCAATGACCCAGGGCACCTACCCATGATGCCAGGATGAAGGATGGTTGCTGTCCCTTGGCCACCTTTATCTGAGAGTTAGTTTATCACTCTTCCTAAAAATAAACTCGTTTTATTTTCCTAAACACTACACTGATAATATGACGCCAGATAAATTGTTGATGCTAGTTTAATGGGGCATCATGACCTCATCAACTTCCGATAATTCTTCCCTTTGTTTTCATACAGTAGAATTTTGGAAAGTTAATTACTGCTGTTCTAGGTGTCAAATGAAATCTCCTGCTACACAGTAAATATTAGGAAAATTCAGCTTTAAAGGGACTGCAGTTTGTAACACTGATGTTAATTGTTCCTGGGTGTTCATGTCTATGAGATTTTCATTTCTCTCATGCATTGACTGAGCAGGAGAGAAACTGCCATCTGAACTCTCATCTGAGCTTGTCATTCTGTTGTCCCCATCTTCTTGAGTTATTCCAGATTTTAACCTTATTTTCTCCCTCAAACACAATGAGCAACAGACACAAGTTATGATTTAAACAAAGAGATTTAAAAAAAAAATCTTTGGTTGGTACTCAGCCAGAGTTTGGAGCATGTTGTTTGGCATGGGTACCTTAGAAAGGATGTCAAGCTTTGGAGTGGAGGTGGAGGAGGCGTTTCAGCATGGTACCAGGGATGTGGCGTAGTGGGTAACATTACTACCTCTGGCCTGGAAGGTCCAGGTTCAAGACTCCTGCCAGAACCTGTTGGTCATGGAAGATGCATTTGCCATGTTGCCGCACAAGTCAGGTTTGTAAATCCTTCCAATATATCTGATAGTGGGCAGTAAGAATGGGAGTGCTTCCTGGTCAGCCTACGACTGCAGTATGTCACTCATAAGAATGGCTCAATCCATTGGGAACCCCTGGCCCAACTCTCAGAATTGAGGATTTTGGAGAGAATATACATGGACAGAAACAGAATGTGAGAAAACTGAGAATGTTTTCCTCAGAGTGGATTAATAGAGATGTTCAAGGTAGGGTTTTGATGGAATGTATCAGGAGGGACAGTTTATATTGGAAGGATATTTGCTACGCAGAGGGCACAGACTTATGGTCATTGACAGAGTATCCAGACAGGACCAGAGGAGAACTTAGACAGTTCTTGAAAATATAAACAATAGATATCACAGATGTGCAGAGAAAGGTAAAGCTACTGTAGTCTTACCAAACCATCACAGAGAGAGATAACTGGTGGTGGTTTAACCAGGGGGTCAGCACACCTCAGGGAGAGGTTGGGAAGGAGAATTGTTCATGGTAAACTGAGCCAATGCGGAAATCACATTGTTAACATCACTCTGCATTGCAGACCAGCCATCTAGCCAACTGAGCTACCTCACCATGCATTGTTAAGTAGTAACTTTCAAAATGAGATTGGATATTTTCTTGAAAAGGAACGAGATGCCACGCAGGGAAAGTATGACAATGGGACAAACTGGACAGTGCATCAAAGCGCCAGCAATCATGGACAGAACGGCCTCCTTTGAACCACAATTTGACCCTTGTTGCTGCTAATACTCATTCTGAATCACAGGATATTCAAAAGCAGTTAATCAAGGGAAACAAAATAAATATTTTGAATAAACAATGGGAAGGTAGAGATGTTAGAACCTGTGACTGAACAGAATGAAAGTCTGCCAGAAAATTGTCACATTTAGGAATAAAATCCTTTTGGAGTTCTCTGCTGTGACTGTGGTATTGGTGTCCCGGTTGTTTCATTTTGGAATATCCACAGGTTATGCTCATAGAGCATGATATTGTTTTGCTCTTTCTGATGAACACAGACTTTGTGTCATATTCGAACTGTGCCTTGCACAGAATTAAAGTTGAGTGAGCACATTTAAAACATCCTGAGGGCCCAGGGTTTCACTGTTTTGGTCAGCGAACTTCTCTTTTTGGCCAAGCAGCTTGAATTCCAAACCAATGCTGGAAACAGTGAGGACTTGAATAAAGAGCTGTACATTCCCAAATGTTAGCAGATTGATTAATCATCTAGATATTAATGCTTTGTTTTGAAATTCAGCTGTTTATGAAAACCTTCCTTACAGCAGTGGAATTTTTGATAAGGTGTGGGGTAATTCACCTGGTATTGCACAGTTAAGATTTCACAAGTAGCGACCTAGCACTGATTCGGGCAATGTCTGCAACTGTGTGATATTGACCTCATGAAAATATGAACAATAGAAATCATAGATGGGCAGAGGAAGTGCAGAGTGTAGTTGGTTAGTTGTTTTCGTTATTAATTTGTTTCTATATGGGGAAGTCTGTTTCTCATTCCTAAATAGCTCTTGTGGAGCTGTGACAAAGATGGTGCATATTGCATAAAGAAATGTTTTTACAATGGAAGTGCTTTTAAATAATATAACACTGCACCATTTAAACAATTCGACAGACTCCATGCAACCTTGCACTAATGTGTTGGACACTGTGGGTCTAGTTTGTCTTGCACTGGGAGCTGTTCTTCAATCTTAATCGTTTTTGTGGTTTTCATTGTGACAGGTCAGACCTTGTTTCTCTCCAGTGTTTGAGAACCTTCTTAATGCATATCAATTAAAGTAAACAATTGCTCGAACTCTTGGCATTCCTTTTTTTAAATAAAAGGCATTACCCTGACTGGTTGCATGTGTGTGAAGCAACAGTATGTTAAATCTTCATAGCACAAGTCAGGAGTGTGATGGACTACACTTGCCTGATGAATACACTTGCTTGGAAGGGTACAGCTCCAACAACACTCAAATCTTGACACCATCCAGGACAAAGCAGCCTGTGAGATTAGCACCACGTCCACAAACAAGCACTCGTTCCACTTCTGTTATTAGTAAGAACTGCCGTTGCTAGAGTCAGAGATAACACAGCATGGAGCTGGAGGAACACAGCAGGCCAGGCGGCATCAGAGGAGCAGGAAAGCTGACGTTTCGGTTCGGGACCCTTCTTCATTTTCTGACCGAAACTTCAGCTTTCCTGCTCCTTTGATACTGCCTGGCCAGCTGTGTTCCTCCAACTCTACAATGTGTTATCTCCTTCCACTTCTGATGCTCAGAAGCAGCAGTGTGTACTATTTACAAGATGTACTGCATAATTTCACCAGAGCTCCTTATCCAGCACCATCCAAACCCATGACTACAACCATCCAAAAGAACAAGGGCATCAGATACATGGGGACCTGCAAGTTCCTCACTATCCTGACTTGGAATATATAGTATCATCCCTTTAGTATTGTTGGGCCAATATCTTGGAATTCCCTCTCTACTATCATTAAGAGAGTATCTACAGATTGTGGGCAGCAGCAGTTAAAGAGGTAGCTCATCATCACCTTTTCAAGAGAAACTAGGGACAGGCAATAAATGTTGGCTCAGCCAGTGATATGCACATCCCACAAGTGATTAATAAAAAGAGTCTGAATCACAAAACTGCGATGCTGGAAATCTGATATAACTGCAGAAAGACTTAAAGACAGAATGATTGTCAGCTCTTGTGAAAATGGGATTAGTGCAGAGTGTGAAACAATAGTTATGATCCAGTTTGCTTTGGAGAAAGTGTCTCAAACACTGACCCTGTGGTGTGGCTTGCAGGCAACATTAGCTTTGTATTGCCCAGAATATTATGGGTTCTGGTCCTCGTGAAGTAGAAGGTGATTCCTCCAGGAGAAGGTGGCTCAAATTTAATCATGGGTTCTCCAAAGCTTTTTTTGTTCATCCGATGATTGGTGGAAGCATCATGGAAGCCCAGTAGTCTTCATTATTGATTCACACTGCAATCAAAGGCAAGTATTGTGCCAAGACATTGATGTAAGAATCAAATCTCTAGCCCAGTAATGCAGAAAGTTAAGGGTTAAGCTCTGGGGATGTGGGTTCAAACCCCACCACAACAGTCAAAGCAGAATTAAAACCTCAATTTTTCAAATCTGGAATTGAATATTCATCAGTCGTGGTGACTAAAGGAAATATCATTGATTTGGAAACTATTACCGAGATCAATTGTGCCCTTTACAGAGGGGAAATCTGTCATTATTACATAACCTGTGTCTCCAGACATGCCATAAAGTGGTTGACTCCTAAACTGTCCAGTCATGTCAAGGACAATAAACAATTGTCCACAAACTAAACACTTTTTAAAAAAAAGGTGCAAATACAAATCTTAATTCTCTGAATACCTGCCACTTGATTGCAGGAAATTGAAAATTAAAATCTGAAAAACCCATGGGTGGAGAAACCAAACTGAATGGAGACATAGGAACAGGAGTACGCCATTCAGCCCCTCAAGTTTCTTCCACCATTCAATGAGATCATGGCTGCTCTGTGGCCTGACTCCATATACCTGCCTTTGGTCCATATCTCTTAATAACCTTAGCTTAGCAAAAAAAGTCTATCTCAGATTTAAAATTAACAACTGACCCATCACCCACTGCCATTTGTGCAAGAGGGTTCCAAACCTATACCACTCCTTGTGTAGAAATGCTTCCTAACATCTCTCCTGAATAGTCTGTCCCTAATTCTCAGACTATGCCCCGAGTTTGAGAATCCCCAACCAATGGAAATAGTTTATCTACCTTTTTCTTTGCATTAATATCTTGAAGACTTCCATCAGATCACCTCCTAACTTTCTACATTCTTGAGAAAATAGGCCTAATTTTTTAATATCTCTTCATAACTGAACACCTGAAGTCCAGGTATCATTCTTGTAAACCTGCATTGCACTTCCTACAAGGCCACTATGTATCCCTCAGAGGTATGGTGCTCAAATTTGATCAGACATGACCTTTGAAACATAAAGGTAAGGTAACATTACCACAGTCTTAGTGGACCATTGGGCTGTTATCACATTAAAGCGAGAGAGACACCTGGTGATGGTTTAACCTGAGGGTCACCATGCCTCATGCAAGGGAGAAGGTTGAGGAAGAGAATCCTTCATGGTAACTTCAGTCAGTGCTGGAATTAAACCCACACTCTAAATCAGCCAACTGAGCTAACCAACTTCAAATGTAACCTTACAGAGAGAAGGCAGTAAATTAGCATCAAGCAGTTAGGACTCTGAAAAATAGCAATATGGCTGCTCATAATTGATAGACTATTCCCACTCCAATGCCACTTTGTAGTGAGTGGTCCTGTAAGATTGTGAACTAATGCTCCTGTCTATTAGGGAACTCGTTAATATATAAAGTCATGGCTAAGACTGATCTCTTTTCACTTTGCCATTCTCAAGGACATACAGTTGCCAGCTGTCCAGGGATTGCACTGGAGTCTTCAAAGACAAACCTCTAGGTCATGGATGAAAGCACAACTGGAAGAAAATTATAGGGATGACTATAGAAAAAAAGCTTGTTTAAAATTGAAATGGTCTTTGACAGGGGTCATGGGGAGAAAGGGTTGTTTCGCTGAACATGGAGTGAATCCACTTGCATACCAAAGACTATGAGTGACTTCTGATTGCTGATTGGCCTTGGGAAATTGCAATGGACAGGGTGGCTGACCAATGGCAGGAGTGTTTGGGGAGAGGTGGAGACAGGTGGTAATGCGATGAAATCTCCTGGAATATGTCTATGCTAACTTGGCAACTGTCCCACTGGAATAAGGAAGAGTGGTGGAAACAAAATGGGAACTTCAAATCCAGGTGGTGCGGGAAGCAATGAAGACCCATTGTGAATGCTGGTGTTTTTCTGGCCGAGCAGTCAACAATGGTGGCTCAGTAGGTAGCACTGCTACCTCGCAGCACCAGGAGCCTGGGTTTGATTCCACCCTTTGGACTCCTGTCTGTGTGCAATTTGCACATTTCTCTCGTGTCTGCGTGGGTTTCCTCTGGGTGTTCTGGTTTCCTCCCACAATTCAAAGATGTGCAGCATAGGTGGATTGGCCATGCTACATTGCCCATAGTGCCCAGGGATGTGTAGGTTAGGTGGGTTAGAAATGGGAAATGCAGGATTACAGGAATGGGATTGGTCTTGGTGGGATGCTTTTCAGAGGGTCGGTGCAGATTCAACGGGTTGAATGGCCTGCTTCCACACTGTGGGGATTCTATGATCCTGCTTGATTAGGAATCTTGAAACAGAAACGGCACCATGTGAAACAAAACCTTTGTATTTCAAATTTTAGTTTAAATAAATAAGGAAACCAGTGAACTCTTCTGCAAAACTATGTTTTGAAATTATAATTTATTTTAAGATTAAGTTCATATCAGCATTGAATCTAAGATTTAGCCTATGCTTACCAACGGAAGTTTAAATGTAAAGAAAGGTTACTATAAATCTCCCTAACTTCTGCCACGTATTCAGCAGATTGACGATGAGAATTATTCACTGCAACTCTAACAGATCACATCCAGATGTGCAAATTTCTTCCATGCAGTCTCAGTTTAACTCTGTCAGGTACACTTCCAAGTCAAATTCCAGTCTGAGACAATTTCTCGATTGTTTCTGGGCCACTAGCAGAACAATAATAAAGTTTCCACCCTGTGATCCATCCTATTTTAATTGTTATCATTAGAGATCGACATCAAACTCAAGTGAATTGCCAATGTTAATAAGTGCGACACAGGCTGCTAAATGGTAAGGGGAAGATATTTTACAACCTCACCCACCAACAGGACAGATTGGGATATTTAAATTTCACTGGTATTAGAGGTAATATTAGACGCGCTGTTTAGCAGAAAAGATTGAAAAGCCTTGGAGCTTTTTTTCACAAAACGTGACCTAAACATCTTTAAAATTATAAAGTATCATGCCGGCTTATCTAAAATGTTTCCACTTGAGGCAGAGTCTAAAACTAGGGGGCCATAAATGCAAGGTACAAATGTGTCTGCAAATGGCAAATGGACCTCAACAAAAGTAACTGTGAAATGGTGCACTTTACGGTAAATTCTGTGGTGTATACAGCAGGGAAGCAGTCTGTTCTGCTGTTTATAGTCCATTCAAACGTGCATTCCACGGAAGCACTGGAGAAAGTACAAGAAAGATTGAGAAGGATAATAAAGTCAGACTGGACATGTTGATTCTCTCGAAAAGAGAGGGTTAAGAGATGACCTGATTGATGTCTTCCAGATTATGAGGGGATTGAAAAGGACAGACTGAGAGAGAGAGAGAGGGAGTTTCCATTTGTTTCTGCAAAACTGGAGAAAATCAGTGTGAGATTGTTACAAATAAACCCAGTGAAGAGATCAGAAGAAACTTCCTTTGGTTGAGGGTGGTGAGGATGTGGAACCTACAACTTCAGGGAGCCATTGAGAGGCATATGACAGTGATAAGGTGAAGGTGACACGAGAGGGAAAGCCACGAGGGGTAAAGGAACTGAAGGATGTGCTGATGGAGGTGTAGTGCAGTGAAAGGAGTGTAGACCAATGTGAACTGCACAGTCTGACTGCGTAATTCATTTCTTGTGAAACTTGTGTGTAATTATGAAATAGAAAATGTTGAATTGATGGCTGTAAAAATCAGGAGAGATGTGAAATTGATTGTTCATTGCAGCCTGGCACACAGTCAAAATGTATTCAAGAAAATCAGAAGGGGTTAAAGGGTATGGGGAGAAAGCAGGAACAAGGGACTGAGACAAATGGCAGGGTGGGCTCGAAGAGCTGAAATGTTCACATTTTCCCACTGATATTCCATTTCCCATGTTTTTGCTCACTCACTAAACTTGTCCCAATCCTGCTGAAGCCACTGTACATCTTCTTCACAAAACATTTAGAACTGCATTTAGAGAGATAGTAGAAACTGCCGATGCTGGAAAATCTGAGACAACAAGGTGTAGAGCTGGATGAACACAGCAGGCCAAGCAGCATCGTAGGAGCAGGAAAGCTGATGTTTCGGGTCTGGACCCTTCTTCAGAAATGGGGGAGGGGAAGGGGATTCTGAAATAAATAGGGAGAGAGGGGGATGCAGATAGAAGATGGATAAAGGAGAAGATAGGTGGAGAGGAGACAGACAGGTCAAGGAGGCAGGGTTGGAGCCAGTAAAGGTGAGTGTAGGTGGGGAGTTAGGGAGGGGATAGGTCAGTCCAGGGAGGACGGACAGGTCAAGGGGGCAGGATGAGGCTAGTAGGTGGGAGATGGGGTTGGGGCTTGAGGTGGGAGGAGTGGATATATGGGAGGACAGGTTAGGGAGGCAGGTACGAGCTGGGCTGGTTTTGGGATGCGGTAGGGGGAGGGGAGATTTTGAAGCTTGTGAAGTCCACATTGATACCATTGGGCTGCAGGGTTCCCAAGAGAAATATGAGATGTTGTTCCTGCAACCCTTGGGTGGCATCATTGTGGCACTGCAGGAGGCCCAGGATGGACATGTCATCTGAGGAATGGGAGGGGCAGTTGAAATGGTTCGCGACTGGGAGGTGCAGTTGTTTGGTGCGAACCGAGCGTAGGTGTTCCACAAAGTGGTCCCGAAGCCTCCGCTTGGTTTCCCCGATGTAGAGGAGGCCACATCAGGAACAGTGGATACAGTATATCACATTAGCAGATGTGCAGGTGAACATCTGTTTGATGTGGAAGGTCTTCTTGGAGCCTGGGATGGGAGTGAGGGGGGAGGTGTAGGGGCAGGTGTAGCACTTCCTGCGCTTGCCTTACCTTTGTACCACTGACCAATGTGGCTCTGTGATAGTTGAATGGGCAGGGGAATGTCCTGATAGGGGGTGGGGGTGGGCGGGGTGTGTGAAGGTTTGCGTGCAATGTAGTGGTGCTGTGACAGCCTTACTATTGGCCAATCTGTGTGCAGAAAGGATAAGATCCATCCACTTCTGCCTTAAAAATATTCAAATGCTCCGCATCCACAATCTTTTCCAGGAAGAGCGTTCGAAAAACTCATGACCCTCTATGAGCAAAAACAATTCTTCTCAATTGGGTTACCCTTTAATTTGAAACAGTGATTCCTAGTTTTAGATTCTCCCACAACAGGAAACACCTCTCCACATCTACCCTCTCAAGAACCCCCAGGGTCTTCTATGTTTCAATCAAGTGTGACACCAAAAAGCTCTGGTAAAACTCCCCACTGGTTGGACCCAGGCTGAGAGGAAAAGAGTTGGGTAAAACAAGTTATATGATATCAAAATGTGTTCGCTTTCCCCATCCGAGGATTTCCCCACACCCCACCTTTGGCTACGCCATCTCACAGTCCCACGCTGTGACCCCATCCCCTCACTCTCACACCATGATTGGGTTTACCCCTGTCCACACCTTCCATCCACTAACCCTTCACATTCGACGGATCATCCCTCACCATTTCTGCTACGTCCATCACAATACCACCACCAAACCATTCCCTCACCTTCAGCACTGTGAAAGGACGGTTCTCCCTGTGACACCATGCTGCCTTTCCCAGGTCAACCCTGAAAACCTTCCCATGGTACCTCACCATCTGAGTTCAGCAGATGCAACATCTGTCCTTTCATTTCCTGACTCCCCACTACCTAAAGGCCCAAACATTCTTTCTAGGTTAATTACTTAAAGTACAGGTACTTCTTTCAATGTACTACACTCTACTGCTACTAGCAATGTAGCATCCCTTACACTGAGGAGATCAAGTTGAGATTGAATGATTGCCTTCCAGAAATCTCCACTCCACAAGAGCAGAGATGTGCTTCTAAGGCTGTATTAGGCTCTAGTCAGACAGCATTTTGAATACTGTGATTGGGTTTGGGCTGTGTTTCCAAGGAAGGGTGTGCTCGCGCTGGAGAGGGTCCAGAGGAAGTTTATAAGAATGATCCTGGGGATGAAAGACTTGTCACGCGAGAAGCAGCTTAACTTGATGACGTTTAGGAGGATGAAGGGGAATCCAAATGAAATTTCCAGGATGCCTGGTTAGAATAGACATGGAGAAGATGTTTCCACTCATAGGAGAGACTAGGATCAGGATCAGCCTCAGACTGAAGGGGCGAACCTTTAGAATTGAGACAAGGAGGAATTTCTTCAGCCCGAAGGTGGTGAATCTGTGGAACTCATTGCTGCGGAAGGCTGTAAAGGCTAACGCATTGGATGTATTTAAGACAGAGATAGATATGTTATTGATTAGTCAGGGGATCAAGGGATACAGGGAGAAGGCAGAAGAATGAAATTAAGAAACATATCAGCCATGATCGAATGGTGGAGCAGACTCGATGGACTGAATGGCCTAATCCTGCTCCTGTATCTTATGATCTTATGGTCCACTCAGTCCACAAGTTGAGCCCCCAGCTTGTAGTGGAGTGGAGAAGGTCATTTAGCCTTTTTCCTACAGTGCTGGGCATGACCCCAGATGGCTGACACTGCAATGGCATGCCTGGCAACCTCACACCAGGTTGGCAGAGTGTGACAGTGTGGCATTCTCCACTGGTCGTGGGGGAAGAGAACAACCCTGCCCTTCTTCCATGCATCGATCAGGAGCCTGTTTGCAATGCGCGGCATCAATTTCCCCACATTTTCTGCATCCAGGGCTAACATCAGGAAGAGTGCAGGCCAGGTCTGGACTGGAAGGGCTTGTCAGGGGTTCCTTTTAAAGTTGGCACCAAGGAAGCTGGGATATCCCAGCCATGGTGAGTTTCTCTGGGTATGGGAATTAGACAAGAAGGACGCTATAGGAATATGGCAGTCAGTTGGTGAGATTGGGATAATACAGTGAGAATTTTGCTTAGCCTCACAGAGAGAAACCCCCACTTGAAACACCACAAAACTGACACTTATCCAAAATATCACACGATTCACCCCAATGTTTCAGGGTGAGTTGACCTGTCTGCATTTCAGCACTTACTGTTTTAGTTTGGCCAAATGACCTATCCCTGAGTATTTTTGGCATTTTTGTTGTATATTTCTGATACTTCCAGCATTCACAGTGTTCAGCTTTTGTATTCATGTTTCGCTTTATACCCTTTATGGGTCGTTTGACTTGACGTTTAACAGAATAATCTCTGATCTCATTTGACAGTCCAGAGCTGAATATGTGTTTCTGCAGTTTCCTGTCTTTTCTCTGCCAAGGCAGAGAAATGCTTCAATAATTAGTCCCCAGTTAACTCTGCATTTGCTTTTTTTAGACCACTTTGCACACAGGACATTCCCGGGTTATGACCATAAATGGAAACCAAGCATAAACACAGGGCTATCTCAGGAGCTCACCCTACTCAAGTCTCCAGATCCCATCTCAGCATTTACCACCTGAGTTTTTTCTCTGAAACAATATCTAGTTGTCATGCAAGGTCTTGCACTTGTAGTTTACAATTATCCGCGCTGGTTACTGTGAAATCTATGCCGTGATTTTTGAGTAATGTTTTGACGTTGACTTTCAAAATCGCCTTTGTTCTTTGAAATTCCCCGTGCCAGCATTTAACACAGGAAGTGCTACAAAAAGATTTTGGAATGAAGGGAAATCCTGATGCAACCATTTCAACATTTCACAACCCAACCTCATTGATGAATCCACTACATTGCATAAATTACTTAATATTTACACTGATCACTTAAGCTTGTGGTAATTGAAGATTCATTGCAGGTGGTAGAGAACAGAGCTGGGGTATGGGACCACAGTAAATTAACACGTACAAATATATTAATTTGTTCTGTTTTAATTCGCTCAGGGGGTGTTGGTGTCGCTGGCTAGGTCAGCATGCCTTGCCCATCCCTAGTTGCCCCTTGAGAAGGTGGTGGTGAGCTGCCTTCTTGAACTGCTGCACTCCATGTGCTGTAGGTAGACTCACACTGCTGTTGAGGAGGGAATTCCAAAGTATTGATCCAGGGACCCTGAAGGACTTTCAATATATTTCCTAGTCAGGATGGTGAGTGGCTTGGAGAGGAACTTGCAGATGGCATGTATCTGCTGCCCTTATCCCAAGTGGGAGTGTTTGGCAGGTATATCAAAGGAACCTTGGAGAGTTCCTGCATTGCATTTTGTAAAAGGTGCAGACTGATGCTACAG
Organism: Rhincodon typus; assembly: GCF_021869965.1. Lineage (NCBI taxonomy): Eukaryota > Metazoa > Chordata > Chondrichthyes > Orectolobiformes > Rhincodontidae > Rhincodon > Rhincodon typus. Next base: position 112,871,953 of record NC_063335.1, on the reverse strand, counting down.
TACATTGGTGGTGAAAAATAGAATTGGGGGGAGCTTATGTTGGAGCTGTATAAAGTGTTAGTGAGGCCATGACTGGAGTATTGTGTAGAGCTCTGGTCACCACATTATGGGAAGGATGTGACTGCACCAGAGAGGATGCAGAGGAGGTTGACTAGGATAGTGCCTGGGCTGGAGAGTTTTGAGCTGAGGGGAAATGTTGTATAGGCTGGTGCTGCTTTCCTTAGAGCACAGGAGCTTGTGGGGGTTACCTAATAGAGGTGAATAAGCTTATGAGGGGCATAAATAAGGTGGATAGAAAGCCACTCTTCCCATTCGTAGAAGGATCAATAACCAGGTGAATAGATTTAAGACAGAATGCGGGGTTGTGGGGTGTTGGGGGTTGGATGGTGGGGTGCGTTTTACAGAGTTCTATATTTCCACTGTGGCCAAGGCAGGGTCTGAGTTCTGTTAAAAAGGCACAATGGAATCATTGGAGTCGGAAGTGTTAACCAGTTATTTTCCAAAACAGCAACGACATGCCTTCAATGAGATAAAATGTCAAAAGGGACTCCACAAGGCAGTCATCCAATAAAATTCAAGGCTGGATCACAGCAGGAGATATTAGCCCAGATGGACAGGGGTTTGATCAAATTGGTGGGGTTAAAAGTTTGTTGTGAAGCAGTAGAGAGCAGTGGAAGTAGTTAACATTCGAAAATCAAAATCCATGGCCAGGGATCTATTCTCACTAACGTGTGGTCGTAGGTTATTGTCATAACATTCCACAATAATGTCTAGCACAAATATCAGTACTTGTGTCCTTCACTTCACAAAGAATAAGAAACTATATTCTGAACTTTAAGGGCACCATTCCTTTAAAATCAGAACAAGGCCATTGGAAGAAGCTAAGCAACATTTATCTGCATCAAGCTAGAAGTATGAAGCTCCAACCCACAAAGAAAACTGTCAATCATTCTAAACGTGATAGATTTTTGCTAGATGTGGGCATTAATGAGACTAGAAACCCTCATAATATTTAAAAAGTACTTAGATGTACACTTGTGTTACCAAAGGTATACAGGCTACAGGGCCAAATGCTGGAAAATGGGCTGTTATCATAGAATCCCTACAGTGTGGAAACAGACCGTTCAGCCCATCAAGTCCACACCAATCCTCTGAAGGGCATCCCACCCAGAACCACCCCATCCCTGTAACCCTGTGTTTCCCATGACTGATCTAGCCTGCACATTCCCGAACACTATGGGCAATTTAACATGGTCAATCCACCTAACCTGCACATCTTTGGACTGTGGGAGGAAACTCACACAGACACAGGGCAAACTTCACACCAGACAGTCGCCCGAGGCTGGAATCGAACCCAGCTCTGAAAGGCAGCAGTGCTAACCACTGAGGCACCTTCACTTCCAGCTGGTTTGGATGTGATTGGCTGAAGGGACTTTTTATCTGGGCTGTAGATTTTCATGACTGTGACGAGAACCAGGTTCAGGAGGATGGAGTTATGATAAAGGCCAACCATGATATCATTGAATAATGGGACAGGCTTGAGGGGCTGAATGGCTCACTGCTAATCCTAAGCATTACAGGAGCTTTGAGTTTATTTTCCAGATTGGTGGAGCATTAGCTCTCAATTGCTTTGTTGTGAAGAGAATCACTACGGCAGCCTATTGCTGTAGTCTTGGGTTCTGCATCTTCATTGCACAGGTCGAATGGCTAAAGTGCACCCTAGCTTTTTTTTGATTCATTCATGGAATGAGGGTGTCACCGCCATTTATTGCCCATCCCTAATTGCCCAGAGAGCATTCACGAGTCAACCACATTGCTGTAAGATCCGAAAGGGCTGTGGATGCTGTAAATCAGGAACAAAAACAGCAGTTGCTGGAAAAGCTCAGCAGGTCTGGCAGCATCTGTGAAGGAAAAGTCAGAGTTAATGTTATCTGGACCTGAAACTTTAACTCTGATTTTTTCCTTCACATTGGTGTAAGTCTGGAGACACATATCAACCATGACTAGGTAAGGATGGCAGTTTCCTTCCCTTAAAGAGCATTAGTGAAGCAGATGAATTTTTCCCTAACAGTCAACAATGGATTCATGGTCATCAGCAGATTCTTTATTCCAGACATTTCTTGAATTGAAATTCCACCATCTGCTGTGGTGGTATTTGAACCCAGGTCTCCAGAACCTCACGTGGGTCTCTGGATTAACAGTCCAGTGGTAATACCACAAGACCATCGCCTCCCCTGGTTTAAAATGCTTCTTTCCCTTCCAGTGTAAATATTGCAGCAGAGAAGCAATTAAAAGTGTAATGGGTTAAACAATGTCAAATTGCAAATAGTTTTGCAGCAATATCGGGAATAAATTATTTTTTTCATTTCTTCTTAATTCCTTGGGACCTCCAACAGCACCTTCCAAAGCCCTGACCTTGAACACCTCGTATGACAAGGTATGGCAGGAGTTGGGGTACACACTCTTCCAAATAACACGGAAACTGCACTTGGAAATGTATCAGTGCTCCTTCAATATCGCTCAGTCAAAATCCTGGAACACCCTCCCTAACAGCACTTTGGGTGTACCCTGTGAACTGCAGCGATTCAAGAAGGCAGCTCACCACAACATTTTCCTGGAAAAATAGGGACAGGCAAGAAATGTTGGTCCAGCCAATAACTCCTACATCCCCTGAATGAATAATAATAACAAAAATAACTCTGCATTTCTGGTCAAGTTTTCAATAGTTTCATTGAAGAGATTACGCAGTAGGTTTGGCTCCAACCCCAATATGTTTGAAACAGACATGCTACTCCATGTGCATGTGAGCAAAATTATGTTGGAAATGATTTACTGAGGCACATACAATTGCTGACTGCACAATATCGATAAGTATCAGCCTTTCATTTTTCATTGCTGAATGCCAAGAGTTGGAAGAGACAAAGGAGTGTGACGCTTAGAAATACTTTTCTGTGTACTTGCTAAGGATGTGTTCTTAGCAGATTGATTGTCCATTGAAAGAAAATAATTTCTCTCTATCTTTTCAACACGTAGTGCTTTCTCTCAAATTCAGGCAAACTGGGACACATTCCATGAGATAAATTAATGTCTTTCAGATGAGACAGTAAACACAGCTCCGATCTCCTTTCTAGGATGGATGATATTAAAAAAATCCCAGAGTTTGCCCCTGATGTCTGAATCAATATTTGTCTCCCAACCAACATCGCTACAAAGCAGATCTGGTCACGATCACATTGCGCTTATGAGATCTTGCTGCACGAAACCTGTTGGCCACATTTCCTGCATTACAACAATGCTGAGGCTTTAATGGCACTTCTTTGGCTGTGTAGTCCCTTGCGGCAGTTTGACGTTGTGGAAGGTGCTATATAAATGCAAATTTTCTTTTCGCTTTCAAGTCAGCAGCCAATTGGGAAACCTGCCGTAATGATGCTGGGTTGTGGATGTTTGAACATGAAACAGGGATCAGCCATTCAGCCCCTCCAGCCTGTTCTGCTGACCATAGTGATCACGTCTGATCTGCCTGCGGCCATACGTCACCTTTCTCCCTACCTCCGATAACCTTTGAATACTATATTAGTGAGGAATCAAGCCACCGCTGACTTAAGAATACTCAATTACTCTGCCTCCAGCGGGCAAAGACTTCTAAAGGCTCAAGAATCTCAAGGGAAAAAAAAATCAAGTGCACTGTCCTGGACCGTAAGGAACTGCAGAAAGTTGTGATTGTAGCCCAGACCATCACAAAAGCCAACCTCCCATCCGTGGATTCCATCTACGCTTCTCGCTGCCTCAGAAAGACTGCCAACATCATCAAAGACCCCTCCCACCCCAATTATATTCTCTTCCAACCTCTTCCATCAAAAGCTTAAACACATGAACCAACAGGTTCCAGAACAGTTGCTTCCCTGCTGTTATTTGATTGCTGAGCGCACCCCTCTAATTTCAAATCTACACTCGGCCTTGCTTTGCACAGCTCCCGTGCAGACATAACCCTTGTATTCCTCGCTCTGTTCAATCACCCTTTGATCTTTGCATGTTACGATCTGCCTGTATGCATGTAAAACAAAACTTTTCATTGTATGTAGGTACATGTGTCAACAATAAATCAAATCAAATCTTCCTCAACTCTGTTGTAGGTGGAGAGATCCTTTCTTTTCAAATGGTGCCTCCTTATTTCTAATCTCTCCCACTAAAGCAAAGCATCTATTCAGCAGCCTCCCTATTGATTTCCTCCAGGATCATACCTGTTTCGATAAGATTATCTCTCATTCTTTTAAACTCCAATTGATTCAGACCAGTCTTGAGGTCCTTTCTCCATGAGATAGTCTTTCCCCATAAACCAAATAAACTTCCTCTTACACACATGAGGGAAGTAAGAGACGGTGATGTTGTGGTAATGTCACTAGGGCTAGTAACTCAGAGATTCTGTCAAGGCCCTTGGGATGAGTATTTAAATCCCATCAGTGCAGCTCATGGGATTCAAATTCCTGAATACATCCACTGTACAACATTGGTAATGGTGATCACGAAACCTATGATTGATCCATGTCTAAAAACTCGTCAGGTTTATTTATGCCCATTTAGGAAGGAAATCTGCTGACCAAGGACAGGAGGTGGTGGCGCTCAAGTAATAATGCAGAGCTTCAGTCTAATGCTTTGGAGATAACAC
>NC_063335.1:112855891-112866887 GCF_021869965.1 Rhincodon typus | reverse complement strand
AGGCCAGGCAGCACCAGAGGAGCAGGAAAGTTGACGTTTCGGGTCGGAACCCTATTTCAGAAATGGGGGTCCCAACCCGAAACGTCAACTTTCCTGTTCCTCTGATGCTGCCTGGCCTGCTGTGTTCCTCCAGCTCCAAACTGTGTTATCTCAGACTCCAGCATCGGCAGTTCTTACTGTCTCTGAGTGACTAATACTTTGGAGATATGTGTTTGATTCCAGTTGTCATAAAACCCTATTTGGTTCACTAATGGCTTTAGGGAAGGAAATCTGCCATCCTTATCTGGTCTGGCCTATGTGACTCCAGACTCTAAACTACCCTGTGGGCAATTAGGATGGGCAATAATCACTGGTGATGCCCTCATCCTGTGAATGAACAATAGGAAAAAAAGGTTCAAATGTAGACTGGCAGCATGCATTTCTGCGTCATCAACACACTTCTCCACTGAGGCTTGTTCAACAGCAAATATTGGCTGAACTAAAAGTTTCACCAACTAATGATGGGGAATTCAAAGTCATTTCACATCACCCTTCTCAACATTCCTCAGTCCTGCTGATTCCACTCCTGCCCTCTGCCACTTTCTGTTTTACACATGCCCCCAGACCAGGTGAGGTGTTGTCCATAGTTCATTGGGTACCACAGCCGGAAGGTAACTGGTTTAAGTCCCATTCCAAAGACTTGGCTGCCAAAATCCAGCTGGCACCACAGGGCCAGTCATTTGAAAGACACACCAGGATTGAACCCTCGGTTCCCTCCCCTTTCTAATTAATGTTCTGTTGCACTTCCAAGGCTCTGACGAAGACTCATACAGGAATTTCTACAGATGCTACCAGATCTGCTGAGTTTCTCCAGCATGCACTGTGGTTGTTTCAGATTTAAAACATCCGCAGTAGCTTGCTTTCAATTGAGTGAATGTGTCTTGTTCCGTTGAGCTCTTATTGCTCTCTGACAGCATAAAACATGACAATCAGGGCCCAATGTCATAAAAAGAGTATGAATAAGACATTGTTCCCTTGCAGGTTCTGTCTTCATGTATGTTCATGACTAATCTGCTCTGAACTCAACTCCCTTTTCATGCTAAGCTGTGGAATTCTTTGCCACAGAAAGCAGTTGAGGCCAAAACATTGAATCTTTTCAGGAAGGAGTTAGATATAGTCCTTAGGGCTGAAGGGATCAAAGGATATGGGGAAAAAGTGAGAACAGGGTTGGATGATCAGCCAAGACCAGACTGAATGGTGGAGCAGACTCCAACAGCCAGATAGCCTCCTCCTGTTCCTATTTTCTACATTTCTACATTTTGTGTTTGATGTACAACAACACCTAGATCCGTCTGTGTGGAACGTTTTTTGGAGCCCCTCTCCATTTAAACATTGGCCTGCCCTTTTGATTCTTCCTACCAAAGAACATGACCTCGCACTTTCTACATTAAACTCCATCTGCAAATGTTCTCTCAATGATTTCTTCATGACAGCAGGTCAGAATTGGATTGCATGGGAAATGATGAGATTCTGATTAACTCTCAATTGAGGAGAGATATATATCACTGTATAATTCAATTGGGACATTTAAGGGGGCATTCTGTGGTTATTGGACAGAAATTGTGTGCAGGGATATGGAAGAAAAGGCAGGAGATGGGTACTAAGTAATACAGTACAATACAAAGGGCCAAATAGCCTCCTTCTGAACTGTAATAATTGTATCATTCTGGGATTCTATAACACGAACATTAACATACATGCTTTAGCCTGGACACCATAAGTTTCTTGAGGATTCTGTGGGATTGCTGGTTCATCATTTGTGTATTTAAGTCTCTTCGTGCCCTCACAGCTGCCCAACTCTGTAACCTCCTTTTGTCTAACAACTACCTAGGAACAAACACAGAAGTTGCTGGAAAAGCTCAGTAGGTCAGGCAGCATCTGTGAAGAAAAAATCAGAGTTGACGTTTCGGGTCTGGTGATCCTTCCTTCACAGATGCTGCCAGACCTGCTGATCTTTTCCAGTAACTTCTGTTTTTGTTCCCGATTTACAGCATCCGCAGTTCTTTCGGTTTTTAACTACCTGAGAACTCTGCATTTGACAAGTTCTGACATTGTGTGCTTCTCCCAACTTTCCTTGTCTCACTACTAGTGACTATCTCTTCAACTGCTAATATTCTGAGCTCAGGAATTCTCTCCTGAAACTCCTCTACCTCTCTTGCTCCCTCTCTCCTTCTTAAACACACTCCTCAGGCATTAACCATCCAACCCAATACTTCCTTTGTAGCTCAGTGCCAAAACTCATTTGGTGGTGGACCTGTGCAGTTCCATGAGACTTTTTACTACCTTAAAGATGCTATATAAATGCAAATTGCTCTTAATTTTGTTGCTCATGATAACCTGCAGATTATTGTGAAGAGCACAATGGAACACTGCTTAAGATATCTCTTGGGTGGAAATACAAAAAAAAATCTGGTAAAGAAAGCAGAGCTAGGAGTCATCACTCTCTGAGTAAACCAAAAACCTCATGGGGTTAGTTGCAACAAAGAGAATCAAAGTCATCAAATGATTAGCCCGAGAGGAAATCCTGCAAACGTGGAAAGGACATCATTGTAAACTTCTTTGCAAATCGTGACAGCTTTCAGAAGTATTTATTTTGGCAGAAGTTTCTGTTCAAGCATGTTGCTAAATGCAAATTTTTCCACAAATCAGTGCAGCTAGACGTTTAGGGCTTGGGCAATAGGGAGAGGCTGAACAGGTTGGGGCATTTTCCTCTCGAGTTTCGGAGGCTGATGGGTGATCTTATAGAGCTTTATAAAATCATGAGGGACAGGGATAGGGTGAATAGCCAAGGTTTTTCTCCCAGGCTCGGGGAGTCAAAACTAGAGGGCAAAGGTTCAAGGTGAGAGGGACCTGAGGGGCAACTTTTTCATGCAGAGGGTAGTGTGTGTGTATGGAATGAGCTGCCAGAGGAAGTGGTGGAGGCTGGTACAATTACAACATTTAAGAGGCATCTGGATGTGTATATGAATAGAAAGGGTTTAGAGGGATGTGGGCCAAATGCTGGAAAATGGGACTAGACCAGTGAAACTAGAAAGAGTTCAGAAAAAATTTACAAGGATGCTTTCGGGATTAGAGAGTTTGAGCCATAGGGAGAGACTGAATAGACTGGGGCTATTTTCCCTGGAAAGTTGGAGGCTGAGGGGTGACCTTTTAGAGGTTTATACAATCATGAGGAGCATGGATAGGGTAAATAGGCAAGATCTTTCCCCCGGGCTGGGGGAGTCCAAAACTAGGTGGCATAGGCTCAAGGTGAGAGGAGAAAGGTTTAAAAGCGAACTAGGAGCAACTTTTTCACACAGAGGGTGATGCGTGAATGGAACGAGCTGCCAGAGGAAGTTGTGGAAGCCGGTACAATTATAGCATTTAAAAGGCGTCTGGATGGGAACATGAATAGAAAGAGTTTAGAGGGATGTGGGCCAAATGCTGGCAAATGGGACTAGACCAGATTAGGATAACTGGTCAACAGGGACAAGTGAGACTGAAGAGTCTGTTTCAGTGCTGTACAACTCTATGACTCTAATTAAAATATTTTGCATCAGAATACTTCCCCACATATAGTTGAACCATGAGAATTAGGAGCAGGTGTATGGGTCATGTGGCCCCTTGAGTGTGTTCTGCTATTCGATATGACCTTGACTGGTCTGGTAATGAGCTCAGTTTGACTTTCCTACCTGTCTAACTCTGCCTTGAATATATTCATGTACGCAGCCTCTATAACTTCCTGGAGAAAGTCATCTCATTGATTTAACAATCCTCCCCAAGTAAAATCTCTGCTCGTTTCCCTCTCTTTCTTCTACCGTATCTTTAATTTAATCTCTGCCACAACAGGGAACATCGGCCCATTTGATTAATATGGCTGAAAATGGGTTTATCGCAAAATATACAAACCTTTACCGGGAGTGCCTCATTCAGAACCTGTCAACACCCTGATCCGAAATAACTGAAAATGACACTAAAAGCTGTAGACAGCCACTCACTGGTTTGAAAATAGAAAATGCTGGAAATCCTAGCTGAGTCTGGCAGCATCTCTGGAAAGAGCAACAGAGTTAGTATTTCGGGTAGCCCAGCATGTGTTATTTATCATTTCATTGGTGTTTGGTGAATGTGTTCTTCCACATGTGACTAATTCTGTGGAGGATGATAACAGTTAGAGAGAGGTACAAACTTCTCAGTGACCAACAAAAATAACACCCCCCACCAAAATTTAATGGTTTACAGCATTCATTGCAACAAACAAGCTGAATTCAACATTGACTAAACGTTATGTAACAGACAATTGATATAAGTGAAAGGTAAAGTCACTAGATTTTATTTGATTTATTGTTGTCGTGTGTACCTAAGTACAGTGAAAAGTTTTGTTTTGCGAGTAGTATAGGCAGGTCACAGCAAACAAGGACATACAGATCAGAGGATGCTTAGGCAGAACGAGGCATACAGGGTTATGGCAGCACTGGAGGTGCACAGAAGCAAGATCAACATTCAATTAGAAATCAGAGAGGTCCAGTCAGCAGTCGAATAACAGTGGGGAAGAAACTGTTCTTGAAACTGTTAGTCACTAACTGTCCCCATTAACAACTATTCACCCACCTAGTCAGATCGTTATCAACTCCTTTGTCTATCCAACTGCTCTGCTCTCTCTTTGGGCTCTATCCTACTGTTTACTCCCTCCCCCATTCCCCTCCTTATTTTCTGCACATAAACCAACGTTTTTCCAGCTAGCATCAGTTCTGAGGAAGGGTCCCCGGACCCGAAACTTTAACTCTGACTTTTTCCTTCACAGATGCTGCCAGACCTGCTGGGCTTTTCCAGCAACTTTTCTGTTGGTGCGGGTGTTCAACTATAGCCCCAGAGGGCTGCCCTCTCATCAGAGAGAGACAATTAGTGATGGTTAACCTAAACATCTCCAGAGATCAGGTGATAGCCAAGGTTGAGAAGGTGTGACCTTTATGATAACCTCAGATTAGGGGAGGCGATGGCCTACTGGTATTATCGCTGGACTGTTAATCCAGACACCCAGCTAATGTTCAGGGGACCAGAGTTCAAATCCACCACAACAGGTGGTGGAATTTGAATTCAATAAATATCTGGAATTAAGAATCTAATGATGACCATGAATCCATTGTTGATTGTTGGAAAAACGCATCTGGTTCACTAATGTCCATTAGGGAAGGAAACCGCCATCCTTACCTGGTCTGGCCTACGTGTGACTCCAAACCCACAGCAATGTGGTTGACTCTTAACTGCCCTCTGGGCAATTAGGGATGGGCAATAAATGCCGCCGAGTCAGCGATGCACTCATCCTGTTGACAATTAAAAATAAAGGTGACAGAGGAACTGAACCCAGTTGCTGTACTTGAGCTGGCATTGCAAAACAGTTATCCAATCTAACTGACCCCCAGGACAGCTGATGTATCAAACAACAGAATAGGCAATTCCCATGAATTAATATACTCAACCGAAGGTACTTCTAGTAGATATAACACAGTGTGGAACTGGAGAGCTTAGCAGGCCAGGCAGCATCAGAGGAGCAGGAAAGCTGCATTTTGGGTCGGGACCCTTCAGAAAGTGCCACACACCACCTGGTTTTTTGGCTAGTTCCCTTTTCTCTACTATAGCTGAGTAAGTCTTCCAGTGCTCTCTGAAAGTTCCTCACTCTGACTTCTGAGTTTTCTCAAAATGACCTCTAGTTGCAAGTCCACTCTAATAACCCTTTGCTGTTTAAACTTCAAACTCTCGCCTTTCCTTCTCCTTTCTGGGGAGAAATTTAACTCAGTAAGCATTCTGCTCTTGTCTGCTTTTACACACAGCAACATCTCTCTCTTCCTCTCTTCAGGTGTCTGAGTTCGAAAGTGTGGGTCCTGGAGAATAGATTGCTTCTCTTTTACGTCAAACTGTGAAAACTGACGCTGGAGTTTCTGCAGATTATTAGTCTGGACCTCTTTCCCTATGACAATTCATCCACCATCAATAAGGCACAAATTAGGAGAGAACTGGAATATTCCCCACTTGCCCGGAGGGTGCAACTCCAACAACACTCAAGAAACTAGACATATCCAAGACAAATCATTCCATTTGATTGGCACACATCCACAAACATTTACTCCCTCCATTACCAAATCCTCAGTCATGGCAGTGTGTACCATTGACTAGATGCATGTCAGAAATTCAGCAAGTCTCCTTAGATAGTACCTTCCATGAACAATTCAACCTCGGAGGACAGGACGTGCAGTTACATGGGAACACCCCATTACCTGCATGTTCCCCTCAATCTACTCACTATCCAGTCATGGAAATATATCACCGTTCCTTCAGCATCATTGGGTCAAAATCCTGGGAATTCCCCCCTAATGACATTGCAGATCTAGCTACAGCACATGAACTGCAGCAAGTTCAAGAAAACAGCTCACCACCACATAATCAAGGGCAACTGGGGATGGAAAGCCAGCGATGCCCACAATCCCATCAGTGAATAAAAACAAAAACAACCATCAAATCACATGGATCTATCTCTGAATAGAATTAATATTACCTCCGTTCTTCAATTCAGGACATTCTAAGACATAATGTCTTGGGTTGCTTAAAAATAAATTAGGAGGCAAAAAGGGGCCATAAAATATCTTTGGCAGATAGATTAAGGAAAATTAAGGAATAATACGTATATTATGAATAAGAGAATTATTGAGAAAGAGTGAGGCCCGTTAGAGACCAAAGAGGCAACCTGTGCATGGAGCCAGTGGACATGAGTAAGGTCTTAAATAAATATTTCTCATCTGTATCCACAGAGGAGAAAGACATTGTAGCTGGGGAGTTCAGCTGGGATGGTGAGGTTCTAGAGCATGTTAGGATTAATAAGGAGAAGATATTAGATGTTTTTGCGATACAAAGGAGCATAAATCCTGAGGGTCTGATGAGATGAATCCCAGGCTGAAATGGGAGGCCAAGGGGGGAGATTCCTGGGGCCATGATAGATATGTTTAACACTTCGTTGGTCACAAGTGAAGTGCCTAATGACTGGAGGATAGCTAATATGGTTCCTTTGTTCAAGAAGGAAAGCAGGGATAAGCCAGCTAATTACAGACCAGTTAGTCTGGCATCAGTGATTGGGAAATTATTGGAAGACGTTTGAGGCACGGGATAAATCAACACTTGGAAAGGTAGGGATTGATCAGAGATAGTCAGCACGGATGTTTCAGAGGCAAATCCTTTCTGACTAATTTACTTGAATTTTTTGAAAAGGCGATTAAAAATGTTGATGAGGGTAATGGATTGATATGAGTTACCTGGACATCAGTAAGGCCATTTACAAGGTCCTACGTGAAAGGCTGGTCCAAAAGGTATGAGCCCATTGGATCCAAGGCAAGTTGGCAAACTGGATCCAAAACTGGTTTGCAAACAGGAAGCAAAGGGTAGTGGTGGAAGGACTTTTTTTTGATTGGAAGCCTGTGACCAGTGGTGTAAACCGGAATTGCTGCTGGAACCCTTGCTGTTTGTTCTGTATATGAATGACTTGGATGTGAATGTAGAAGGTACAGTTAGTAAGTTTTCAGATGACATGAAAGTGGTGTTGTTGATAATGAGGAGGATGGTCTCAGGTTCTAGTCTGATATTGATCAGCTGGCAAATTGGGTACAGCAATGGTAGGTGATGCATTTTGGGAGGTTTAATAAGGGAAGGACATACACAATGAATGGTAGGTCCCTATGGAATACTGAGGAACAAAGGGACCTTGGTGTACAAGCCCATAGATCCCTGAAGGTGTCGCACAGGTAGGCAGGGTGGCGAAGAAGGCATACAGGATGCTTGCCTTCATTAGCCGGGGTGTAGAATATAGAAGCGAGGAAGACTTGTTACAACTTTATAAAACATTGATTAGGCCTTCGATGGAATACCACATGTAATTCTGGTCACCACACTATCAGAAGGATGTGATTGCACTGGAGAGGGTGCAGAGGAAATTCACTTTGATACTGCCTGGAATGAAAAGTCTCAGTTATGAGGAGAGGCTGGATAGGTTGTTTTTGTCTTCCTTGGAGCAGAGGAAGCTGAGGCGTGATCTGATTGAGGTCTACAAAATTACTGTAAGAGTGGTAGCGACAAGACAGATCTTGAGAATCTTGTCCCCATGGGAGATGTGTCTAAGACCAGTGGGTAGAAGTTTAAGGTGAAGAGTAAATAATTTAGAGGAGGTCTGAGAGATAAACAAATTTCACCCAGAGGGGGGTAGAAATATGAAATGTGCTGCCTGAGAGGGTGGTGAAGGTATGTGTTCTCACAATATTTAAGAAGCATCTGGATGAGCACTTGAAATGCTGGGGTATAGTAGGCTGTGGACCAAATGCAGGTAAATGGAATTAGTGTAGTTTGGTGTTCCTTGGTTGGCATTGACACAGTGGGCCGAAGGACCTTGTTCTATGCTGTATGGCTCTATGACTGTATGACCATTATATAAAATTTCATACTTGTGAATTTAAATTAAATAAGAACTGTTTATAAATATTTTAAAACTGCCAATTAACCACTAAGCACCTAAAACTGGGCAGCTAAATCTTAATGACCCCCTCAACATCCCCAAAAATCATCATTTAATTCAATAGTTGATCTGAATGGTCTAGGACAGCGACCATTTAGTAGGACTAGCTCCCAGCACAACCACTTTGAAAACTAGAACAAAAGAGCATAGAGATGATATATGATGGTTGTAATTTTTGTCTGACATTCCTGCTACTTTTCAGCAGGTTTGGCCAATCTTGAGTGCACGACACAAGGAGGCAGCCACCCAGCTGAGTTTCTTTACGGGGTCAAGAGGGTGGGGTTTGGAGGTGTGAGCAGTCTGCATGCTTCTGCTGTCCTACCGCTTAGGCCAGGAGTGTGCACTCAAGCAGTGTGACGTGAATCCGTGCTCAGACCTGTGCCATTAGCAGCGGGTATAATACCTCAATGTAGCCTTTAATTTTCTCGAATGGACGTACATTATAAGCAATTCCTGTCAGCTATCTTAGTCTAATGTTACGGACCAGACCAAATATCCTCAAAATATATCAAGGAGACAGCCTAGACCCTAACATTTTATTTTATTTTAAGGGTCTGTGTTTCAGATGTGATTCAATTGGTTCTCTTTGAGGCTTGAAGCAAAACATGGTTTATTCTTACAATACAGTTAAAATACAACAAAAAAAAAGAAGAATTGGCATAACTTTAACACTAGTTAGGGGCAGCACAGTGGCTCAGTGGTTAGCACTGCTGCCTCACAGCACCAGCGACCTGGGTTCAATTCCAGACTCAGGCGACTGTCTGTGTGGAGTTTGCATATTCTCCCCATGTTTGTGTGGGTTTCCTCCAGGTGCTCTGGTTTCCTCCCACAGCCCAAAGATGTGCAGGCTCAGTGGATTGGCCATGCTAAATTGCCCATAGTGTAGATTAGGTGGGTTATAGGGGGATGGGTCTGGGTGGGATGTTCTGAGGGTCAGTGTGGACTATTGGGCCAAAGGGCCTGTTTCCACCCTATAGAAGTCTATGATGATGAACTATTGAGGTGCTTCATAAAATAATATCTTACTAAATTATTAATAATCAACTGTTCTATTATAGCAGCATATTTTTTTGTTTGTATTTTAACTGTATTGTAAGAATAAACTGTGTTTTGCTTCAAGCCTAAAAGAGAACCAAACACACCCTTGGCAAAGGCAAATTCAGCAAAACAGATTTTCCTCCCATGGAATCTCCCTTCCAGCCCAGGAGAAAGGAACAAATAAAGAAACAATATATTGGCAGAGAGAGAACTCAAACTTTTAACTGCAACAGTGAGTCAGCTGTACCTAGCAGCTTCAATAGCCAAGTCCAAACCCCAACTGAAGGTAAAACTAAAAACTTTGGGTCTGTGTGAGCCTGACTCCACCCACTCATGCTTCTTTTGCCGAGTCAAAAAAAAACTCAGGGTTCAAAAATTTTTACCCACTGCTTCTGAAACAGACATTCCATCACCATAATGACAATACCTCTTTGCAAGATAAACAGCACAGAACACATCTTTCTTAATGGCACAACACTGTCACCCTAACTCAAGATCTATAGTGATGGAGTGTGAGGCGACAGGGGCCTAGATGACTGAGACATTATGCACTAAAGTAAAGCAGGGAAGAATAAATCCTTGTTCTAAGCTCACTCTTCATTTCATCTCTGCAAATAATAGATCAGTCATCCATCTCCCAAATGAGACTGCATGAAATAGGAACAGGAATCACTTCACCCTTGAGACTGGAGGGCGAAAGGAGTGGAGGAGGAGATGAAATGCAGACTGGGTAATTGCTTTGCCAAATGCCTATATTCTATCCATAATAATGATCCTGAGCTTCTGTTTGCCTGCCACTTCAACTCCTGACCACGTTTCCATGCTGTCTCAGGCCTGCTGCAGTGCTCCAGTGAGACTCAGGGCAAGCTGGAGGAAGTGCCTCATCTTCAGCTTGGGAAATTTGCAGCCTTCAGGACTCAATATCAGGTTCAATAATTGTAGAGGCTGACCACCTCCTTCCATGTCATTTACTGCACCCCACACACACACACACACACAGACACACACACACACAGACACACACACACACAGACACACACACAGAACACAGACACAGACACAGACACACAGACACACAGACACACACACACACACAGAGACACACACACACACAAACACACAGACACACACACACACAGACACTCAGACACACACACACACAGACACACACAGACACAAAAACACACACACACACACACACACACAGACACAGACACACACACACACAGACACACACACACACAGACACACACACACACACAGACACACACACAGACACACAGACACACACACAGAACACAGACACAGACACAGACACACACACACACACACAGAGACACACACACACACAGACACACACACACAGACACACAAAAACACACACACACA
>NC_063335.1:112796160-112855791 GCF_021869965.1 Rhincodon typus | reverse complement strand
ACACACACACACACACACACACACACACACACACAGACACACATCATGTCCTGCCAAGACTTGGGTTGCTTTCAGTAGTCAATCTGAATTCACCAACTCATACCTGCCCACTTTCACCCATTTAGCTTTTCTTCTTCCTTGGCTTACTATCAACTAACTGTCTGCCTAACTTTTCTCCTCTCTCTGTCTGCACCATCTGCTCACTCCTTCCCTCCCAGCTGCTGTCATCACCATAAATATCACTTTTCCTTGATGCTGTCAGTTCTGATGAAGGGTCACTGGACTCGAAATGCTGACACTGCTTTCTCTCCACACATGCTGCCAGACCTTCTGAGTTTCTCCAGCGCCTTCTGTTTTTGTGTCAGCCTTGATTGTTGTGTTTAAGCCTGCAGAAGGAGACAAACCCAGAACTTCATCAGTCAGAGGCGTCATACTCCCAATGGATATAGATTGATAATATCACTTTCTTGGGGGGAAGGGGCACAGCAACTTCAGAGACACAGTGTGGTGCCTGCCTTTGGATTTCTTTAGGAAGACAAAGCATTGCTGGAGAAGAAAGAAGCAGATAAGTGAGGAGATAGTAAGAACTGCAGATACTGGAGTCAGAGATAACACAGTGTGGAGCTGGAGGAACACAGCAGGCCAGGCAGCATCAGAGAAGCAGGAAAGCTGACGTTTCGGGCCGGGACCCTTCTTCAGAAAAAATGTAAGTGATCACTGAAGACCAGTTTATCTACTTAAATTCTCCATGATTTTTACAGTGTGATGAAGATTCACAATATATAATTATTATGATTATTTGAAAAGTGGGTTCTGAAGTGGACAGAACTGTGTGTAACTTTAAATTTGATTTATATTTTTACATGGCGCGTGTGACAAAGAGGAGACATGGTTTTATTTTCTCTTTCAATTTGTTCTCTGGTACCAGAGCATCTGATGTGTGTTGATACATGTGTTTTTGATGGGAGTTTACAACCTTGGAAATAGAACTGAAGGTGAATGGTTGTGTGCGTAGGAAAAACAGGTAGAAGAGGAAACAATTTGTAGTTGTCCAGCTACAGGGACCAAGCGTCACAGAAAGGCAGAACCCTCTGGCATATCAGGCACTAAGTGCAGGTGCTATCAAAGTGAAAAGGTACTGTTGGTTTAGCAGTCTCCAAAAAGTCAGAACAGGGTCAAAGTTCCCAAGTGGCCTAGAAGAAAACTTCACAGAAACTGTGACGGAAGCTAAAGGTTTGGAAAGCCTACATATTTCCTTTGACAATGCCAAGAACGTTGGAGGCAAAAAAGCTCCAGAAAGCAAGTGTAAACATGCTAACTGAACAAGAAGCTTTAAAGTAGAGATAAGGTCACCCTTCACTGAGGTTTGGGTATCTGTAAGGTGGTTGAATCTTTATTTCTAATATTTGTGAGAAAACCATTAGAACTAGTCCTTGTATGGTGCAATATGGTTAGTGTCCTTTTTTTGTGTGGACTGAACTTTGATGTTCTATTCTTAAAAATATATTGTCAGCCCTTTGTGAATATGCTTAGTAACTGACCATGACAAGGCAAAATTGCAAAAACAAATAAATGTATGGTTTCAGAGATAGTAGGAACTGCAGATGCTAGAGAATCTGAGATAACAAGGTGTAGAGCTGGATGAACACAGCAGGCAAAGCAGCATCAGAGGAGCAGGAAGGCTGACGTTGAATGTATGGTTTTAAATGGTCTTAAATGTATGGTTTATCAAGTTTCATATTTGGATCTGATTGATCCATTATTACCAGCGTAGAATTCCTACAGTGTGGAAGCAGGTTATTCACCCCATCAAGTCCACACTGAACCTCCAAAGAGCATCCCACTCAATGCCTGTAGCCCAGCATTTCTCATGGCTAAACCACCTAACTTGCACATCTTTGGCCTTTCGGGAAGAATCCAGAGCACCCGGAGGAAACCACTGCAGACTTGTGGAGGATGTGCAAACACCACACAGACAGTCGCCCGAGGGTGGAATCAAGCCCAGGCCCCTGGCACCGTGAGGCAGCAGTGCTAACCACTGAACCACCATGACACCCCAGCAGCTTGGATCATAACAACAGTTTGTGAAATACTTTCAAAGTGCCATGTTGCAATGTGAAAAATGCGACATACAATTCAGGATTAGCAAGATCTCTTACATGCCAAGCTGAGGGAACTGTCAGATGCACCACCTTTCAATTAAGCATTAAATCAAGATCCTGCTATTGTGAAGAAAAAGATGCCATGGGACTATCTTGCAGAAATGTAGATGAGTTTTTTTCAGTGTCTTGGTCAATATGTATCCATTAATCAATATCATAAATACAGACTATCTAGTCATTGTGCATTGCTGTTCGTAAGACCTTTCTGCGCATAAACAGCTGAGTTCCCCACAATACGACAGATGCAACATGTCGAAAAACAAACAGTTGCTTCGCAGTAAATGACTTGACTTGTGCTGAAAGGAGAGACAAGTTGCTGAGTCTTTTCATTTTGCATTCATCAGGACAAATGCAAGAAAGCCAAATTTCACACATTCGCAACAATTTATACTACAGGAAAATGAGGTGCCAATTGTTTTCTCCTTGGCAATGCCTTTGCTGATTACAAACAAGTTCCCACCCAATGTGCACCCTCTCCTCTTATAGCACAAATTGTTATGATTGTTTGAAATTTGATGTTTGGGCATTTGCAATATTTTGTTAATCATAGCCCACGTTGTTCAGACCCATATGAGTTTCTGCCCCTTTCTCCTAATGAAAGAAAAAGCTTCAACAATATCTTTCTCTTTACTTCAAAACCATTTAATATGTTGTAATGTTTTATGGGAATACCCTGCGTTTGTGTCTACCTTTTCAGAGTGCGTCCCCTCTCCCAGTTGTCCTCTTTCTGCTCTTATATTCCCACCTTTTCTAAAGCAGAGTAAATTCAGTCTGCAATAATGTGGAGGTGCTGGTGTTCGACTGGGGTGGACAAGGTCAGAAGTCACATGACACCAGGTTATAGTTCTACAGGAGCAGTGTTCCAAAAATTTGTGATTTCAAATAAACCTGTTGGACTATAATCTGGTGTTGTGTGACTTCTAATTCAGTCTCAAATAGACTTTACATACATCTGGTGGGTAATAAATTTCATTTACACTGTTTTAAGATGACAGCACATTTATTTTCATGGTTTTGTTTCCAGAAAGCAAATAAATAACACATTAGAAGGAATACTTGTTTAGTTAATGCCGTTGTGTTGCGACTGTTTGGAAGGTGACTTTCACTGTTTCTACCAGGGAGATCTTTAGAGCTTTTCTTAAGAGCAATGGGAATATACAACATTGTTTTTCACCTAATGGGTTTTCCACTTGGTATGCAGTGAAGTATAAGTATGCATTAAGAGTATGCACATCTGTATTTGTGTGTGTGTGTGTGTATGTCTGGGTGTGTGTTTGTGTCTGTGTGTGAGTATGTGCCCACACGCATGCATGTGTGTGTGCACATGTGTGTATGTGCGCATGTGTGTGTCTGTGCATGCGCATGTGTGTGTATGTGTCTGTATGTCTGTGCACACACACGTGTGTGTGTGTGTGTGTGTGTGTGTGTGTGTGTAAACTGTCCCTGTTATAAACTAAGCTCATTTGCCAGTGGGAATTGCAAACAGATTGCTTACACTGTCTGGAGAAATGGGCAATTTGCCTGTTGACTGATGGCAGTGGAAGTAAATGGCACATCTGGTTTAAATTGCTTGAAGTGACAGCTGAAGCTGTTCTAGACCACACAGTCTCCATGTTGCTTTGGCAAGAAAGGCTTTTCATTTTGGAGGACTGGAAGTGGCACTTGAGAATGAAGGAGCTCGCAGAAGCTATTTCACCCCTTAAGCCTGTTTAATGAGATCATTTCTTGTTGGTAACCTCACTTTACAACCCCAATTTTGCTTTGTGTCACTTAACATGGACTATACTTGGACTACAGCTCTCAACGGATTGATGTCCGAGTAATTTTCAAATGAGTTGAGAGCTTCTGCATCCATCATTCTTTGAGGCAGTCCAATGCTCATCCCTAAGATCCTCTAAGTCAGGAAAATAGTTCCTTATCTCCCCTCTAAACTTTCCATCTGGATTACAGCTGGAGGACTCTGGGGCAACTTGTGAAGAGGTCATAGAACTGCTCCCCAATGGGTTTAAATAGCACAGTGTGGGCCGAGTCAGTGCGCAATTTGAAGGGATAAGCACATGTTAAGGTAAGCTTTTCACTAATTTAACAGTAAGATTAGAGCCTGGTATATCTCTGATGGCAATGTTTAACAAAAATTAATGATCCCCAGCTTAAATGGATCAATGGATTTGGCATCAATATCTGTTTATGGAAGACAGCATCACATTTCTATCATCTGTTGTATGGAGAATATTTTCTAATTTTATTCTTGAAAAGTTCTGATCCGTTGCTCAGAGTATGTTCCTTAGTCCTAGACTCCAAACCAGGGAAATAATTTTCTCTCTAACAATTCCTGTTAATTCAATTTAATATCTTGAAAATTTTGATCAACTCACCACTTCCAGATTTCATGAATAGGAAAACAATTTATATGATCTCACACACAATGTAGCTCTTTTGCGTCCAAGTACTGTACCTCTTCCAAAGTCAATATAACCTTCTAGAATTACTCATTATTCCTCTGGTATGGTCTGACCAAAATTTTGTACAGCTGAAGAATGAATTCTCTCCAATTGTATTCCAGTCCTCTGCATGTAAAAGCCAGTTATTCATGAACCTTTTTGCTTATTTATTTTGAGGTCTGTTATCTCAGCTCCAGGACATCTCCGCAGGAGTCCCTCAGGGTGTTGTCTCGGTCCAAACATCTTCAGCTGCTTCATCAATGTCCTTCGTGGACTACCCACTGACACTACTTTGACCCAGTAGGAAGGTCAGCCAGGAGCTCACATTCCAGAAAGAAGGCCAATCCACAGCTATTACACGTGCCTAGACTTGGAAAGTGGGGAGCTTTGGCCTCCCAGTAGGAGGAAGACCTGTCCTTGAGAGTTCACAGCCAAACAGACTGGCCAGTGGCTTGGTAATCTCTTTAGCATCAATCTTGGGGACAATATATAGGGGACAGTTGGGAGTGGACAGAAAGGCATTGGATATGGTACCCTTTACAATTTACATGTTCCTCCCACCCTGACTGGAAATATTTGCTACAAGAAGCTGCAATGCCCAGTCCTATGACTTTGTCACTGCACTGGAGAGAGTTCAGAGGTAATTTACAAGGAGCCATTTGGAATTTTGACAGATTCCATTGTCTGGGATTGTTTTCCTTGGAATAGAGGAGGTTAAGTTGTGAAT
The DNA here is from genome assembly GCF_021869965.1 of Rhincodon typus. Classification (NCBI taxonomy): domain Eukaryota; kingdom Metazoa; phylum Chordata; class Chondrichthyes; order Orectolobiformes; family Rhincodontidae; genus Rhincodon; species Rhincodon typus. The sequence goes on along the minus strand of NC_063335.1, from coordinate 112,850,461 downwards.
AAATTGAGATATACTGAATTAAAACTAAATATTACAAATACGTGGTCACCAGAGATAATTTAGGCTCTAATCATAAGGTTAAATCAGTGAAAATTAACCTCTGTATGTGCTTTTCCCATCAAAACCCATTTTCACTGGCTCCACCCACACTGTGCTATTTAAACCCATTGGGGAACAGTTCTGTGACCACATCACAAGGTTACTCTAGGATCCTAAAGGCCTTACACAACAAATGGAAAGAATAGATGAGGGATGAGGAAATATCTTACCAACTTTGTGGGGATGGGGCCGTAGATCTCACTGTCTCAAAGGAAGGCAGAAATTCTCAACATATTTAAAAAGCACTTGGATGTTAACTTTTTATGAGCTATAGTGTGAGTACAGGGGGTGGGAGGAGAGGATTAGAGTGCTAGACTTTGGAGAGGGTCAAAGGAGGGTGTGTGGAACTGTGGGAGTGCGATTTCCCCCTGATGCTGAAAGGGCACTTTCAAATGATGTGTTGTGTCACTCTTCAGTCTTTGGCCCAAAGCCAGTGGTAACATTAAGGTGAAGGATAACAGGTTTAGAGGGGATTTAAGGAAACGTTATTTCACCCAGAGTGTAGTGGGGATCTGGAATGCACTGCCTGGGATGGTAACTGATGCAAGAAACGTCACAACCTTTAAAAAGTGATTGGATGGGCACTTGGAATGTCATAAAATTCAAGGCAACGAGCCAAGTGCTGGGACGTGGGATTAGTGTAGATGGGTCAATGCAAATTCGATAGGGCTGAGGGGCTTGACTCTATGATGATATGGGAAATGCCTCCTTCGATGATATCAATGTTCTAAGATTCCAGGGTTCTATGGTCAGTATTAAGGTTCAATCAATAGATTGACACATTCATGAATGCAAGCCCTCATGATCCTATTGTGCGTGGATCAGAATTTCATCAGACTGAGAATAGAATTACAAATTTCTGGCCCTTCCCCTGCCACTTAGATCATTAAGTCAGCAGAAACTGAAACAAAAGGTTATTTCATACAAAGGATATTGGCCTCTTTTATTGCATTGCTCTTTCCATCAGCTACTTTATTGGCAGCACACTCTCTGTGAACGGGGAATAATTGCAATGGAGTTGGGGGGTGGGGGTCAAGACTTTCTGAGAAGCCAGTCCTTTTTTATTTCTGTGCGAAGGATTTCGAGGAAGTGGGAGGGATTGACAGGCTGGAATTCCAAACATGTACCAGCTCAAGATCTGAATATTTCATGTTTGAGATTCCCAAAGTCACCGAGAGGAGTAAAAATCAACAGAACTCTCCTTCAAATGTGAATTCTATTTTATTCTGTTCCAGCAAACCCAGACCTGAATGCAGTTGGTCAGGGATCAAAGAATACACAGAAATTTTCTTTCAGACAGAGTACAAATCCAGCCCTCCCTACCACTTAAAATATTAATGTGTGTTTTTGATAAATAAGTCAACCTGCCAAAGGGATACATGGAGAATATTTTCATAGTTGGTCACTTGGTATTGCAATTCCTTCACTGTTGCTGGGTCAAAATCTTGGAACTCAGTAGTTAACAGCTCTGTGGGATTTCCTACACCACTTGAAGTGCATTGGTTCATTAAGGTGACTCACTACCTCCTTCTCGAGAACACTAAGATCTAGGCAATAAATGTTCACTTCCCATCAACGATTAAAAAGAAAATGACTGTTAGCATTGCTGGGGTAAAGAAAATAAAATGTGTCATTGACAGCCAACAAATATGGTTCAGGGTTTTCCCGGGAATGTTGCAAAAGGTTGACCAGGCTGCTGCTCTGGAAAGCCTCTGAGGTCACCTGATAAAAGTTTTTTTTTCAAATTATCGGGGGTTTGTAGATGTAGAGAGGATGTTACCACTCGTGAAGGAGTCAAAAACCAAAGACAACAAATATAATACAGCTGCCAATAATTTCAATAGGGAATTCAAGATAAACTTCTTTGCTCTAGACTGGTGATATTATAGAACTCACTTCTGTTTTATTACAACAAATTGAGGTACAAAAGCCCAGTGGAATAAATGATCCAACCATTATGAAGTAGAGTGAAGTTAAAAGTTGTATCACATTAAAGAGGAAGATGTATAAACTTGCCAAAAATGTAACAAGCCTGAGGATCGGGAGCATCTTAGAGTTCAGCAAAAGATGACCCAAAAAACTGAAAAAGGAGAAAATAAAATCTGAACATAAACTAGTAAGAAACATAAGCACAGACCATAGAATCTTTTAAAGGCATGTAAAATTAAAATGATTAGCAAAGACAAATTTGGGCTGATTACAAGCAGAAAAAGGATAATTTATAATGGACAAGTATCAGAGAAACTAAGCAAATACTTTCTGATTGTCTTCACAGATGAAAATAGAAAGAATAGGAATGCCAGAGAACAAAGGTACCAGACAGAATGAATTAATATTAATGAGAAAAAGCAGTACTGGAAAAATTTATGGTACTGAAAGTGACTACACAAATAGTGGATTTGCTGGTTTCATTATCTAAAATTCAATAGAATTTGGAACAATTCCTGCAGATTGGAAGGTGGCAAATGTAAACCTCCTAGTTATGAAATATAGCTGAGAAAAAGTGGGAAACAACAGACCTCTTAATCTACCATCAGTTATTGAAAATGCTAGAATCTATTATAGAGGATGTGATAACTGGACACTTAGAAAATAATGGCAGGTTTAGGCACAGTCAAGATGGATTTATGCATAGGAAATAATATTTGACAAATCTGACAGAGTATTTTTAGAATGCTAAGTAGATAAAGGAGATTATTCCATACTCTGCTTATGTTGTTAGAAGAATAGGAAGTGATTTCATTGAAGCATACAAAATTCTTACAAAGTGTGACACAGTAGATGGAGAAAGGGTTCTTCCCCTGGTTTGGGGAACCAGGGGGCAGAGCCTTACAATGAAAGGCTTAGGTCTGAGATAAAATGGATTTCTTTGCTCAGAGGGTGGTGAGTCAGTGGAAACCTGTAAAATCTATGAAACCTCAGTCAGTGACTATCTCCAAGACAGGGATCAACAGATTTCTCGATACGATAATGGGATAGTACTGGATAATGGTGCTGAAGTAGGATATCAGGAATGATCTTGTTGAAGGGCAGAGCAGACTGGAAGAGCCAAATAGTGTAGTCCTGCCCTATACTCCTAATCTCCCAAATGGAGCAGTTGTGGTGAAAAACATCAATAAATTTAAAGGGCAGCTCGATAAGTAAATAAGAGGGAACGGATTAGATAGATATTCAGACAGGGTGAGATGAATGAGGATGGGAGGGTGTGTATGGATCGCAAGCTTCTGTGCAGGTCAAATATAAAAGCAAAATTCCATGGATGCTGGAAATCTGAAAAAAAAGACAGAAAACGAGAGAAGCATGCAGCAAGTCCCTCCTCCATTACTCTCTATCTCTTGCTGTTAAGCCAATTTTGTATCCAATTGGCAAACTCACCCTGAATCCCATGTTTCCTAACTTTACTAATGATGAACCTTGTCAAAGGCTTTACTAAAATCCAAATAAACAATGTCTACTGCTTTGCCATCATCAATTTTTTTGGTAACTTCCTGAAAAAACTCAATCAAGTTTGTGAGACACGATTTTCCTCACGCTAAACCATGCTAATGATCCCTAATCATTTTTTTTTTGCCTCTTTAAATATCCATAAATCCTATCTTTCATAATTACCTCCAACAATTTACCCACAACTGAAGTCAGACTCACAGGTCTATAGTTCCCTGGTTTCTCCTGACAACCTTTCTTAAACAAAGGTACAGCATTAACCAGTCTCCAGTTTTTAAGTAAAGCCTTTGACAAGGTTCCGGATGGTAGACTAATTAGTAAAGTTAGGTCATATGGGATTCAGGATGAGCTTGCCAATTAAATACATAATTGGCTTAACGGCAGGAGACAGAGAGTAATGGTGGAGGGTTGCTTTTCGGACTGGAAGCCTGTGACCAGTGGTGCTCCACAAGGATTGTTTCTGGGTCTTCTTTTGTTTGTCTCCTACATGAGTGATTTGGGGATGAGAATACAGAAGGCATGGTCAATAAATGATATAGTAGATAGTGAAGAAAGTTTTCTAAGATTACAAAGCGATCTTGATCAAAAGGGTCACTGGGTTGAAAAATCGCAGATGGAGTTTAATCTGGACAAATGTGAAGTATTTCGGTACAACAAACAAGGCTAGGGCTTATACAATTAAACGTAGGACCTGGGGTAGTGTTGCAGAACAGAGGGACCTAGGGGTGCAGGTACATATATATCTTTGAAGTTTGTGTCATGTAGAGACAGGGTGGTTAAAAAGGCATTTGCCACATTTACATTACTCAGTCCTTTGTGTATAGGGGTTGGGGTGTTACGTTGAGTTTGTATAGGATGTTGGTGAGGCCTCTTCTGGAATACTGTGACCAGTTCTGGTCGCCCAGACATAGGAATGATATTATCAAGCTGGAGAGGGCTCAGAAGAGATTTACCAGGATGTTGCTGAGTGTGGAAGATTTGAATTATAAAGAAAGGCTGGATATGCTAGGACTTCTTTCACTGGAGCTTAGGAGGTTGAGAAGCGAATTTATAGAAGTTTATAAAATGATAGGAGGTATAGATAGAGTTAATGATAGTTGTCTTTTCCATAGGATGGGGGATTTCAAAAACAAGGGGGAACAGTTTTAAGGTGGGAGGAGAGAGATTTAAAAACGACATAAGAGGCAAATGTTTTACACAGAGGGTGGTTCACATTTGGAATGAACTTTTTGTGGAAGTGGTTGATGCAGGTACAATTACAATGTTTAAAAGACACTTGAATAAGCATATAAATAGGAAAGGTTTGAAGGGATATGGGCCAGGAGCAGGTAGATAGGACTAGTTTATTTTGGGATTATGACTGGATGGACTGAAGGATCTGTTTCAATGCTGCATGACTCCATGACTCTATAAGTTTGGCAGCATCTGTGGAGAGAGAAATAGGTTTCAAGTCAATGAACTTTTGTCAGAACTGTAAAAAATTAGACATGAAATAGACTTTGACCAAGTAGAAGGTGGCAAGGTGAGAAGGAAGTGAAGGGAAGGTATGAGTGAGGCTGCAAGGCTGATGGGAGTGGTAATCATAGAATCGCTACAGTGTGGAAACAGGCCCTTCTGCCCAACAAGTCCACACCGATAGATAGGACAGATCAACAAAAGTCTAGTCCAGAGGTACGAATGGCAGGATGAAAAGCAGCTACCGTCTGAAATTGAAAAAAAGAGAGATTAAAACAAGCAAACAAGGCCTGCAAAGAAACAGGTAAGAAGTTGGAGACAAAGCTTACAATATGAAATTACTGAACTTCACCTTGTGACGTCAAATAAACCTGTTGGACTATAACAAAAACAGAAATTGCTGGAAAGGCTCAGCAGATCTGGCAGCATCTGTGAAGAAAAAATCAGAGTTAACGTTTTGGTGCCGGTGAAAACCTGGTTATGTGTGACTTCTAACATCATCCCATTGAATGGTGGAGCAGATTTGAGGGGCCAAATGCCTACTCCTGTTTCTATTTCTTATGGTCTTAGTAAACAATGCATTCTCTTATGGAGCTTTTGCATGTGAGCGTTAGTGAAAGTGTAAGCTTTTGTGTATGTGTGCGGCCATTGGCTTAAAGCATTGTAGAACCTATTGCTGACGGGAGGGAGACCTTGAAGGAACATCAAATCACCCAGCATGAGAAAAGAGTGCAAGTCGACTTGAAGTCTGAGAGAATGAAGCATTACTTTGGAGATTGTACCAGTCCTGATGAGGACAAGATTGAAAGATTCAAACAGCTTGTTTCCATCACTTAGACTGCAGGTACATCAGATTTCACACTTGCCACAAAACATCACATAAAACAAAACCAATCCATTAACCAAGGAACACAAAAATGTGAGAAGAAATACATTGATGCTTGCCAACATGGGTGGCATGGTGGCTCAGTGGTTAGCACTGCTGCTTCACAGCGTCAGGGACCTGGCTTTCGATTCAACCCTTGGGTGACTGTGTGAAGTTTGCATGTTCTCCCTGCGTCTGCGTGGGTTTCCTCCGGGTGCTCCGGTTTCCTCCCACAGTGCAAAGATGTGCAGGTTAGGTGATTTGGCCATGCTAACTTGTCCATTGTGTTCAGGAACATGTAGGTTAGGTATGTTAGTCATGGGAAATGTAGGGTTACAGGGAAAGCATAGGGGGATGGTTCTGGGTGGGATGCTCTTCAGAGGGTTGGTGTGGACTTGTTGGGCTGAATGGCCTGCTCGCACACTGGAGGGATTCTAGGATTTGTATTATCAGATCACCCTGTATTATTATCATCATTCTTAAAAGTTCATTAGGTATAGGAGTTGGGACATCATGTTGTAGCTGTGCAGGACATTGGTGAGGCCACTTTTAGATTACAGCATACAATTCTGGTCACCCTCCTACGAGAAGGATGTTGTTAAACTTGAGAGGTCACAGAAAATATTTACGAGGATATTACGAGGGTTGGAGGGTTTGAGTTATAGGGAGATGCTGAATAGGCTGGGGCTATTTTTCCTGGAGCATCGGAGGCTGAGGGGTGACCTTATAGAGGTTTATAAAATCAAGAGGGGCGTGGAAAGGGTGAATAGCCAAGGTCTTTTTCCTAGGGTGGGGGAGTCCAAAACTAGAGGGTATAAGTTTAAGGTGAGAGGGGAAAGATTTATAAAGGACCTGAGGGGTAACTTTTTCACACACAGGGTGGTGTGTGTATGGAATGAGCTGCCAGAGGAAGTGGAGGAGGCTGGTACAATTACAACATTTAAAAGGCATCTGGATGGGTACTTGAATAGGAAGGGTATAGAAGGATATGTGCCACATGCTGGCAAATGGATCTAGGTCAGATTGGGATATCTGGTTGACGCAGATGAGTTGGACTGAAGGGTCTGTCTCCATTCTGTATAACTCTATGACTCTAAGATCTGGCAGCTCAAGAGTGCCATTGGGATCTCTGCTGGGATTTTATTCTTTCATGGGATATGGGCATAACTGATAAGGCATAACTGATAATTTGAGGGTGGGAATGGTTTTGTCCATAACACTCCTCAGTTCGCGGGGATGGGCAACTGATAAGTTGCTAGCAATCATTCCATTTTTGACAATATCGATATCACCCTCAAATTATTCAGAAGATACTCTAGACCCCAACTTTTTCTTATTTTAAAGGTAAATATCAGGTGATTCAATTTGATTGCTCAAAATACCAGATCTAAAGCAAAACCCAATTTATTCATCAACTGTCGTCAAAATACAACAAAACAAAGAAGGAATTGGAATAACTTTACTATCTTGGAAAACCTAACAGAATAGTAGATACAGTAACTATTACTAAATAACTGTTCCAATGTAGTAACATCCCATAAACACACTCTTGGCAAAAGGCAAATTCAGAAATCAGATTGCCTCACATGCAGTTCTCCAATCCAGAGGGAAAAAAATATCCATAGAAAATGCAGAGAGAGAGTGTAGCTGCTAGGAGAGATTCACTGCCTTTCAAGCCTGCTGAGACCCCAGCAACAAATGCTGCTGAAAGAAAGCTAAAAATCCTGGTTCTGTGGGAGCTCGACCCCACCCATTCAGGCTGCTTATATTGTTCCAATTTTTAAAAATAAAGCCGAGGCCTCACAAGCTGTTTACTCTAGTGGTGTTGGGAAACTGCTTGTCACCTCTGCATTAAAACCTCTTTTCAAAAAAAGACATAATAAAATTACCTCTTAAGACCACAGTATCATCACAGGTGCTTGCTAGGACCATTTCAGGGGGCAATTAACTGTCAATCTCATTGCCTTGCATCTGGAGTCACATGTAGGCTAAACCAGGCAAGGATGGATGATTTCCTGCCCTAAAGGACATTAGTGAACCAGATGTGTCTTTAGCCTGCTTTCACTAGAGTTTAGAAGAGTGAGAGGAGGTGATTGAAACTTATAGAATTTTAATAGGGCTAATCAGACAAAATATACACATGATAGTTCCCTTGGTCAGGGAGATAGAACCAGGGGTCACAGTCTCAAGATATGGGGCAGACCATTTAAGACTGAGATGAGGAGACATCCCTTCACTTAGAAGGTGGTCAACCTGTGGAATTCTCCACCACAGAAGACTGGTCACTGAGTGCAGTCAATCAAAAGATTGATTTCTTTAAAAGATATTGAAAGGGTATAGGGAGAAAGCAGGAATATGTTTCTGAGATAGAGGATAATCATGTTGAATGGCAGAACAGGCTCTCAAAGGTCCAACATTTGTTTTCTATGTTTGAACAGCAGTTGTTATAATCACCATTATAGAGACAAGCCTTATAATGTCAGATTTTGTTTGGGGAATTGAATTGCCATAGCTACCTCATTGGGATTCAAACCCAGTCACCCAGTCTGAATTACTAATGCAATGACATTACCTCCATGCCATCATTGTAACAGCTAAGGGAAGTGTGTCTTGCTGCATGGAGTCTATTCCAGGTTTTATCCACTGTTTTTGTGTTCATTGTTCATGAGCCAAGAAACGGAAGTTCTGCTCCAGTTGCTTGAAACTGAAAACCTGGCACCTGCCCATCAAAGTGTTGGCTGCAGCTAAGCATCAAGGATTATAGATTAGGCAGGAACTCAGATACATGCAGACCTGGCCCTGTCTGGCAGTTTTGAAAGATTCGGAGCTGCCTGGGCTTCCTTGCACCACACCTCACCTCCCGCCCAGCTGATCCATAGATGGCTCGCTGGACAATGCAAAGTCTTGCTTTGTGTCTCAAAACAAACAACCCAGGCCAGTGTGAGAGGAAAGAGATGGTGACATAAATACAAGGGACATGTCCAGATTGGAAAACCATCTTGATTTCATAACGAGCGATTTGAGACAGACGGGAGATTTTGTCATTCTATTGAACATTTTCCCCATCAGTAGTTACAATGCTGTGGGATGCTCTCCTTGACACATCCCTGACCTTTGCTGGTCCAGCAACTCTAGAGCTGGTGAATTTCAGACTAACAATTGTTATTCATAGTAGAGCTCCACATTCAGACTATTATGCAATAGAATCTGTCAAATTCTCAATAAATATAAGGGTTACACACATTGAGAGATTCTCCTACTTTGGCAAAGGCTGTCCTGGTCAGATGAATTAACTTAGCACCTTCATGTGGCCTTCACTTGCTCCAAAAGCTTTTTGTTAATTTCTTCATGGGATGAGGGTGTCGCTGACGAAGCAGCATTTATTGCCCATCCCTAGTTGCCCAGAGGGCAGCTAAGAGTCAACCACGTTGCTGTGGGTCTGGAGTCACATGTAGGCCAGACCAGGGTAAGGATGGCAGTTTCCTTCCCTAAAGGACATCAGTGAACCTGATGGGCTTTTCTGACAATCCATTTGTAGTCATCATTAGGTTCTTAATTCCAGATATTTACTGAATTCAAATTCCACCATCTGCCATGGTGGGATTAGAACCCAGGTCCCCTCGAACATTATCCGCATCTCTGGATTAACAGTCCAGCGATAATACCACCAAGTCATCGCTTCCCCAAGCTGTTGGATAGAAGGCAACACAATTGATTTGCCAACCATGTTCCAGCTCATAGGAGGAAAGGGACTGTAGCAACTTGAATACGGAACTGACTCAGTAACAGGAAACACGGAGAAGGGGTATCTGTTTGATCTGCGGCCTGGAGGAAGGTTTTTTTGTGCGGGGGTCATTGTGAGGGCCCCTACTTTCCTTGATATATGTTGGTGACCAGGAGTGTACGGGACACAATGTCAAAATGGCAGAAAACATGAGAATTCTGTGGAGAATGGCATTAACATTCTAAAACACACAGCTTTCCTGCTGGAACAGGCAGATGCACAGTAGATGAAATTCGGTGCAGAGAAGTGTGACGTCGGAAGAATGGGAAGAGACAATCCAAAATAAAGGGCACAGTGCTTTTCCAAATTTGCTCAGTGGATGTGGACATCACGTGGTGCTGAACCTTCATTTTGTTGCCTATCCCTAATTGCCCAGAAGGCAGCTAAGAGTGACCACGTTGTTGTGGGTGTAGAGTCACATGTAGGCCAGATCAGGTAAGGGCAGTGGATTTTGTCCTCCGAAGGACATTAGTGAACCAGATGGGATTTTTACCAATTGACATTGATTACATGATTACCATTAGATTGGCTTTTTAATTCAAAATTTGTTTTTGCAGAATTCAAATCTCACCACATGCTGTAGTGGGGCCCATGCACCCAGATCATTAGGGCTCGGCGGTTCTGGATTAGTAGCTCAATGATATTCACAGTGCACCAATGTCTCCTTCAATGCAGAAACAGAGACAACTGGGATTGATATGTGTAAAGTGAAAGTAATGTTGAAAGTGGCAGGGCAGGCTGTCAATAACACATACAGTATCCTGGGGCTTTAACATAGAGCACAAAAGCAAGGAATTTATGTTATCCCTGTATAAATGTTATATTTCCATATATACTTATATATATTTTTATTTTGTATGAAATAATACTGAAAGCCTATGCTGCAGAGTTTACCTGCAAACACTGCAGGGAAGATAAGATAAATGAGATTGGAAACATTGTAAAGGAGATTTTAAATGAAATTAAAATAAAAGCTTTTTGCAAGTACTGATTAGAATTTGCTTGTGATACCACATTGCATGGATTGGATTCTTGTTCACAAAGCCATAAAGCTCTCATGTCAAAATCAACCATAAAAAGGAATAAACAGGCAACATTTTAAGAATTCAGAATAAAAAGGCATTAACTTAACAGCTTAGAATGAAGGGCCACCAATTTAAGACCTCACAGGTTTTTTTTTCCCCAGGGTAGGGGAGAACAAAACTAGAAGGCATAGGTTTAATGTGAGAGGGGAAAGATTTAAAAGCAGATGGTGGTGCATGTATGGAACGAGCTGCCAGCGAAAGTGGTCGAGGTTGGTACAAGTACAACATCTAAAAAACATTTGGACAGGTAGATGGATAGGAAAGGTTAAAGGTATATGGACCAAACACAGGCAAATAGGACCAGTTCAGTTTAGGAAACCTGGTCAGCATAGACTAGTTGGGCTGAAGGGCCTGTTTCTAAACTGTATGACACTTTAACTCTATAATATAGAGGGCATCAATTTAAGAGCTCAGAAATGAAGTAACATTGGTTTAAGACTGAGATGAGGAGGAGTTTCTTCCCTCAGAGGGTTGTGAATCTTTGAAATTACTTGCAACAGAGAGCTGTGGGAGCAGAGTCCTTGTGCATATTTAAGGCTGAGATAGTTTCTTGATTAGTGGGGAATCAAGGCTTACGAGGGAAAGGCAGGAATGTGGGTGTGAGGAATGTCAGATCAGCCATGATTGTGTTGAATGGTGAAGCAGGTTTGAGGGATTGAATGGTCTACTCCTGTCTCTTTTTCTTCTGGTCTTAAACCATAACAGCAGGGTTTCTCTCAAAAGCTGACAGCTGCTGCACGTAGCAGATCCTTCCTCCTCCGTCTTCTATCACTTCAGGAATCTGGCCTCTTCTTTCTCACTTGTGTTTCTAAAACATTCAAAGTTCCTTCCTTTCCCCCAAGAGAACTAGGGATCGGCTCCAAGTCATTTCTGGCAGATTGAATCAACAGGCCTGGCTCAAATGATCCCTCCCAGGCTTGGTTTGGGAAATTGAAAGCAAGACAGTCACGATTCGTCTTGTTAAAGTTACATTTTTTTGTTCAGTTACTTTCTTGGCCTGACGGTTGCTGTTAATTTTTTTTTCCCCTTTCTTTAATGCTGTGCAGTTAACAATAATAAACAGTGCCGGTGTTTAGCACACTGATACTGCTTGGAAGCAGGAGTGGGCCCACGCTGGTGATGATCAAACTCTGTTAGTTCTCTCAGTTCTGATCCAGATCAGGCATCCCAACGAGGACATTGGATGGTTATTTGGATAAAAATGGTGTGCAGCGATATGGGAGAAAGGCAGGAGTTTGGCACTGGGCAGGAGAACCAGTACAGCCACGATAGGCTGAATGGCCTCCTACTGTGCCATAATAATTCTACAGAAACCTGTTTTCAACGAGTATCCCCTTGAGACTCCGATTTCAAACTCTCCATGAGGAGAACAGATAACTGCAAGCGCTCAGGAACGGGGCTAATCACAACCAAAGCATTAAAATTCCAATTCGTAATTCTCAGAAACTCAGTGAGGTTTGGAGCCAAATACATCTGTAAGTCATAATTCGCGATACAGCTTAACAAGGCTTGATTTTAATGCAGGGAGTGTCAAGCAGAGGAATCTCAAGGCTGACTTCAGGCCTGCTTGCTTTGTTGACATGAGACCAGGCCCAAATTAATTGTGTGCCCCATTTTCAAATGTTATTTCCAACTCTCGCTGAAAGCAGGCATCAATGTGGTGACCTCAGGAGGGAGCACATGAGGGAGGTTGGAGGGATCAAAAGGGACCAAGTGAGGGAGCAGTTGAGTGAGACAGGAAGGAGCAAGTGAGAGATCCAGAAAGTGAAGTGGGCAGGAGAGAATTAAATCTCTGGGACTGTTTGCTTCTTCTCCTAGAGCCTGCTCGCTTAGCGCATGCCTATATGCTCACAGCATCTGTGCCTTGCTACGCCAATTAGTGTGGTCACTGAAGCAGATAACCTGCCTTGCTGCCAAGCAGTCCTCAGTCAAGAGGGCAGTTCATCCTGAAGATCAGCAGTCCGCTCCATCTATCTGAAACTTGCCAACAGCTGATGTGATAAACGCACTGCACATGTAACAAGCAGGCAGCAATATATCAAAGTCTTAGATGAATATTCCTCACTGAAAGCCCTGTTTCAAAGAGAATGGAGTACAAAAGTCGGGATGTTTTGCTAAAACTATGACAAACCATGAGTCAGAACAAAACAGGATTACTGTTCACAGTTGTAGCCTTTTATTTAAGGGAAGATAATAGAATCCCTACAGTATAGAAACAGGCCATTCAGTCCACACTGATCCCCTGAACAGCATCCCAAACAGAACCACCTCCATTTGCTGCACCTGTACTTCCCACGGCTAATCCATCAAACTTGCACACCTGCGGACACTATATCCACCTAACCTGAACATCTCTGGACTGTTGGAGGAAACCAGAGCATCTGGATGAAGCCCACGCAGATAGTCATCCAAGGCTGGACTTGAACCTGGGTTCCTGGTAACGTGAGGCAGTAGTGCGAAGCGTTGAGCCACAATGATACCCCACAATGTACTGCTATTGGAGGCAACATAAAGCTCTAAGCTGTGTAGCTGCATATATAGACAGTGTCTCCAATGTTCCATACATGGTGACCAGTATCAGCACAGCAATCCTGAGAGTGATTTCCAGTTCTGGGTGTGGATACGGCACTGAACCTTGGAATCTCACACAGCCGGAAAAAAATGAGAAGGAATATTGATTGAATGCAGTCCAGAGAAGTTTCACTAGGCTGATCCCAGGAACGGAGGGACTCAGGTATGAGGACAGATTGAGTAGATTGGGCCTGTACTCATTCTAATTTAGAAGAATGAGTGACAACCTTATTGAAATATACAAGATTTTTAGGAGAATTGACAGGTAGATGGGGAGAGTTTGTTTCCCCTTGTGGGAGAGTCCAGGACCAGAAAGCATTATCTCAGAATAAGGGGTTGCATATTTCAGATAGAGATGAGGAGAAATTTCTTCGCTCAGAAGATAATGAATCTTTACCATAGAGGGTTGTTGAGGCTGTTCCATTATATTCAAGGCTGAGATAGACAGATTTTTAATCAATAAAGGGATTGAGGGTTATGGGGAAAAGGCAGGAAAGTGGAGTTGAGGATGACCCAAGTAACTATGATCTCATTGAATGGTAGGCCATGCCTGATGGGCTGAATGGCCAACATCTTATGGTCTTATGTTCTGTGGAGACACCCATCACTCAGGGAGTCCTGACACAGTAAATAATGGGCAGACTTCCATATCAGTCAAAAGCATTGACCATGTTTAGGAATCCAGCCAGCAAATTTTTGCTTCCGTTGTTCACAACAGGAGTGGGTTATGGTCAGTCTGTGGCCAGTCTGGGGTGTAGGGATACCACAGTCAGGCAGATGATATTCCCTGACCATCCAAAAGTATTGATCCTTGCTGTACATGGCAACTCCCTGGCACAGCGAGACAAGTCTTTAACAGTGATGCACCTGTGTGCAGAGGGATGTAAATATGACGGATATTGAATGATGAGAGGTTAGGTTTTCACCAGGACCCAATACGATGTGTAATCATTGCTCCCTCTGATTGCAGATGGTACTGGAAGGTCCCAGCATAGATCTCCATCCATGGAGCCTGTGGCCATCAAGTGCTGCTGGATGGTGTGGAAATGCAACTACAGAGGGAGATGCACAAACACATGAATGTCAACATCATAAATGTTTATGCATAAGCTGAAAGTGTCATACGAACCTTTTCTACCTGAGAGATGAGTTGTTGTGGTAAGATGGAGCTGAAATCTGACACGGAGATACCATAGCGGTTTGGTAGGTACATAACGACACAAGTTTGGTAAGACAGGGTGAGAACTCTCATTGAGCTTGTGGTGTCAAGACTGTCCAAAAAAAACTCGACAATATGTCAGTTAGGCTAAAAAGCGTAAGATTCAGCCCCCTGGCTTCGTGGTTAAATACAACAGCTACTGCAACTTCTGGGATAAAGCTTTCTTTACCTTCCAGTATTTTCTAGGTGAGGCAGATACACATCACCTCTCCTGCCAGAGATCCAAGACCTTCTGACTATATCGATCACACTTACAAGCTGGTCATTACCTGTGGACCTATCAGAAATCTGATGTCAGGATGATGAACATTTACATTTATGACTGATCAGAACTCCACAAACCAATCAGCAACCTGTTGCCGGTTGAATCTCACTTTGTAGACACTCCCTAGTGCCAGCCTGTCACCAAGTGTTTCCACCGCTGCTCGAGCAGTGTAGCAGCGTAACCACAGCACACAGCGAGTTGCTCTTAAAAGTGCAGCAATTCCTTCCATAATCTTTGGACTTTAAAGCAGTCATTTTCCCATTTCAGTCCAGTTACAAATGAAATGAAATAAAAAAGGTGCAGTTTTAATCCAGTATCCATAACAGCACAAAAAACAGGAGCAGGACTGGGCCAAGTGTTCCTGTGAGTCTATTATGCCAGGAGAGCTAGGATTATCCATGGACTCCATTTACACTTCTTGTTGACGCAGAAAGGCCGCCAACAACATCAAAAACCCCTCCCACCTCAGTAATGCTCTCCTACAACCTCTTCTGTCAGACAGAAGATACAGAAGCCTGAACACATGCACCAGCAGGTTCAGGAACAGCTTCTTCCCTGCTGTTATCAGACTGATGAATGGGCTCTCTAACTTCAAATAATATTGACCTTGTTAATGTTGATCTTGCCTCATGCACGTCCTGTGCGGTGCAACCTGTGTGCCTCAATCTGTCCAAGTTTTTCTCACCCTATGATCTGTACATCCTTGCTTACTATGACCTGCCTGCAAACAAAATTTTTAACTGTACTTAGGTACACAAGACAAGAAATCAAATCAATCAATCAATCATTTAATCAATCAAAGAAGAGGAGGCCATTCAGCCCCTCAGGCCTGCTCCACCATTCAATAAGAACATGACTGGTCTCCTACCTCAACTGCAATTTCCCACCCACTTCACATGAGTACTTAAAATCCTATTTATCTCAGCCTTGAATTTGGCCAATTGTTGTGCATGCTCAGCCTGGGTAGACCAGTCTAAAGAATCACTTAGGTGATGTAAATCACTTAAATAACGTTGCTGCTTCACTGTAACTGGGACAAAATCCTGGAATCGCCTCCCGAAGGGCATTGTGGGTCTACCTACAGCAGGTGAACTGCAGCAAGTTTAAGAAGGCAGCTCACCACCACCTTCTCAAGGGCAATTAGGGACGGGGCGATAAATTTTGGTTTAGCCAGTGATGCCCAAGTCCCTATGAGGCAGCAGTGCCAACCATTGAGCCATCATGCCATCACATGGCACGAGGGTACAGGGGTTAGCACTGCTGCCTCACAACACCAAGGACCTGGGTTCAATTCCACCCTCGGGTGACTGTCTGTGTGGAGTTTGCAGGTTCTCCCCGTGTCTGCGTGGGTTTCCTCCGGGTGCTCCAGTTTCCTCCCACAGCCCAAAGATGTGCAGGTTAGGTGGATTAGCCATGGGAAATGTGGAGATACAGGGTTAGGGGGAGATGCTGTCTGGAGGATCAGTGCAGACACAATGGCCTCTATCTGCACTGTAGAAGTTCTATGCACCATTACAAAGTATATCTGTATGCCATTACAGGATAGAGCAACAAGTGATTGACATTGTGGGGACCTGCCCTGTATTCATTGAATAGAAGGGTTGGAACAAGTGATTAAAAACTATTATTCTTGGAGACTGACTGTCTCTTTTTCAAAGTTTGTATGGAGTCAGGGAACAGTCCCTGACAATCACAGCAGTATTATGGCACAGAAGAAGGACATTTGGCCCACTGTATCCACAACTTGGTGCCAATCTCCTGTTTTACCCAGTGCCCTTGCATTTTTTTTCTGCCCAAATTATCTTCTTGAAACCCCTTTAATGCCTCAACAGAACCTGGCTTCACCATAATTCCATAACCTGACCCTGCTGAGTAAAAATGCTCTTTTTGCTCCTTTTACAGATCATTCCAAATCCAGGCTTTCCTGTTTCTGTCCCTTTTATTAACAGGAACAGTTTCTCCCTATCCACTCTATTCAGCTCACTCATGATTTTGAAAGCCTCTAAAGTTTACTGTTTGCGGATGATGAACAGACGGAGGATGCAGAGTCTGTGCATCTCCATGGTTTGTGTGAGCGACCTTGTGCTCAGCAGCCCAAGTGTTTGGGAACTCTTTCCTCCCCCTGCTCTTCCTCCATCTTCCCTCGTCTGCCTTCCATCTGACAAAGGCGGCAGCTTGCCAGAGACTGACCCCTGCCTCTGAGCATCCTTTAAGAAACATTATTTCTGGAGACATTTTCATTCCTTTGTCAATCACTTGTTCAAACCCTTCTAACCAATAAATACAGGACACCCCCATGATGTCAATCACTTCTCACTCTGTTTTATAACGGCATACAGCCGTATTTTGTAACAGTGTATAAAACAGTATTTTGTCATGGCATACAGCCGTAATTTGTAACGGCATAAAACACTGTTTTGTGATGGCGTACAGCCGTATTTTGTAACAGTGTATAAAATAATATTTTGTAATGGCATACACCGTATTTTGTAACAGTGTATAAAACAGTATTTTGTAATGGCAGAGATAACAAGATGTAGAGCTGGATGAACACAGAAGGCCAAGCAGTATCAGAGGAGCAGGAAGGCTGACGTTTCGGGTATGTAAAGTAGTATTTTGTAATGACATAGAGCCATATTTTGTAATGGTGTGTAAAACAGAATTTTGTCATGGCATGAAGCCATATTTTATAATGCTGTACAAAGCTGTATTTTGTCATGGCATGAAGCCATATTTTATAATGCTGTACAAAGCTGTATTTTGTCATGGCATGGAGCCATATTTTGTAATGACATAGAAAAATGTATGCATTTCGTAATACTGTACAATGCATTTTTTAGTGTTTTAGAGCAGTTTTTTACAATAGTGTATAAAAGCAGTATTTTGGAATGGTTTGGAGCAGTGGGTTTTAAACAAATGATGAGGCATTGCTCAAAGGGAGAAAATGTGATAGATTTAGAAATTCTTTCCCATGTAGTTCACTCCAATATGCCCTGTCTCACTCTTAATGTTAAATCCAAGTTTCTTGGATTGACAACTTGAAGCTCTATTAGTCCCACAGACCCTGGGCTACTGTTAAATATCACTGCCTTATTTCACAAGATATCTTATTCTCAATTGTGAAGTGACTAGTTATGAGTGTTTCTGTGACAACCTGATATTTACTCAAGGCTAGGTTTATGCATTCACCTCAGTGGATTTTTCTTTTCCTCGATGGCCTGCCTCACCCCTTCCTTACGCTTGTGTTCAAAAGCTTTCACAGCTTCTTCTAAGTGGCACGGTACTCATGATGGAAGATGACTTATTTCATGATGATTTGGATACTTCACCTTGGGTACTTCTAAGAGAAAATTCTTGCCTTGAATTGAAAGCCCAATACAATTACATTGGAACTGAGTGTGTCCTTGGAGAAATTAAAGCAAATAAAATGTCATTCTGTATGCTTGTATATACCTGTGGAGACAGAAATAGACCATTCAGCCCATCAGATCTGCTCCACCATTCAACAAGTTCATGGCTGCTTTGTTTGTGCTTTGAATTTCCCATTCCCATCCAATCCCTGTAATCTTTGATTTCCCCTCCCTACCAAGAATCTATCCATCTTTGTCTGAACAATATGTAAGGACACCACTTCCCTTGTCTTCTGAGACAGTGTTCCAAAGTTGTGTAATCCACCCTGAATTCAAGATGTCACGAAGACTTTTACATAAGAAGATAAAAAATGATGAGGGGGGTTGCCATGCAGATTTTTGAGCCTGTTCCAACATTCAATTAAGTCATTTTATTTTCATACCAACACCACAATGATGTACAGAGACACTTAAAATATATTGTCATTCGTTCAGTATTGCTTGGTCAATGTCCTGCAATTCGCTCACTAACGGCATTGTGAGTCTAATTACAGCGGTCAAGTAGGCAGTTCACCACTACCTTCTCAAGGGCAACTAAGGA
Source organism: Rhincodon typus (assembly GCF_021869965.1). Lineage (NCBI taxonomy): Eukaryota > Metazoa > Chordata > Chondrichthyes > Orectolobiformes > Rhincodontidae > Rhincodon > Rhincodon typus. The sequence continues at coordinate 112,831,723 of NC_063335.1, read as the reverse complement.
AGGGCAATAAATGCTGGCCCAGGCAGCGATGCCCTTGTCCCATGAGTGAATAAAGAAAAGATTCCAAGTGGCTTGGAGGGGTATTCTCTGGGGGTCGTGCTACTGTATATCTGCTGTCCCTTCTCCTTCTAAAGCTTGAATGTTTCAAAGGTGTTTTCTAAGGAGCCTTGGTGGATTTCTGCAATGCGTTTTGATTTGATTTGATGGATTTATTGTCTTGTTTATCTTGTTAGAAAATACCGTGAAAAAGTGTTGTGTCGTGTTGCCACTCTCTGGTGCCATCTTAAAACACAGAAAAATAAACTAAAACATGGAATATTAAATGCTGCTTGAACAAGTGTTGCTTGTAGATGGTACACACTGCTGCTACTATGCATGAATGCTAGAGGGAGTGAATGTTTGTGGATGCTCTGCCAATCAAGCTGGGGCTGCTTTTTCCCAGATGGTGTCAAACCTCTTCACTGTTGCTGGAGCTGCAGCCGTTCAGGCAAGTGGGAGGTATTCCATCACACTCCTGACTTGTGGGGAGTCAGGCAGTGAGTTACTTACTGCAAGATACTTTGCCTCTGACTTAGTCTTATAGTCACAGAATTTATATAGCTCGTCCAATTCAGTTTCTGGTAATCCTCAAGACGTTGATTCAGTAATGGTAATATCACTGAATGTCAAGAGGCAATGCTTGAATATTTTTCTTGTTGGAGATGGTCATTGTTTACCATTTGTATGGTGTGAGTGCCACTTTTCAGTAGAAGTCTGAATATTGTCCACATCTTGTTGCATTTGATCATGGACTGCTTCAGTATCTAAGGAGAAGGCCATTCAGCCCTTCGAACCTGCTCCACCATCCAATATAATCATGGCTGATCATCCAACTCAGATCTCTGTTCCTGCTTTCTCCACAAACCCTTTGATCCCTTTGGCCCTAAGAACTATGTTCAACTGCTTCTTCAAATCATTCAATGTTCTGGCTTCAAACACTTACTGTGGCAGAGAAATCCACAGGCTCACTTCTCCCTGGGTGGAGACATTTCTTCTCATTTCAGTGCTAAATGGTTTACCCTGTATCCTCACCTCACAACTCCTGGTTCTGTCCTGCCAGTGGGACATGATATTCCCATGGATGGTGATGGTGTTGCCTGAGATATTATCTGTCAGCAATGATTTTGTGAGTATGACTGTGTCAGGTTGCTGTTTGACTAGTCTGTGAGACAGCTCTCTCAATTTTTGCACTAACCCATAACTGTTGGTGAGCAGGACTTGACAGTTATGTTCATCATCAGAAATGTTCATCCTGGAGTTCAGTTACTAGTGGTGTACCTCAAGGATCTGTTTTGGGGCCACTGCTGTTTGTCATTTTTATAAATGACCTGAATGAGGGCGTAGAAGGATGGGTTAGTAAATTTGTGGATGGCACCAAAGTCGGTGGAGTCGTGGATAGTGCGGAAGGATGTTGCAGGTTACAGAGGGACATAGATAGCTGCAGAGCTGGGCTGAGAGGTGGCAAATGGAGTTTAATGCGGAAAAGTGTGAGGTGATTCACTTTGGAAGGAGTAACAAGAATACAGAGTACTGGGCTAATGGTAAGATTCTTGGTAGCGTGGATGAGCAGAGAGATCTCATTGTCCATGTGCATAGATCCCTGACAGTTGCCACCCAGGTTGATAGCGTTGTTAAGAAGGCGTACAGTATGTTAGGTTTTATTGGTAGAGGGATTGAGTTTTGGAGCCATGAGGTCATGTTGCAGCTGTACAAAACTCTGGTGCGGCCACATTTGGAGTATTGCGTACAGTTCTGGTCACCGCATTATAGGAAGGATGTGGAAGAATTGGAAAGGGTGCAGAGGAGATTTACCAGGATGTTGCCTGGTATGGAGGGAAGGTCTTATGAGGAAAGGCTGAGGGACTTGAGGCTATTTTCGTTAGAGAGAAGAAGGTTAAGAGGTGACTTAATAGAGACATACAAGATGATCAGAGGATTAGATAGGGTGGACAGTTGGAGCCTTTTTCCTCGGATGGTGATGGCTAGCACGAGGAGACATAGCTTTAAATTGAGGGGTGATAGATATAGGACAGATGTCAGAGGTAGGTTCTTTACTCAGAGAGTAGTAAGGGCGTGGAATGCCCTGCCTGCAAAAGTAGTAGACTCGCCCACTTTAAGGGCATTTAAATGGTCATTGGATAAACATATGGATGATAATGGAATAGTTTAGGTTAGATGGGCTTTCAGATTGGTTTCACAGGTCAGCGCAACATCAAGGGCCGAAGGGCCTGTACTGCGCTGTAATGTTCTATGTTCTATGTTCTATGTTAACAAGGCCATTTTTGTCATTTGCATTGCGTGGGTCCTTTTTTAAAAAAACTTTCTAGAGGTTGATTCAAGTGAATGCTAGACCATTTCAGAGGACAGTTAAGAGTCAGCCACATTCATGTGGTCTATCATCACATGCAGTCCAGAGCAGAGCTACTATTTTTCCTTTTGTGAAGGCTATTAGTGGATTTTTACAACAATGGCTTCACAGTCAAAGAATCATAGAGGCCGGAGACAGACCCTTCGGCCCAACACATCTGTGCTGACCAGACATCCCAATGTGACCTAGTCCCATTTGCCACCATGTAGCCATTAACCCTGACTATTCTTATACCCATCCAGATGCCTCTTAAATGTTGTAATTGTACCAGCCTCCACCACTTCCTCTGGCAGCTCATTCCATACACGCACCACCCTCTGCATGAAAAAGTTGCCCCTCAGATCCCTTTTAAATCTTTCCTCTCTCACCTTAACCTATGCCCATTAGTTTTGGACACCCACATCCGAGGAAACATATCTTGACTATTCACCCTATCCAAGCCACTCATAAGCATCCATAAGGTCACCTCTCAGACTCTGAAGCTCCAGGCAGAAAAAGCTCCAGCCAATTCAAGCCATCCAACCTCGGCAACACCCTTGTAAATCTTGTCTGAACGCTCTCAAGGTTAACAACATCCTTTCTACAGAAGGGAGACCACATGTTAAATTTCTTTAGCCTTGTGAGGAAGTAGAGGCTTTCTTGACTGTAGCGTCGATGTGGGTGGACCAGGGTAGATTGTTGAAGATATTTACTCCTAGGAACTTGAAGTTCTCCAACACCTTCACCGCAGCATCATTGATAAAGACAGGGGCATGTCCTCCACTCCGTTTCCTGAAGTTGATGACCAGCTCCTACACTTTCATCGTTAGACTTTTATTTCCATAGATTTATGGAGTCAAATTCCACCATCAGACATGATGGGATTTCAACCTGAATACCCAAAATGGTATCTAGCCTCTGGATTACAAGATCACTACACCATCTTCTTCATCTCGGTCCAAATGGCACCTCTAGACAAGGCAAGAATCCCTCCTTCACCTGCCCTGTTGGTTCCTGTAAGACTTTTACATGTTTGGGTGCAGCGGCACAAGATGGCAGCTCACCCCTACCTTCTCAAGGCAATAAATCCTAACCCAGCCAGTTAAACCTATCAGTGAGTGAATTAAGAAAAACTGAGATCACAACCATTTCTTTAAACTCCACAGAATGCAGACCCATTTATTTAATCAATCCTCACAGCACAATCCCCTCAGTCTAGGAATGAGTTTGGTTACCTTTGTTGCAGTCTCTCTGTGGAAATCAAACCTCACCCTGACAATTGTGTCAGCAACCACTGCTGAGTTATCAGTCTCCATGACAGGTACATCCTTCTGGTGGCCGTTAAAGGCAATGTAGCGCTGGACCTGATATAACATATATTTGTTTTTTCCTTTATTCATTCACGGGATGAGGGCGTCACTGTCTCAGCAGCATTTATTGCCCATACCTAATTGTCCAGAGGCCAGTTAAGAGTCAACCACATCGCTGTGGGTCTGGAGTCACATGTAGGCCAGATCAGGTAAGGATAGCAGTTTCCTTCCCTAAAGGGCATTAGTGAACCAGATGGAGTTTTCCTGACAATGGATTCATGGTCATCATTAGATTCTTAATTCCAGATATTTATTGAATTCAAATTGCACCATCTGCCATAGTGGGATTTGAACCCAAGTCCCCAGAACATTATCTGGGTCTCAGGATTAACAGTCCAGTGATAATACCGCTAGGCCATCACCTCCCGTGTATGACTCTACAGCACTATGTCCATAAGTCCCAATAGCCATTCATAAGTGCAGGCAATGTTCATGTGTTGGATACTTAAAATTACACCACAGTATGGGATCACATATTTGTAAATCGGATATTCGTAAATCGGAGACCATTTTGAAAATTGTTATTTAATCTGCTTCCACTACCCACTCACACAGCACGTTCCAGAAAATAACCATTTGCTGTGTTAAAGCAATGATTTCTTCCTCTCCCGTCTGGGTCTTTTGCCAATTACCCTGAATGTGTGTCCCTTGGTTCCCAGGCCATTTGCAGGTGGAAACAGTTGCTTCTTATTTAATCCATCAAAACAGCTCATAATTTGGAACAACTTGTTCCATTTGTTACTGAATGCAACATGAGACAAATTAGTTATATTATTCGTAAGTGTGCAGTCACTATTGGAGCAGGCTGATGTCTCATTATAATACAGCACATGGTACAAGTAGCTGGTTCTGACAGTTTCAGGGTGAAGAGTAACGTGAAACAGGGCTGTGACCTTGATACACTTTGTTTGTCATTTCCTCCTCCCTGCCCCTGGCCGGTACCTTCCCTGCAGAGATGGGAAGAGTTTGCCCGAAAGTTAGCTCCACAATCTGACCAGACTCACTGGGGTAGAGTGCTGGGAATCCAGCTCCCACTTTCCCCCCCAATTCGTCACAAAACTTAAAGGTTTTGTAAAATGTGCAAAGTTCCCCAAACTGTCTGATCTTCAGACCCAGATTGATAGAAACCATGGACCAGGTTTCTGTCCTGATCAAGAATCGCTTTTTATTACTTTCTGCTAGTCAGCATGTTGCTTCAGTCATCTTTCTCCAGATCCTTCCACCAGTTGGTGAGACACAAGGTAGCCTGTTCTCTTACTAAAACATCTCTGACCTATCTGTTGAAAGTCAGAGCTTACAACAACAACCGCTGCAGGAAAGGTAAACTGGTTTTTGACAGGTTTACAATGAGTTTTGACTGCACAGAGCAGAGAAACTATTACCAAGTTGTAGAACTGAATTCTTCTCTCTCTCTCTCTGTGCATCTTGTTCCAAACTCCAAGCTGTTCAGTGACCTGAGAACCAACCAAAAAGTTTTTGACAGGCAAAAAGGTCTCTGTCATTAATAACTGGCCACTAGTCCATTGACCAATTGACTTCTTGTTGCCAACAAAAGCCTCATCTGCATACCTGCTCCAGTCCAACTCAAACTTCAAGTTTTGCTTGTTCAAACAATTGTTTAAACCGTGCTTGCAATGGGAATCAGGTCACTTGCTTTCAAAACTTGCAGTCACCCTTCCAAATGCTGGTTTTGAAACAGCACTTTCTCATTTCAGTCCACAGTTTTTAAAACACAAAATAAAGGCAATGGTCTTTACAAGACCACTTGGGGTGACACGGTGGCTCAGTGGTTAGCACTGCTGCCACCACAGTGCTAGGGACCTGGGTTTGATTCCACCCTTGGGTGACGGTCTATGTGGACATTCACCCCACGTCTGTGTGGGTTTCCTCCGGGTGCTCCGGTTTCCTCCCACACTCCAAAGATGTGCAGGTTGAGCAGATTGGCCATGGGAAATGTGGATTACAGGATAGGGCAGGGAATGCGTCTTGGTTGGAATATCATTCAGAGGTTTGGTGTAGACTCAATGGGCCAAATGGCCTGCTTCCACATGGTAGAAATTCTATGAAGACTGAAAGTGAAGCTGAAAATATAGCTCATCTGAGTCAAAGATTTCCATTAGGTTGATTATGTCATGTTAGTCATCCACAGGGAAATCCGATCACAGTGACAGATAGATTGTTTTATCTCATGCCTGTAGCCTGTAACACTAAGAAGGCTGTGCCAAAATGAAATGAGCCATGATTGCGTTAAATAGCGGAGCAGGCTCGAGCAGCTGAATTACCTATTCCTGCTCTTAGTTGTTACTTAGTTATGGGACAGATTGTCATACCTCCGCTCTCGAGCAAACGAGATAACACTGTGCCCCAAATACTGTTTTCCTTTCTCCACAGAGACAACAAGCTGTCTCATGCAGAACCCACTGTACACCACGCAACGACTGCCACAAACATTACATTGGACATAGAGAAAGGAAACTAGCCATCAGAACACATGAACATCAGCGAGCAGCAAAATGACACAATGAACTTTCCCTGATATCAGTACACTTGGACAATGAAGGCCATCAGTTTAACTGGGACAAAGTAATCATAGTAGCCCAAGCCAAACATAGACACGCACGGGAATTCCTAGAGGCATGGTTCTCAACCTATAATGCAATCAACAAACATTTAGAATTGGACCCCATATACAAACCCGTACAGATCAAAACCGGAAACGACAGTACTCACCATAATGGACCGGACACTATAAATTCCAAGCAGAGTAGAATAGCATCGCTTCATCAGAGGCGACACTGATGATCTCACCTAACATGGTGACGGAACGTCTGAACGAGAACAAGCCAGCTCGGCGAGCAAGTCAACAACCTCACCCACAACCCGAGATACAGATCTTTGCTAGAACTTTAAATAGCTCAAAGCAGCTGCCACTTTTTGCTGACACATGAAACATGCACCAGAATCCATCAACCTGACTTTTCAGACCCAAGTGCAGTTAGTGAGGCCTGGCCTCTCAGCACCTTGTTGTCGGGGTGCGAAGCTATTCCCAACAGAAACGTTCATTCTTGATGTCTGGGTCTTATTCTCTTGAGCTTATAGAAGGTATAAGGGTGACAGTCTTCTCAAAGGCAACACCGGGCTAACAGTCAGAAAGCAGGACTGCGCTCTCTCGCTCAGATACCTGTCACAGGATGCCAAATGGACATGTTCTCAATGATATTCTGTGTGTTTCTTTGTTGTTCAATTGGGGGATATGGCATCACTGGCTATGTCAGTATTTATTCACCTCCCTAATTCCCCCTTTGAGAAGGTGGTTGTGAGCCACCTTTTTGAACCTCTGCAGTCCATGTGTTATAGGTAGCTCCGCTGTTAGGGAGGGAATTCCAGGATTTTCATTCAAGGGGAGTCCATAGAATCATACAGCATAGAAACAGGCCCTTTGGCCCAAGATGTCTGTGCTGACCACAAACACTAAACCACACTAATCCCATTTACCTGCACTTGGTCCATAGCCTACTATGCCCTGATATTTTAATGTTCTTCCAGATGCTTCTTAAATAATGTGAGAGTACCTGCCTTTACCACTCTCTATGGCAGCATGTTCCATATTTCGACCACCAGCAGGTGAAAAAATTCTTTCCCAGATCTTCTCTAAATCACTTATTCCTCCCCTCAAACTTGTACGCTCTGGTCTTAGACAAATTTGCATGGGGAAGAGATTCTAATGATCTACTCTATCTATGCCTCTCATAATTTTTCATTGCTCAATCTGCTTATCCAGCCTCTCCTCATAACTGAGACTTTTCATCTCAGGCAACATCCTAGTGAATCTCCTCTGCACCCTCTCCAGTGCAATCACATCCTTCTGATAGTGTGGCGACCAGAACTGCACACAGTATTCCATCTGCGGCCTATCCAATGTTTTATAAAGTTGGAACATCACTTCCTTGCTCCTATATTCTGGCTAATGATGATAAGCATCCCGTACACCTTCCTCACCATCCTGTCTACCTGTGCTGACACCTTCAGGGATCTATGGGCTTGTACACCAAGGTCCCTTTGTTCCTCAGTATTCCATAGGGACCTACCATTCATCGTGTAGCTCCTTTATTAAACTGACCACGATGCATGACCTCACACAGGATTAAATTCCATCTGTCATTGCTGTACCCAATTTACCAGCTGATCAATATCAGACTATAGCCAGAGACCATCCTCCTCGTTATCAACAAAGCCACGAATTTTTGTGTCATCTGCAAAATTCCTATTGTACCTTCTACATTCATATCCAAGTCATTAATGAATACTAGTGAATAACAAATAGCAAAGGTCCGAGCACCAAACCTGTGGTATACCGCTGCTCAAGGGATCCAATCACAAAAACATCCCTCCACCTTCAACATTTGCCTCTTTTTGATCTGTCAAACTGCTGGTGTTTTATGTGGCTTGGATCACCCCCCGGATCCCTGGTTCTGACACTGGACCTAATTTAGGAATGTGAAGTGAAGAAGGCAGTAGGCAGGGGTTTCAGAGCAAAGAATCTCTGTGATCATTAAATACAAAGGCGAGTATATCACAAGAAATAAAAGGCAAATGTAATAAACAGGAAAATAATACAAAAGGTGAATAAATTACAAGAAATAAAAACGTAAATACACAACAGTGAAATTGACACTATCAGTTATTAGCTTAACACAGGCTAATTGCTATTAGAAACTAAACAGTAGTTTTAAACACAGAGACTTTAATCAGATTTCCTGACACTGGGGTGCCTTGCACTGTCACCAAATCACCTTCCCCTCCCTGCTAGCTAGGTTGGATATTTTGGGTCTTGAGGAAATAGGCTCACAACTGGGATAAATGTGTTTTGAATTACAGCTGGCCGTTCCTGCTTGCCGTAGCCGGTGCTTAGCTGAAGACTTTGGACAGTGGAGGCCTTCCGTCTGGGTTGAGTCCGCTGATGCGGTGAGGAATGTTGTGGATGTATCTAGTGAGTGCTTTGGTTTTCTTACTCCTGGTGGGGTTTTGCGAGGAGGCCTTCACCTCCGAGTGTGTCTGAGGCTTGTGATGTTGATTGAGTCAGTGTCAGTGTTCTTGGAGGTCGTCAGTCGTCAGGTCTGCAGGTCGTAGTCGGTGGTTGGAGAGGGCTGTAATTCTCTGGAGTCCTTCTCCTGATGGTAGCTGTGGGGAATAGCTCTTGAGGTGAATTATGCTAGATTGTAAGCCTCTTATCTCCCCGTCAAATCTGACTTTAGCAATATATTACTGTTGCCGTTCTGGAGATGAATTGGCTTCCTGATCCTTAGAGTAGATGTAAATGTCTCTTATTTGGAGGTGAATAGGTTTTCCTGATTGTTTAGTATGTATTTCAATTACATGGAATGTCCGGTGTTTTCTGTGAATAAATATTAATTGGATTTGACTGACTTGGAATCTCTGAAGTTTCCAAGATGTCTGAAATAAAACAGTGTGGAGCTGGAGGAGCACAGCAGGCCAGGTAACATCAGATGATCTAGGGTCCCAACCTGAAACGTCGACTTTCCTGCTCCTCTGATGCTGCCTGGTCTCCTGTGTTCCTCCAGCTCCACACTGTCATCTCTGACTCCATCATCAACAGTTCTTACTATCTCCAAGATGTCTGAAGTTGTTTCCTTAAGTCTGGTTCATTGTTCCTTTAAGGCTGAAGCGTGAATAGAATTTCTAACTGAACCATGGTTCCAGACAGCTATCCCTGTGATTGTATATTCCTGAGCATAGCCCAGCTGCCTTTTTTTATTGTTTTAAAAGTTCTGTTAAAAGTCCAAGGATTTTGGTTCAGTATTCTAAATGACGGGGATTTTTACTGAGTCCCACATGTTCAAAAACCAATTTTGGATCCAGTTTGCCAACATGCCTTGGATCCCATGGGCTCTTACATTTTGGATCAGCCTTCCATGTGGGGTTTTGTCAAAGGCCTTACTGAAGTCCAAGTAACACATATCAACTGCACTTCCTTCAGCAATGTAATTCATCACCTTTTCATAAAACTCAATTAAATTTGTCAGGCAGGATTTCCCCCTGACAAATCCGCGCTAACTATTTCTGATCAATCCCTGCCTTTCCAAGTGTTGATAATCCTGTCCTTCAGACTCAGTGAGACTGAAGTTACATTGATATATTTCTAGGTCAGGATGGTGAGTGGCTTGAATGGAAACCTGCAGGTGGTGGTGTTCCCATGTATCTGCTGCCTTTGTCCTTCTAGGTGGTTGTGGTCATTGGTTTGGAAGGTGCTGTCAAAGGAACTTTGGTGCATTTCCACAGTACATCTTGTAAATAGTACACACTGCTGCTACTTAGTGTCGTTCGTGGAATGAGTTGATGTTTGTGGTGCCAATCAAGCGGGCTGTTTTGTCCTGAATGTTGTCAAGCTTCTTGAGTGTTGTCAGAGGAACTCCTGCAGAGGTACTATGTAGCTGTGTTGAATGACCCCTAACGACCACAACCATTTTTCTTTGTATCAAGTACAACTCCAAACAGCAGAGAGCTTTCCCCCGATAGCCACTGATACTACTTTTGCTCGGGTTCATTGATGCCACACTTTGCTGAATGTGGCCTTGATGTCAAGGGTTGTCACTCTCACCTCACCTCTGGAACTCAGTTTCTTTGTCCATGTTTGAACCAAGGCTGCAATGAGGTCAGGAACTGAGTAGCCCTGGTGGAACCCAAACTGGGTGTCACTGAGCAGGTTATTGCTGGGGAGGAGTTGATAGCACTATTGATGACACCTTCCATCTCTTTACTGATGATCAAGAATTGACTTATGGTGCAGTAATTGGCTGGGTCAGATTTTTCCTGCTTTTTGCGTACAGGACTTGCCAGGGCAGTTTTCCACATTATTGGCAACTGGAAGAGCTTGGCCAGGGGAGCAGCTAGTTCTGGAGCACACGTCTTCAGTATTATTGCCAGAATGTTGTCAGCATCCATAGCCTTTACAGTATTCAGTGTTTCCAACTGTTTCTTGAAATTAGGTGGAGTGAATTGAACTGACTTAAGGCTAGTATCTGTAATGCTGGGTACCTCAGGAATAGGCCAAGATGGATCATCCACTTGGCACTTCTGGCTGAAGATTGCTGTGAAAGCTTCAGCCTTATCTTTTGCAATGATGTGCTGGGCTCTTCCATCATTAAGGATGGGGATATTTGTGGAGACACCTCCTCCAGTGAGTTGTTTAATTATCCCCTGCCATTCACAATCAGGATGCTGCAGGACTGTAGAACTGAGATCTGATTCAAAGCGTGCTCCGAAGGGTATTATGGGTCTTTGGGCAACTATGTCTGGTTATGATACCCTTGTGCCACACTCCCCCTGTGATATTGAGTGAACTTGCTGGAGCCAGAAGATCGGAGAGATGCTCAAACCTCCACTTCAGGTACTCCCACAGTTTAACAGGAAAAGTCTTTGTTCTTTATACCTGGGAGAGATCGGTGAGAACTGCAGAGGGACCTAACGACAACACCCATGGCCAGCCTTCGACTCCATGATTATCAGTGACTACTGTGGCTTGGCATTAGACACCGATCTCATAAACATCAACCTTGACTGATACTTAATACACATGGAGAAGAAGTCTCCTCACGCAGGCTGGTCCCTTCAGCCCATTGGCAAAAGTGCACCAAGGGAAACTGTCCCATCACACAGGGACTGGCTACATGCCTAGCATTTCATAGAGAGAGAAGAATGGCATGGCCTGATCTGGACGATGTGATGATGTCCCTTGTCTCCATCCAATGTATTTCAGCTGTGAATCAGCACTTAGACTCCCAGTTAGACAGCTGTGGGTCCCGCATATAGTTGTAACTCTTTAACCCTTCAGAAAGTATGACCAATTTCCTTTAGCATGGTAGGATTGAATCTGCACAAATATTAATTTGACATGTGAATTTTTATAGGTGCCGAATTATGAAAGAGCAGTTAAAATGAGACCTGTCAGTAAGAGGTAAACCTCATGGCAATATGTCGAAAAGTAGCAGAGAAATCTCACCACCCTCATGTCCCAAACCATCCATTAACTAACACCTAAAGCAGTTGAACTGCTTCTTGCTGATTTCTGGGAACTTGCTGTCTCTTCACAAATTGTCTCCTGTGCTTCCTACTTTACAATAGGATGATCAGGGATTTTATCAGGTACTAAAAAACTTCATTCCTGGGATTTGGGCATCACAGACTAGTCCAGATTAATTGCCCATCCCTAGTTGTGTTAGAGAAAGTGGTGGTTCTTGATCTTATGCACTTCCATGTGTCAGTAGATGTCACTCCATCGAAAAGTGCTCTCCCGAAGCGAGTTCCGGGATTTTAGCACAGCTCGAGTGAAGGAGTAACGGAATAGTTCCAGGCCACAAAGGTATATGCCTTGGAGTGGAACTTGAAATTGGTAGTACTCCCATGTAACTGCTGCCCTTGCCCTTCTAGATGGTTGAAGCAGTTGGGTGAGAAGATGCTATTAAGGAGATTGAGTCACTTGTTGCCCTGCATCTTGGAGATGGTATGCACTGCTGCGACTGTGCCTTATGAACGAGGGGAGTGAATTTTGAAGTTTGTGGATGGGATGCCAATTAATTGGGCTGCTTAATCCTGGATGGTGTTGAACTTCTTGAAAGTCGCTACAGCTGCATTCTTTGAGGCAACACTGAGGGGTGACTTATCGAGGTTTGTAAAATCATGAGGGATATGAATAGGGTGAACAGCCATAGTCTTTTCCTGGGGTGGGGAAGTCCAAAACTAGAGGGCGTAGGTTTAAGGTGAGGTGGGGGAAAAGGTTTAAAAACATAGAACATAGAACAGTATAACACAGTACAGGCCCTTCGGCCCACGATGTTGTGCTGACCTATTATCCTACCAAGATCAAATTACCCTGCATACCCTACATTTTACTATCCTCCATGTGCCCATCCAAGACTCGCTTAAAAGTCTCTAAAGTATCTGACTCCACTACCACTGCTGGCAGCACATTCCACTCACCCACCGCTCTAAACAACTTAATTTTTACGCAGAGGGTGGTGCGTGTATGGAATGAACTGCCAGAGGAAGTGGTGGAGGCTGGTACAATTACAACATTTAAAAGACATCTGGATGGGTACATGAATAGGAAGGGTTTAGAGGGATATAGGCCAAATGGGACTAGGTCAGATTGGGATCTCTTTTCTGCATGGATGAGTTGGACTGAAGGGTCTGTTTCTGTGTTGTACAACTCTATGATTTTAAGTGGATGGTATTCGATCACACTCATGACTTGTACTTTCTAGCTATGGACAGGATTTAGTGAGTCAGGAGCTGGGTTACTTGCTGAAGGATTCTGAGCCTACTTGCTCTTGTAGCCACTGTCTTTATATGGCTATTCCAGTTCCGTTTCAGGAAAATGAGAACCCGCAGGAAGTTGATAATACAAGTGTCCTTTCTTTTGGTCATAATGCTTTGGCTTGCTCTGAATTTAAGGTTTTGTTTTTCCCTTTTGCCTCCTTGTCTGAAACGGCTGGCCACTATCTCGTGTATTTCTATGGCTCACTAACCAAGGGAGTGTTTTTTAGCAATGTGTAATGCTACACAGCGAATGCCAGCCCCAGCGATTATACCATGAAGGGTATTGTAATTGAACTTACTTTTCAAGCACACTGAGTTGTTGTGATCTGTAAGGCCTTAGAAACTAGTGAAAACTAACTAAATTGTAACTTTCAAAAGGGAATCATCAACATAAAAGAAAATGGGCTTTGAGGAAAGAGAGGAGGAATGAACTGTTTTACTCTTTCAGAGAATCAGCAATCAGATGATAGGTGAAATGGCTTTCTCTGCATTTCATCAGAGAAACATGAAAACCGGAGCAAGATTTGGCCATTCAGCCCCTTTGAGCCTACCCTGCCATTCAGTATAATCATGGCTGATCATCTAAGTCAATAGCCTGTCCCCATTTCTCCCCCATATCCTTTCATCCTGTTAGCTCCAACTCCCCAATTCTATACAATTCCTTCTTGAAGTCATTTTGACCTCACCCTGCTTTCTGTGCTGGTGAATTCCACAGGCTCCCCACTCTCATCAGAATTAAAAATTGAATGTTGACCATGAACCCATCGTCAATTGTTGGAAAAACCCACCTGGTTCACTAATGTCGTTTAGGGAAGGAAACTGCCATCCTTACTTGGTCTGGCCTACATGTGACTCCAAACCCACAGCAATGTGGTTGACTCTAAACTGCCCTCTGGGTAATTAGGGATGGGCAATCAAGCTGTTTGGTCAGTGATGCCCTCATCCCATGAATGAATAAAGAAACAAAAATACTGCTCATTAAGTCTTAAATGGTTTACCCAATATCCTTAGACTGTGACTCCTTGCTTCTGGACTCCCCCACTATCAGGAGCATCTTTCTTCCAACTAACTTGTTTACTCCAGTTAGAATTTTAGAGGGACCCTCCCTCATTCTTCTGAACTTCAGAGCAATCTAACATCTGTGGTAGCTAAGTTATGTGAGAAGATTCTGAGGGATAAGCCATACATGCATTTGGAAAGATAGGGTTTGATTAGGAATAGCCAGTGTGGCTTCGTCTGTGGGAGATCATGCCTCACTAATTTGTTAGAGTTCTTTGAAGTGACCGGGAAGGTTGATGAGGGCAGGCCAGTAGATGTAGTCTATATGGAGTTATGTAAGGCCTTTGATAAGGTTCCACATGGTAGGTTGCTCTAGAAGGTTAGATCGCATGGAATCCGGGGAGACCTGGCAAATTGGATACACAATTGGCTTGATGGTAAGAAGCAGACAGTAATAATGGAAGGATGCTTGTCGGACTGGAGGCCTGTGACCAGTGGTGTGCCTCAGGGGTTGGTGCTGGGCCCATTGCTGTTTGTTATCTGCATCAATGATTTGGATAAGAATGTACAAGGCATGATTGGAAAGTTTGCGGATGACACTAAAATAGGCGGTATCGTGGACAGTGAAGGTTATCAGAAATTTCAGCAGGATCTTGATCAGCTGGGGAAGTTGCGCGAGAAATGGCAAATGGAGTTTAATGTGGATAAGTTTGAGGTGTTGTATTTTGGAAAGTCAAATCAAGGGAGGAGTTTCATTGTGAATGGTAGGGCCTTAAGGAGTGTAGTGGAACAGAGGGACCTTGGAGTTCAGGTGCAAGGTTCTCTGAAAGTGGAGTCACAGGTAGACAGGGCAGTGAAGAAGGCTTTTGGCACGCTGGCCTTCATCAGTTAGGACACTGAGTACAGAAGTTGGGAAGTTATGTTGCAGTTGTACAGGATGTTGGTAAGGCCGCACTTGGAGTATTGTGAGACAACAAGGTGCAGGGCTGGATGAACACAGCAGGCCAAGCAGCATCATAGGAGCAGAGAGGCTGACGTTTCGGGCCTAGACCCTTCATCAGAAAAAAGGGGTATTGTGTTGGAGTATTGTGTTCAGTTTTGGTCATCTTGCTGTGGGAAAGATGTTGTTAAACTGGAAAGAATGCAGAAGAAATTTACAAGGATGTTGCCAGGACTCATTGATTTATAGGGAGACATTGGACAAGCTAGGACTTTTTTCTTCAGAGCATAGGAGGCTGAAGGGGTATCTTAGAGATGTGTATAAGACCATGAGAGGCATGGATAGGATGAATGCAATCAGTCTTTTTCTCAGGGTTTCAGAATCAATGACTGGAGGGCATCAGTTTAAGGTAAGAGGGGAAAGCATACATGGGAACCTGAGGGGCAATTTCTTTACACAGAGTGTGGTACGCATATGGAATGAGCTGCCAGCGGAACTGGTTGAGGCGGTAAATGAACAACATTTAAAAGGCATTTGGACGAATATATGGATGGGGAAGGTTTAGAAGGATGTGGGCCAAGTGCAGGGAAATGGGGCTAGTGTGGATAGTGTTAGTTGGCATGGACCAGTTTGGGCCGAAGGGCCTGTCTCCGTGCTGTAGGACTCTATAACTCTATGAACTGCAGCGAATATAATCCTAACTGAGTCAACCTCTCCTCATTCATCAGACTGCCATCATTCCATGATAGATTCCAGTACCTTCACAGTTGATTCATCATTTGCCAGATAAAAGAAAAGCTGAGCCAAGACCCAATTCAGGCTTTGACAACTGATTCACAACTGAGGCACTCTGAGTAGAGAAAGCACCATTAGTCACATTGATGTTGACTCCAATAATAAATTGAGCACATTTCTGCACTTAATACATGTTGGGCAATTTCCAGCCTGAATTCTTCAAGTTTGTCTCAAAGTCTTGAGTGCAGAGACTGATTTTCTTAACCCACGTGAGCCCCTCACCATGAGCTATAATCACTAATCCACCAACAGGAGGCGCAATTGTCTTTTGTTCCTAACTGGTGCCTGCGATGTAATTAGTTGTGATCAAACTTAACCTGATGATGCCAGAATTCACACAACATCAGATTATAGTCCAACAG
The DNA here is from genome assembly GCF_021869965.1 of Rhincodon typus. NCBI lineage: Eukaryota > Metazoa > Chordata > Chondrichthyes > Orectolobiformes > Rhincodontidae > Rhincodon > Rhincodon typus. The sequence continues at coordinate 112,815,535 of NC_063335.1, read as the reverse complement.
GTTTATTTGAAATCACAAGCTTTCGGAGTGCTGCTCCTTCATCAGTCCAACACCAGCACCTTAGCATCCAGGTTAACCTCATGATGGATAGAAAGTGCAGGACTGTTCAGTGATGCAGGGATTGAGTATTTGATATCTGATGTTGTCTTGACAGAGGCAGTACAAGGAAATCCTCCTGCACAAAGCAAGTTGTTAAGGTTTGAATTGCTCCAGCAAATATCATTGACTGTTCGCAGGCATTAAAACAACATTTTGCACATTCAGAATTTTTGTCTCTGTCTAATTTTGCTTGTTCTGTTTGGTCATGGCTTCTTTTACAAAGCATTTCTTATTTGGCAAAAATATTTTAACAGTCAGTGTTCAGCCGAATTGTCACAAACTGGCAAGACGAAGCTTCTGATATCATAAATGCAGCGTAATGAGGAAATGAATTGCTGAGGGCAATTCAGGATACTCTGCGGTGTGCCAAAGCTCTACTCGATGCAAGAGATGTTTGTTGAAAAAAAACAAATCCAATTTAGAAAATATAAGACTGGAAATATAATGCTTTAAATTAACAACACCAGAAGAATAACTTAGCCAGAGGTTATTTAAATAAACGTATGTATATATTTAATTTGTATATCTTAATCATGACTCCTTCAACAGCACCTTCCAAACACATAGCCTTTAACATGTAGAAGGATAAGGCAGCTGCGTAATGGTAACACCATCATCTTCAAGTACCCCTCTAAACCATCCTGGCTCAGAAATGTGTTGCTGCTCTGGTGGGTCAAAATCCTGGAATTCCCTCCCAAATAAAATTATGGATCCACCTCGAGCACAAGGACACTCCTTGGTCTGCCTAAAACTTGTTGGTTTTCCAGAACAAGGAGCGGACCCCGATCGAATGTTACAGACTGGCTCATTCCAAGGTCCAGGACGTTGTGCTGAGGGACACACTAAAGCTTAGGGCAGCTGCTGCCACGGTACAGTGGGGAAAGACCACAGTCTAAGGTCTTTCTGCTGAAGGTAAATGGGATCCGTTCAGTTATCAGAGCCTCCTCGTTCCTCAAATATATGGAAATATGATCTTGCACATTTGTTGGCTTATTTGTTGGGTAGAGTCAAACTCCAATGTTTGTTTGTTTGTTTTCATCATACGCTACTTGTACAGAACCGAACAGCTTTAGTCATTAAGGTTTTGGAGTAGATCTGTAGCTCAGGTTGTGCGTGTTGAAGTTGGTTGTCTCGCCGAGCTGGTTTGTTGTTCCGCAAACGTTTCGTTACCGTGCTGGGTAACATCCTCAGTGCAGCCTCTGATGAAGCATCGGTGTGTTTTCCCACCTGGTTTTTAAACTCTGGGGTCCGTTGCGATGGATTGCCTCACTTCCGGGTTTCCCCTGTAGTGGAATATATATGGGGTTGAATTCAATGTGTTTATTAATAGCATGCTTCGTGGAGTGCCATGCTTCCGGGAATTCTCGTGCTTGTCTCTGCCTAGCCTGTCCCAGGATCTTGGTGTTGTCCCAGTCGAAATCGTGGTTCTCCTTGTCCATGTGGATTGAGATGAGTGAGTATTGGTCGTGTCTTTTTGTAGCCAGTTGGTGTTCATGTACTCTTGTTGTTAGTTTCCTTCCTGTTTGTCCGATGTAGTGTTTCTCGCAGTCTCTGCAGGGAGCTTTAGCCATTATGTATGTATATATATTTTATGAATAAAGTAATATTTTTGAAATTTAAAAAAATGGACTGCAGCGGTTCAAGAAGGCAGCTCACCACCACCTTCTCAAGGGCAATTGGTGATGGGCAGTAAATCCTGCCCTAGGCAGTGGCACCCACATCTCATAAAAGAATAAGAACTTTGATAATGGGACAGCATACTAGTGGCTCTTGTAAATTTTCTCTTTGATTTGAAGGACTGGATTTTATTCTGGCTGCAGGATTCTGAAATCAGGGTGGAAAGTGGCTGGTGAACATGCATTGTTGATGATGTGGTCTTGACGTTTGGTTTTCCAGAAGTGATCTCCTAAAGAGATCCCTGGGGGCCTGGTCTTTGGTCAAGGAGGTTTGTGGGCTATTGAGGCTGCAAGCCAGTCAGAGAGCAAGGGCAGTGGACGCTGCTGTAGCAGGTCACCTCAAAAATGGAGACGGCCAGGTGAAAATTAAAATTCAGCTGACCACGGACAGTAGGGTTCACTATCCCAAAACCAAAAGCCTCAAGGGGTGATGGTTGAAGGTTTATTATGGCCGCCTCTCACTCTTGCAGCTCTATTCGTGGGGCAGGGACGTGTCACTCCAAGTGAAGGGCAGATAACCACAGGCACACTACCATGTGAAGGCAATGGCCTGGCCATGTGACCCAGCGCAACTCTGCTGTTGTCGAAGTGCCAATGACCCCATTACTTGGGCCTTTAATTATCTGACTGCATCTGTGGAGAAGTCCCACCCGCCTCCCGCCTGTTGCTAGGAAACCTCTCCAAGCAACGCGACAGTGTATTGGAATCATCCCCCGATGTACCCGGCTCCCTGACTCTGGTCACACCAGCAAAGCTCAGCCCAAAGAATCATCATCAGATTCCTTGCTGCAAGCTCATGGGGAGGTAATGGCCTGGTGGTGTTATCGCTGGACTGTTACTCCAGAGAATCAGGTAATGTTCTGTCATAGCAGATGGTGGAATTTGATTTCAGACAAAAAAAGTCTGGAATTATGAATTCATTGCCTATTGTCAGAAAAACCCATCTGGTTTACTAATGCCTATTAGGGAAAGAAACTGCCATCCTTACATGGCCTGGCCTACATGTGACTCTAAACTGCTCTCTGGGGCAATTAGGGATGGGCAATAAATACTGGTCTAGCCAATGATGCTCTGATCCTGTGAATGAATAAAAAAAAAATTAATTGAAAAGAATGGAACCTAATGCTGTTCAAGACCTGAAATTGTCCCTGAGCAATTGACAGGTAATGAAGTATTTTTGACAGATGGTCATTGTATTGATGTAGCAAATATGGCAGTCTCTTAGCACACAGCCTGTTGTGTTAAGGCAACAGGGACCAACAAGAGGGCAGATGGCTTCACAGTAATTTCATCAATTGTGTGACTCAGTGTAGACAGTCCTTAGTTCATGGTTGTCCCTACCAGGATGTCTCCCTGCTCTGAATGGAATGGCCATTATTCAATGAACTATATTTTTATAATAATGTATATTTTATGTAGGGAGGAGCTGTCACCATGGTGATATCACTGGACTGATAATGTAGAACCCCAAGCTAAGGATCAGAGGACATTTTCCATATCAACCTGGTCAGCAATGTTATTACATACCTCTAGAGCACGTGGGACTTGAAACTGGGCCTCCTGGTCCTATAGATAGGGACACTACCACTGGGCCACTAGACACCCCTGAAAGCTGACTGTGTCATGGCCTATAACCAAACCCTGACAGGAGAACCTCAATGGAATTCTAAAGATATGAGTTTGAATCCTGCCACGGCAGATGGTAAAATTTGAATTCAACAACATCTGAAATTAACAAAATAAAAGGTAATTTAATGGTGACCATTATTAATTGTTGCATAAGCTCATTGGGTTCACTGATGTCCTTTAGGGAAGGGAGTCTGTCGTTTTTACCCAATCTGGTCTACATGCGATCCCAGAAACACAACAATGTGGTTGATTCTTAATTGTCCCTTGAACTGACCTTGACGGCCAATCAGTTTAAGGGACAGTGAGGGTTGGGCAATAAATGCCAAGCTTGCTGATGACACCAACATGCCATATGACACAAAAAATACATGTTGGTGATCAATACCTGCTCTACAACCACCTCGCAAGTATGCTCACAACACCAGTTCCTACCAACAGTGTGATAATGTCCAGGTAACCCACTCTTTGTCTCTAGTGTTGATTGGAAGAGGGAGAAGTATTCACTTGGACCCCTCTTTGTGTTTTGTCATTGGATAGTTTACAAATATCAGAGAGCATTGGTCCACAATGTCATTGTGGAGATATATTGAAGGATAGCTGTTAGCTTTAGCTGAGTGTGAGTAATACAGATTGAATGATGCGACAAACTGCACTCTCCACTTTCAGCTAGTGGCAGCTGTTCATTACATTTCCCTTGAAATTTTATGATCTAATGAGGTAATTTCCACAAACCAACTCACCAGGGAATCTGCTCCACTGTCAAACACTCAAACTCCCTTCACTTTTCGCACATAATCATTATTCTATTCTTCACCATTACAAAACAATAATATTTCAGACACCCTATTAACGAACCTGCTTAAATAACATCAAATAATGATTGTTATGTGTCAAAACCTGATAGATTTTAAGGATTTTATGTCGTTGCTGCTATCGTATTTCAAGCAGGTACCCTCACTCCAAAGCACGAAATGGATCATTTAACTTTGTAATCTGTAATAAACTAAATGATGTTTTGAACTGTATTGAATTTTCTGCTATGAAACAAGCTATTAGATTCACACATTTGTTACACTTCACATAAGCCCTCTCCTATGCCTTACCATCTCACCTTACTGCATGTTTCCTTCTCTCGACTAGGTTTCCTTGACTATATCGCTCAACTACTCTGTGATAGCAAGATCCATGTTCTGACCACTCTCGCTAGAGTTTAGATGAATGAGAGGAGATCTAATGGAGTTATGGAAGATGCTAAACAGGATTGACAAAGTAGATGCAGAGCAGAATGAAGTATCCCCTTGTGGGGCAATTTAGGACAAGAGGTCATAGTTTTAGGTTAAAATCTACAAAGGTGAGGAGGAATTGCTTCTTTCAAAGGGTTGTGAATCTGTGGGATTCATGACATCAGAGTGCAGTGGATGCCAGGACACTGAATAAACTTAAGGAAGAGATAGGAGAGGGGACTGACACTGGCTGACACTTAAGAACAAGAGTATCAGACATCCTGTTCACTCTGAGGGAGCTGGATCAGTGTCAAGCCTATCTCCCCGTGTAAATAAAGGGTGACTTGGTGACAGGATACTGGCCTCGGTGGAATTATTTCAGGTTTGAAGGAGAGCAGGCGGAAAAGTGGATTTGAGGCCGAGATGAGATGAGCCATGTTTGCATTGAATAGTGGAGCAGGCTCGAGGGGCTGAATGGCCTACTCCTGCTCCCAGTTCTTATCTTCTTATGTTTTGGGTAAGATGATGTATCTGATGCCTTGTTAGGTTCAGCAGTGATTGTTTTAAATCAATGAGCACTACTTCTAGTCTCACTGCTGAGTGGAATCCTCTCTAACATCTAAGGCCATAAAAGCATAAAGTACAGGAGCAGAATTAGGCCATTCGGCCCATCGAGTCTGCTCTACCATTTGATCATAGCTGGTATGTCTCTTAACCTCATTCTCCCGCCTTCTCCCCGTAACCGTTGGTCCTCTTACCTATCAAGAACCTATTTATCTCTGTCTTAAAGATGCTCAGCGACTCGGCCTCCACAGCCCTCTACATCAACAAGTTCCACAGAGTTACCACCCTCTGGCTGAAGAAATTCCTCATCATCTCAGTTCTGAAGAGTCATGCCTTCACTCTGAGGCTGTTCCCTCAGGTCCTAGTCTCTCTTATTCATGGAAACATCTTCTCCAAGTCCACTCTAAACAGGCCTCTCAGTATTCTGTCAGTTTTAATCAGATCCCCCCTCATCCTTCCAAACTCCAATGAGTACAAACTCAGCATCCACAACCACTCCTCATATAGCAAGCTCTTCAACTGCGGGAGCATTCTTGTAAACTTCCTCTGGATCCCGTCCAAGGCCAGCACATCTTTAGATATGGGGTCCAAAACAATATTCCAAATGTGGTCTGACCAGAGCCTTATCCAGTGTTAGCAGTACATCTGCTCTTGCATTCTAGTCCTTTTGAAAAGAATGCTAACATTCTATTTGTTTTCCTTACTGCCAACTGAACCTACATGCTCAGAGAATCCTGAACTAGAACTACAACTAGTTTAGAAAATAATCTCTGTCGCTATTCTTCCTACCAAGTGCGTAACCTATCCCACATTGTATTCCATCTTTATTTTCATTTTCTGAAGGAGGGTCTAGGCCCAAAACGTCAGCTTTCCTGCTCCTCTGATGTTGCTTGGCCTGCTGTGTTCATCCAGCTCTACATCTTGTTATCTTGTATTCCATCTGCCACTTCTTTACCTACTCTCCTATCTTGTCCAAGTCCATCTGCAGCCTCCCCACTTCCTCAACACTACCTGTGCCTCCACATATCGTTGTGTCATCTGCAAAATTAGCAGCAATGCCCTCAGTTTCTTCGTTCACATCATTAATACAAGATGTGAATAGGTGTTGCTCTAATACAGGCCCCTGTGGAACTCCAGTAGATACTGGTTGCCGTCCTGGAAAGACGCCTTTATCCCCATTCTTTGTTTCTGCCAGGCAGTCAATACTTTACCCATGCCATTACCTTGCCCCTAATACCATGGACTCTTATCTTATTTAGCAGCCTCCTGTGTGGCACCTTGTCAAAGACCTTCTGAAAATACACATAGATCATGTCCACTGGCTGTCCTTTGTCAAACTTACTAGTTACCTCCTCAAAGAATTATAACAGATTTGTTGGGCATGACAGCTTGATGAAGCTGTGCTGACTCAGCCCTATTTTACCATGCACTTCTGAGTACTTCACAATCTTGTCTAACCAATACAACCTTTTCATAATGTTAAAGATTATTCATTTTATTAGATCATTCCCGCAGGTTCCTCTGTCTTCTAACAAATATAGCCATTCATTCTTCAGAGATTCTGACATATGTGTGAAATCCTTTTATCTTTCGCACTTTCCCCAGTGCCTCTAGATCATAAGATGGAGATTAGAATGGTCAACAGTTTAACCAAGTTTCTATACAAATTCGGCTTAAATGTGAAAACAATCTCATTGGACATGCACATGAGGAAGAGTAACTTACCCAGGGCAAGTGTTACTTTGTAGGGCTCGGGGGAATTACTAGGGTTTGGGACTGGAATGAGAAGTTCTTTGCAAAGGGTTGTTATGGGCTGAATGACATCCTTCCATGATTCTGTGACACACGGTTTGTTTTTAAAGGAAAGGGTGGCAGATTTAAAGCAGAGACAGGGTGGAATGACTTCTCTCAAAGGGCCACAAAATTTGTGGAAGGCACTATGCCAGAGTGCATTGGACACTGGCAAAACTGAGTAAATTTAAGGAGGGGAAGACATAGTTTAAATTAGTAATGGGTTGAAGGTATGGAGAGAGGGCAGGAGTTGAAGCTGAGATGAAATCAGCCATGATTGTACAGAATGATTGTACAGAAATGCCTACTCCTGCTCCCAAATTTTATGTTTGAAAGCTTTTACATTCCTCCCACAGTCTGCCTTAATTCAGAAATCATTAATTATATTAAAATGTTACTGTATTGTGGAGTTTTGCCGTTTGCCCTGAAGGTACTTCTGTCTCTGGAAACTGGGACTGAATCCAAGTGGGCAGATGTGTCTGCTCCAATCCTTTTCATGGTGGTTAATCCTGCTGGGTGAAAATGTTCTAATTAGCCTCAGCTTCCTAGTCCACAAGGATACAGTACAATTGGGGTCCAAGTGCAGGGCCAGGGGTAGTGACTCCTTAATGGGAATCACACTTTATGAATTGAAGAGCCAATGGCAGGGCACGTGAGCCAAGCTACGGGATCTGTTTGATCAGCTCAACCAGAACTTCAGGTTCAGGCCAGACTTGGTCTCTCTTTCTCTTGCTACTGATTATGCACAGGAATCAATAAAGTATCAACAAGAGCAGGGTAATACCTTGTAATTTATGTCCAAACTAGGATTTTTACAGAGAGAGTATAACTGTTTTGTTGCAGTTGTTCTTGTCTTTAATGTGTTTCAAAAGTTGAAGATGGATCATCAATGCATTTTTTTGAATGGGAGAGGCTATGACAGAAAGCCTTTAAGGACTGACAATATTGAGTCACTGGGAAATGGGTAACTTATCCCCACTGTTTGCTAAGGGTGCAATCAACCTTAATAGGGCTCTTAGCAATGTGCTGTTCTTGTGGCCAAACATTGCTAGAGGACTGTGTTTTACTTTCTCCTTTGGGATGGGTTTGGAGTTGGCGAAGGTATTTAATCAGGTATGTGATGGGGTAGATACCCCCACTTGGGAGGAACGAGGCATTGGGAAATGGTGGGGTGATAGGAGAGGGCTTGCTCATCATTCCTCAAGGGTTCTGCTGCCAATGTTTACCTGGGGTCATGTGTCACTCTCTAATCAATCCTCCTGAGGGTGTTCCAGCAGCAACCACAACTGGTCCCATGGCGCTGCTGAGCAAAAGAGCTGCCAACTTTCTTCCAATTTCTGATGTCCACAGTTTGTGTTTAGTGTTTAACTCACTGCCACATCTCTTCTGCTCCTTGTACTTGACCATCACACCATAAGATATAGGAGCAGAATTAGGCCATTTGGTCCATTGAGTCTACTCCACCATTTGATCATGGCTGATATGTTTCTCAACTTCATTCTCCTACCTTCTCCCTAAACCCCTTGATCTCCTTTCTAATCAAGAACCTATCTATTTCTGTCTTAAATACACTCAATGATTTGGCCTCCACAGTCCTGTGCAGCAATGAATTCCACAGATTCATCTCCCCTGGCTAAGAAATTCCTCCTAATCTCAGTTCTAAAAGGATCGCCTCTTCTGTCGGGGCCTAGTGTGACAAGGAGTTTTCCAAAACTTGCTTAAACAGCCATATCTCATTCCTCAGTGACTGACTATAGCTCAGACTCACTCCACATGGATTCCTACTAAAAATTCATCCTTCATATTTTGAATCCACCCAGGATCACAGGTATCTCCTTGATGTAGTTTGCTCCTCTGACATCATTCATGCCACATCTTGAGATCCACACTCAGTGCCATGTGCTGCCATATGGGCTCAGGTCATGGTGTCAGGGACCTGGGTTCAATTCCAGCCTCGGGTGACTATATGTGTGGAGTTTGCACGTTCTCCCTGTGTCCATGTGAGTTTCCTCTGGGTGCTCTGGTTTCCTCCCACAGTCCAAAGATGTGCAGGGTAGATCGATTGGCCATGCTAAATTGCCCATAGTGCCCAGGGATGTGCAGTCTAAGTGGGTTAGCCATGGTTAACATGGAGTTACAAGGATAGGGTAGGGGGATAGGTCCAAGTGGGATGCTCTTTGGACGTTCGGTGTGGACTTGATGGGCCAAATGGCCTGCTTCCACATTGTAGAGATTCTATAATATGTATACTCTTGACCCCTCTCTCCATCAGCAATGACCCAAGCTGGCTTAGAGCTGCATTGCTCCCCAGTTCCAATTCATCCTCTAGCTCACTTGACATTCTAACAAGAAAGTGTTTTTCTTCCTTTCAGGCATTAAGGAATGGTTATGATGATGTCACTGGACCTGAAACATTGACTCTGTTTTCTCTCCATAGATCCTGCCAGACCTGCTGAGTTTCTTCAGCAATTTCAGTTTGTGTGCCAGCCTCTGAACACCCATTGCTACTCTTGGTGGCAGGACCACCTGCTCTCAGAGCACTGATCTAGTGCAAGGCCTTATCGTGCCCACTGAACACAAGAGAGATAGGGTTTGGGAGTGTGCAGATGATCCAAATGACTGCGGACCATGTCTTCAGGAGTAGGGGAGGGCAGTGGCAGGTAGCTACAAAAGCAGTATGCCCTCTCTCAAGTGGTGACCAATCAGAGTACACCGTCATATCATTGTAGTGTTTGTAATGAGATAAGCCAGGTAGGCCTCATAGAATATGAGTTCCCTGATTGGGGCTGTTAACCTGGTCCAATCAGGGAGCCCTGGCTGACAGATATAAACAGGAGTGTCAGAGGTTCTGTTCACTCTAGGAGCTGGCTCTGAGGGAGCTGGATCAGTGTTAAGGGCTCTCCACGTGTAAATAAAAGGTGAATTGGAGACAGGATGCTGGCCTTTGTGGAGTTATTTCAACCATCATACTGGACTCAAAATTTAACTTTGTTTCTCTCCCCACGGATGCTGCCAGGCCTGCTGAGTTTCTTCAGTACTTTCTGCCTTTGTTTGTCCTTGATTTCTTTCCCTGGTCCTGCTTCTCAACCTCCTGATTGGCTTATAAAACAATAAAAAGATTTAGCCGTCTTCCTTGTTTGTTGCATGAGGTCTCATCTGAGACCTTTACCAAATAGTGAACATTTCCAAGAAGAAGTTAGACATATTTTTTGAGGCAAAAGGGATCAAATTGAAAGCAGGAACAGGGTATAACGTTAGATGGTCAACCACGATCATATTGGAGGGCGGAGCAGGCCTGAGGGACTGAATGGCTTACTCCTGTTCCATTTTACACGTTTCTAATGTAGCACGTTTTATCTGTCACAGAGATTTGGCCAATCCTAGAAATTGTATTTTCTATTCATTCCTGGGATGTGGTGCCATTGACAACAGGAGCTTTCATTGCCCATCTCTAATTGCCTTCAGAAAGGGGTGGTGAGCTGCAGGAAGGGAACTTTCCAACATTGAGCTGCAGTTCACAGATCACAGAGTGTGCAGCCTGTGAGAGAGATTTGCTTTCACCGACTTGTGAGTCCTTGCACAGTGTTGTATGTGGAGGTGCCCCTGTGTCCCACATGAGTTGGAAAATTAATTCATAACCTTTTAACTGACCATTCTTAGCTTGTGTAACTTATCATTCTGAATGTTTGCACAGGTTTGGTTAGTCACTAAAATTTTCCTGGCCTCCTCTGTTACCACAATAACATATCTACCAACCATAGATGGACACACAGCAATGCAATGCCACAGAGGAAATTAGCAACCTTGGAACAGATGTAGGCTTGGTCTGCCATTTTATGAGACCATAGGTGATCTGCCAGGGAAAGAATAACTCGACCCATGACCTTTAATGACCTTGTCTCACAAAACATCAGTTTTCAAATTTTCTATTCGCTCTCACTCCACCTACCTCATGGCACTGTGCACCACCTTCCCAAAGGATAATTATAGATGACAGCCTGGCCAGCAATGCCCACAGGCCCTTGTGACACAGTGGTATTATCCCTACTTCTGGGTCAGGAGGCCCAATTTAAGTCCCACCTGCTCTAGAGGTGTGTAATAACATTAAAAATATCTATTAAAAATAACAGTCATAGAACCAAATAAAAAGCAAACTCAGCAGGAATTCTTTACATTCTCCTTTGGTATTCAATGGCATTTGTATCACTGAATCCCCCACTATCAACATCCCTGGAATTTAATATTGGCCAGAAACTCAATTGAACTACTCATATAAATACAAGAGCAGGTCAGAGGCAATGAATGCTGTGGCGAATAACTCACTTCCTGATTCCCCAAAGTCTTTCCACCATCTACAGGGCACAAGTCAGGAGTGTGACGGAATACTCCCCACTTGCCTGGATGAGCGCATCCCCAACAACACTCAAGAAGCTTGACACCATCCAACACAAAGTAGCCCGCTTGATTGGCACCATATCCATCACTCCCTCTACCACCAACCTCAGTAGGAGCAGTGTGTATTATCTACAAAATGTATCTTCCAAACCCATGGCCACTTCCGTCTGGAAAGGCAACAGAAACCTGAGCATTCCTGCAAGTTCCACTCCAAGCCACTGATGATCTCGACTTGGAAATATATCACCATTCCTTCGGTGTGACTTGGTCAAAATTCTGGAGTTCCTTCCCTAAGGGCATTGTGGTTCAATCCACAGCACATGAACTGCAGTGGGTTCATGAAGGCAGCTCACTGCCACCTTCTCAAGGGCAACTAGGGAAGGGCAATAAATGCTGGACCAGCTAGTGACGCCAAAGTCCCAAGAGTAAATAAAACAAAACAAAACCAAAACAGATTGGTTATTATCACTTTGTTGTTTGCAGGAGCTTTCTGTGCACAAATTTGCTGCCACCTTCTTACATTATAATGGTTACTGCTGCCAATGCTTCATCTCTTAGAACTAGGCAGAGTTGATACCAGTTTGTCTGAGTACAACAGGTTTCATTCACTGTGCTTAAAAAATGCCTGCTTCATGCATCTAGCTCAGGTTTCCAGTGCTTTTTACAGGTTTGTCTATTTTACCCAGAGTCCACAGCCAGGCTTAACCAATCAACGACTGCAAGCAATAGTAAACAGTCACAGGACTAAAATAGTTGAACAGAAATCAATTGAACGTGACAGTAACTACATTTCAAAAGTATTTCATTGGCTGTAAAACTGTTTGTGATGTCGAATGCCTGCAAAAAGTGTTATATAATTTGTTTTCTTCAGTCTTGCATGGGTTGTGGGTGTCACCGGTAAGGTTAGAATTTATTTTTGCCCATCCCTACTTGTCCCTTGAACTGAATGGTCATTTCAGAGAGTGGTTAAGAATTAATCACTTTGTTGCGGGTCTGGAGTCACATGGAGGCCAGATTGGATAAGGATGGCAGGTTTCAGAGTGTATAAGGCTGAGGGGTGACCTCATAGAGGTTTAGAAAATAACGAGGGGCATGGATTAGGGTAAATAGACAAGGTCTTTTTTCCGAGGGTGGAGGAGTCCAAAACTAGAGGGTGTAGGTTTAAGGTGAGAGGGGAAAGATTTAAAAGGGACCTAAGGGGCAACATTTTCACACAGAGGGTGGTGCGTGTATGGAATGAGCTGCCAGAGGAAGTGGTGGGGGTTGGCACAATTACAAGATTTAAAAAGCATCTGGATGGGTATATGAATGGCAAACGGGACCAAATTAATTTGGGATTTCTGGTCAGCATGGACAAGTTGGGCCAAAGGGATTGTTTCCATGCTGTATAGCTCTATGACTGTCTAACTCTATTTCCTTCCCTAAAGGACATCAGTGAACCAGATGAGTTTTTAACAACAATCAACAATGGTTACATGGACACCATGACTGATATGAGACTTTAGTTTGAGATTTTTAAATTGAATTCAGATTCCAGAATGTAACAGGGTGGGATTCAAGCTCATGTCCATAGAGAATTAGCTCTGGTTCCAGGAGGAACAATGCGGTAAAACTGGTGAATGTGCCATCATGGTCCAACTCATATTCTCCAAACTGGAGACCCAGTACGACCAATATATTGATTTCCAAGTGTTACGGCTTTGTTTCCAGATTTTCTGTTTCTATTACTGGTCCAGTGACGTTACCACACCACACATGTTCCCCATGCACAGCCAGTAATTGCAAGTGTTTGTTTTAATCAGGAACAGAAACAAAGTTGCTGGAAAAGCTCAGCAGGTCTGGCAGCATCTGTGAAGGAAAAAACAGAGTTAACGTTTCGGGTCCGGTGATCCTTCCTCAGAACTGTTCTATTCAGACTAGGATAGGCAAGGTTTGTATTTAATCCTAGATGTTATGTCCACTAGAGTTTCACATTAAATGAAAGGGAAGGCTTTTTTAAAAAAAAAAATCCTTAATGACAAGAAATGTGGTGAGGACATTCTTTCTCTGTTTATTTCTACAGATGGAGCTCGATGTTTGACAGCACAGAACAGTTTTGTTTGAAGTATGGTCTCTTTTCTTCACAAGTAATAGTACCTGCAGGGGAAATAAATTGGACTGGACATGGTTGGAAAAAGGATAGGAAATGGAAAGTGGCTTTTAAATGACTGGTGTTGCCATAGTTAGTTGTAAAGGAGGACAATGCATTGCTTTTCACTTTGTCTTCAAAAATTCGAGGCCTGCATCACAAGTTCGGGTCTGCTTGCTGTGTTCAGACCTCATTCTGTTTAAGCCAGTCACCAAGATTGATTAAGAATGAAAGTGTGTGTAAAGGGTACGGCAGGAATAATATAAAAGATGAGCAACACATCAGGTCACCTTCCTTCCTGCCTTCATTGTGATTAATCTTCTAGAGGTTGTGGCTAGTGATATTTTGGGATTTCTGTGCCTTGGTCCAACTGAGTTTTATACAGGAATCTTCCACCAGATGTTACAGGTTTTTAACACACAGCGTGGTTCCCTTTCAAGGCCATTTGCTGATCTAAAAGCTTATTCTCACCCCGTTTGTCTTTTTTTTGTGTGTTCCTTGTTATTCACCAGCTCAGCAGCTTTTAATATGTTTATGCTCCTGTCCCAACACTCACTAAATTTCACTCACTCAGCGCCTCACCGTTCACTCCTAAATATGTCAACTTTGAAATTCTAGTCCTGGTTTTGACCTGGATCTGCTCCATCCTTCCTACCTCTGTTACCTCCTCCAACCCCACTACCCTCTGAGTTCTGTCGAATTGTCCTAATTGTGGCCTGTTTCCTAGCACATCATATTTTAAATGGTGCTCATTGTTGCCCGTAACTTCAACTGCTCTGTTTGTGCTAGACCCAGGTAATGTCCTGAGGACCGAGGTTCAAATCCCGCCACGGCAGATGGTGAAGTTGGAATTCAAAAAATAAAGTCTGGAATTAAGAGTCTAATGATGAACATGTCAATTGTCAGGAAAGACCCACTTGATTTACAAACGTCCTTTAGAAAAGGAAATCGCCATCCTTACCTGGGCTGGCTAAAATTTGACTCCAGATCCACAGCAGTGTGGCTGATTCTTAACTGCCCTCTGGACAATTAAGGTTGGGCAATTAATGCTAACCAAGCTAATAATGTCTGCACCCAATGTATGAATTTTTAAAAAAGCCTTTTCTAGTCTGCCTCAGTATTAAACTAACTCAGTATCGATTTTGTTTTTGAAAATGCTGCGTAGAGGCATTTCTCAGTGGGACATGGGGTCATTTTGCTGTCCATGCAAGTCAGAGATATGATCTAAATGGAAGCTGTTGTAAATAGATGGCCGATTTCCTACAAGCAAGCAGAACCTCCATCTATACACCATCTCAAAACAAGAAGAAAATTTCATTATGCTTTCCAATGCATGAAGCAGCTGTAGAGCAAGAGAAAGGGGGGAGGTGTTTTGACTTTTAGATGGAACTATAATAGGTTACCTAGAGTTTACAACTTTGAAACAGGCCTTTTGCCCCATCTGGTCTGTGCTAACATTTATGTTTCTCTCCTCCCACCCGTCTTTGTCTCCTCCTATCATCATATTCCTTTCTCCAACACATGCTTATCCAGTTTCTCTTTGAAGGCATCTGTTATTGTTGACCACAATTCCTCCACATGACAGTGAGGTCTATCTGTTAACCACTCTTTTGATGGAAAGGTTTCTCCTGGATTTCTTTTTGGATCTAATAGTGACTATTTTATCTTGATGGCGATGAGATTTTGACATCCCCAGAAGTGAGAGTGCTTTCTGCTTGCCAACCCTGTCAAAGCTTGGGCATCATGCAAGTAACTCTATTAAGTGACTTACTCCTACCCATTCCCCTCTCAACCCCACTCAGCAAGTCCCCAGTGTCGCCAGCATTGTGGCCTGCTGTTTGTTTGGTACTGTTTATTGCCAGGAAATAGTGGATTATTGGTAATGTTACTAATCCAGAAGCTCAGTCAAATGATCTGTGCAGTTGGGAATGGTAGAGTGCAATATTTAATTAATAATGTGAAATATTATGAAACATGGAATATGCAGCTAGTGTCAGTAATGGTGGACATAGTAAGACCATCAGAAATAGGAACAGAAGTAGGCTATTGGCAGAATCATGATGGACCCAACATTCCTCACGTCCACTTTCCTGCCCTTTCCCCATAACCCTTGATTCCCTGACTGATCAAGAACCTATCTCAGCCTCAAATAAACACAAAGGCTCTGCCTCCACGGCTGTCTGTAGCAAAAAGTTCCAAAAACCCACAACCTTCTGAGAAATCATCTCAGTCTTTATTCTGAGACGACGCCCTCTGAACATAGACCCTCCCATGAGGGGAAACACCCTCTCAGCATTTACTCTGTCAAGCTCCTTAAGAATCCAAATTGTGTCAATGAGATCATTTCTTATTCTTCTAAACTCCAGTGAGTAGAATCCCAGCCTGTTTAGCATTTGTTCATAAGACAGTCCCCCGACACTGGGGCCATCCCAATTTGCCTTCTCTGAGCTGCCTCCAATAGAATTGTATCTTTCCATAAATAGACAGACCAAATTGCTCATATAGCTAAGAAGCACTAATCGACTCACTTGAATCAAAGCAAAACACTGTGGATGCTTGAAATTGGAAACAACAATGGAACATTTTGGACAAGCTCAGCAGGTCTGGCAGCATCATTGGAGAGAAACATAGTTAATGTTTCAAGTCTAGTCTGACTCTACTTCAGAACTGGCACGGTTCTGGGAAAGAAATTTGTATCTGTTCTGGCTGACCGCTAGATCTGTAGCAATGTGGTTGATTCTGACTGCCCACTGGAATGGCTGAGCAAATCAATCAGTTCAAGGGTGATGAGGGATAGGCACTAAATACTGGCCTGGCCTGTGACCCCAGCTTTCCATTAGGGAAATATAATAAAAGCTGAATTCCTTCCAAATCATCCAAATAATGAATTCGACCTTTCACTAAATCTCAGGAGTTGATGACCGCTAAATTTATGTCCAATTTAAAATAATTGTAATGAAGAAAACAGGAGCAGGTGTGAGCCATTCGGCCCTTCAAGTCTGCTCCGCCATTCAATATGATCATGCCTTATCATCCAACTCAGTCTCCTGTTCCCACTGGCTCCCCATAACCTTTGATCTGTTTAGCCCTAAGAACTTCGTCTAAATCTTCCTTGAAAACATTCAATGCTTTGGCCTCGAACACTTCCTGTGGCAGAGAGTTCCAGAGGCTCACCACTCTGAAGAAATTCGAGACACTGATGCAGAAGTAACTCCTAAAGGGTCTAAAAAGCCTTTAAACCACCTTCTTGGCAGGTGTCACACAGCAATTCCAAAGAAGAGCCATGTTTGATCCTCAACATCAGCTGTTTTTCTCTCTCCACAGGTACAGCTGAGTTTTCTGAAACATTCCATTTTATATTCGGGATTTCCAACATCCACTGAGTTTTACTTTTATTGCAGCCACTTTGCAGTTATTCAGAATAAGATGTGTTTTCTCTTTGATGAACTGCTATGTGAGTCATTCTCATGGCTGTAATTCGAGATACTGGAACAGATTAATCAGGCTCTGAGCAGAACTAATAGCTCTGGACATTGACTTAAACATGTTTTCAACAATATGATACTTGGAATAAATTCTAGACTTGGTTTCTGATGTGGAAACAGAAAGAGGGAAAATAGTTTAAGCGAGGTCCCACAATGGGCCAAAACTTTCTGTCAAAATAATGTCAAGGCTGATTATGTCCACGATACTTCTCGGTAAATGGTAAGCAGTTTCCGGTGGAGAAATTGGTTGACTTGGTGTATCCCTTGTTGTTGTCAAATTGCAGCACTTTGTATTTCACTTTGTTAAAATGGCTTTTCTTTTCCCTTGGGCTTACACTTTTTTTTTAGCCACTTACTGCGTTTGCCAATTAAAGCTGTCGCAGAAACTTAAGCCCTGATATTGCAAGCGTAAGGACCCTTTTAGCAATCTGACAACCTCTTGAGAATTAACTGTTACAAACGTGGAGCCTTGGAAATTCACTTTTTGGATTTTTTCTGGGGAGATTTTTACATATGACAAATGTGATATTTTTAGTGAAACGAAGAACATCCAGTACTCAATATACGTGGCAGGATCTGTTGGCAGAGAAACAGAATTAATGTGTCAGATTGATGACCTATCAAATTTTTCACTCTTGTTTTCATCTGGCATTTTTCACTTTTTCTTAATTTTTCCTTGTCTTTTCCTCTCTCTATTTGTCTTTATTCTTTCTTTCCATCTTTACTGTTCTTGCCAAAGTTTAACATTGAACATAACTCCTTTAACATAGCTTCCTTCGGCAGTTTATTCTCAATCTTTCAATCTCACTGGTTAAGATACTCGTAAACTTATCTCTGCAGAAAGTTATAAGTCACCAGACAGACTGCATACACAATCCTTTAAATTATGCAGTATACGTGCCTACGTTAAAAAACATTAATGGACCTCCACAAATCAATAGCCCTTGCACTGGATAGAAACAAATAGAGGGAACATTGTGTTCTAACTTGGAACTGTATTGTTCTCTGTATTATTCTCCATCTCTTGGCCTAAACTTCCTCACTAACAGCATTGTGGGTATCCCTTCACCCCAAGGACTGCTGCACTTCAAAAAGGTAGCTCACCATCTTCTCAAGGGCAATGAAGGATAAAGTAATGGGGACATTAAAGAGTTAACATAGGAATTAAACTGAAGCTTCACCCATTCAGATATATATGACAGCCTCTAGATGAAGCCTCAGGTGCTCAGACAGACAGTTCAATTCTGGAACAGGCTGCTGATCCGATATATCTCTTATTAGTGATAGTTAGTTTGCCAAAGATCTAATGTAGCCTGTGGATCATTACCAAGAGGTAATAAACTGCATTCCATTATCTAGGACAAGAGAACCTTCTGCTGAGACTTATTTGTGGTTCATCCTCCACCACAGACATGAAAACATCCAGAATAGGCACAGCAGTAGACCATTCAGCCCTTCAAGCCTGCTCTACCATTTAATATGATGATGATTGAATGTCCAAATCAGTAGCCTGTTTCTGCTTTCTCCCTATTCCCTTTGATCTCTTCCACCCGACGAACTATATTGAACTCCTTCTTGATGCTGAACAGCCCTTTAGACAAGTATATGAATGAAGAACTATTCATCCCCAAAATACACATCACCAGTGATTGGGACCCAGGTATCATTAGATTCCTCCTGGGTGTGGAGGGATTTCCTAATTAGGAGAGGCTGAGTGTGTTGGGATTGTATGCATTGTAGTTTAGAAGAATGAGTTGCAAACTTTTTGAAACATATAAAATTCTTAGCAGGCTTGATAGGGTAGATGCGGAAAGGTTACTTCCTCTTGTGGAAGACTCTAGGAACAGAATAAAGGGTTGAACACATGAGACAAACATGAGAAGGAATTTCAGAGAGTCATGAATCTGTGGAATTCTTTGCCACTGATTGTTGCCACTTGATGTGTCATCAAGTATATTTAATACTGAGGTTGATAGATTACTAATCTTTCAGGAATTAAGGGTTATGGGGATAAGGCAGGAAAGTGAAGTTGAGGATTATCAGATCTCACTAAATAGTGGGAGTGCACTTGATGGGTTGAATGACCTTCTTCTGGCCTCACGTCTATGCCTTAAGATACCATGTCTTGTTGTAACATTTTGACAATGATGACTTTCCCAACACTGTTATAACAGGGTGGGTCTTATCAGTGATAGTAAGAAGTGCTGATGCTGGAGTCTGAGATAACACAGTGTGGAGCTGGAGGAACACAGCAGGCAAGGCAGCATCAGAGGAGCAGGAAAGTTGACATTTTGGGTCGGGACCTTTCTTCAGACCCTTTTTCTGAAGAAGGGTCCCAACCCAAACCATCAGCTTTCCTGCTCCTCTGATGCTGCCTGGCCTGCT
>NC_063335.1:112755334-112795760 GCF_021869965.1 Rhincodon typus | reverse complement strand
TCTTATCAGGGATGTTAGTGTGGAACAGTTAGCTCAGTTGGCTGGATGGTTCGTTCTCTGATTCAGAGTGACACCAGTAGAGTGAGTTCAATTCTCATACTGTCTGAGGTCACCATAAAGGTTCTATCTTTTGATCCTCTCCCCTTGCCTGAAGTGTGGCAACCCTCAGGTTAAGATACCTCCGGACATCTATCATGTAATGAGAAACAGCCCTATGGACCTTTGGGACAAGAGTGACTTTGCTTGCCAATGATGCCAATATCTAAGATGTCCTAATGGAATGTGTGGTAAAACAAATGACACACTGTTGCTTTTTTAATGGCTGCTAAAATGATTTTGTCCTGTGCCAATCTTTCCTGGTTTTTGCCACAAATGGATGGCAGCTGAGGATTCAACTGGGCACTTTTGGATCACCATTCAACAAAGGCTGCTCCATCATTGCCATAATCTCTCCTGGCATGTGGTAAAACGTTGTTCAGTACACACGTTAGAGATGTGTCCAAACAGGTTGTGAAACTCATTGTTGGGAATATTTGACTACACATTTTTTTAAATTCGGAATGTCTCTTAGTTCCCTGGCAGCCTGGGAACGGGGCACATCCAAATTCCAGAGTGCAAGGAATGCTCTCTCCGGCTTGCTGACTAACCTCAGTGTTTGGGTTTCAGATTCAACTTCAGATAATCCCGAGCCTTCGGGTTTGCATCTGAAATCCAAACGGTCTCCTCCCAAAGCTTTAGTACAATGGGATCTATTTTACTGTGGGGTTAACATCTGTGCAGCCATCTGTACTGATCAGTTCAAGAGAAATGTTTCTTTTGGGTGTTCCATTGCTTTCGTAATTCACATATAGCAACAGGTATGAGCAGATGTACATTCAGAAGCACACTGAAAACCTTACATAGTTTCTATAGTATTGCAATATTTAAAGAATTTGAGCCAAATCTTGGAAAACTGGAGTGTTAATGACATGGACCATTGTTAATTCACAAGCCAACCATTCATTGGATTAAGAAATTAAGAATATTGTGAGCCTGGATACTCCAGAACTTGCCAATAGGTTTGTTCTGCTTTATTTGTTTCAAATCAACATCTTTTGCTTCCCTTTTACTTTATGAGATTGATGTCAATGTTAAATGACCATTAAGCTCCACACAGAAATTTAGATCAGGAACCTAACACCATAATTCTCACAATAATAGAGTGTTAGTTGACCTCTCTAGCCCAGAAAAGAAACAACTAAAAATATTGTCTCCAATTCTTGCATGTCCTTTTTTCTTTGAAAATAGAAGTATTCTCACATTCCCACTTGTCTCATGTTTTTTCTCTCTCTATCATACATTCTGTTCTTTCTGTACTTATTTTTTTTTGTTCACTTGCTGGCTGGGCCAGCATTTATTGCCCAACTCTAATTGCCCAGAGGGCAGTTAAGAGTTAATCACATTGCTGTGGGTCTGGAGTCACTGGTAGGCCAGACCAGGTAAGGATGGCAGTTTCCTTCCCTAAAGGATATTAGTAAATCAGATGGGTTTTCTTCTGACAATTTACAGTGATTTCATGGTCATCACTATTCTCTTGATTCCAGATTTTTATTGAAATCAAATTCACTATCTGCCGCAGTACAATTTGAATGGGAAAGAGGTCTTTGTTTTCAGGTGCTTGATCGAGCTATCCGATAAGAGGAAGAGATGGGAGGGATGGAACTGAAGGCTACCTCCTGGCCCTCACCTCTGAAGCGTCCTCTCATACTCTGGTGACCACTGCCCACTTCCTGCACTAATTTGTCTGTAACGAGTCGACCAATGATGATTCTTGGCTGAAGTTTTGGAGCTCCCAATGGCAGAAGACATCGTTCCTTGCTGCCAATGGACCACATTAAGGTCCTAAATCAATGTGGTGACCAGCTAAGTGCCCGACAGACTCCTAATTTGTCGAACCTCCCTCACAACAGTGTTCCTTGGAAAAGTTCTAAAGAAAAGTCAATGTTGGGGCAGGTTTTCCGATGGCCACACAGGCAGTCTGCTAGTGTAGCGAGGACTTATGCATCAGGATCCTACGAATCCCCAACTGAATATTCCTCTATATTTGAAGCCCTCTGAAACACTCCATAAAAAGCAGAGAGTATGGATGATTCCAATGAAATTGAGTAAAATAGTTATATGGGGAATTGTTAGACTATTAAATACATCGCCTACCCGCTGAGGGATTAATTAACTGACCCGAGTGGAAACCACACACCTCTCAGATACACATCCCCCGGACCATTTATAGCCACTCCAAGAAATTGCCTGAGCTCTATCCACCGTTCTACCCACCACCACCTTCGATCTCACCCCCAAAATGCCCACCCCTTCTTGCCCTGTACCTACCACCGTTGGATCTGACCTCGCCCCAACACCGCCCCTCTGAAACAGTCAACAGACCAAGCCACCCCCTCTCCACCCCATACCATCACATCCAACAGGACCCGACACTCCTGACACTTATTCCCATCCTCCCCCAACAAAACCCACCCAAGGTGGCTGGCTGCACCTTTAAGTTTCAGAACATAGAGACACAGAGTCATACAGCACAGAAAAAAAACCCTTCGGTCCAACCAGTCCATGCTGAACAATTCACCTTCTAAACCTGCAACCACTTCCATTTAGAAGGACAAAGGCGGCTGATACACGGGAATGCCATCATCTGCAAGTTTCCCTCCAAGCCACTCACCATCCTGACTTGGAGATAAAGTGCCGCTTCATCAGTGTCACTGGGTCAAAACCCTGGACCTCCCTCCCTAATGACATTTTGGGTCAACTCACAGCACATGGACTGCAGCAGTTCAAGAAGGCAGCTCACCACCACCTTCTCAAGGGCAACTAGGGACGGGTGATAACTGTCGGTCTAGTCAACAATGCCCACATCCAATGACTGAGTTTTTAAAAACAGAACACCTCAGATTTCCTGCGCATGGTATAAATTGAAGTTACTTTTGTGAATTACTGTCAAAACATTTTACCAACTCTGAACAAACTTGAAAATGAAGAGAAAACTTTTTATATTTAGCCAAGGCTTTAACAATTACCTGAAAGCACTTCAGTGTAACTCTTTTCAACATGTAAAGTCTTTTGAAGCTTCTAAAATAGGAAGAGAAATAGGCCAATCAGCCTCTTGGGCCTGTTGTGTCATTCCACTAGATCATGTTTTTGTATATTTCAACTCCATTTAGAAGACTTTGTTCCATATCCCTTGATATTCTTGCACAACAAAAATATATCGATCACAGTCATGAAAGTTTCAACGCCTTTAGCAGCAAGGCTGTTAGGGAGTACAGTTTCAAAGCAGAACTACCCTTTGAAACTCTCAAAGCTTTCACAAATGCAGTGTGAATAATTTCTATGAGTAATGGACATTACAAAGTAGAATTAGTTGCAATGTAATAGTTGTATTGGAACAGTTTGAGAACAATTCATTTGCAAATGGTGGAAGCTTTAGAGAGGGTGCAGAGATTTACCAGATGCTGCCCGGACTGGAGAGCAGGTCTTATGAGGAAAGGTTGAGGGAGCTAGGGTTTTTTTCATTGGAGCGAAGAAGGATGAGAGGTGACTTGATAGAGGTGTACAAGATGATGAGAGACATAGATAGAGTGGATAGCCAGAGACTTTTTCCCAGGGCGGAAATGACTATTACGAGGGGGCATAATTTTAAGATAATTGGAGGAAGGTATAGGGGAGATGACAGAGGTGGGTTCTTCACACAGAGAGCGGTGGGCGTGTGGAATGCGCTGGCAGCAGTGGTAGTGAAGTCAGATACTTTAGAGACATTTAAGCGACTCTTGGATAGGCACATGGATGATAGTAAAATGTAGGGTAGGCAGGGTAGTTTGATCTTAGTAGGATAATAGGTCGGCACAACATCATGGGCCAAAGGGCCTGTACTGTACTGTACTGTTCTATGTTCTAAAATTTTTTGCATAAGGCCACTTGTCTTACCCCTCTATATGTGAAACCTGTTCCTACCTCCTGTTAGGCGCAAGGTTGCTTCTTGTCTGGCCAAGAACCTTGGTGATAGTTCCCCAGTTACTGGGTCAGGAGGCCAAGTTGACAAGGACAGGGAAGACCTCTTTGTTATCTGCCAGCACTTTCCCTGGGGCATCTCGGTCATAATTCTTGTCCCCAGGCACAACAGGGAGACAGTTGCCAAGGGTTGCCACAGGGCACCTGGTTCTTCTCCAGCTAGTTGGCCAGACCCTCAGAAGGATTCCTGGGAGGACTCTGTGCACTGGGTGATCATAAGGATGGCATCCTCATGGAGTAGGAATCAGCTATCACCTCTGTACACGGGACCATGTTGTTATCCAGCTCTATTCAGTGTCAGTGGGGAAGTTGAGGGATTTGATTGAAACCTTTGACTTGGTGGATATCTGATGACTCAAAAGCATAGAAACATTGAAAATTGGAGCAGGATTATGCCACTGAGCCCTTCAAGCCTTCTCCACATTTCAGTAGCTCATGGCTGATCATCTTACTACCCAGTTCCTGCTTTCTCTGTACCCTTTGATCCCTTTAGCCCTAAGAGCTAGATCTAACTCCTTCTTGAAAACATTCCATGTTTAGACCTCAGCTACTTTCTGTGGCAGAGAATTCCACAGGCTCATCACTGTCTGGGTGAAGACATTTCTCTTCATCTCAGCCGCATATGGCCTACTCCATATCCTTAGACAGTGACTCCCTGGTTCTGCACTCCCTGGTCGTTGTGAACATGCTTCCTGCATTTACTCTGTCTATTCACGTTAGAATTTTACCAGTTTCTTCTCCAGAGAAGATACAAGTAACATCCCAGAATTAGCTAGAAATCAGGGATTGAAAGGAATGGCAGAACTCAAGAAAATTACAATTTATACTTTACAACCTTCTGGACTTAATATTGAGTTCAACACCTTCAAACTGTGAACCCATTCCCATTCCTTCCCTTTCTTTTAGCTTTACCTTTTACATTCTCTCTCACTATGTCCTCCTGTCCTCCCCCCACTTCAAAGGGACTGTCTGTTCTTTCCAGTCTGACATGTTGACACACCATTGTTCTGCCATTCTCACATTCTTATCACTTAATCTGAGCTATCAACACCTTTTCTCCACCAGCTGTCCAGCCCCCACTCCCCACTGTTGTATAAATGCTGCCCCCTCCACACTTCACATCAGCTCTGAAGAAGAGTCATCTAGACTCAAAACATTAGCTTTCTCTCTCTCCATGGATGCTGCCTGACCAGCTGTGATCTCCAACATTTGTTGCTTCCAGCACAAAATGACTATTACCACTCAGTAAATCATTGGGACTATGGATTGACAAATTCCTGATGGAGATAACAAGGTGTAGAACTGGATGAACACAGCAGGCCAAGCAGCATCAAGAAGCCTTCCTGCTCCTATGATGCTGCTTGGCCTGCTGTGTTCATCCAGCTCTACACCTTGTTATCCCAGATTCTCCAGCATCTGCAGTTCCTACTATCTCTGATACAAATTCCTGATGGATTTCATTTCAGGGTATTGAAGGAGGTAGACAATGAAATAGTTGCTGATGAACACAGCAGGCCAGGCAGCATCAGAGGAGCAGGAAAGCTGATGTTTCGGGTCTGGACCCTTCTTCAGAAATGGGGGAGGGGACAGGGACTCTGAAATAAATAGAGACGCAGGGAGGCGATGATGGAAGGTGGATAGAGGAGCAGATAGGTGGAGAGAAGACGTCCGTCAAGGTCAAGGAGGTAGGGATGGAGCCAGTTAAGGTGAGCGTAGGTAGGGAGTTAGGATGGGGGTTGGTCAGTTGAGGGAAGACGGACAGGTCAAGGAGGCAGGGATGAGGCTAGTAGGTGGGAAGTGGGGGTAGTTGGTCAGTGAGGTGGGAGGAGCGGATAGGTGGGAGAAATTACTGAGTGAACCCAACTTAAAAACTGTACTTGCAAAACTGGAAAGATAGAGTCCAACACTAAATGTATAGATTAAAGAAAAGTTTGCACTTTGAATGGGAAGGATATTCAAACGAAAGTTGCTGTTTTCCTCGATGTAATTAATATTTAATGCAGCAAAGTAATATACCCAAGAGATGCGTGTGCAGACAGAAATTCTTTTGTTGCACATTTCTGTCTGCCTGACTATCCAAGTACCCTCAACAAGAGGGAGAGCATCCCCATAGATTTGACAGAAAATCCAAAAGAAATAGAGCAGGTCAAATCAACTGCAGAAACACCCTGGAAGCATTGAACCCTGGTGAAGCATATTTTCCCATTGGGTTGGCTGGTGATATGTTCCCCGGCATAATATTGTGTGAACATAAAGCTCCAGAGTGCTGCTCAGCCAGTGTGAAATTCTTTCTCACATTGTAGTTCATTCCTGTGCCAATGAGTTTGAATTTGGGGAGTGGCACATCAAACCCACATCTGCAAGAATAATTCATCCCGCAGACTGTTTTGCTCTCTATGGGGAAAGAATGCTGCCACCACTCCTCTTTTTTGACTATTTGGTTGAAAAGATAAAATTGCCATAGTCCTATGCCCTCATCAGAGAGAGATAACTGGTGGTGGCTTAAGCTGAGGGTCAACACACCAGGGAGCAGTCCTGGTTCAGGATTCACTTAAGGTTAACATGCAGGTTCAGTTGGAGTTAGGAAGGACAATACAATGTTAGCATTCATTTCCAAAGGGCTAGAACAGAGATGTACTGCTGAGGCTGTATAAGGTGTTGGTCAGATGGCTTTTGGAATATCGTGAGCAGTTTTGGGCCCCATATCTAAAGAAGGATGCGTTGGCATTGGAGGGGGTCCAGAGGAGATTCACAAGAATTATCCCAGGGATGAAGGAGTTGTCTCATGACAAGCACTTGAGGACTCTGCGTCTGTACTCAATAGAGTGCAGAAGAATGAGGAAGGATCTGATTGAAACTTACAGAATACTGAGAGGCCTGGATAGAGTGGACTTGGAGAAGATGTTTCCACTATTAGGAAAGATTAACACCTGAGGCCGCAGCCTCAAAGTGAAGGTACAGCCCTTTAGAACTGAGATAAAGAGGAATCCCTTCAGCCAGTGGGTGAATAATCTGCGGAACTCATTGTTACAGAGGGCTGTGGAAGACAAGTCATTGACTGTATTTAAGACAGAGATAGATAGGTACTTGATTGGGAAGGAGATCACGGGTTGGGAAGAAAGCAAGAGAATGGGGTTTAGAAACAGGTCAGCCATGATTGAATGGTGGAGCAGGCTCGATGGGCTGAATGGCCTAATTCTGCTCTTATATATTAAGGTCTTATTGAGGAGGCAGGTTGAGAGGAAGGACTTAGTAATATCAGTTGGTTGTGGGAATGGAAGCCACACTATTTGGTCTTATTCTACATCATAAATCAACCATCCAGCCAACTGAGCTATTTGGCTGACAGAGACAGAAAAACAGTCCATGTGTGAGTCTGAACAAGAAAGGGCTCTTGACTTAACTAGATATAATTTACTGCATTATAGCAATTAGGTACAAGTTACATTAGCTAAATAGACATTTGTATCAAGATTATTGGGAGACATTGTGATACATCTATCTGCTTTAGGACCAGTGTTGATCTCCTGATTTTCCCACCCAAGGCTGCATTCGGCGAGCTTAAGGCTATATCCAATATGAACTACTTCAGTGCCACTCACTATCTTATCCAACAATATCCACCAAGATCCCCCACTTTGGCTCTCTCCAAGACTGTCTCACCTGGGCTCCTCAGCCTTGAAAGTGTTGCTGTACACCCTGCCCTGGCCACCAATCCCAAATAGCACTGATGTGAACACAGAGCTACTGGCTAAATTCTTGAAAGGTTCCATTACATCAAAGAGTATTGAGTATAACTCCTCTATTCAAAAAGGAAGTCGGGATGACAGAGAAAAGGAAATAATAGGGTGTTGTTTGTGTCACTACACCGAATAGACTGCAGCGGTTCAAGGAAACAGCTCACCACTACTATCAGAGGGGAAAATACAGGTGGGCAATAAACGCTGACCCAATCAGCAATGCCTACATCCCATGAGTACGTGAAAAAGTTAGGAACAAAAACAAAGTTGCTGGAAAAGCTCAGCAGGTCTGGCAGCATCTGTGGAGGAGAAAACAGAGTTAACATTTTGGGTCCGGTGACCCTTACTCAGTTCTGAGGAAGCATCCGCAGTTCTTTTGGTTTTTATTACGTGAAAAAGTTAGCTTGACATCTGTTGTGGTATCGGGGATCAAGCCCTTACATGGAATTTGAATTCAATAAAGATGTGGAATTGGAAGTTTTATGATGACGCTCATGATTGTTAACAAAGAAACAGCGAAGGAGCGGCTCTGTTAACTCATGATCACAGGATGACGTAAATTCAAGGAACCAGGTGAGAAAAGCGAAAAGCAAAAAGCCACTTATGTGTACAGGCTCTCTGACAGTAAATGCATGATGTAACAAAGTATAAAGAAAGAAATTATTCCGTTCATAATTTGTTCATGGGATGTGGGCGGGCCAGCATTTATTGCCCATTCCCAATTGCCCGAGAGAAGGTCGTGGTCTTCTTAAAACCACTGCAGTCCATTTGGGTTAGAAAGACCCACCACACGATGATGGATGGATTTCCAGGATATTGACCCAACGATATTGAAGGAACGGCAATATATTTCCAAATCAAGATGGTCAGTGGCTTGGAGGGGAACTTGCAGATGATGGTGTTCCCATGTATCTGCTGCCTTTGTCCTTCTAGATGGAACTGGTTGTAGGTTTGGAAGGTGCTGTCTAAGGAGTCTTGGTGCTGAGTTCTTCAGGTTAAAAGGATCAAAGCATATGGAAAGAAGGCGGGAACACAGTTCTGAGTTGGATAATCAACCATGATGTTATACAATAGTGGAGCAGGCTAAAAGTTGAATGGCTTGTTCCTATTTTTAGTGCTTCTAATTATTTCCACCAAATTATTCAATGTCCTGGGGATTTTGGGTTAACATCTCATCCAACAGCTAATGCCTCAAATGATGCAGCATTTATCCCGCACAGCACAGGAATTTCAAACTGGATAGTTGCACTGAAAGCTCCAGGAAGGACTTGAGCTCTCAGCGTTCAGACCCAGATGTAAGAGTTCAACTCAGTGAGCCAAGACTAACACTTACAGCAAGTGGTGGACTGAAGTATTCCAATATCTCCGACATTAGGCACAATTCTAAAATATTCCTCAGACTGAAGTAGTTCAATAAGTTTTGCAAAAGTGAGCAAGCAGTTAATCCTTCCTGGAAACCACTGATGAACAAACACACCTCGTTACATTTTGTACGGTGTTCATAAATAATTTAGCAGATGATACAAAGAACAGTGGGGTAGCAGACACATCAGCCAAATGTCTACCTGTAGCTTACATTAGCCAGTGACCACCTCCCCCCATTCGCAGCCCCCTACAGATGGCAAGTGGAAGAGAGGATTACATCCTATCTTTTGTAAGCAATAGCTTTGACGTGATCAGACACACACAAGGCTGCTTCTTCTCACAGATCCTGTTTATGTTTTATTCATGGGCTTTCATCGTAAAGGTCACTTCCCTACCTCGCCAAGAAAAATGTCAAGCCAAATAAATAAATGACATACTTCAATGGAATGGCAAAAGGAGAAAGGTAGTTCAGGGGTGATTTGCAGGCTGTTTAGCACTCAATCTGAAAACAATGTTTTAGGAATAGGAATTTACACTTTCATTGTGTTATTGGGAAATTGGGCGTTGGAATCTATGAATGCTTATTTGGCTAAACTGCTAATCTATCAATGATTTAGAATTTATTCACTTGAAGGGGCTCACACCACTGCTAAAATGACAGAAAGAGGAACTGCGTCATATGGTCTATCTTTAAGGTTCTATTGTTCATTTTAACCCTTTGGAATTATAAGAGAAAGATTATTACGTCAAGTATAGAACATGCAGAAAAAGAAAACAGGCTATAGACCCAATAAGTGCTGAAGTTGATGTTTATTCTTTACATTTCCACCTTTATTAATTAGTAATAGAGTCATAAAATCTTTAGAGCACAGTTCGCTGCTTGCCATTCTATCCATCAAGTGTAGGCCAGCACTCTACCTAGCAAACAGGCCAGTCCCATTACCCTTTAGCCCTCTTTCAACAAGCTCCTATCAATATACGATAGCTTAATCACCGATTAATATAAACTACCTGAATAGAATTCATATCAATTTTATCACAATATTATGACATATTGCTAATATGATGTAATGGATGGGAGATTTGATAAAAAAGTCTACACAGGTTTATTTAAAGGAGACGCAAGAAAATATCTGTTCCTATCAGCTGTTGTTCAAAGACATTTGGAGGCATAGATTAAAGGTTTTATGTAAGAGATCAGGTTGAAAGTGAGGACTTTTTTTTGTGAGGCAAGCAATAAGGTCGGGATGGAGGTTAGATAGACCTTAGGTTTAGGGTAAAAGTTCGGCACAACATCGTGGGCCGAAGGGCCTGTACTGTGCTGTATCATTCTGTGTTCTATGTTCTATAGCACTAGGCTCCCAGTTTTGGTTAATGCCGATAAACTATGATAAAGGTTTTGACACTGTACAGCATGATGCTCTATGGAAGACACTCCTAGACTTCTTTTCTGTGCAAACATCTTATGTAGCTCTTAAAGAAATGCTTCAGAAATTAGTAAAAACCGAAAGAACTGTGGATGCTGTAAATCAGGAACAAAAACCTCTACCTACCCCACCCACCTCCCTATTTTCTGCATATAAGCTGACATTTTCCCAGCCACTATCAGTTCTGAGGAAGGGTCACCGGACCCAAAATGTTAACTCTGTTTTTTCCTTCACAGATGCTGCCAGACCTGCTGAGCTTTTCCAGCAACTTTGTTTTTGCTTCAGAAATTAGTGTTGATTTTGGGCATACAAACCAATTCCAGTTTGAAAAGGGAGTCAGGCAGAGTGTTTAACGCTATGAAAGAGAGATTTATGAAGGTAGTGGAGGAAGTGTAATAGAGAGAAATGCGCTGCATCAAATAATCTCAAAGTTGTAGACGACACCACACTTGTATGCAAACCAGAGGACAAGATAATGTCTACGTCATATTAAAACAATAGACACATTGACTCAGACCAAAACTTAAATGAGGCAAAGACCAACAGAAATATCTCTGCATGGCAGTGGAGAAGTTAAGATTGGAAGGAAAGAGAGACAGGCACTGAGAAAATTCAAAATAAAAACTGAAAGAACTGTGGATGCTGTAAATCAGGAACAAAAACAAAGTTGCTGGAAAAGTTCAGCAGGTCTGGCAGTGTCTGTGGAAAAAAAAATCAGAGTTAACATTTTGGGTCTGGTTCTGAGGAAGGGTCACTGGACCTGAAACGTTAACACTGGGAAAATTCAAGTACTTTGTCTTAATAGTAGAGACTAAAATTAAAAGGAAGTCTAAATTAGATTAGCTGTGGCAAGATGGAAGGCCAGTAGCTTAAGTTAGCTATGGTCATGTCCAGTAGTTTCCTTTGAAGTGAAAACCACATATTATAGTTCTATAATATTACAGTTAATTGTGTGAGTGTTACAATCTTTGGATGTGAGAGTTGGACCCTGGATAATAGGATGAGAGGAGTAGGACAACTTTTATAATGTATCTCTGCTAGACAATTCTCAGAATCATCTGGATGGACAGAGGACAATAAATGGGTTGGATCTGGTCTCCCTGCTATAGGAATGACGTTGTTAAACTTGAAAGGGTTCAGAAAAGATTTGCAAGGATGTTGTCGGGTTAGGAGGGTTTGAGCTACAGGGAGAAGCTTAATGGGCTAGGACTATTTTCCCTCGGAGGCTGAGGGGTGACCTTATCGAGGTTTATAAAATCATGGGGGGCATAGATAGGGTGAATAGCCAAAGTCTTTTTCCCAAAGGTAGGGGAGTCAAAAACTAGAGAGCATAGGTTTAAGGTGAGAGGGGAAAGATTTAAAAGGGACCTAAGGAGCAACTTTTTCACACAGTGGGTGGTGTGTGTATGGAATGAGCTGCCAGAGGAAGTCGTGGAGGCTGGTTCAATTTCAACATTTACAAACCATCTGGATGGGTACGTGAATAGCAAGGATTTAGAAGGATATGGACCAGATGCTGGCAAATGGGACTAGGTTAATTTAGGTTATCTGGTTGGCATGGACGAGTTGGGCCGAAAGGTCTGTTTCTGTGCTGTATGATTCTATGGCTCTAATGCAAATATGAAGCTAGTCTGAATAATCATGACCATGAAATTTGCTTTGATTGCGGTTAAAAAACCATTTAGCTCACGAATAGGGAAGGTTTTGTCTGGTCTACACGTGGCTCAATCGCACATAGCAATGCGGTTGGCCCTTAACTGAAGTAGCCCAGCAAGTCACTAAGTTCGGGAGCAATTAGGGACAGGAAGCAAATCTTCATCGTGTCAGTGAACCTGTACCTCATGAAAAAATCAAACAGGAAGTTGTGCCCAGTTCTAACAAAAGGTATATTCAACTGCAAACAACACCTCTCTTTTTCTGTCTCCATAGATGCTATCAATCATGCCAAGATTTTCCAGCATTTTCTGTCTGATTGCAGATTTCCGGCAGTATTTTATTTTTGAATTTGTGACCTAGACAAGTGCTTTCACAGGCCACAGCAATACCATTTATAGTGTGACTGATGACTGATCCAGATCAAAACCGTTCACAAATGAGGAATCGTTCGAGTCATCAACCAGCAAATCTCTCAGGCCTGATGTCTTTGACCTAATGCAGTGCCAGTGGGAGAAGGCAGCAGCTGTTCAACATATTCAGGCAGCATCCTCAAAGGAATTGCCTCAGGCTTGACATCTGGATGGGAGAAATCAGGCAGTCTCCACGGTGCCCACTGCTTTCATCAAATTAGTGCATCAGCTGAATGGAAATATCCACATGCCACAGAGCTTGCACTCTCTGTGTACTGTTTATAGTCTGAGCTTGTTTCAGACACAACGTACACCTTATCATTAGATCTGGCATGAACAATCATTTTCTTTTGCTTTGTACCTATAACACACAAGTTGGAAGAGAGCATTGGTTACTTAAACATTTATCATTGTTCTATTGTTGCCACTTTTTTGATAGCTTATAGACATTTACAGTAAGCTGTGTTCTTCCAATTCTGGTCTCTTATGTACCCTTGATTTCCACCATGGGCGGCCATGACTTCATCTTGTTTAGACCCTAAGCTCTGGAAATTTTTCCCCTCTGCATCTCACTTCCCAAACTCTCTACCCTCCCTTAAGTTGTCCCTTAAGGGTGAGCTTGTTCACTTCTCTGCAAGTCTCAAATTCTGTATGCTCCCATTCTAAACTAATCCCACTATTCCCTACTCATTCATGTATCTGGTCTAATTGGCCCTTAAACATTGCTATCATGTCTGCTCCTAACACTTCCACTGACACCTACCACCCTCTGTGCAAAAAACCTGCCTTGCATATCTCTTTTAAACTGCCCCCTCTCACTTTGAATCGATGTCCTCAGGTATTTGACATTTCCACCCTAGTAAAAGACTCTGATTATCCATCTCTCATAATTTTATATTTCAATCAGGTCGCCGATCAGTCTCTGATGCTCTAGCGAAAACAATCCAAATTTGTACAACTTCTCCTTTTTGTTAATTTACTCCAGTCCAGGCAATGTTATGGTAAACGGCTTTTGCACCCTCTCAAAACCGCCATATCCTTCCAATAGTGTGCTAACCAGAAATGCAACAATACTCCAGATGTGGCCTAACCAAAGCATTATACAGCTGCATATGACTTGCCAACTTTTATACTCAATGTCCTGACAAATGAAGGCAAGCATGCTGTATGCTTTCTTTATCACCTTGTCACTTGTGTTGCCACTTTCAGGGAGCTATGGACTTGCACCCCAAGATTCCTCTGTAAATCAGTGCCCTTTAGGGTCCTGCCATTTAGTGTACACTTTCCTCTTGCATTTGACTTCCCAAAATGTATCACCTCACACTTGTCGGGATTAAACTCCACCTGCCATTTCTCTGCCCATCTTTCCAACTGATCTATATCCTGCTGTATCCTTAGACAACCTTCATCATTATTACAAATCCATCAATCTTTGTGTTATCTGAAAACTTACTAATCAGACCACTTACATTTTCATCCAGATCATCAGTCCCAACAGAACACCACTGGTCACAAACCTCCAGTCAGAAAAATACCCCTCCACAGCTATCCTCTGTCTTCTATGACCAACCCAGTTTTGTCCAATTTTCCAACTCACAGTGGATCCCATGTGATTTAATCTTTTGGACCAGCCTACCATGAGGGGCCTTGTCAAATTTTTGTTTTTCATTATTCATACATGGGATGAGGTGTCGTTGACCAAGTGGCATTTATTGCCCATCCCTAATTACCCAGAGGGCAATTCAGAGTCAACCACATTGCTGTGGGTCTGGAGTCACATGTGGGCCAGACCAGGTAAGGATGACAGTTTCCTTCCCTAAAGGACGTTAGTGAACCAGATGGGTTTTTCCAACAATCAACAATGGATTCACAGTCATCATTAGATTCTTAATTCCAGATATTTTTATTGAATTCAAATTCCACCATCTGCCATGGCAAGATTTGAACCTGGGTCCCCAGATTGTTATCTGGGTCTCCTGATTAACAGTCCAGTGATAATACCACTAGGCCATCACCTCCCCCCGCTTTAGCAAAGTCCATGTAGACAACATCCACTGTCTTACCCTCATCAATCTTCTTCATCACTTCCTCAAAAACACAATCAAGTTTGTGAGACAAGACCTTCCCGACACAAAGCCATGCTGACTGTCCCTAATAAATCCATTCTTTTCCAACTGTGAGTAACTTCTGTCTCTAAGAATCTTCTGCAATAATTTCCCTAACACTGATGTAAGACTCACTGGCCTATAATTGCCTGAATTATTCTTTTGGTCTTTTTAAACAAAGGAACAGTTATGCCTCATTCTAGAGTTTTCTGAAGAGGTATTACAACATAAATACAGTTCAGTGATTCCTTAAGGTTGTCATTCATGAGATTTTTGTTCATTCATGGGCTGTGGGCATCACTGCATAAGCCAGCATGCATTGCCCATCACTAGATGCCCTTGAGAAGGTGGTGGTGAGCTGTCTTCTTGAATCACTGCAGTCCATGTGCTGTCGGTAGACCTATAATACTATCAAGGAGGGAATTCCAGGATTTTGTCCCAACGACATTGAAGAAATAGTGATATATTTCCAAGTCAGGATGTTGAGTGGCTTGGAGGGAAATTTGCAGGTGATGGTGTTGCCATGTTTCTGCTGCCCTTGTACTTCTAGATGGAAGTTGTCGTCGGTCTGGAAAGTGCTGTCTAAGGAGCCTTAGTGAATTTCTGCGGTGCATTTTTTAGATGGTAAACACTGTTGCGACTGAGCGTCGATGATGGAGGGAGTGAATGTTTGGTGCCAATCAATCCGCAACTTTATCCCAGTTGGTGTCAAGCTTCTTGAGTATTGAGTTAGAGTTCCTATCTAACTGGGGTCTGTTAGCTGTAATGTTGCATTTACTGCTTGTGCTTTGTTGATATGCTTCCTTGTCATGGATGTAACTTTGGAAAAGTCTTTGGAAGTGCTCGTGGGATGTCTTTCTTTACATGCTGCTGTGGCACTTTGTGTTACATTTTGGGTTTCTCTGAATGATTGGACCTCCTACTCATATGACCCCAATGTCCTCTAGTGAAACATAACTTATATATGTCACAAACTGCTGGATGTTACCTTGGTGGATGAAACAAGCCAACCCCAGAGAAGATTTAAAATGTTCCACTGAACCTATTGATGTCTACAACAGATGTTCCAGGGCCAAGCTTTTGCAATTGCTACAATTTCTATGAATTGTGTTCCTTGTCTAGCAATGTGTTGATGGCATGTGTTTTAGATTTGTCCAGAATTTTTTTCAGAAAGATTTGATAGATTTTTCATTTAAGTTAGCTTCAGTGAATGTTTCAGTGCCTTTGCATTGGTATCTGCCTATGGATTCCCTCATCCTTTATCTGACTGTTGTCAGTATGACATGAACTCAAATTTAAGTTTTTCTTCTAAACTCTAAAAGATTTTGCCTGGATCTTTGCAGTCATTAAAAGAAATGCAAAGCATTTTATTCTTCTTAAGGCTCAGTGTCCAAAATGAGAAGGCGTTTGACTCACTGTCATTCAGCCTGCTATCTGCTGCTCTGTAATGTAAAGATTGATTCTTTGTTTGAATAACCGAACATCTGATAAAATGTCAGTGGAATACCAATCCATATAGATATTTTTGCTTTCTTTCCTTCTTTGGAGACTTATTGGTCTTTAAATATTAGTGAAATAAACTATATGACACTGTAATGTATTTCTGCCTTCCAGTTGTCTTCATTTTTATTCTTTATTTTTGTAAGTTGCCACATCTTCAAATATTGTTGATCGTATGAGCATTTTTGCCTGTGTTTGGTAGTCACACCAAAAAGAGTGATGATGTCTGGGCCTTTGTCTTTATTTTCATGCCAACTTAGAAAACGAAAATAGCAGGATGAACAAATCTCTGGACACAGGTAAGGAACTGTCTAATGTTAAAAAAAAATGTCTTTTAAACTTTTGTTCAGGTCTATTTTTTCTCGGTACACTTTGGGGCTGTCCTATCTGGTCCATTTATCATCAGGTTTTTATCTTTATCTCACTTTTATCATCAGATCAGATGCCTCATATATTTTTTTTTCTTTTCTTTTTAAAGACAGAGAGAGAATGACAGCTAGAATACTCACTGTGCTTCAGTACAAGTTTTTCACCTTTGGTTTGGGCTCTAGTGCTTTAATTTTGGTCATAGCTGAAACTTCAGCTCAGAACTCAGGAGGGCAATGGGGAATGATGGCTGTTAGGAAAAAGCATTTTAACCTTTGTCACACTGCTGTCAGCTTTTCAGCTTTTAGCATTTACATACTGAAACTGACTGGCTGACATGGTCAGCCTTTCGTGTCGTACTTGTTGCCACCATGTTTGTGGTTTACCATATTTCAGGTCATATAATGTATATCACAGATAGTTGGATTCTGTTGAATAAAATATCTTGACATTTATTTACAACACAAACTATTTACAAGGCTGCAGTGTCGAAACCATAAATACAGAGTTTTCATTCTATGCTTACCAATGTTACTGTTCACAAATAACCATTCAAATGAAAATAAAATACTGTGGATGCTGGAAATCTGAAACAGACACAGAGAATGTTGGAGAAACTCAGCAGGTCTGGGAGCATCTGTGAGAAACAGAGTTAATATTTCAGATCCAGTGCTTTTAAGGTTCTGAGGAAGAGTCATATTAGACTCCAACTGATTACATTCACTCCATGTCACAGGGACAGATGAATACCTTTCTCCTGGAAAGACATATATTGAAAAGTCATAGCACTAACTTAAAGCTGCAGGACTGTCTGGGCAGGAAACTACAACTTAATGTAACCAAGGCATCTTGCTGGGGCCAGTCAGGCTGTCTGTTTTGCTGGCATTGGGAAGGAGGGGTTCAGGATGGTAGTATGGTGTGGACTCTGATGCCAGGGAAGGGGGTGCCTCAACAGGGCACACTCAGGAGTCTTCAGCATATCCCCTGTTCTGCTGAGAAGCCACCAGGCTAACACATTGGCATCTCTGCATGGCACACAGAGCCCTGTAACACACCAGTGATGGCTGGATGGTACCCTGAAGTGGTCACTCACAACGTACCAGACTAACCCTGAGGTAGGAAAGAGGTGGTGAGTAAATAGGAAATGGACAGGTTATCCTCTCCTAACCTGGCAGTCCCCATCTCTCAGACCCTTCCTGGCACTTTTGCTCATAATCTGTTGAGTCCACATCGGTGTAAATCACTGCTCCTCAGTGGACATTGGTCAAAGTGAGTGCACGCCATGAGGCAGATATCATTATTCTCTCAAAAGTAGCACCATCTGGAACTGAGAACCCAAATGGAAATGATACCCTGCAGTTCAAATAACCCATTGTCTCAATGCTCCTGATGGCTGCATCCCTCAGAACAAACCTGATTAACAAAGGTCAATGGCTCCTAATGCTGGAGCTGTAAAATCTGCAGAATCATCCCCATCAACAACATTGAAACATTAATCTGTCCAGCAGATAAAAGCCATAAGACAGACCAGAAGCAGACCATTCAGCCCATCAACTCTGCTCCACCATTCATGAGATCATGGGTGATATCATAATCCTCAACTCCACTTTCCTGCTTTTCTGCCCTAACCCTCGATCCCCTTACTGATTAAAAATCTGTTTATCACACCCTTGAATATACTTGATGTGGAGGTGCTGGTGTTGGACTGAGGTGGACAAAATCAGAAGTCACACTTATAGTACACAGGTGAAGTGTCTGATGAAGGAACAGTGCTCCAAAAGCTTGTGATTTTAAATAAATCTGTTGGACTATCACCTGGTGTCGTGTGAGATTTGACTTTGAATATACTTAACAAACTTCAACAGCCTCCTGTAGTGAGTGAATTCCATAGAGCCACTACACTCTGGGAGAAGTCATGTGGACCCCTTATTCTGAGATGATACCGTCTAGCCCTAGACTCTTCCACAAGGGGTAACAGTCATCCTGCATCTACCCTGTCAAATCCCTAGGTTAGCTCTTGTTTGCAACATGTAAACTATTAGAATTAAATTAAATTTAGAATTTCAGCTTGATTTACTCTCACCAATTTGTTACAGATTTAGATCTGAAACCTCATCAGCTCTGCTCCCTATTTTGTTAAGTTGCTGTACCTTGCCATTTAAAATCTCTAGATGACCCTAAATATATCCACTTGTGTCTATTGACTTCTCAGTATTTAACTGTAAAAGCTGTGATTCTTCAGTTAATAAATAGTGTGTAACTTTTTATTTGATAATTTTGGAAAGAAGAATGAATCCATTCGTTCAGTAGGTCGTTGATGTTTAGGAAATTGGACTCAATTAATGTGAATGGGATGGTATAAAAAGGTTTGATAAGCTAGTACTGGAATCATTCACTCCTTGATCTAAACTGGCAAGGGAAATTGCATTCCTCACTTGATGAAATAGCACAGAACAAAATCATTGTGCACTTGCCGGTCCTTCGAAAGAACAATTCAATGAGTCCATTTCTCTTTCGTCGTAGTCCTGCAAATTTCTCCATTTTAATTCTCCAGCAAAACCACTTACCACGGTTATGATTGAATGAGTCACCATTACCTATTTCGAAGTTACATTCTGGATCGTGATGATTCATTGCAAATGACTCTCAAACCCCTCCTGCTCTTTGTTGTTCCTGTAATACATGGATACCAGAATAGGTTGAAAGAACGAGCGTCTCTTCTGAAGTTGGGACTTAAGATGAGCAAGAGGCTCAATATGTGTTCCGCTGTGGCAACTTGGCTCCTCACCTCATTACAGCCTTGGACAACTACAAAAGATCTCCAACAGCAGAAGCCTTCACTGTCATTTTCCCTGTTCAGCCAGATATGTGAGCAGACAATGGAAACTTTGACTTTCAAATTCAGACTTGATATCAAGAGCGCTCACTTATCATAGAATCCTGACATTGCAGAAAGAGGCCGTTCAGCCCGTCGAGTTTTCACTAATCCTCTCAAGAGCATTCCATCAAAGCCCAGCCCACCACCCTATCACCATAACCAAACATTTACCACAGATAATCCACCTAGCCTGCATATTCCCCAGATAATACGGGCAATTTAGCACAGTCAATCTGTCTAACATACACACCTTTGGACCGTGGGAGGGAACCCATGCAGACACATGGGGAGGCGATGGCCTCATGGTATTATCGTTGGACTGTTAATCCAGGGACCCAGATAATGTTCTGGGGACCTGGGTTCAAATCCCACCATGGCAGATGGTGGAATTTGAATTCAATAAATATCTTGAATTAACAATCTAATGATAACTGTGAATTGATTGTCGGAAAAACCCATCTGGTTCACTAGTGTCCTTTAGGGAAGGAAACTGCCATCCTTACCTGGTCTGGCCTATATGTGATTCCAGACCCACAGCAATGTGGTTGACTCTTAACTGCCCTCTGGGCAATTAGGGATGGGTAATAAATGCTGGTCCAGCCAGCTGGATGCCCTCGTCCTGTGAATGAATAAAGAAAACACACGGAGAATGCACAAACAGACAATCACCTCAGGTTGGAATTGAATCCAGCTCCCTGGTGCTGTAAGGCAGCAGTGCTAACCATTGAGTCACAATGCTGCCACTTCTGGAGTTTTGCTCTTTTGATATGTTTATACCAAGATTTTGTTGATATCAGGAGCTGGGTGGTCATGGCAGAACCCAACTGGGCATCGCTGGGCAGGTTATTGCTCAGCAGGTGCTGTTTGAAAGCGCTGTTTATGACTCCCTCCATCACTTTACTGATGATGGAGAACAGACTGATGGAGCGGTAATTGGTTGCGTTGGTTTTCCCCTGCTGTTGGTGAACAGGATATATCTGGGCAAATTTCCACTTTGCTGGATAGCTGCCAGTGTTAGACCATAAGACCATAAGATATAGGAGCAAAATTAGGCCATTTGGCCCAACAAGTCTGCTCCATCATTCAATCATGCTCGATATGTTTCTCAACCCCATTTTCCTGCCTTCTTCTTATAACTCTTGAAACACAGAAACATAGAAAATAGTTGCAGGAGTAGGCTATTCGGCCCTTCAAGCCGGCACCACCATTCAATATGACCATGGCTGATCATGCAGTTACTCCTACCTTCTCTCCATGCCCCCGATTCCTTTAGCCACAAGAGCCACGTCCAGATCCCTCTTGAATATATTTAATGAGCTGGCCCCAACAGCTTTCTGTGATAGAGAATTCCACAGGTTCACAACTCTGAGTGAAGAAATTCTTCCTCATCTCAGTCCTGAATGGCTTACCTCTTATTCTTAGGCTGTGACCCCTAGTTCTGGACATCAAGAACATTCTTCCTGCTTCTAGGCTGTCCAGTCTCAACAGAATTCTATATATTTCTATGAGATCTTCTCTCATTCTTCTAAATTCCAGCGAGTACAAGCCCAGATGATCCAGTCTTTCTTCATATCTCAGTCCTGGAATCAGTCTGGTGAACTTTTGCTAGACTCCCTCAGTTGCAAGAATGTCCTTCGTCAGACCAAAGCTGCACACAATACTGAAGGTGTGGCCTCACTAAGGCCCAGTATAACTGCAGTAAGACATCCCTACTCCTCTACTCAAATCCTCTTGAACCCCTTACCAATCAAGAACCCGTCTATTTCTGTCTTAAATAAACTCAATGGCTTGGCTGCGTGCAATGAGTTCCAAAGAGTTACCACCCTCTGGCTGAAGAAATTCCTCCTCATCTCAGTTCTCAAAAGTCATCCCTTCACTCTGAGGCTGTGCCCTCAGGTCCTATATCTTCTCCATATCCACTCTATCCAAGCCTCTCAGTATTCCGTACATTTCAATGAGCTGAACCAGCAAATCAGTGGAAAAAATCAGGCTGAAACATTTACAACAATCTTTAGCCACAAGTTCTGAATGGATGATCCATCTTGGCCTTTTCCAGAGGTCCCAAGCATCACAAATGCCAACCTTAGACAAATCAATTTACTCCAACTGATATCAAGAAACAGCTGGAAGCATTGTATACAGTAAAGTCTATGGGCCCAGGCAACGTTGCAGTAATCATACTGAAGATTTGTTCTCTAGAAGTTGCTGCTCCCATGACCAAGCTGTTTCAGTACAACACTTTAACAAGTTGTCACACAGGAGGCTGCTAAACAAAATAAGAGCCCATGGTGTTAAGGGGCAAGGTACTAGCATGGATGGAGGATTGACTGACTGGCAGAAGGCAAAAATTGGAGGTAAAGAGATTTTTTTCAGGATGGCAGCTGGTGACGAGTGGGGTCCCACAGGGGTCAGTGTTGTGACCACAACTATTCACGTTATACATTAATGATGTGGATGAAGGAACTTGGGCATTGTTACTAAGCTCATAGATGACACAAAGAAAAGTAAAGGGTCAGGTAGTGTTGAGGAAGTGGGAAGGCTGCAAAAGGACTTGGAGAGGGTAGGAGAGTGGGCAAAGAAATGACAGATGGAATACAATGTGGGAAAGTGTTAGTTTATGTACTTTGAACTTCAAGATTGGCGTTTCAGATACGATTTAATATCAGAAAGCCAACTTTGCAGAGTTTTTAAATTCTTTTTGTGAAGACTGCGTATTTGGGTCTTGCGGGTATTTAGAAGAATAAATGTTTATATTTCTCTATTACTGACTGTGTCTGTTAATTGAATATTGCATCTTTATTGAATAACCTTTGTTTTGATAACAAAACCAAGTTGTAAGAAATGTGGTCAACAGATATTATGACTAAAAACCTGATACTAATAAAGCATTTAAACGGACAACTTGGTAACTGGGGAAAAAAATTATGTTGCGATTTGTAGAATAGTGGGCTTAGAGGCTCAGTGGTAACATTTTCTTCTGTAAAAAAATAAGATGTAGGAGCAGAAATAGGCCATTCAGCCCATTAAGTCTGCTGCAGCTTTGAATGAGATCATGGCTGACCTGGTAATCCTCAACTCTACTTTCCATGCCATGATCCCAAGCATTGTAAGAATTTATTTCACTGCCACTTCAGGGAAGTATGGCATGAATTCGTAAGTAACCTGCTGTAAACTAATTGCAAGTTCACAGATGTTGCTCTGAACTCCACCACTCTTCCTGTGCAATCCTTAAGCAATGCTAATGTCTGTATCTCTTGGGGAAAATAAACTAAATGCTGCCCCTTTTTAAAATGCGGAGTTCTGAGAATTAATTTCCAAGAGCTGGATTTTCAGGTTGGGAAGATATTCATCTATATTGCTTGCTTCTTGTGGTGTAATACATTGACATTATCAGTGCTAACTGTGAGTGAGCAGCTGCCTGCTGCTTAAGCAGATCAACATGAGCGGGTTTGCATGAAACAGGAAGACTTAAATTAATTTTGCAATAGGAACGACAAGGCAATTTTTTTTAAAGTGCTAAATTGGATGACAGGCCATTTATAATGGGAGTCAACACTTCTCACAATTCATAGGGGAGACTTATTTCATTCAGACAATTCAACCTATCAAGCCTGTACTGGCTCTTTCAAAGAACAAGCCACCTCTCTAACATACCCACCCAATACTTCTCCTTGCAAATTATTTTTCTGCTTCAGATTTTTATGTGTTAAAAGCCGAAATTGCCCAAATTGTAAATATAAAGGAGACAGCAAATTGGGAAAGTACAGTATTATAAAACACAAGTGTAATGAATGTAACGAGGTCAATTAGGTGATCCTCATAGAATATGAGTTCCCTGACTGGGG
Organism: Rhincodon typus; assembly: GCF_021869965.1. Classification (NCBI taxonomy): domain Eukaryota; kingdom Metazoa; phylum Chordata; class Chondrichthyes; order Orectolobiformes; family Rhincodontidae; genus Rhincodon; species Rhincodon typus. The sequence continues at coordinate 112,772,412 of NC_063335.1, read as the reverse complement.
CTGTTAACCTGGTCTAATCAGGGAGCCCTGGCTGTCAGATATAAACAGGAGTATCAGAGGTTGTGTTCACTCTGAGAACTGGATCTGAGGGAGCTGAACCAGTATCAAGAACTCTCCATGTGTAAATAAATGGTGACTTTGTGATGGGATACCAGCCTCTGTGGAGATACTTCAGTGAGTTAGCAGTGAATTTTGATGAGGCATCAGTCAAGGTCACAGCTGGGGATGGTTTCAAAGTGAATTCCTTGCTGAATAACAACTCCTAAGACCTGATCTAGAAACATGAGTTCAAATCCCACCACAATAGTTGGGGAGTTAAAATTCAATTGAATAAATTATCTTTTGATGGGAAAAAGCTTGTATCAGCAATAGCCAGTCCAGACACAGTGAGGCAAACACCCTGAATCCGGCCAGAAGAGATTAAACATTGGAAAATTTCATGATATAACTTCTGAAAGAAGTGATAATGGGATGAGATGCTGATAAGATGGCCCCCTCACAATAGTCTCTTTCTGCACTATAACAATTCTGAGGCGACTGAAAAAATGATGGTTTGTTGAGTTTGTAGACATGCTCGCCAAGCTGGTGGTTTTGGTTGCAAACATTTTGTCACTCTGCACAGATCTAGTAGTAACAATATAAATAAGGACACCACCATGAAACTACTATAAAGATACATGAACACCAACCAGCCACCAAGAGCCACGGCCAATTCTCACTTGTCTCACTACACAAGGACAACGAGGGACACAAATTCAACTGGGACAACACATTGATAATTGCACAAGCCAAATAGAGACATACCAGGGAATTGCTGGAGGCCTGGTATTCCAACTGGAACTCCACCAACAAACACACTGAACTGGACCCAATATACAAAGCACTGAAAAACAGAACCAGAAGTAATGGCAACCACCCCAGCAAACTGAGGCATATAAATAACAAGTGGGACAGAACACCAACACTTCACGGGAGGTGCACTGACAATGTTACCTAGCATTCCCACTGCACCATTACATCCCCAGTGTTAATACAGTGGCTCTAGAAAAATGCATCAATGATATTACTGAATAGCAGCTCAGTCTGAAAGGGCTGAATGGCATACTCCCAGCTGTATTTCTTACACACTCTCTGCAGTAACCTGCACAACCTCACTCCACCAAACAACATCCTCATGAAGCAAGTGAGGAGCGCAGAAGCCTCTTAAACCATCCACATCTCAGCATTTCACAAGCCAGCCTGGATTTCTTTCAAAACTTCTCTCAGCCAAACTGGTACAAATGGCAGCTGCCAGGACCCATCGTGTTAACTGGAGGTCAAAGCTGAAAGCTGTTGGAGCCAATTTTCCCTCACCTGTTATGACAACGAGACACTCACGAATCTGCAGAGGCTTTCCAAGAATATAGACAACTGCAGCAGAAACTCACCTCCAATTGCTCTACCGCAGTGGAGCAGAGACCTTTTCAAAGCAGTACCCACTGGTTAGCATCATGTCATCATACAGTGGTTCAAGAGGGGGGCTCACTACCACCTTCTCGTGGGCAGCTCAGGGTGGGCAATAAGTGCTGGCTCAGCAAGTGATATCCATGAATAGAGACAAACAATAATAACTGATCCAGGCTGTGATACCCTTACTGAAATAAAGTGAGACATTCTTCGATTTATCATGACGAACATCACCAAGGCCCAGTATTGACATGAATCAACTGGGAAAATCAAAATATTGAAATGTATTCATAAAACATGACATACCCATTCAAGAAGGGAGGGTGACAGAAAACGATAGGTAGTTACTCTCACATTTGTCGTTGGGAAGATGCTCTAACCCATTGAGAAAGGTCGAAGCTTACACTTTCTGGACTAGGCATTATTTTCATCAGGTTTCTCAGAAAGCATCTCTCCATGAGGTCTAACAGGATTTCTCACCACATCTTCCCAAACCTCTCAGCATCTACCTACCCGACTTCAATGTCACTCCTCCCTGTCTAATTCTAAAGTATTTAGGTGTGCACTTGTGATACCAAGGAATACAAGGTCATGGGCCAAGTCTTGGAAATGGGATTAGAATTGGGAGGTGGTTGTTTTTGGCCAGCATGGATGCGATGGGCAGAAGGATGTTTTTCTGTGCTGTGGGCACTGTGACTCTATGACTATCTGAATAAGTTATTAGCCTTTTGATTTGTTTCATCCTTGTGAGCCTTTGCTGGAGTTTTAAGATTTTCTATACACGTGGAAACTCATATTAATGATCTCTGCATGATTTCTTGCCTCCAAATGGCTTGTGCAGTAGCACCATCCACTTTGACTGAAGCTTCAATGGTCTTGGATTCATTTTTATGTCCTGAAATTTCTTCCTGGCAGGACTGAAGATCCCTTCACATTTCATAGTTGTACACATCTCAGATAGTGTGGCCACGTTAGGAGCTGTGGAAAACTTTGAAACTTTACTTTGTTGTTAACTCAGGGTTATTTTCCTGCTTCCCAATCTGGCTATCTATATGAGGAGGAACACCTTGTTCTAACTGTGATTCCAGTTGCTGTTCCTGCATTTGCTGGGCTGGTTCCATATAATATGTAGACAACTTGGTTTTCAGGAACAGGAAATGGGACTTTCTTTGGTTATCATTGGTGGTTAGCTTCACCAGGTTTTTTTTATTTTGCTCATTTTTGAGGTCAGGGGATATTGAAGAGGGGAAATGGGGTTCCCAAGGGGTCAAAGGTGGGATTTAGGTTTCATCGTGAGTAATTGGATAAAGTTGGAGATTGAAGTCTCAACTGAGTAGTTACCCCAGACTCGGGATAAAAATTTCCAAGTAGCTGCCCAAGTAAATAAATTCAAAGACTACCTGACTTTCGCCTGACAACATTTTTTGAGTCATAGTCATAGAGACAAAGAACAAAGAACAAAAAACAAGGAAAATTACAGCACAGGAACAGACCCTTTGGCCCTCCAAGCCTGCGCCAATCCAGATCCTCTATCTAAACCTGTCATCTATTTTCCAAGGACCTGTATCCCTCTGCTCCCTGCCCATTCATGTATCTGTCTAGATACATCTTAAATGACGCTATCGTGCCTGCCTCTACCACCTCCGCTGGCAACGTGTTCCAGGCACCCACCACCCTCTGCGTAAAGAACTTCCCATGCATATCTCCCTTAAACTTTTCCCCTCTCACCTTGAAATCGTGACACCTAGTAATTGAGTCCCCCACTCTGGGAAAAAGCTTCTTGCTATCCACCCTGTCTATACCTCTCATGATTTTGTAGACCTCAATCAGGTCCCCCCTCAACCTCCGTCTTTTTAATGGAAATAATCCTAATCTACTCAACCTCTCTTCATAGCTAGCGCCCTCCATACCAGGCAACATCCTGGTGAATCTCCTCTGCACCCGCTCCCAAGCATCCACATCCTTTTGGTAATGTGGCGACCAGAACTGTATGCAGTATTCCAAATGTGATCGAACCAAAGTCCTATACAACTGTAACATGTCCTGCCAACTCTTGTACTCAATGCCCCGTCCAATGAACGAAAGCATGCCGTATGCCTGCTTGACCACTCTATCGACCTGCGTTGCCACCTACAGGGTACAATGGACCTGAACACCCAGATCTCTCTATGCATCAATTTCGCCCAGGGCTTTTCCATAGACATAGAGCTGTAGAACACAGAAACTGATCCTTCAGTCCAAATTGTCCATGCCGCCCAAATATCCTAAATTAATCTGGTCCCAATTGCCATCATTTTTTCCCACATCCCTTTAAATCCTTCCTATTCATCTGTCCATCCAGATGCCCTTTAAATGTTGCAATTGTACCAGCTTCCACCACTTCCTCTGGCAGCCCATTCCATACATGTACCACCCTCTGTCTGAAAACGTTGTCCCTGAGGTCCCTTTTACATCTTTCCCGTCTCGCCTTAAACCTTTGTCACCTAGTTTGGACTACCCTGCCCTGGGAAAAAGACCTTGGCTATTCACCCTATCCATGCTCCTCATGATTTTATAAACTTCTATAAGGTCACCTCTTGACCTCTGACTTTCCAGGGAAAATAGCCCCAGTCTATTCAGCCTCTTCCTATAGCTCAAACCTTCCAACCCTGGCAACATCCTTGTAAATCTTTTCTGAACCCCTTCAAGTTTCACGACATCCTTCCTATAGCAGGGGGACCAGAATTGCATGCAGTATTCTAAAAGTGGCACAATCAATTTTCCATACAGCCGCAACATGACCTCCCAACTCCTATATTCAACGCACTGACCAATAAAGGCAAGAATACCAAACGCCTTCTTCACTATCCTGTCTACCTGAGAATCCATTGTCAAGGTCTCAGCAACACTCCCAAGGACCTTATTATTGACTGTATAAGTCTTGCCCAGGGACAGGGGAATTGCCCAGCGGAAGTTCAAACTTCCTGGCCAATTCCCATAGAAGTCAATATGTCAGATCTTCCTCAGGATTTCTGCACTCCACTTACCTATGGCCTCTCTAGCACCCCTTTTAATCTTGTTTGAACTACCATTGAACCTTCAGCTTGGCTCTGAATTCCTTCCTTAAACTCTTTCTTTACCTCTCTCTCGCCTGACAATCCTTAAAACGTACCTCACCTGCCCTATATCTTCTTTCGTGGCAGGGTATGAATTTTTGGTTGGCATTTGCAATAGTGAATTGCCCCTTGATATCCAATTAGGTCACAGGTGCTACAGAAATGTAAGGTATGTGGGCTTTTTTATTATTTTTTTGGTCAGAGTCCCTGGGTCAGATACTGAGACAATGCTTAGGGTCAAATGAGTTCAGAAAATTCCAAAAGATATTAACCTGTGGCAGGGTGTGAAGGTATTTGGAGGACAGAACCTGGGACAGAAGATTAATTTGGAATGCTGCCTTCTCTCTAGGCATCGTTGAATTAGAATTCAGTTGTGCATTTTTGTAGCAGTTTTTCTTTATTTCATTATATAAGAGGAATGTGCTGACATGCAGGATATATCATTATTGCGTTTGGAAGTTAGCTTCAAGGTTCATTTCTCTCATGCCACATTAAGTTCATTGACTGTCCTGGGACATTTTACAGCTGATTTCTGCTGACTGCAGATCAGATTTTCTTGCTTCACTGCGATGTTGAAGAGATTAAATTTCTGTCCCGTTTTTATTCTTATAACTGGTCTCAGTGCATGACGTATAAATTTGGTGAAGTATCTTTTTTTTTCAAATGAGGATAACATCTTGACAGAAGTGAGAAGGGACTGCAGTTTGGAAGGTAGAATGAGATGAAGTTAGATAAAGCAAACAGTTAGATACATGAGCAGGAACAAGAGTAGGCCATTGCTCCACCATTTGATATGATCATGGCTGACCATCCAACCCAGTCCCCTGTTCCCACTTTTTCTCCATAACTTTTGTTTCCTTTAGCCCGAAAAACTGTATCTAACTCCGACTTGAAAACATTCAGTCTTTTGGCCTCAAAAGCTTTCTGTCGCTAAGAATTCCATAGAGTCCAGATATTTGGAGATAAGTTCGGTGGGGCAGGAGCAGGCGGAGACAATGCGTCAACCAGGGCATTCAGGTTTGTGGAGAATGCTGATCTTTATTTCAAGGGGTTTGAAGTATAAGAGTGGGGAAGTTTTACTGCAACTGTACAAGGGCTGGTGAGACCACATCTGTAGTACTCTGAGTAGTTTTTGGTCCCATTACTTAAGAAAATATATTATTTCATTGAAGGCAGTTTAGAGAAGGTTCAATAGGATGTTCCCGGTATGAAGGGAATGTCTTATGAGAAAGATTAAACAGTTTGGGATGCTACTCACTGGAGCTTGGAAACATTCTTAATGAGTTTGACAGCATAAATATTGGGAAGAGTTTCCCCTCATGGGAGAGTCTAGAACCAGACGTCATAGTTTCAGAATTAAGGGGCACCAATTTAGGACTGAGATGAGGAGAAATTTCTTCTCACAGAGGGTTATGAATCTTTGGAACTCTTTGTCACAGAGAGCTGTGGGGCAGAGTCCTTGTGTATATTTAAGGCTGAGAGAGTTAGATTCTTGGTCAGTCATGGAATCAAGGGTTATGGGGAAAGGGCAGGAAAGTCAACATGAGGAATGTTGAATCAGCCATTATCACAGATCATAGAATCCCTACAGTGTGGAAACAGGCCCTTTGGCCCAACAAGTCCACACCAACCCTCAAAGCATCCCACCCAGACCCATCCTCCTATAACCCCCCCTAATCTACACATCCCTGAACACTACGGGCAATTTAGCATGGCCAATCCACCTAGCCTGCTCATCTTTGGATTGTGTGAGGAAACCGGAACACCCGGAGGAAACCCACGCAGACACGGGGAGAATGTGCAAACTCCACACAGACAGTCGCCTGAGGGTGGAATCCAACTCAGGTCCCTGGCGCTGTGAGGCAACAGTGCTAACCACTGTGCCACTGTGCCACCCACTGCCACTGTGCTGCCCACTATTGAATAGTGAATGATGGTGAAGCAGGTTCAAGAGCTGAATAGCCTACTTCTGTTCCTATTTCTTATGATCTTATGGAGTTGATTTTGACAACAGCTATCACCAACATTGTTATCAACATTCTGCTTCACTGGACAGATGGGGTATAGAGATACACTCAAACAGTGATTCATAAGTTCATGAGAAGTTTTGATGAGATAAAGCTGCTCCAGAGTGTTTCTTTTCATGAATGCAGGTTCAAGAAGGCAGCTCATCGCTACCTTCTCAAGGGCAACTAGGGACGGGCAATAAATGCAGGCCCAGCCAGTGACACCCACTGTGAATAAAAAGAAGATACCATGCTCATTCAGGTGGCACTTCTGTGGTTTCTACTTCGTAATCATAGAATCACATGATACAGAAAGAAGCCATTCAGCCCATCTTACCTGTGTTAGCTATTTGAAAGAGCTTTCCAAAGAGCCCCACTTGTCTTCTTTGTACCCCATGGTCTTGCATTTTTCTGCTTTAGCCTAGCTGCTCTATGTTGGTGCCTCTGTTCCCCTCATCACTTCATATCTCAGCGTGTGTACAGTTTCCAATTGGAATTGCTATTCACCTACCCCTCTCATCCTTTAAAACAATATGTTCCAGATAATAAGGTGTCACTGTGTAAGGAACTTTCTCCTCAGCACCTTTCTCATTGTTTTACTAATTACTTTAAATCTGTTTTCTCAGGTTATCTGGAAGGACATACATGAGACTGGGATAGACTGTACACATGCTGAGATCTGAAAGGACATACATGAGACTGGGATAGACTGTACACATGCTGACATCTGGAAGGACATACATCAGAGTGGGATAGACTGTACACATGCTGAGATCTGGAAGGACATGCATCAGACTGGGATAGACTGACCTAAGTGTATCAGGGGATATGGGTAGTGAGTGGATAAGTGGGACTGTAGCCTTGATCACACTAACATGGAAAGCAGTGTTGTCTATGTTACTGTGGTATTGTTAGTGGGCTAGTAATCCAAAACCCCAGGCTAAATTTCTGGGGGCATGGGTTTGAATCTCATCATGGCTGATGATGAAATTTGAACTCAATAAATTCTGGAATAGAGAGCAGGTGGCCACGTAACCATTGTCATGTGTGGTGTTATCATGAGACTATAAATCCATAGTTCATGTTTTGGGGACCCAGGTTTGAATCCTGCCATGGCAGATGGTGGAATTTGAATTCAGTGGTGAGGGTGGGGGCGGAGGGGAGAAGAATTCTGGAATTAAAGTCTAATGATGCCCATGAAACCATTTTGAATTGTTGGCAAAGTCCAACTAGTTGACTTCCCCTTCAGGGAAAGCAACTGTCAGCCTTACCTGATCTGGCATACATGTGGCTCCAGATCCAGAGCAATGTCTTAACTGTCCTCTGGGACATTAATGATGGACAATAAACTCTGACCTTTAACAGATTAACAATGCAGTTGCGATTGATGTGACATAACAAGGGCAGCCTTCCATTCAGCCCCTTGAGCCTCAAGCCAAATGATGTCTGACATGCACCTTAACTCCATCCACCACCTTTATTCAGTAAAATGGACTCTGGGCCACAACACTCAGTTTAGCAAACCAGGTCTCCACCACTCTGTATGTGAGGAACTACTTCCAACCATTGGTCTTGTGCAGTCCATTTCAAATTCAAAGGAAAACACCATTACCTTGCATCAATTTGAAATCCCTGTAACAATCGAAACAAAATGAACGCCCATTTCTTTAGCAACATCGAAAATAAGAACAGGTGTAAACCACTCAGCCCTTCCAGTCTGATCTGCCATTCAATATAATCATGGCTGGTCATCCAAATTCCTTTATTCATTCATGTTACTGGCAAGGCAACATTTATTGCCCATCCCTAATTGCCCAGAGGGCAGTTAAGAGTCAAACACAGTGCTGTGGGTCTGGAGTCACATGTAGGGCAGACCAGGTAAGGATGGCAGCTTCTTTCAAGGGCATTAGTGAACTAGACAGGCTTTTCCCACCCCCCAACAGATTCATGGGCATCATTATATAGATATTGAATTCAAATTCCACCATCTGCCATGGCGGGATTCAAACCTGTGTCCCCAGAATATTACCTAGATCTCTGGATTAACAGTCTAGCGATAGTACCATTAGGCCATTGCCTCCGTTATCTCAATAGTGATTTCGCCCCACACCCTTTGATCCCTAAAACTGCAGCAACAATTATTTTTAAAAATGAATTCATTTTTCAATTATTAATCATGAAAAGTGAACTGTGAAAATTTGCAGAGTTATATCCGTAGGAACGAGTCTCATTTGCTTATCGGAAGATCAGAAGTGCGGTTTGTGTGTCAATAATTTGGAAGTTGGCTGTCTTGTTTGAAAGACTTTAATTAAGTTGAAATGGGAGATACGGTTCCATGGCTCCAAAAAAGATTTAAAAATGTTAAGTTGCTAACAAGCCTGAATCATAATTCTTGAAAGGCTTCCCAGGTTTTCATGCTTTTGAATATTGCTTATAATTCTATATGGAGCAGCATAAATAATTTACACGTTTGTCCCTGCTGGATGAACTGAATATTTTCTGAGGCAGTCAGAGCTTTTTAGTGTGATTCTCCAGTGCAACACAATAAACATGAAAGCAAAGAACTTAACAGAACTCACCACTAAAGCAAACTGCACTGCAAACGGATTGTGAAAAAAAAATTGCCTGAATTTATTTTTGACAAGAAGGTAAGAACGTGAGGAATAACAGGAGAAGATGACTGGCCTTTGACCTGGCTTTGCCGAACAACATGACAATGGCTGATCTTCTACCTGTGCCTCACTTTCCCCCCCGCCACCTCAACCCCTGCCTTTGTTAGATTCAATGATTGAGCATCTGGATCTCTCTGTCAATTCCAAAGCTTCACAAATTCTGAGTGAAGACGTTTCTCCTCATCTCAGCAAATGAATGGTAAGTGGCTACACTGCAGCAGTTCGAAAAGGCAGCTCACAAGCACCTCCTCCAGGCCAATTGGGGTTGAGCAATAAATAGCCAGCAAAACCCACATTCTCTGAATGAATAAAAAAAACTTGTGAAATTATAATTAGTCACGCTAATTGTGGATACTTTGCCTGTATACACTTTCTTACACACATTCTAACAATGAACTCTTGAATTTTTATTTGTGTCTCATTTGGTAGTTCTCTGGATTGTGAGTTAGTATTGATAGAGAGACTTGATCTGAAACAATGAGTCTTACACTCCAGTGCAGTACTGAGGGAGTGCAACAGTGTTGGAAGTGCTTTCTTTCGGATGAGATGTCAAACTGAGGCCTTGTTTGTCATTTCTGGTCAATGTAAAATATCTTACACACTATGTAAAATATGAGTCAGCAATTCATTCCTTCAAGTCTGCTTCACCATTCAAAACATTAATGGTTTATATCATCTCAGTCTCAATTCTACTTTCCTGCCTAGTCTCCATAACTCTTTCACCCATTCCTAGCTAAAAATCTGTCTTATCCCTTTCTGAAATTTATTCAGTGTCCTGGTGTTTACCGCTTTCTAGGGTAGGGAATTCTACAGATTCATGACCCTTTGAGAGAAGTAATTTCTCCTCATCACTGTTTTAAATCTGCCAACTAAAGCAATGTCCTCTTGTTGTAGATTTCCTCACAATGGGAAACAGTTGCTCCATGCCTACTTTGTCAATTCCCTTTAGCATCTTACATACCTCAGTTGGATCTTATTCTTCTAAACTCTGGTGAGCATTGGCCTAAATTGCTCAATATCTCTTCATAAAATCAGCCTGTCATCTCTGGAATTATTCCAGTGAACCTTCTTTGAACTGTCTCCGATGCAATTGCATCTCTCCACAAGGAAGGGGTCGAAAAGTGTACGCTGTACCCCAGATATGCACCATGCTCCACATTAAAAACAATGACAAGGGAGTGATCCCAGGCACCGTGGCCAATAATTATCCCTCAATCAACATCACAGACCATGTTGCACTTGAGAAGGTGGTGGTGAGCTGCCTTCTTGAACTACTGCAGGCCATATCTCTGAGGTTTATGTTACCTTTGTCCAATCTGATGGAGCTGAAATTATTCAACACCTTTGTTGTCACTGTTACTCAGCCCCTTATGTCACTAACATTGCGAAACCCACAGGTGTTGCTGTACCTAGCTTAGCTAGGTAAATATATGACGTACGTGCATGTAACTGGGCCTACTCTTGAGAAGAATTGCCACAAGGCCTCTGAGAAACAAAATTCAAGTACAGTTTGTTTCCATTCTAAACTGCTGTTATCGAATCATAGAGTCATACAGCAAGGACCTGGGTGTCGGGAATCCCATGGAATCAGCTGGAACGCTGACCGGTGAAGCCGGGCACTGTACAAAACTGACTATAAACAAAACCACAACAGAATCAGGGAAGTACTGAGGCCTTTTGGCCCATCAAGCCTCTGCTAGCTTATTGACATAGCTATCCACCCTTTCCTTGTCACCCTGTAAATCCTGCCTCGTGATGTTAGAATTGTATAGGGTTCTATGAGGTCCCCCTCATTCTTCTAAACTCCGGTAAATATAGTCCTAACCCATCCTGTCTCCCTTTGTGTGTCAGTCCTGCCATCCCAGGAGTGTCCTACTCCTACTCCTAGTTGTTGTGTTCTTGTACTGGGTGGTCATAAAATCCCACCTGGTTCGCTGAACTCCAGCAGGGAAGGAATCTCTATATATGAGCAGAGGAAGGAATCCTTATACCTTAAAGCCAATTTTGTATCCAATTGGCAACTCCAGTTGGATTTTCTCCTGAAGATTGCTTAGGTTCTGAAGAACTACGAAAAATTGAGGCGGTTCTGCCAATTAATAAGATCCTCGCTGATCTGTTAATACCTGTCATATTGGATACAACATTGGCTTTACAGTATAGGGATTCCTTCCTATGTAGCCAAGATGAATGATGCAGTCCATTGATCCATATCCTCAGAGTCAGTAGAGCTAAGCAATAAATAGTTTTGCCAGAATTGCCGACAGCCCAAGAACTAGAGAAAAACACAGTTGTTTCCCCTGGTTATACCAGGCGTCGTAGCCTTGCAACCCTGGCCATTGGAAATGAGGAGAATCTTCTTCAATCAGACTTTTGTAAATCTTTAGAATTCCAACTTGAATATTCAAGACTGCGCTTGACAGATAAGAAGGTGTCTCAGAAATCAGGGGATGTATAGATTGCAAGTGAAAGCGTTTGGTCATCTCCCCTAATATCGCCTTTTATGGTTCAGTCAGGTCTTGTTTGACCATGGTCCTGTGAAACATTTTAACAATGTCAAATGTGTTCTATACAAGAGAGGGTTTGGTGAGCACAGTTGACTGGGTACAATACAGCCTGATGTCAGGAATTTGGGTTCAAATTCTGTATGAGCTGAGGTTACCGTGAAGGATTTTCCTTCTCAACCTTTCCCCTCACCTGAGGCATGGTGACCCTCAGGTTAAGCCACCACCAGTTGTCTCTCTCTAATAAGATCAGGACTATAGTGATGTTAACTTTACCTTACATGAATGGGACTCCTCTGCTGATGTGATGTCATTCCATCACTTCCTGGTTTTCAAATCTGGAAGAATAGGTACCAGGTTTTTTTGCATTGTTCGAACAATGGTACCAAAGCAAGAACTTGCATTTACAGAGCACCTTTCAAACTCTCAGGATACATTCAATGAAGTGCTGATGGAGTTCTCTAACAATACTGTAGTGTAGGAAATGACTAAATGAATAATAGAGGAATACAAGCCTGAATACTGATAGAGGAACAACTAATCTCAGTTCCAAATCCATTTTTATGAATGTTTTACCTCTGACATCTTAATTTGATGTCATTCCATGTAACTGATGTAAAAGTCTTCTCTCATTAATGATTTGTACTGCAAATGGTTTAATTCTTTTCCCAGTGATTAACAATCCATGACAGAATAGCAAAGGATTTAATTGCTATTCCAAATGAAAGCAGCAGAGCCCTCAGGCTGCACTGCAAAATCACAATAGTACTGTCTAGAAGGAACCATTCGGTCCATTGAGACTGTGATGGTTCTTTCAAAGTACAAACAAGAATGCTTCACTAAGGTTTTAGAGTAGATTTTTAGCTCGGGTTGTGGGTGTTGAGGTTGGTTGGCTCGCCAAACTGGTTCGTTGTTCTGCAGACGTTTCATTACCCTGCTGGGTAACATCATCAGTGTAGCCTCCGATGAAGCGCTGTTGTGTTTTTCCGCCTGTTATTTAAACTCTGGTGTCTGTTGAGGTGGGTTACCTCACTTCTGGCTTTCCTTCATAATGGAGTGTACATGGGGTCTAGCTCTATGAGTTTATTGATGGCTTTCTTAGCGGAGAACCAGGCCTCTGGAAATTTGGGACATGCGAGGCAGAGAAAAGCATGGGAATTCCTTGGGGCCTGGTTCTCCCTCTGGGGACTGGGATATTATTGCCATAACAGTAACATGGCTGAGCGAAGGCAGGACTGGCAGTTCAATGTTCCAAGATACAGAAGTTACAGGCATGACAGAAGTACAAGGAGGTGAAGAGGGGGAGTTGCCCTTTTGACAAGGGAGGACGTAACAACAGTGCTTAGAGACGATATTCTACAGGGGTCATCAAATGAGGCCATATGTTTAGAACTTAGAAACAAGAAAGGGATGGTCACTCTGTTGGGACTGTGTTATAGACACCCAAACAGCCAGCGGGTACCAGAGGAGCAGATGTGCAGAGAGATTGCAGATACCTGAAGGAATAACAGAGTAGTATTAGTTGGAGATTTTAATTTCCCTTATATTGACTCACCACCCAGAGTGTAAAGGGCCCAGACGGAGTAGCATTTGTCAAATCTGCCCAAGAAAATTTTGTAAATCAATAAGTAGAGGGCCCTATTCGGGAGGGTACAACACTAGACCTCCTCTGAGGAAACAAGGCCGGGCAAGAGACTGAAGTGTCAGTCGGAGAGCACTTTGGGTCCAATGATCCTAACTCTCTAAGTTTTAACATAGTTAAGGACAAAGATAGGACAGGTCCACAGGTTAAGGTGCTAAACTGGAGCAGGGCAATTTTGGGGCCATTAGGCTGGATCTGGCAAAGGTCGATTGGGTGAGTCTGTTTGAAGGAAATGGAATGACTGGCAAATGGGAGGCTTTTAAAAGTGTTATTTCAAGAGTCCAGGGACAGTATGCCCCTGTGAGGGTGAAGGGAAAAGCTGGCAGGTTTAGGGATCCCTGGCTGGCAAGGGATATTGAGAATCTGGTCAGGAAAAAGAAGAAGGCATACATTGGGTTTATGCTATCGGGCTCAAGTGAATCCCTGGATGAATAAAGAAAGTGTAGCAGCACACTTAAGAGGGAAATCAGAAGAGCAAAAACAGGGCATGAGATGGATCTGGCAGATAAGGTTAAAGATAATCCCAAGAGGTTCTATAGCTATATTAAGAGTAAAAGGGTGGCGAGGGAGAGAATAGGTCCCCTTAAAGACAGCATGGCCAACTATGTGTGGAGCCACAGAAGAGGGGAGCGATTTTTAATGAATATTTCTCTTCAGTGTTTACTGAAGACAGAATCACGGATGCTAAGGAAACAAGGGAAACAAATGGGGATGTTTTGGACCATACACATATTACCAGAGAGGAGATGTTTGCAACCTTAGAGTATATTAAGGTGGATAAATCCTCTGGACCTGATCAAGTCCATCCTTGGACGTTATGGGAGGCTAGGGAAGAAATTTCAGAGGTGCTTGCAGAGATTTTTGCTTCATCTTTAGCCAATGGTGTAGTTCCAGAAGACTCAAGGGTGGCTGATGTTGTTCCATTGTTTAGGAAAGATAGCAAAGACAAGACAGGGGACTACAGGCCAGTGAGCCTGACATCCGCAGTAGGCAATTTATTGGAAAGTATACTGAGGGACAGGATCAACCAACATTTGGACAGTCAAGATCTGATTAGGGATAGTCAGCATGGATTTGTGCATGGGAAGTCATGTCTGACAAATCTTTTAGACTTTTTTTAAGAGGTAAGCAAGAGAATAGATGAGGGTAGGGCAGTGGATGTTGTCTACACGGACAAGGTTCCTTTGACAAGGTTCCACATGGCAGGCTAGTCATGAAGGTTATGTTGCATGGGATCCAGGGAGAGCTAGCTAATTGGATTCAAAATTGGCTCGATGGTAGGGAAGCAGAGGATGATGGTTGAAGGTTGTTTCTCGGACTGGAGGCCTATGAATAGTGGTGTGCCACAGGGGTTGGTGCTGGGACCTTTGTTGTTTGTTATTTACATAAATGTTCTGGATGTGAATGTGCAAGGCATGATTAGTAAGTTTCAGATGATACAAAATTAGGAGGTATCGTTGATAGCGAGGAAGGTTATCAATAATGGCAGAGCAATCTTGATCAGTTGGGGAAGTGGGCTGAGGATTGGCAAATGCAATTCAATAAGCATAAGCGTGACGCGTCGCACTTTGGAAAGTCAAACCAAGGTAGGACTTATACAGTGAATGGTAAGGTCCTGAGGAGTGTTGTGGAACAGAGGGACCAAGGAGTACAAGTATATAGTTTGTCAAAAGTGGCATCACAAGTGGACAGGGTGTTGAAGAAGGCATTTAGCATGCAGGACTTCATTGGTTGAGGCATTG
Organism: Rhincodon typus; assembly: GCF_021869965.1. Taxonomy (NCBI): domain Eukaryota; kingdom Metazoa; phylum Chordata; class Chondrichthyes; order Orectolobiformes; family Rhincodontidae; genus Rhincodon; species Rhincodon typus. Next base: position 112,757,308 of record NC_063335.1, on the reverse strand, counting down.
AGTATAGGAGTTATGTTATGGTTGTATATGAGGCCGCACTTAGAATATTGTGTACAGTTTTGGTCACCCTGTTATAGGAAAGATAGATTGGAAAATGTGCAAAGAAGATTTAGGAGGATGTTGCTAGGACTAGTAGGCCTGAGTTATATGGAGAGGTTATTCCTTGGAAAGTAGAAGAATGAGAGGTGACCTTATTGAGATGTATAAAATCATGAGGGGCATAGATAGGATGAATGCAGATAGTCTTTTCCCCAGAGTTGGGGGATTGAAAACTAGAGGGCATAGGTTTAATGTGAGAGGGCAAAGATTTAAGAAGGACCCAAGGGGCAACTTTTTCACGCAGAGAGTGGTGCATATATGGAATGGGCTGCAGGAGAAGGTGGTTGAGGCAGGTACAATAGCAACATTTAAAAAAGCATTTGGATAGGTACATAGATGGGAAGGATTTAGAGGGATATGGACCAAATACAGGCAATTGGAACTAGCTGAGTGGGCAGAGTCATAGAGTCATAGAGTCCTACAGCATGGAGACAGGCCCTTCGGCCAAACTGGTCCATGCTGAACAAAATGTCTGTTTACGCTAACCCCATTTTCCTGCACTTGGCCCATTTCCTTCTGAACCTTTCCTATCCATGTATTAATCCAAATGCCTTTTAAATGTTGTTAATATACCACCTCAACAACTTCCACTGGCATTTCATTCCATATGTGTCCCACCCTCTGTGTAAAAATGTTGCTCCTCATGTTCCCATGCATTCTTTCCCTTCTTACCTTAAACTGATGCCCTCTCACCTTCGATTCCCTAACGCCTGTGAGAAAGACCATGGTCAACATGGACCAGTTTGGGCCGAAGGGCCTGTTTCCGTGTTGTATTACTCTATGGCTGGTGGTGATTTAACCTGAGGGTCGCTGCACCTCAGTCGAGGGGAGAGGTTGAGAAGGAGGGTTCTTCATGGTAACTTTAGCTCGTGCAGGAATTGCCTCAGACTATTGGCATCACTCTGCATTTGTAAACTAGCTATCCAGCCAACTGAGCTAACCAGCCAACCTATCAGAAACCACCTGTCTGCTCTGAGAAGTGAAACTGACAGTGAATTGCTTTTTGCAGCCATGCCATCTCATTTTATTTCCCCAACCTGGGAACATCTAACCTGAATAAGTGAGTCGGTGTTATAAAATATTGAAAGAAGACGGCCAGCCTAATGCAACCTACAAACAAGTCTGTTGTACTTATAAATGGAATCATAAAAACAAAGCCCTCAAGTCAATGTGATTACCATTGCTGAACACCCAAGTGTTCTGAAACACATCGCCATACCTTCAGTTGTGCTACAAGTAAGGTTTTTATTAATGGGCTGCTCAGAAAATGAAATGGAATAAGTCACTTCAATACTCCATTACATTCCATCAGTATATAACCATTCAATCCTGCTGATCCCTCACTGCTTTGACATTTTTAAGTTCAGAATTGAAATGCTGGCTCTTCAACATTGAAATTGAGATGGAATTTCAAGCTTTAAATGCAAATATCATTTAAATTACTCTCTCCATTGTGTTTCATTTGGTAGCTGTGTGCTTACAATAACCAATTTCAGATTGTTCTCTCTTTTCCCCACATTAGCATGGAGATTAGCGTGAAAAAGTGCAACCTGTTATTTATGCAATTCTGCAGGGTTAAGGAAGACAAAGAGGAAGGAAAAGGGATTTATTTATCCGGGATTAAGATATTTCGGATGCCAAAATAACCCTTTCTGAGGGAAGACAGCACAATACGACTGATCTCCTCCGGTTTCTGAGGATACTGGAGTGAATCCTAATGGGAGTTAAATTGGCGACACAGCTTCAGGGCATGGATTAGCCACAAAATTGACAAAAGAAACTCACACTAATCAAAAGCCTTTGAAAGCAATCTGAGACTAACCTTGTCTCAGAGATAGTAGGAACTGCAGATGCTGGAGAATCCGAGACAACAAG
>NC_063335.1:112700115-112754934 GCF_021869965.1 Rhincodon typus | reverse complement strand
TTTCGGATGAAGGGTCTAGGCCCGAAACGTCAGCCTTCCTGCTCCTATGATGCTGTTTGGCCTGCTGTGTTCATCCAGCTCTACACCTTGTAACTTTATCTCAGTTGAGGTGATGGAAAGTGCCAAAGTTACATTTTCCTTTGATGATAAATTAAAAATTTTTAGCAAAGTGTGTTACCTGCCTGCAGCAATTACAGCTGGATTTCTCTTACTATCCCTCAGGCTTGTTGCTCAGGATATCAGTTGTTCTCTGGAGTGCTGTTATTTTGACAGTGGGATCTTCCTTCATACTGCTTGCAGTTTGTTAGATATTAGGCCTAATTTTATGGATGGGATATTATGCTTTGTAGAAGCAGATATTTTAATAAAACTGTGTTTCTACGTACTTGCAAAACTAGTCTTTGAAGAGATAACACTTCTAGGCCCGAAACGTCAGCCTTCCTGCTCCTCTGATGCTGCTTGGCCTTGTGTATTCATCCAGCTCTACACCTTGTTATCTCAGATTCTGCAGCATCTGCAGTTCCTACTATCTCTAGTCTTTGAAGAGCTTCTATTAGTCACAAGATGCTGCCCACTGTTGATAGGGATAACTAGGTGTGGAGCTGGATGAACACAGCAGGCCAAGCAGCATCAGAGGAGCAGGAAAGCTGACGTTTCGGGTCTAGACCCTTCTTCAGAAATGATAGAAGTGTTTTTAGAGGACTTTATCCTTGGAATGCGACTTGACTGGTTGTCCAAAATTATCCATTTTCAACTGGCATTGTGAAGCTGGTAGAAGCCCCCATGATCCATTACAGTCCGTGTGGTATTGATGTTCTCTTAGCACTGCTGGTGTTACAGGGTTTGGAACCAACAAGGTTGTACAATCTACCTGTCTGGATGTTTTATACTTAATTCTGCTGTGGGACCGGAAACTGCAACTTTCTCATTCAGAGGTGAGTGTGCTGGGTTTGAGTTTGAGTTTGATTTGAGTTTGAGTTTGATTTATTGCTGTTAAATGTCCGAGATACAGTGAAAAGCATGGCTTTGCGTGCTACACAGGCAGATTGTACCATACAGAGCGCAACAGGGTAGCAGCATACAGTGTTCCAGCAGCAGTGAAGGTGCAGAGAGAGAGAGATGAGGGAAGTCTGCTACACCAAAAGATAAGTGTGTATTCCTGTCCAGGGCACCAGTCTTGGCCTTGAGTGTCCAGTGGTGTTGGTAGGGGGGCAACTTCTAGTTCGTTCAGTCGGGCCTCCTTGATGTTAGGGCACTGTGGGGTCAGGTGTTGTCCCCGTATCAGTTGGGCCTCAGTTCTTGGTTTCTACACAGGAGGTTGGGCTTACGAGAAGCCGGTTAGCCCCCGATTCCTCTGGGCTTGCAATTCCAACATCAGCAGTTAGGCCTCGGCGGTCGGAGAATCTTTAAACCTGAAAGGACAGTCATAGAATCATAGAATCCCTACAGTGTGAAAGAAGGCTTTTCAGCCCATCAAGTCCAGACTCATCCTCTGAAGAGAATCCTACCCAGACCCAAGCCCCTACTCTTTCCCTGTAACCCTGCATTTCCCACGGCCATTCCACCTAACCGGCCCATCTATGGACTGTGGGAGGAAACCGGAGCACCCGGAGGAAACCCAAGCAGACACGGGGAGAATGTGCAAACTCCACACAGACAGTCGCCTGAGGGTGGAATCAAACCTAAGTCCCAGGTGCTGCGGGGCAGATTTAAGAGACCATTGTTATTAATTCTGATAGGCTTCGAACCCAGGTTTCAAAGAGCAGAGCGATTATAAGATATGTAAGAATAACATCTGCTGTCGACCGCTCGCAAAATGTTGCCACACTCTGGCGCCATCTTGAATCCAGTTTGCTATCAATGGAGACACTGCTACAGTAGCCTGTGTTTGTCAGTACATTCTATTTTGTATACAATACGATGTACTTCATTCACCTTTAGCACCAATAGTTTGTGCAGTGGAACAAGGAGACCCTTGATGCCGGAGGGAGGATAGCACCATTTTAATCACATCTGTGATTTCCCATGACACAGCAGCACGGCCAAAGTTAGCATTTTTGAGATGCTGTGCCATTAATCCTTCCAACTGCATAGGTCACAGCTGCTAAATTAACTGTCCTTGGTGATTTATTAAGCTTTCAAGATCTGTGACAGCTTTGGCCCCTCACATTTTCGAAATCTGATAATCGTCATTTCTATTCCCGTGCACCTCACACTGCGGATGTTTGGATACGACTTTAATTCAGGCCGATGACTGACACGTGACATTTAATGTTTCAAACCAGCACTAACCTGGGATATTTTATTCACAGCACGATGGAGGTCAGCACTGTTAACTTCCTGCGAGAGAGTGGCTGAAAAATATAATGCAATGCTTAAGGAAGATGTCACTTTCTTCACATTGCAGGATAAGGAATAGGAGCAGAAGTAGACCATGTGGCTCCTCAAGCCTGGTCTGCTGTTTAATATGTTCATGTCTGATCTTTAGCTTCAACTCGACCCTTCCACCTTCTCCCCCTATCTCTTGTTTCTGTGAAGGATCAAAAATCTGTCTATCACAGCCTTAAATATACTTGCCTTAAGTGAAGAATTTCTTTCCTCATCTCAGTTCTCTTGATATTGTGTGTTCCTATGTTCCAGGTTCTCCAGTAAAGGCAAACAACCGTTGAGCATATCATCTATCAAGCCCTTTGCAATTCTGTATTTTTTAAATGGATCACCCCTTATTTATTCACTGTTTGAAAATCGAGGTAGACAAAAGACAGGCAACTTTATAGGCCCGTTAGCTTAACTTATGTAGTGGGGAAAATGCTTGCACCTATCATTAAGGAAGAAATAGCGAGACATCTGGATAGAAATTGTCCCATCGTGTTCGTGAAAGGCAGATCATGTTTAACTCATTTACTGGAATTCTTTGAGGTGGGTGAACCTAGAACCATGGGGAATGGCCTCAAACTAAGGGGGATCAGATTTAGGACTGAGTTGAGGAGGAACTTCTTCACCCAAAGGGTTGTGAATCTGTGGAATTCCCTGCCCAGTGAAACAGTTGAGGCTGCCTTATTGAATGTTTTTAAGGCAAAGATAGACAGATTTTTGAGCAGGAAAGGAATTAAGGGTTATGGTGAGAGGGTGGGTAAGTGGAGCTGGGTCCATGAGATGATCAACCATGATCTTATAGAATGGGGAGCATGCTCAATGGGCCAGATGGCCTACTCCTGCTCCTATTTCTTATGTTCTTATGTTGTTCTGGGCTTCAGGGAAACTAAACCCAATGTATTCATCTTCTCATCACAGGATCACCATTTAATTCCAGAAATGATCGAGTGAATCTTCACTTCACAGTCTGTAATGCGAGTCTTTTCTTCTGTTAAATCTAAAGAGCACAACTGTGCACAGTATTCCAAGTCTGGTCTCAGAAAAGATTCTGTACTTTCTGAAGAAGGGTCCCGATCCAAAACGTCAGCTTTCCTGCTCCTCTGATGCTGCCTGGCCTCCTGTGTTCCTCCAGCTCCACACTGTGTTATCTCTGTACAACTGTAACATTTTTACTTTTGAACTCCACTCTCTTCTCAAAAAGAGTCAATGTGATATTTAGAGTCATAGAGCTATACAGCACAGAAACAGACCTTTCGATCTATCTCATCCATGCTGACCACGTACCAGGTATCCTAAATTAACCTGGTCCCGTTTGCCAGCATTTGGCCCAGATCCCTCTCAACCTTTACTATTCATATATGCATCCAGATGCCTTTTAAATGTTGGAATTGTACCAGCTTCCTCCACTTCCTCTGGCAGCACATTCCATACACACACCACCCTCCGTGTGAAAAAGCTGTCTCTTAGGTCCCTTTTAAATCTTTCCCCTCTCACCTTAAACCTATGTCCTCTTGTCTTGGACTCCTCTACCCTGGAAAAAAGACAATGGGTATTCACTCTATCCATGCCCCACATGTTTTTATGAACCTCTACAAAGTCACTCCTCAGCCTCTGACACTCCAGAGAAAATAGCCCTAGCCCATTCAGCCTCTCCCTATAGCTCCAACCCTCCAACCCATTAACATAAGAGCATAAGGACATAATAAATAGGAGCAGAAGTAAGCCATCTGGCCCACTGAGCCTACCCAGCCATTCAATAAGATCTTGGCTGATTGTCTCATGGGTTCAGCTCCACTTACTTATCCACCCACCATAACTAGTAATTCCTTTACTGTTCAAAAATCTATCTATCTTCACCTTAAAAACATTCAATGAGATAGCTTCAACTGCTTCACTGGACAGGGCATTCCACAGATTCACAACCTTTTGGATGAAGAAGTTCATCCTCAACTCAGTCCTAAATCTGCCCCCCCTAATTTATAAGGCTATGCCCCCTCGTTCTCATTTTAACTGTCAGTGGAAACAACCTCCCTGCTTCTATTTTATCGATTCCCTTCATAATTTTATATGTTTATATAAGATGCCCCCCTCATTTTTCTAAATTCCCATGAGTATAGTCTCAGTCTTTCTGCATCCTTAAAAGTTTAAGCAGATCTTGCCTTCTTAATTATTCACCAAGCCCTCAGCCTAACATCCTGTGTTCCTTGTACAAGTAAAATTCCTCTGAACATCAACATTTACACATTTCCTGCCTTTTCAAGTTATTCTGTAGTTCTGTTCTTGCACACATTATAATCTATCCACAAACTTGTCTCCAACACTAGTCTATATTTCTTCACGGCCTCTTTTCATCCTCCAAGCAGGGTCCTGACCCGAAACGTCGACTTTCTTGCTCCTCTGATGCTGCCTGCCCTGTTGTGTTCCTCCAGCTCTCTGCGTTCCCCTCCATGCTTTGCCTCATTAGGAAAACTAATTGCATGTCAGAAGAATGATAAAATTTTCAAACTCAATTTCACTTTCATCAAATAATGTTGACTCTGTCTGATCATACTAAAATTTTGTAGGTGAATTACTAAGATTTCCTTAATAAATTGAAGAGTTTTCCTTGTAACTGAAACCAGATTAACTGACTTGTATTTCCCTGTTATCTTTCTCCTTCTACAAAAAGTTGTTTCCCCTTGTGGGTGAGTCCAGAATCAGAGGCAATAATCCCAGAATATGGGGGCGCACATTTAAGACACAGATGAGGAGGAATTTTCGTCTCTCAGAGGGGAGTGAATCTCTGGAATTCTTTACAACAGAAGGCTGTTGAGGCTGGGACAATAAGTATCAGTAAGGGAATGAAGATTTATGGGTATAAGGCAGGAGAGAAGAGCTGAGGATTATCAGATCAGCTTCGATCTTGTTGAATGGCAGAACAGACTCGATGGGTTGAATGGCCTAACTCTGCTTTTCCTCCTCCGGTCTCAAGTTCTACGAAAGGGACCTGCGCATGTTTGATAAAAATTCACAGCTGTTGAATTCCATGCCCATGGAAGTAAAGCCCAATTTTCTTTGCTAAAAACTGGCTGAGCCACTGGCGTCCACATACGACAACTGAATAAAAAGACAATGACCAATGTTTCTATGAACAGGAGTAAAATTTCAATGCTGCTTGTAATAGCTTTTTTCCCCTGTTGTGTCCTTAATTCGCTTTGTGCTTTTACCCCAAGCATCTTTTTAAAGTGCATCATTTCACACTAATTCATATCAAAGTTGACTTGCTACTTCATAGAATCCCTACAGTGCGGAAACATGCCCTTCAGCCCAACAAAGCCACACTGACTCTCAGAGCATCCCACCCAGAACCATCGTCCTATAACCACCACATCCTTGAACAATATGGGCAAGTTTGCATGGCCAATCCACCGAGCCTGCATATCTTTGGACTGTGGGAGGAAACTGGAGCACCCAGAGGAAACCCACGCAGACAGGGGGAGAATGTGTAAACTCCACACAGACAGTCGCCCAAAGGTGGAATAGAACCTGGTTCCCTGGCGCTAAGAGGCAGCAGTGCTAACCACTGAGCTACCATGTTGCCCCTACTTGGCTGTAGGTTTTCTAATGTTGCCTTGTACTGGGCTAGCCACATACCCCAATACAATACCACATGCCAACTTTGATACTGAGTTCCCAAATGCAACTTACTCATACAAATAACGAATAACAATGGTACCACCACTGATCCTTGAGAAAAGCCCTTCCTCAAATTGGAATAATACTCCTTTATTCCCAGGGTTTGATTACCTTCATGGTAGCAGGATTTGGGAGCAATTTTCCTGAGATGGTAATCCCACCCGCACTGCCATAATGGGTGCATTGTTGACAGGCTCAACATAGTGATGGAATTGGGCTAAGGCCAGATTTAAAAGCCCACCCTGTTCTCAGAAACATTGGCCATTGTCTTTTTTACTCAGTCGTGGGATGTGGACATCACTGGCTTGGCCAGCTTTTATTGCCCTTATCCTAATTGTCCACCACCTTCAAAAGGGCATCTTCAGAAGGGCAATAAATACTGGCTGAGCCAGTGATGCTCACATCCCACTACTGAATATAAAGCAAATGGATGTTTCTATGAATAAGACGGGCTTTAAAATCTGATGCCCATGTCCCAAAAAAATAATCAAAATGTTCTAAATAATACTCTGCCTTTCTGTTTTCCACACCGAAGTAACCTCACATTCACCTACATTAATTCACCCATTGCACCTGCCCACTCACTGGATTTGTCTAGATCACCCTTGCATCCTCCTCACAATCCCACCTCGTTTAAATTCGCCAGCAAACATGGAAATACAGCATTTCGTTCCTTCAGCCAAATCACTTATGTACATATATATCGTGAATAAAGTTCTGATAACAGAAAGTTTAATCCTGTTTCAATTGTTATTCCTGGTGCGTGACCTTTGATTCTTTGCTTAAGTCGACGTGTCATCATTGTGACCTCTATGTGCATCTTTTTGTGAGTCCAGGCATCTTTGTGCACTTACTGTGTCATGTGTCTCTATTATACGATTTTCTGAGGCAAACTATCCTACATTCTGTCAGGTTTCCTGCGTGAACGACTGAAAACAACAGTGATGTCTCCAGGAATCTGACAGAAGCAAAAGATCCCTTTGAGTTAACGTTAAGACTGCACCAGTCTCTGGAGCCCACATTTTGAGTGGAATCATCACAGCTCTACAGTGAAGTTGAGAGGAATTATGGGAAAGATGACTCTTCCAGAGCTTGCTTCAAAGCTACAGCAGCTGCTCCCTTAGCAACCACAGATAACGAATTGGGGTCAATTAAAGAGAACATGAAAGTGCCAGCAACTTCTGGGATTTTGAGTCTTTGAAGTTTAATCCAATGTAAAATTTACCCCAGAGGTAATCGAAATTTGACAGTGTGATCGATGAAACTCTTAAGTGAATTAAAAGAGAGTGGGCCACTTAGAACTATATTCATTGGAGTTTTGAAGAATGAGGGAGGAATCACACAGAGACCTAGAAAATTCTAACAGGACCGGACAGGGCAAACAGAGGAAGGCTGTTCTTGATGACCAAGGGAGTCCAGAACCAGGGGTCACAGTCTAAGGATGTGGGGTAGGCCATTGAGGACTTAATTGAGGAGAAATGTTTTCACCCAGACTGTAGGAAGCCCGTGGAATTCTCTGCCACAAAAAGCAGTTGAGACCAAAACATTGAATGTTTTTAAGAAGGAGTTAGATTAGAGTTAAAGGAATGGGGAGAAAGTGCGAACAGGGAATGGAGATGGAGTAAGGCTGAATAGCCTACTCCTGTTCCTATTTTCTGTGTTTTTATGTTGAATGGGTTACGGCCTAAAGTGTTTCTCAAAACTGTGAATATTCTCAACCTGTAACACAGTAGAGTTGCTGAGAGCCGGAGCCAAAGGATGAATCACACAAATGTACAGTAAATTGTTCCTTCAAGCTAGAAAATCACGAGGACATTGAAGTCAAGGTCTAACTGTTCCCTTTAACAATATGGTATTGAGTCTAAATAGTCTGTGCATCATAATTGGTGCCATTACATTATACTTCCTCGTGAGGTACAGCTTGTACCAAACTCACTTTGTTATATGTAATTTTTTTTAAGAGGTCTCATTTTGAAGGATTTACTTCTGAAATGCAATTACTACCCCTTAGAACAAAGAAAGGACAACCTCATACAACTGGCCTGGCCCCAGGATCTTGTGAATAAAGCACTCTCCTCGCTTTCTTGCTAAATATCTCATAACAGCAAAACATGTCAAAAAGAATTCAGTTCAGACTCGAACAAATAATACCACTTGTAGAACGCAGCATCAAAGAGATAATACAGAACCCTCTTCAATTATATTTTCAGTTAAGTGCAATAATCTCAGCTGTTTCACCGGAATAGTTTTGCAAATCAATAATTAACTTAAAAACCTTAAATTCTTAAACTGGGTTGTATCCCGTTGCAGAGATGTAACCTGAAATTCTAGGGGTGAGCGTTGCACAATCAGGTGTGCCATTTTTTGTGTGAGATGTTCAACTGACGGCCCATGAGTCTCTCAAATTGATTATAAAGATCCCATGGCACTTTCACAAAGACCATGTCTTTTTATTTTTCTGTATTTTCGATGGGAATTGAGGAAATAACTGTCTTAAAAGAAAGAAAGGATTGTTGAAAAGTTCCTGCAATTTTTGAAAACAACCTGGTGCTCATGGTAAGTACTATTTACTCAGTTGCTGATGCGTGCATTAGTAAATGGTTTGCAGATGAACTCGAGCCAAGAACTGTGTACTAATTGAAATTCAGCTGGCAACAGATGCCTGATTGGTCTGCGGACTAATGACCAATTACTGATGACAAAGGCCTTCTGCCTGCCAACACATATGTGATTGGTCCCTAGGTAGCTGAGCAGCTGGTGTTGTGAACGAGATCGGGACAATCCGGGAGATCTCCACAGACTCAGGAGGTGTGTCTGTTCTCTGCAGTAAAATAAAACTTTAATCCTGAAGAAAACGAGTTAATTTTTCTTTCAGTGGTTGCTGCAAGCTGTGACCTTTAACCAATAGTCAGAAGTTCTTTATAAGTGTGGACCAACCGTCCTGTGGTTTCCACAAACAAACGAAAGCATCCAGAGAAGGAAGACCAAGAATTGACATTCTAATCAGTAATGAAGACTGACAATGAGAGGGGAACTTATCCTTAACTGGCTGAATGAGGCTGTAGCTGATGCCATAAATGTGCCTCAACTCAAAGGTTGCATTCCAACCCTGATTCTCTGTGACATTTTGTCTGCCATTCAATAGACTGGCACAAAGGCACTTCTGAGTAAGATCCAAACCAGGCCTGAAAAGGTAGAGCTAAATGTGGTTTCACCTTTCATCTCAAAGGAGGAGCTCAGACAGCTTCAGCTGATTGATGTGGACATCAGTGACGAACAGATCTCGAGAGATTCTAGTGAGTGAGTGATTTTATGGTCCTTGAGCCCAGTAAAAATGGACTGAGCATATTCTCATAGGCACAAATATCTTGATCAACTTCACATCCCAGAAGTGACCAAAAGGCCTCAACTATTATCCAAGATTTAGCATGTGATCGATTTGTCTGTTTTCTATGTTAGATTCACTGTCTTAAATATATGACCCCTGATTTTTAAACAGTGATCCCCAGTTCTAGATTGTCCCACAAGAAAAAAAAAAAATCTTCTCCACATCTAGGGTGTCAAGATGCCTCAGGATCTCATATATTTCAATCAAGTCACTTCCTATTCTTCTAAGAGTGATGAAGATAGGGATCATTGAATGGTCTTAAGGCAGAGACAGACAGATTCGTCACTAACAAAGGAGTGGTGGGGGAGCTGAGGTCAGACTTAAACCAGCCAAAATCTTATTGAACACCAGAGCAAGTTCAAAGAGTCTAGTCCTACACTGAAGGCATATATTCTTTTGAATGATGGACCAAATTGCCTGTTGATAATATCAACTCAATGCAACGTGTTAAACAAAAACATAGGTGGGAGGCATGGTGTCTCAGTGCACTGCTGCCTCACAGAGCCAGGAACCTGGACCATTTTCCACCCTCGGGCAACTGTCTGCGTGGAATTTGCACATTCTCCCCGTGTCTGTGTGGGTTGCCTTTGGCTGCTGTGGTTTCCTCCCACAGTCCAAAGATATGGAGGTTATGCGGATTGGACGTGCTAAATTGCCCATAGTGTCCAGGGATGGGCAGGCTAGGTGGATTAGCTATGGGAAATGCAGGGTTACAAGGATAGGGTAGGGGCGTGGGTCTGGGTAGGATGCTTTTCAGAGGGTTGGTGTTGAATTGATGGGCCAAGTGGCCTGCATCTGCACTGTAGGGATTCTATGAACCATAGTGAGATTATATATTCCGCTTGATAATAACCACTGTCCTTTTTTGTACCTGAAGAGTTCACTGTTAATGGTTTTTGTATATTATATAAGAGGTGAAACACATTATTCAAAGCAGTCACTACTGATGGAACTGTTTTCAATCTTCCTATGACGGTTCCATTTCGTGAATTCACCCACAATGAAACAGGGAGCATGGCTAGAGGGGAGGCAGACTTCTCCAGCATACTTAACAGAAGACTCTCAATTTCTCCTTCACATATCACCCACAGTTCAGGAGACGAGGCAACATATAGTGTCTGCAAACATACTGCTAAATGTGTTCCATCTGGAATAGCTTGGAGAGTGTCTTTGAAAGGGTGACTGATTGTCGGAAAAGCTGATTATTGGCGTAGGAATTGCTTGTGTGATAACTGCAATTTACTGATAGCTAGCAATCGTTCAGTGTGCCTGACCATCTGTCTTAAATCTCACAACGCAGGATTGAACATAAATCAGAATTCAAATGAAAAAAACAAAAGGGCTTGAATAAAATCTTTCTTCTTTCTGCACCTCAGGAGCATCAATGACACTTAGTTGCAATGAAAAATGGTGTTGACTAAAATGTAAGGCAACACAGCAAAGAATTTACAACACAGAATCAGGCCATTTAACCCAACTGATCTGTATCAATATTTATGCCCCTAATGAGATTTCCCCTGTTTCACTTCCTCTCTAACTCAATCAATGCTTCTACTTCATTCTTTCCCATGTACATCCCCTTTGTAGCAACAATGGAATTGGCTTCAGCTATTCCCTGTGGTCACAGTGGTTTGCACATTCTAACTGTGAAGCTAGGAAGGAAGGAAAGAAAGAAAGAAATTCTCAATTGGATTTAGTTATTCCCTTATATGTTTTTGGTTCCCTGTCCCGAAGAGAGGTATGAGCACTGCGATCTCTATCACGGTTGTGGAGCTACAAGCAGAAGGCTCCAACATCTGAGTATGTTTCAAAGTAGAGTCATGCCAGCCTTGAAACCTTAACTCTGTTTTACTCTCTCTACAAATGCTGTCAGACCTGCTGAGTTTCTCCAGCATTTTCTGTCTTTCTTTCTGACTCCATCTCAGCCAGAATAGGGTTTGGCCCTGTGTTGTTGGCAACGATCTGATCACATCCAATCAAACAAGCCAACCAACCCTGCCAAAGAATTGCCTGACAACATGCAGTCATGCTTACATGTTGTAGCCAGTCACCATCAATGGTAGTAGAGATTTTGACTGATAAGGAATGTCACCCACTCGCACTGCCTGCCACTGGCATTGTTGGAATGGTCAACAGGTTGGCACTCAATGTGTTTAGCCACATTGTACACACCACTTCCTTTGTCATCTAATCTAGGAATGGGGCATGAACCTCAATCATTGTCATGGATGGTGTCAAGCTTCTTGAGCGTTGGTGGAGCTTCACTTATCCAGGCAAGTGGGGAGGATTCCATCTTGTAGATGGTGGACCGGCTTTGGGGAGTCAGGAAGTGCAGGGTTCCTAGCCTCTGATTTGCTGTAGGAGCCACTGCACTAACATGGCTAATCCAGTTCAGTTTTCGGTCAATGGTAACTCCTAGGTGATAGTGTGGGCTTCACTGAGGGAATGCCATCAATTGGCAAGATATTAGTTTCACACTGGATTGAGAACTAGGGTTTTTTTTTAAATAAACAGGGGTGCTGAGCTGGGAAGCTCTTTTCCTTCATCAGTCTGGTCACCAACTACTCCAAACTGAACCTAACAATTGTATCCAGCAAAGAAGCAGTTATCACAAGACATATGACTGCCAAGAACCATCTTCTGAAAGAAAAATAAAACTTCCAGTGTTCTTTCATTTCCTTTTTAAAAATGAATCCCAATCCATTTTCTGCAGTCCTTCAAACTTCAGGCCATCAAAATGCTTTAACGAAAGATGTTGTGAAGCATGAAAAGATTCAGAAAAGATTTACAAGGATGTTGCCAGGTTTGAAGTATTGGAGCCATAGGGAGAGGCTGAACAGGCTGGAGCTATTTTCCATGGAGTGTTGGAGGCTGATGGGTGACCTTATAGAAGTTTATAGAATCATGGGGGGCATTGATAGGGTAAATAGCCAAGGTCTTTACCCCAGGGTAGCAGAGTGCAAAACTAGAGGGCATAAATTTAAGGTGAGAGGGGAAAGATTTAGAAGGGATCTAAGGGGCAACATTTTCATGCAGCGGGGAGTGTGTGTATGGAACGAGCTGCCAGAGGAAGTGGTGGAGGCTGGTACATTTACAACATTTAAAAGGCATCTGGATGGATACATGAATAGGAAGGGTCTAGAGGAATATGGGCCAAATGCTGGCAAATGAGACCACACTAATTTAGGATATCTGGTCAGCATGGACAAGGGTAGCATGATGGCTCAGTGGTTAGCACTGCTGCCTCACAGCGCCAGGAACCCGCGTTCGATTTCACCGTCGGGTGACTGTCTGTGTGGAGTTTGCACATTCTCCCTGTGTCTGCGTGGGTTTCCTCCGGGTGCTCCGGTTTCCTCCCACAGTCCAAAGATGTGTAGGCTAGGTGGATTGGCCATGGGAAATTGCCCGTAGTGTTCAGCGATGTGTAGATTAGGTGGGTTATGGGGGGGTGGGTCTGGGTGGGGTGCTTTGAGGGTCAGTGTGGACTTGTCAGGCTGAAGGGCCTGTTTCCACACTGTAGGGATTCTATGATTGTGAAGTTGGACTGAAGGGTCTGTTTCCTTGCTGTACAGCTCTATGACTCAATGAAACCTTCATAACAACACTGACAAAGTGGAGGAGGATACATTTTATAGTTAAATATAGTTCACTGCTGAGTATGTGCAATATTTCACCTTACAAAAGAAAAGGCCAGCCCTGTGCACCTGATTTAGTCAAATTAGTGATTAACAAATTACTTTTAGCAGGTAATTAGATTCACATCAGTGATCATAATGCTCCAAAAGCACTGAACTTAAGGGTCACCTGTGTCACAAATGTGTGTGAATGGAAGGTACATTTGGAATAAAGTGGAAACATTTTTACAGGCAGCCAGAAACCAATTTACCTTGACTTCAATTAAATTAAAAATTGCAGCTGTTTTGCATGATTTCTGTTTGTTTCTGGAAATATCAGCAGACTCTCACTTTACTGCTCCCATTTTTCTAACTTTCATTTGGATATGGAACGGTATGTAGCTATTTCATGAGGTCCAATTGACTTCGATGTCAGGCAGGTTTGTAATATTATGATTACAATGGTAAATTTATTCTATTCAGCCAAATCTCACATTATATAAATCAAATATTTGGGACATTTCTCTTTCAAATGATTTTTCTACAATAGCCACTACATTTATATGGCACCAGTAATGGGGTAAAATTTTAGAGGGTCCTTTAGAACAGAGGTGAAGGCAAATTAGGGCAGGGATTATAGCAGCAGAACAAGGGAAACTGGGGATTATCAAGAGGCTAGAATGAAAGAAGCTCGGATATCTCACAGTTTTATCAGACTTGAGGAGGTTACATAGATTGGGCAAGGACAATCCAATGGAAGTATGTGAAACCCAAACTATACAATAGAAGTTAGGAATTAGAGCCATTTCAACTTAATGAATGCAATGAAGAGCAGATCTATGCAACCCAGACATGAAGAGGGAGACTACGGTTCGAGTTATTTTGTCATTATTGTGTAGAATGAGGTGAATTGAATTAGCTTTATTCTCACATGTACTCAATGAGTACAGTGAAAAGTTTATATGCTGACACTTACAGCACCCACCTGAGATAGAAAGGTACCTAGGCACAACTTCATCAGTTACAGAATCTTAGATAACAGAGGAATAAAACGTCCAGCATTGCAGAAATAAATGGAAGTTCAGAACAGCAGTCTTCCAACGCAGACCGGTCTCCAGTCCACACCAGGCCTTAGCTCCAGACTGTGCCAGGCTTCACTTCGAGGTTCGTGAGGCTGGGAGATCGCTCTGGAATCAACTCAAGACCAGGAGATCACGCTGAGGCCATGTCAGCCTGAGAGAACCTCACATACAACCGGAAGAGCGCCACGCCAGGCCGAAAGGACGCCACACCATGCTGGGAGGCCGCTATGCCAAGCCATGGGAGGCTGTCTGTAGGGGGGGCACTGATCCAGGCCAAGAGGACACCTCATCGTGTCTGCCACTGAGGCTGGGGGTCATTGGAAGCCAGGAGTCAACCGATGCTGGGAGTCAACCAGAGACCAGCAGTGGAAGGTGGGAGTTCGCGGTGGCTGGGCAAGAACAAGAAAAGAAGAACGCAAAGAGAAGAAAAAGAACGGGAGGAGAGGATGAACTCCGGCTAAAGTGTCCTAGTCTGCCACCATATTTGATGGGAAGTTGTGATTCACCTCACCAAGTCCATGCCAACTCTCTGTGGAGCAATCTAGTCAGCCCCCTTATCCTGCTCTATATGTGGGAGCCCTTGTGCACGAATCACAAAAATCAACCATCCATGTTTAGTCGGCAATAGGGAAGGCAAATGGAATGTTGGCTTTTTGTTTCAAAGGGAATGGAGTATAAACTTGGTGAGGTTTGCCTAAACCTGTACAAGGCCTTGTTCAGACTGGAATAATGAACAGTTTTAGGACCCTTACCGAAGGAAAGATAAGCTAGCATTGGAGGCTAACGTATGAGGAAATGTTGAGTGGGTTAGGGCTGTGTTTGCTGGAATATAGAAGAATAAGAAGCGACCTCATCGAAACATACAAGACTCTTGACAGGGTGCAAGCAGAAAGATTATTTCCCCTTGTGGGAAAACCTACCACCAACGTTAAAATCTCAGAATCAAGGGTTGCACATTTAAGACAAAGATGAGTAAGAATTTATTCTCCCAGAGGGTACGGAATCTGTGGAATCCTTTCCCACAGAAGGCTGTCGAGGCTGGGTCATTAGGTACATTCAAGGCAGAATCAGACAGGGTTTTATACAATAAGGCTACCAAGTGTTCTGGGGTAAAGGCAGGAAAGTGGTGTTGAGGATTGTCAGATCAACCATGATTGCATAGAATGGCAGAACTGAATCAATGGGCTGAGTGGCCTAATTCTGCTCCTATTTCCTATTGTCTTATCGTTCACTGCCACATGGCAAAGACAAATTAGGAATGAGCAATAAATTCTGAACTTGCCAGCAATGATCCCATCAGGGAATTAATAATTTACACAGGCTTGGCACAATGGATCTCTGTTTAAATGATGACAGTAGTTATAAGTTGTAGCTCAATCCAAAGTGCCATCTGTTCATTTTGGGTCCTCAATCCAATAAAGTGTACTACAGCCATTTTTGTAACAAGGTCACATGGAGCTTTGCATAAATGTATTAAATGTAGGACGATTAAACTTCTAATCAACTATAAAATGCAATGCTGGGAGGGAGAACCTGTGCACTGATTTGATCATTTCCAACATTGCTAATGCTTTCAGGCAAAAAAAAAACTTCCCTGTATTTCTGCAGTGATTCCTCTTTTAAGGAGCTTTAGTTCTCCTATATTGTTCTGAATCAAAAAGGAATCCAATTGGGAAACATGACTAGATTGGAAGTTTTCTTCTGCTTAATTTGAACTTTGTGAAACTTTGTCCATTTCAAAGAATACAGTGAGCAAAATTATGGAGGCCAAACAGTAGCTCCAGTTAGCTATTCACTTGGCTAACAGCTGATCTGTACTTACCTTTATTCACCTCATTTAGTTGCAGAACTCTTAATGTTTTGCTTTAACAAAAATCCACCAATCTCAGTTTGGCAACTCCCAGATGACTTCCAGCCTCGAGAGCTATTCTGGAAAGAGTTCAGATTGTTACTACTGATTGTTTGAGTAAGTGCCTCCTGGCATCACCATAAACTGCCTTGCTCGAATGTTTAGTTTTTTAAAAAATTAAACTGTGCAGGCACATTACAACACACTCTGGAGCAGGTGGGACTTGAACCCTGGCCCCTGGTTCCGGAATAGGGACGCTACCACTGCACCACACGCACTCCCTAGCTTGAAGACTAAGCTGAGCCCCTTTAACCTGGGATCCCTCCTCAGACTAAATAGTTTCTCTACACTCCTCAATCATCTGAAGCACTGCAGTTAAAATCACCCTTTAATTTTCTGTACCCAAAGGAATGCAAGCTTCGTCCATTTAACCTCTGAACATAATAAGGGGTGACCACACAGAGGTTTATAAGGTCATGAGGGGCATGGATAGGTTGAATAGCCAAGGTCTTTTTCCCAAGGTAATGTAGTCCAAAACTAGAGGGCACAGGTTTAAGGTGAGAGGGGAAAGATATAAAAGGGACCTGAGGTGCCAGAGGAAGTGGTGGAGGCTGGTAAAGTTACATCATTGAAAAAGGCATCTGGATGGGTATATGAACAGCAAGAGTTTAGAGGGATATGGGCCAAATACTGGTAAATGGAACTAGGTTAATTTAGGATATCTGGTCAGTATGGATGAGTTGGACTGAATGGTCTGTTTCTGTGCTGTACAATTCCATGACTCTATAATTTAATCCTTTTTTCTTCAATGTTATTCTGTGGACTCCAGCTATAAGGTCAAAATATCCATCCCGATGGACAGAGTTTAATGGAGTAGTGAAGTGGGTGGAAACAGAGCTCTGCCTAACTGTGATATGTCTTTGTATTCTAGTCATATATTGAGCTAAAGGACAACACTCCATTTTCTCATGCCTGTCTACTAGCTTTTAATGATTTTACCATGGGCCCCTAAGTCTCACTGATCCTTGCCAGTTTGGAGAATCTCCAGATTGTGGAATGTCCATCATTGGTCACTGACTATAACATCCTACTCTGTAAAAGAGAGAGATGAGAGAGAGAGATAGACAAGTGGAAAGGAGAACTATTCTGCATCAACCATGGCTGCCCATGGAAATTTCTCTCACTCAGACCCTGCCATTAAGGATTAGCAGGCTGATCCCCCTGGCCACATCACAAATGCTCCTTCTGTGGCCAAAAAATCTTGGAGTTGAGGAAGAATAGAAAGAAGCAGCTGGAGAAACTCAACAAATCTTGGCAACACCTGTGCAAAGAGAATCCAGGTTAAAGATTTTAGACAAATATGTGTGTCTGAATATCAATTCCACTGAAGAGTTCTATCAAACTCAAAGCGTTAACTCTGATTCCTGTCTCCATAGATGCTGCCAGACCTACTTTACGAGTCTTGGAGTGGGACTTGAAGCCAGAGATTCTAACTCAGAAGCAGGGGCTCTACCTGTTGAATTCCAAGAGTTCCTCCGGATTACTGTGCAAAGCGATAGCATTGACCTTGTGCATTGAGAAAAACAAGGGAGGCAAAGAGAAAGCAACCTGAAGAAGCTGTTTCAGTTTTTTTAAGAAGTCATTCACAGGCTGAGGGCGTCACTGGCTAGGCATCCTTACAAATTGTCCTGATTGGTGCAAAATGAAAAAATCCAACAAAATGTATCTCTTTTCAGCAATGTATAACTTCCTCAGAAATGCTGAAATGTTGCAGTGGAGAAAGAGGCCATTTGACCCATCATGTCTATGTTGGCTCACTAACTGAGGAAACTATCAAGGGCTACTCCACTTTCTTCAGTAAAACATACTGCTCGTTATACCTTTTCACCACTGATTCATGGTAGCTGCAGTGTATGTAGTGTGCTGCTTAGAAGGGGAAGGGCAGCTAATGCAGATCTATGATTGCCAAATTGCTTTAGATCCCTGCAGCAACATTGCGATGCCATCTCCAAGATACATTTAATACATACCCAACAGCACTTTTGTCCCTTTTGTGGTTATTTTTATTTCTACATATTTGACCTCCTTCGATTCTTCCAAAATGTCATTTCTCCTCACTGCTACCGTTGAATCTTTGACCAGTACTGTAACCTTCTTCTCCTCTTCTATCTCTCTCTCTCTATCTTATCTATTCTTATCTCAATACTTTATAACCAATCCTGCCCGTCTTTCAGCTAAGGTAACAAGAATGATACCTGGGCTGCAGGAGAGAAGTAACAAGGACAGATTATACAAATTAGGCCTGTTGTTTCTCGGTTTGGAAGCTTAAGGAGTGATCTGATTGAAATTTTCAAGCTATTAACAGGAAAAGTCAGGGTGGATAAATTACTTCCACTGGAGATTCTAGAACTAGGGGGCATAATCTGGAGGTTCTAGAATGAAAGGCATAGACTGAGATGTTCAGGAGAAATGTTAGAAAGCAATTCTACACAAAAAGGTTGATAGGGGTTTGGAACTCTTCCACAAACAGCAGTGAATGCTGGATCAGATATTAGTTTTAAATCTGACATAGACTGTTTGTTTTAGTTAAGCAAAGGAATTAAGGGATATAAAATTGGCCATAAATCAGTCATGATCTCATTCAGTGGCAGGTCGAGTTCCTAAAGGTTCCTAAAGTCTGTTCCTAAAGGTTCCTAGGTTTCAGTTATAGCTAGGATAACATACTTGCACATGCCTACCTGAGTCTTCAGCATGTTATCCAGTCTGGCAAAACATATGCAGCAGTGTGTTAAAATGTTGAAAGAAACATTCAGAGACAACGCTACATCAAATCCAAGGGTGCCCTCTTTGGGCAAAGCAATCTCTGAACCTGTCTGCAGTATTTTTTGGATGAAAAAGGTACAACTGCACTGTCACAAAGAGCAAAGGAGTTCTCCCTCTCTACTTCATATCCTTAAACCAACATCACTAAAAAATCTGGTCATTATTGTAGTGATTGTAACAAGGTCATCCAGGTCATAGAATATGAGTCCCCTGATTGGAGCTGTTAATCTGGTCCAATCAGGGAGCCCTGGCTGACAGATATAAACAGGAGTGTCAGAGATTCTGAGAGCTGGCCCTGAGGAAGCTGGATCAGTGTCAAAGACTTTCCACGTGTAAATAAAGGGTGACTTAGTGATGGGATACCAGCCTCTGTGGGGTTATTTTAATGATCATTTAATTGCCTGTGAGAGATTGCTGTGAGAAATTGGCCATCATGTTTTCGTTAGCTCCAACGTTAAATACATTTCGATTGCACTTCACATTGTGGGAAAATGTCTACCATACCTACTGGGATAGATGCAGCGAGGCTGCTTTTCCTGGCCTGAAGATTCTAGAATTATTCTCTAGACATGAGGTCAGCCATATTGGACTGAGACAGAAGCAAATTTCTTCTCCGAGAAGGTATGAATCTGTGGAATTGTTGATTGCAGACATTGTGATTATTCAGATAGTGAGTAAATTCAAGACTGAAAACAATAGATTTTGGGCACTGAGGGATATGGGGAAAGGTCAGGGACAGTGGATCCGATGCAGACTTGGTCAGGTGCATCAAGCAGACACTCTATCTCCCTACTGTCTCATTTCCACCAAAGTATTTATTAATGCTCATAAGTTCCTTCCAAGCCTCTTATGGGTTGCCTGTTCCTTCCAAGCCTCTTATGGGTTGCCTGAACAGATAGCCAGTGAAATTCCCACTTTTGCAATTCCCCAGGACATTTCCTGAGTCCTGACTCCAGCTCTCCGTGCTTATTAATTCCTAAAATTTCTTCCCAAGTTTAAACTAACAGGATAGTTAGCACCTGAATTTCATTCTTGCAGGATAGCTAAAAATCAATTCTCCTGACATCAGGTCAGCTCTGGCTCTGTCTGTTTCTCCTACCAATCTCTGAGCCCACAATTACTTTTCGGTGACCCTTGAACTATTCTGAGTAACCTATTAGAAACTTTGCAACAAACCTCACCCTATCACATGGTAGAACTGAATGTTGCCCTCTAATATCTTTGGAAATCTCTGTACACAATGTACAACAAATGTTTCAATGCAAAAAATACCCATAGTAAAGGATTCAACACTGTTCCATAGACTTTCAATTCTCCCAGAATCAATGCAAAATAATTTTGATTCCTGAGGGTTTAACTTCCAATCTTTTCCTTTCCAAGCCTGTAAATGATCTTTCACAGTGTGAGATTTCCTGGAGATTTCACCCTGTAGCAAAAGCTCGGCAAATCATCCAGTCTTATTTTAACTCACTACATGTTTAGGTTTTCTAACCTGAGCATGTGGTTTCATAATGCAGTGAACTACGGTAGTTTTCATGATCTAGCTGCCATTGGTACAATAAGAGTGAAGTTGAGGGTTATCAGATCAACCATGGTCTCATTGAATGACAGAACAAACTCAATGGGTTGAATGGCCGAGTCCTGCTCCGATGTCTTATGGTTTCCTCGTCTGACAGCAGGGATGGGTCACTTCAGTGGTCATTACTCACCACTTTAAGGGCTTCAAATGGCCCAGAAGTGAGTGAGCTGCCTAATAGCTGCATCGTCTACTGCAAAATTGGATATAAGTTCTGGGGGCAGAGGGTTGGGGGTTTTTGGGTGCTGTATACTGCATTTTACAAAACCTCTACCTTTAAAGCTGCTGGTGAAGGGATATAAAATGTGGAAACAGAAACTCTGGAGGCATTTGAGAAACAGTGGGACTTCGGCACAGGGGTTTGTTGGCCCTTCAGTCATTTAGAACTCAATTATCCTCTCAAACATTTCTAAAGCCACTTGAGTGGTGCTGCTATCATGAAGCAAATGGAACTGTGATTAAAGTGCAAGCTTAAATTGTGTCCAGTCAGGGTCCCATTCTCAATGTACCAGCTTTTAGGTTGTTGAGCCAGAATAAACTTCAATTTTCACACAATAGCAAATGAATCACAATGTTTTTGAAGTCCAACCTGACAAAAAAGGGAATACAATCTGTTCCTGGTTCTGAAGAAAATACCTGAGTTATTATAGATGCTTTTTATTTCCACTTTTATGGATGTGTTACCCTGACAACTTGGTCTGCTTTCTTGAAGCTCTTTGTTGGATTTTCTGCATTTTCTGGTTTGGCCCATTTGCATTGTTTTGCATTTCAGTTTATTAGGTCTGTGATCACAGAACATATAGTGCAAACTTAATCTGTAAAAATTAATGCTGATTATTCCAGTGAAATATCACCCCATGAGTTTCACGAAGTTGCATGAGCCTTGATTGAGCTTCACAAAGAATGCCAGTGCTGGTCCTTCATTGAATGTTTTCAGCACTGAAGGTTGTTTGGTCCATTTCTTAGTAACTGGCTCTCTGAACAAGCAACTGAGCTAATCCCAATCCTTGCTTTTTCTCCATTGTCCTGAAACAATTTTTCTTTGCTGTTTGTTAAAGCAACAATTGAATTCACTTCTCTCACAATCACAGTCTAAGACCTAAGCACTCACTGCGCAAAAAAAAAGTTATCTTATTTTGCCTTTGGTATTTTTGTCAATGAACTTAAATTGGAGTCCTCTGGGTCACAACCTCTTCACTAAAAGGAATCCTTTTCTCCCTCTCTACTCTGTACAGCCCCTCAAGGTTTTGAACACCTCTATCAAATCTCCTCTCAACTTTTTCTTCTCCTTATTTTTGTGCAATTGAAGTCTCGCATCCCTGGAACAAATCTTGACTCTTAATGACCTCTGAAATGGATAAGCAAGCCACTAGGTTTAAAGGCAATGAAGAATGGAAGACAAAATGTTGGCTTTGCCAACAAGGTGTGCAGCCCATGAAAGAATAAAGAAATCTTGCAAATCTTTCCTGCACCCTCTGCAATCTCTTCAAATCCTCCTGAGGTTCTGGCCACCAGCACTAGACACATTACTCCAGTTTCTAGTGTTTCATAAATGTTAAATGTAGCCACTTTGTTTTTATACTCTAGCCTCAAATATGTAAAGCCACACAGTCTTCTACACGTGTTACGTGACAAAGACCACTCTCCCTCTGAATAACTAAAAACGAAACCCCCAAAACGAAGCCTGCATCATAATCTATTAAAGGAAATGTGAAAAGTGGTATAACCTGCCTCTCACCCAACCCCACCCCCCCACCAATCTGTTATAAAGGAGAGATTGAATGAAATGAACTCCTGACAGTCACTCTATAATCAACAAGTAACAATTTATGTTATCTAATTCTAACAGTGAACAAATGAACAGAACTACCAACAAATCAAACAATCCCCCCTTAACTGTTCTTCCTGAATAAAACAAAATCTAATGGTATGCTGTTCCAATAAATGTAAGTCTCACTTATGTAAAACAATACGATAAAAAGTAAATTAAAACTTAATCTCTTGGAATTACAGCCAGAATACATCTTCCAGAATGCTCTGCACCCTCTCAACTGTCCTTCAGTCAGGAATGCCTTTCTCCATCAAATTATTGTGTCAGGAATATTAGCTAAGAGTGTTGCTGCACCTTTAGTTTAGATGACGGTTTTCTGAGAGCTTAGAGAATTCTGTAAAAGGCAGTGTTTCTTTGTTTTATAGCTGAAAGCTGTTCTCTTGGCAGATGACAGTTGACTCACTCATCAATTTTCAAATGTCCTTTTGTTTTGTACCCTTGACGACCTACTAATTTCTTACAATAAGATTGGTCCTAGGCTCTTAAAGCCACTAGATTTAAATTTAATTTTTTTTTAGTCTTTAAGTGCCTAGTTTAAGTTAGTTGGTTGATATTCAAACTGATTGCCTTGGTAACAAAACAAGACGACTGCCTGGGTTTCTAACCATCAAACTTTTGATGCAATGTTTCAATTTCAGGAACTCTCCATGCACCTGCATATTTTTTAAGCCGAGAAAACACACATAATCTTTTAAAGGGACCACGCACTCTTCCCCCTATATTTTACAAACATCAAAGTCTAATGCCCTGCCTTCCAATCCACAAATATTCTACCCAACTTCGCAACGCATGACATTAACATACTTTTGACTTGCTTTGGAATGTTCAATGGCATGTGCATATACAACCCCAAGACATGCATATGCACAAATATAAGAAATGGGTCATTTAGCCTTTTCTGGTCCATTATAACATTTAATTCCCTTGTTAAGCAAGAATATCTTTAACTTAATCTTAACAATATGCAATGAACCTGCCTTTACTGATCTTGGGTAAAAAAACAATCCACATATCAGTGACCTTCAGAGAGAAACAAATTCTCCTCCTCGCCACTTTAAATGTGAAATTCTTCATTTTAAACTAATTCTAGCCTCTCTCATAAGAGGAAACACCTTTTCAGGATTCACCCTGTCAAGTCCCTGCAAAATCTTACATGTTCAGATAAAATCGCCTCTCATTCTTCTAAATTCCAATGAACCTTCTTCTCCTACACTCATTTTCATAATTTACCCTTTACTTGGTATTGCATCTTCCCATTCTCTTCCTATAGTGCCTTACTTCACACTTTTCTGCACTAGATTCCATCTCAGTAACACAAACGTATTTTTAACAATAAGATTTATGTTGCTCCATTTCTCTGACCCAGAGAGGGAAGAATTGCAACTGTTGAGACTTATTCCCACAGATAACAAATTGCCGCAGACTTGGTTTAAAATAAATTTTGAAATAAAACCTCTTAGGACTTAGGCCATGATCTGGCATGGCTAAACTGACACTGGAGCCCTGATAATGGAACTTCTGCCAATGAACATGACATGCAAAATTTTCACCAGTGGTGCAGCTGTCTTCAGTCCCATTCAATTTTAGTTAATCCTGAACAAAACTTATGTACTTTTTGCTTCTCAAGAGGAGTACTACGCTCCTTGGATTCCTTCATAGAGATACATAGGGACACCTTTGTGATTGCTAAAACTAGACACGTCTGTGGATGAATGCATTGTAGCAGTCAGGCTATCATGTTATTTAAATCTCTTGACCTGTGTTTAAAAGTGAATTAGTACCTGCTGTTTCACACTATCTATTGACATAAAGCTAAGGGCTATCATTGTAAACTTTGTGATGCATGACTGATTTTATGACTTACTGTTATCTCAGTGGGGCACCTGTAAATTCGTGGTTTGAGTGACAGCTCCAAGCAGTTGTAAAATCTCTCATGTTGGACAATGAATGCAGTTATGTTCCCACCTGATGTTATTAATAGTCAAGACAGACATCAGACTGAAATAGGTAATAGTTTGTTTTGTTTCAGTTTTATCAAGGTGGTCTTTCACTGATACAGAAGCACACAATGTTGCATATTTTGGTTTAAAAATCAGACATAAGTATATTCAACAAATTAAATGAATATAAAATAGAATAAACCAATCAATTTATTCATACAAATTCAGAGTTTTAACCACTTAATTACAATATAATCCCATGAAACCCAAACTCTCCTTTACAAAGTTAAAAAAAAAAACTCCCTTGTTCGGTGCTTAACACTAACATATGTAATTTATTCATGCCAGAATACTTTTCTCTAATACCTTGATAGGTTTAAGGTAACTGTGACTTTAACTTAATAAAAACCAAAAGAACTGCGGATGCTGTAAATTAGGAACAAAGTCAAAGTTGCTGGAAAAGCTCAGCAGATCTGGCAGAATCTATGAAGAAAAAATCAGAGTTAACGTTTCGGGTCCAGTGACCCCTCCTCAGTCACTGGACCCGAAACTTTAACTGAATTTCTCTTCACAGATGCTGCCAGACCTGCTGAGCTTTTCCAGCAGCTTTGCTGTTGTTGCTGTGACTTTAACTTCCCATTAGGACATCTGATTGCTTATTCCTGGAGTTATCATACACCTGAGTTTAGATGTACTTGCTTCAAGACCTCTTCAGGATCATATCCCCACACTTCTGGTTTGGGATTGTCATGAACTGCTTAAGCTAAGGTAATCTAATTTCACTATGTTCTCCCCTTCTCCGGAGCATTGCTATATACGTCTTCCCACAGGGTCTTCACAGGACAGCCCAAAATAAAGTAAAACCAAAAAAAACAAAAATTCTCTCAGTCTGAGTTTTGGACATTACCTTTAAGCTTTAAATAAATCTCATATTCCAGAAATTTCAAACAGACCTCAATGCACTATGGTCTAACTTGCTAAGTTGTAAAAGCCCAGAGTAAATTAAAAATAAAAACCATTCAGCTGTCACAATAGCCATCACAAACTGTTTTAAAAGAAATCACCATGGCTACGGAAATATTTAGAAGTTAATTACTAACTTCAGACACACAGAAAACCTATACTTTACAAACTCAAAATTCAAATCCAAAACAATGTAAATAACAGTAAAATATATATTAATGCACCAGTTTTTATCATAATATACTTTTTTAAATATATAAGGGATTACTTATTTGATGGAATTGAAATGCCATGAATGGGTTTTTGTCTGTTAGAGCTGTGTCAAAGCATTGAATTCAGCAGTGCTTATTTGGAATGTTATTTGATTTAGCATGGATCCTGAAATCTGGTTCAGTTAACACAGAGGATGCAAACAAATTAGTAGGCAGTGGGAATAGATTGGCACGAGTTGACCTTAATTTGACCTAGGATTGATTTAGAGACATGGTGATGGATGAGATGACATGGGTTGGCATAAAGGATCTGAGGAGCCATGAAGCATTGATGGGGAAGGTTTGAGTTTTTCATGGGTTGGGAGATAGTGGTCTTCTTTTGTTTTATTCTTTTCCTTACAAGGTCTGGAGCACTGAAGTTGTCTTTTCACACGACCACCTCTGTGCCCAACGTCTCCTACTTCTGCCTCTGCAATGTTTCTGGGGAGCACTGAAAGCCCCAACTTCTGTAAACACCAACTCAACTACCCTCCAAGATGGAAAATAAATTTAAGTAACATTTTGGACACCTTACCCTGAGTTGTGTTTGCCGAATCAAGCATTTTTCTAATGCTGTGTTTTTGAAAAGTATTTCTTGGATGTGGGTGTCACTGGCTAGTCTAGCATTTATTGCCCAGAAACCAGTTAAGTGTCAACAATATTTGCTGTGGATCTGCTGTCCCATGCAGTCTGGTCCAAGTAAGGATGGACAATTTCTTCCCCTGAAAAGGGCTAGTGAATCAGATGGATTTTTATGGTAACTGACAATGGTTATTTGGTGGTCATTAGGCTAGTCTTTGGTCCTAAACTTCTATTGAATTCAAATGCCACCATGTACCATGGATGGGATTTGGACTCACATGCCCCAGGACATGAGCCTGGGGTATATGGCGTCACCAACACTGAGACATTACCATTACACCACCATAACTCCTAAATGAACCTATCTCAGGAGCAAAGCATTAGTCCAGACTTTTTTCTTTCACATGCTTTCTTTCCTTGATTGACATGAATGTTATTTTCCCGCTCCATCTTTCTGCTACTGTACGTGATAATTCAAATTCGTCTGGTTTCTTTCTCCATCACTCTCCTCTTTTCTCAATAATTAATTCTCATTACTTGAGGAGATAGACTGCTGGTCTCAAGGTTTAAGATGCCCTTTTCTGTTGCCATACTGGTATCAGCTAATTTTTGTTTAATTTCAAAAAGATATTTTATTTATAAATATATCTTCATGTACATGCATAGTCACTAAAGCAGCTCGGTTCTGTACGCTAGCATACGAAGAAACAAACAAACATTGGAGTTTGACTGTATCCAACAAACAAACCAAAGGCATTTGTTTACAGGGCAAACAAATTCAAATTGAAGAACAAGAGGGAAGACCCGAACCAACAAAGCCAACATAATTTAGTCATTTTCTTTTGTCAAAGCAACTTGCTACTTTTCTAATGCAAATCTGATGCACCGCATAATATGAAAGGAACGTAGGCACTTAATGTGAATACATTATTAAACTTGGCTTCAGACACATAAATTAATATGTATATTTGTTCAGACGCATAAATTGATATGTATATTTGACTGAACACTCCTCTGATTTGCATAAACATGGGTGATAATGAAATGACAATCTTATGACTTGTAAATCCATGCTATCACATTATTTTCTCTTGCAATCGTGTCAATTTCAGCAGCCAGTTTTCACGGCATTATTTTAACTTTCAAAATTCTCATATTTCTTTGCACTTATTCTGTCAAGACATGAGTGAATCTTCAGTCATGCACAAAGTCGTTGCAGTAAGATAATTTATGTTAGACAACAAGGTGCAGGGCTGGATGAACACAGCAGGCCAAGCAGCATCATAGGAGCAGAGAGGCTGACGTTTCGGGCCTAGACCCGAATTTATGTTTCTCTTTAGAAATTGGATTTTGTGAGCTAGGGTCCCTGGGGTGTTAGCTGTCCTGCCTCTGAGCTAGATTTCCCCAGGTTAAATTCCCATTCAGGGAGCTGTTGGCTCTGCAGGGCAGCCAATGTATATCACTGCTCATTCCCAGGCCTGAATAAAAAGGAAGTGTTAGTGACAGGAAGAGTATCCAGCTACCAAATAACAAACCTCGCCAAATCCTAAAAACGATTTCAGTTGATATGAAGATGATCAGTTGGTGACCCATATAACATGGGAAAGTGAGACAACAAGGTGCAGGGCTGGATGAACACAGCAGGCCAAGCAGCACCATAGGAGCAGAGAGGCTGACGTTTCGGGCCTAGACCCTTCATCAGAAAAGGGGGAGGGGAAGGGGGTTTTGAAATAAATAGGGAGAGAGTGGGAGGCGGATAGAAGAGGGATAGAGGAGAGGATAGGTGGAGAGGAAACAAACAGGTCGAAGAGGCGGGGATGGGGCCAGGAAAGGTGAGTGTAGGTAGGGAGTTAGGAAGGGGATAGGTCAGTCCAGGGAGGACGGACAGGTCAAGGGGGCGGGATGAGGTTGGTCGGTAGGAGATGGAGGTGCGGCTTGAGGTGGGAGGAGGGGATAGGTGGGAGGAAGAACAGGTTAGGGAGGCAGGGACGAGCTGGACTGGTTTTGGGATGCGGTGGGGGGAGGGGAGATTTTGAAACTTGTGAAATCCACATTGATACCATTGGGCTGCAGGGTTCCCAAGCGGAATATGAGTTGCTGTTCCTGCAACCTTCGGGTGGCATCGTTGTGGCACTGCAGGAGGCCCAGGATGGACATGTCGTCTGAGGAATGGGAGGGGGAGTTGAAATGGTTCGCGACTGGGAGGTGCAGTTGTTTGTTGCGAACCGAGCGTAGGTGTTCTGCAAAGCGGTCCCCGAGCCTCCGCTTGGTTTCCCCGATGTAGAGGAAGCCACACCGGGTACAGCGGATGCAGTATACCACAAAGTGTTGACCCCATGTAACAAGGAAAAGCCAAATGAAGAAGCACGTTTTAACTAGTTATCCTGGACACATGAACCCAGTTGCTCAGACTAAAGAGGCTGGTCGACCATGGTGGCAACATTTTTCCTCACTCCAATTTTCTTTTGGTGGTGTTTTGCGTCTGGAATGCCATTTCAGAATTTTTTTTGTTTGGGAAACATCCCAAAATAGTGAGACGTTAATTTATCATTTTAGGACCAAACACAATCTCTGAGTGTAAACACACTAATTAGTTGTGAGTATTACTTTTCAATATAATTAGTATCTGAAATGTGGTCAGAGACAGCTGCAGGGTAAGCAGATGTTGAATAAATTGGGCAGTCTCTCAGTGAGCAATTTAGAGACTTTTCATGATGGAAGTTCAACAAGTTGCTAAACTATGAAATCACTGGCAGGCCAAAGAATGCTCCCTCTCTACCTGCTTTTCCTTCTGTTTAATCAGTCTCATGTGACATTCTCCTGCTTATAGTCCATAAGGAGGTTGTTCGGCAGCTGTTTAAAATGTATTTAGAATAGCCCACAATGAGATTTCAACCTAGTCCTTGTAAAGACACAAAAGCTGTGAAGAAAATTAAAGGTGAAGATCAAAAGGTACTGGGAAGACTTGGCATTTTCAATAGAAATCCCTCACAGCATGAATACTGCCCAGTCCACAAATAACAATAAAGGACTGTGTTTTCTAACACTTTGAAAGGCGTGGGCAATGGTGAGTCAGCTGGGAAACTATAGCTGGATTGGTGACTCTCAACATCAACCAGGGTTTGGACAGTGAGTTGAGAAATTCAGTGGTGAGGAGCAACAGGCCAGATGGAATACATTAATATCTCATTGTGACCTAAACTCAACTCTATTATATCCAATTTCCTGTTCTCCCATCCACTGGAGAGATACTGGATGTCAACAATTCCCAACATGAAATTCAAAGCAGTTACCTGATGGTTCCCGCTCTCTGCTTGCTCCAGCAGACAGTGGTCCTCAGTATCTCATGGGATGCTGGATGGGTGGTGACCACCTGCATCCCATGGACATTGTCATCAGGCAAATGCCAGGCTCACCAGATCCTTGTGGCCAATCTCCAACACACCGATATACAGTTCCCACCTTCAATACCGTACTTTGAAGTGACTGGCCCCTCTCATTGCAATGTTGCTGCTAAGATACGTTGCACTCAGGGACTGGCACCCAAATTCTTAACTGGACCAGAGTGCATCTCAGGTCTTCATATTTGATCTCTTAGCGCTCACTAGCTCACTTTGTACTTACTTCCTATGTTCACAACATCTCTGCGTTGCCTTGTCGCTTAGCACAGACACAGAGCAACAGTGATCAGTTTAAGCGGGGGTGGACACGTTACTGTATGGCACCATTGCTGCATCACTGTCAGACCTGCTGCATGTGTTTGGGCGGCACGGTGGCTCAGTGGTTAGCACCGCTGCCTCACAGTGCCAGGGATCTGGGTTCAGTTCCAGCCTTGGGCGACTGTCCATGTGGAATTTGTACATTCTCCCTGTGTCTGTGTGGGTTTCCTCTGGGTGCTCTGGTTTCCTCCCACAGTCCAAAGATATGCAGCTAAAGTGAATTGGCCATAAGCGGAAATTGCAGGGAAAGCTCAGCAGGTCTGGCAGCATCTGTGAAGAAAAAATCAGAGTTAACGTTTCAGAGATAGTAGGAACTGCAGATGCTGGAGAATCCGAGACAACAAGGTGCAGGGCTGGATGACGTTTCAGGTCCGGTGACCCTTCCTCAGAGCTGATGGTAGCTGGGAAAACATCAGCTTCTGTGCAGAAAGTAGGGAGGGGAATGGAGTAGGGAGTAAACGATAGGATAGAGCCCGAAGAGAGAGAAGAGCAATTGGACAGACAAAGGAGTTGATACCGATCTGGCTAGGAGGGTGAATATCTGTTAATGGGGACTGTTAGTGACTAACAATTGGTAGTGTGTAATGGCAGGCTATGTGATAACAAGGCCTGATGTGTGTGAGGTAGGGGGCTCGGACATTGGGAGAGTTTATGCCGTAAAATGATTGAACTGGATATTGAGTCCAGAGAGCTGCAGGGCCCCCAAGCGGAAAATGAGATGTTGCTCTTCCAGCCTGTGTTGAGCTTCGCTGGAACACTGCGGCAAGCCAGAGATGGAGATGTTGGTCAGGGAACAGGGTGGTGTATTAAAGTGGTAGGCAACAGGTAGTTCAGGGTCTTTTTTGCGAGACTGTTAGTGACTAACAGTAGGTAGTAAATCTCGTGTGACGCTCTCCTGCTTACAGTCCATTTGGAGATTGTTCAGCAGCTGTTTAAAATGTACATTAGATGACAATAGAATAGTCCAAGGGGAGTTGTCCTACATTGCGTCAAGGAGACTCTCATCAGTCAGGGGGTTCAGCTACAATCAATCAGTTCCATAGGTCCAGTTTGATTGGTCTGGAGAGTCATAGAAAGACAACCGTGGACCTGCATTGCGATCACTAGGAATCTGGCCACTCATCAGTTGGGATGTTTGATGATATTACTTAGCAGGGTGGGCCACCATCAGTCCTGGGGGATCAGCTCATTGAAAATAATAAGGTGCAGGGAGATTGTAATCAGGGGCCACAGATGTGTTGGGACATTGTGAGGTCAATATGGGGATTGGAGACAGCATGCTGGGCTGAACAGGAGAGGGGATAATATTTTCAGTGAGGCAACTTAGCATATAAAGGTGGGAGACGATATTGCAACCTACTACATGGGTTACTGTGGGGTGGAGGGGGTATTATTGATAGTCATAACCATCTTGGGAAATGAAAGGACAGTGCAGTGTGATGTTTGGCAGGACTAAACTCGTAGACCTGGGGCTCAAGAGGTAATTTTGAGAGATGAAGACTTAAATGAATGATTCAGTGGGAACCTGTGGAAGTTCAGTGCTGATGAAGTCAATAGGCAGTGCAAAGAAGAGAGAACTACGAAGTTTGTTGTTGGTGTTGGGAGTGGAAGCTTGAGTACCAAGCTGAGCCTGCGATTTACTCTGCCAAGCACAAAACATATAGCTTATCAGTCTTATGTGAATCGCACGTGTGGAATAGGAATGTGAAAATAGCCATGATCAAAGCTAGAGTGAGAAGGGGAAACGTTTTCTTTCTGTATGAGTATGTGGACTCCACTTGTGAATGATATAAGGCCCTTCAAAGGGCAATTTGATCCATGGAACAGTCACGATAAAGTGGATGAATTAGTCACATAAATATACATAGTTTCAATCTCCTTATCTAAGAAAAAGACGTTCTGGCCATAGAAAGAATGGAACAAAAATTTACCAGACTGATTCCTGGCATGGTGGGACTGATGTATGAAAAGTGACTGGATCAGTTGGGATTATATTCCCTGCAGTTTCAAAGAATGGTGGTAGGACAGGATATACAATTCTAACAGGGCTAGACAGGGTAAACACAGGCAAAATGTTAGAGTCAAAAAATGTGGAGCTGGAAAAGCACTGCAAGTCAGGGAGCATCCGAGGAGCAGGAAAGTCAATGTTCCGCATCTGAACCCTTCTGGTTCCAATCTGAAATGTTGACTTTCCTGCTCCTCAGATGCTCTCTGACCTGTTGTGCTTTTCCAGCTCCACAATTTTTGACTCTAGCTTCCAACATCTGCAGTCCTTTCTGTCTACAGGAAGAATGTTATCGTTGAATGAGGAGCCCAGAACTAGGGATCACAGTCCAAGGATAGAGGGTGGCCCATTTAGGACTGAGGTGAGGAGAAATGTCTTCACCCAGAGCGCGGGGAGCCTGTGGAATTCTCTGCCACAGAAAGTGTTGAGGCCAAAACATTGAATGTTTTCAAGAAGGGGTTAGACATAATTCTTAAGTTAGAGTTAGGTTTATTGTCACATGTACTCAAGTACAGAGTACAGGAGTACAGTGAAAAGTTTACAAAGTCATCCTTCATGGTGCCATCTTAAATACAAAGTACCTCGGTACAAATCTTAGATACAAAATAGAGAAATAAAGAAAAAAGTTAAATTACCTTACATTTATGAAAATAAGAAATTAAGGCTAAAGGGTATGGGGAGAAAGTGGGGAAATTGTTGGATGATCAGCCATGACAGTAACAAATGGTGAAGCAGGCTCAAAGGGCTGAATGGCCTACCCTCACCATTTTTCCATGTCTTTATGCTACTTGTGTCCAGTATCCACATTGTCATCTTCACGAACCTGTCTGTTGCCCTGACACCATCCACCACTGTACATTGTTCTGGTGTTGCTGTGACTACAAGAAATGTGAATCAATCAGATTATCGAGAAGCTCTTGAGAGCACAAACTCTCTGTACTGAGGGTTGGAGGCCCCACACTGAGCTTGATGAAATCATCTGAAGCACAATACCACTTTGTAACACTTGGGACACTTTATAACGTTAATGCTGCTATCTAACTGCAAGTTATCATTGATGTTAAGTCGGTGCAGTGGAACGTGAACCCATAATCTTCTGATTCTGACTCTAAAGTGCCTATGATTAGATGACACAGTGGTTCAGTGGTTAGCACTGCTGCCTCACAGCGCCAGGAACTCGAGTTCAATTCCACCCTCGGGCGACTGTCTGTGTGGAGTTTGCACATTCTCCCCCTGTCTGTGTGGGTTTCCTCCCACAGTCCAAAGATGTGCAGACTGGGTGGATTGGCCATGCTAAATTGCCCATAGTGTTCACGGATAGATAGGTTATAGGGGGATGGGTCTGGGTGGGATGTCTGAGGGTTGGTGTGGACATAGAACATAGCACAGCACAGGCCCTTCGGCCCACGATGTTGTGCCGACCTATTATCCTACTAAGATCGATCTACTCTGCATACCCTACATTTTACTATCCTCCATGTGCCTATCCAAGAGTCATTTAAAAGTCTCTAAAGTATCTGACTCCACTACCACTGCCGGCAGTGCATTCCACACACCCACTACTCTCTGTGTAAAGAACCTACCTCTGTCATCTCCCCTATACCTTCCTCCAATTACCTTAAAATTATGCCCCCTTGTAATAACTATTTTTGGCCCTGGGAAAAAGTCTGTGGCTATCCACTCTATCTATGCCTCTCATCTTGTAAACCTCTATCAAGTCACCTCTCATCCTTCTTCGCTACAATGAAAAAAGCCCTAGCTCCCTGAACCTTTCCTCATAAGACCTGCCCTCCAGTCCAGGCATTATCCTGGTAAATCTCCTCTGCACCCTCTCTGAAGCTTCCACATCTTTCCTGTAATGAGGTGACCAGAACTGAACACAATAACACAACAAGAGACTTGTTGGGCTGAAGGGCCTGTTTCCACACTGTAGGGATTCTATGATCTAAGCTTAAGTTCAACAAACTGAACAAGATGGAGTATTATGTAGAGTTGTGGGCACCATGTTTTAGGAAAAATGTGAGTGAGTGCATTGGAGAGAGCGCAGAAGTGACTTACAAGAGCAGAGAAAGGGATGTGAAACTTCAGGGATAAGGATAGACTGAAGAAGTTGAGACTGTTCTCCTTGGAGAGAAGAAGGCCAAGAGGAGATTTTGTAGAGTCATAGAGATATACAGCACCAAAACAGACCCTTCAGTCCAACTCATCCATGCCGACCAGATCTCCTATATAAATCTAGTCCCATTTGCCAGCATTTGTCCCATATCCCTCTAAATCCTTCCTCATCATGTACTCATGCAAATGTCTTTTAAATGTTGTAATTGCACCAGCTGTTGGATGAGGCTGAAGATAACAGGAAGATAACAGGAAGTGACAGGAACTGATGAGATGCCAAACAATGGGCTGTTTTGTGCATGGAAGTATGCTGAGTCAGTCAGATCTGATAAGAGTTAAAAAGGCAGGAAACCAGGAACTGCTGGCTCTATCTGATAAGGTATACATTTGGACAAAATATTTGGGATTGCTCATGCGCACGGATAAGTCCAAAGAAGGCGTACATTTGGACAAAACATTCAGGATTGGTCATGTGCATGCGTAATTCCAGCCAAAGAGACAATTGCCACACTGCTGGGTGAATCAGGAAGGCAGGCACTCTACAACACGAACAGCATCAACAAGGATAGCACGCTGAAACTGCTGGATCTGTGCCACACAACCCACTTCACCTTCAACGACTGTATATTCAAACAAATCAACAGAACACCAATGGGATCCCCAATATCAGGACTGATTGCAGAAGCGGTAATGCAAATGTTAGAATGGATAGCGCTCTCCACTATACAACCCAAACTCTGGCCACTACATAGATGACACCTTCGTGATTATCAAACACATAAGACTAGAAGAAGCCCATCAGCACATAAACAACACCCTCCCTGGAATAAAATTCATAAAAAAAGGAGAGAACAAGAACCGACTACCCTTCCTAGACATAACGGTGGAACGTAAGAATAATGGGGAACTCCAGACTAACATATACAGAAAGGCCACACATATGGACCAGATACTTAATTACACCAGCAACCGCCCCAAGACCCATAACCGGAGCTACATCAGGCATTATTCAAACGAGCCACAAAACACTGCAGCATCCCGGAACTGCGTAAAGCAGAACAGGAGCACTTATATGGAGTTTATAAAAGGAATGGATCCCCAAAATGCACAATCCACCGTTACCTCCACGAAAGACCACAACAAGAAGACACAACATGGCCAGACACACTAATCACCCTACCGTACATCAGAGACATATCAGAGATGATCACAAGACTACTCAGACCCCTAGGTACCAGTGTAGCCCACAAACCAACAACTACCCTGCGACAGCTACAGACGAACATAAAGGATCCCATACCCACAACCAATAAAACTAAAGTAATATACAAAATACCATGCAAGGACTGTGAGAAACATTAAAATAGACCAAACTGGAAGAAAACTGACGATAAGGATACATGAACACCAACTAGCCACCAAGCAACATGACCAATTCTCACTGGTCTCAATACACATGGACAAAGAAGGACACAGATTCGACTGGGATAACACATCCGTAATAGCACGTGCCAAACAGAGACATGCCAGGGAATTCCTGGAGGCCTGACATTCCAACCGGATCTCCATCAACAAACACATTGAACGGGACCCGAAATACAAACCACTGAAAAACAGAACCGGAAGTGACGCCAACCAACCCAGCCAAACGAGGCATATAAATAACAAGCTGGACAGGATACCAACGCTTCACTGGAAATGCACTGACAATATTACTTAGCTTTGAGGCTAGAATCATAGAATCCTTACAGTGTGGAAACAGGCCCTTCAGTCAAACAAGTCCACACCGACCCTCAGAGCATCCCACCCAGACCCATCCCCCTATAACCTCCCCTAATCTACACATCCCTGAACACTATGGGCAATTTAGCATGGCCAATCCACCGAGCCTGCACATCTTTGGACTGTGGGAGGAAACCGGAGCACCCGGAGGAAACCCACACAGACACGGGGAGAATGTGCAAACTCCACACAGACAGTTGCCCGAGGGTGGAATTGAAGCCGGGTCCCTGGTGCTGTGAGGCAGCAGTGCTGACGAAACATCTGCAATCAAACCCATCGGCTCGGCGAGCAAGCCTACAACCTCACTCCCTCTGCTTTAAAAATATTCAATGACCCACCTTCTCCAAAACTGCACAACCCACTGAAAGATGAATAAGTCCTCCATCCTTTCCACATCCACCATGTCAAGACCATTCAGTATCTTCTTAAACTTCAATCAGATCACCACTAGCTCTTCCGAACTGCAGAGAAAACAGGCTCATCTCTATTCATATGACATATGTTTGGGTGCATAACAGCCTGGTATGACTACTGCACTGCCCAGGACTGTAAGAAACTACAGAAGGGGTATGCACAGCCCAGATCATTATGGAAGCCAACCATCCATTCATGGGCTCTATTTACATGGCTCGCTGCTCCAGAAAGGCTGCTAACATCATCAAAGACCCATCGCACCCTGGTAATGTGCTCCCATAACCTCTTCTGTCAGGCAGAAGATACAGAAGCCTGAAAACACACACGAGCAGGTTCAGGAACAGCTTCTTCCTAGCCGTTATCAGACTGTTGAATGGACTCTAGGGGCGGCATAGTGGCTCAGTGGTTAGCACTGCTGCCTCACAGCGCCAGGGACCCGGGTTCAATTCCACCCTCGGGTGACTGTCTGTGTGGGGTTTGCACATTCTCCTTGTGTCTGCGTGGGTTTGCTCTGGTTTCTTCCCACAGTCCAAAGATGTGCAGGCTAGGTGGATTGGCCATGCTAAATTGCCCATAGTGTTCAAGGGATGTCTAGATTAGGGGCGTTAAAGGGGGATGGTTCTGGGTGGGATGCTCTGAGGGTCGGTGTGGACTTGTTGGGCCGAAGGGCATGCTTCCACACTGTAGGGATTCTATGATTCTAGCCTCAAATAATGTAACCTGGATGCCTCTAAGTCTTTTTGATCTGTGCATCATTTGCTTGCTGTGATCTGCCTTTACCACTCGTATACAAAGCATTTCACTGTATTTCGATACACGTGACGACAAAATCAATCAATTAAATCAATCAATCAACCTGCTCATCGCATGTATAAATCTCATAAATCTTCTCTGAACAGCCTCCAAAGCATTCACATATTTCCTTCATAAGGGTCGAACAAACCTGTACACAGTATTCGAGATGTGGTCTGTGTAACTGAAGCACAACTCTCTTCCTTTGATGTTCAATTCCTCTTGTGATAAAGGATAGCATTGCATTACTCTTCATAATAGTTTGCTGTTCCCACGTATTAACTACTTGTGACTCACTGCCAGCTGGTTTTTCAGAATGTTCTGTTTCACTTGAAATTTAGGAAATATTTTTGAAATGCGACCATCTTGTACAGTTCACCACTCATCATAGAATCCTCACAGTGTGGAAACAGGCTATTTGGCCCATCAAGCCTTCACTGACCCTCCGAAGAGCATCCCACCCAAACTCACACCATATCTTCATAACCCTGCATTTCCTAAGGTTAGCCCACCCAGGCTGCACATCCCTGGACACTACGGGCAACTTAGCATGACCAATCCATCTAACCTGCACATCTTTGGACTGCGGGAGGAAACCCACGCAGACACAGGGAGAATGTGCAAACTCCACACAGACAGTCGCCCAAAGATGGAATCAAACCCAGGTCCCTGGCGCTGTGAGACAGCAGTGCTAACCGCTGAGCTACCATACCAGTCCACAGTTCAAGGCCAAAACAATTCTCATCGATGACCAAATAACCTGTTTTGTCGGTAAGAATGATTGAATGATGAATATTGTCCAGGGTATTGAAATGATACCAGAAGACCGTCTGTCTAGGAGGGCACTCTAAGTCTTTGTTTATCCCAGAGGTGGAGCTCCCTCAGTACGAGATCAGATGAAGCAGCAGCATTCCTGTCTTTCTTTCTAGCTCATTCACAGCATGTGGGCATCATTGGCTGGACCAGCATATATTGCCCATCCCTGATTAGCCAGAGAGCAGTTGAGAGTCAACAACATTGCTGTGGCCTGGAGTTGCATGTAGGCCAGACTGGGAAAAGAGAACAGTTTTTTTTGCTCTAAAAGACATTAGTGAATCAGATGTGCTTTTCCTGACAACTGACAACATTCATGGTCATTATTATTCTCTTAATTCTAGATTACTACTGAATTTCAATTCTACCATCTGGCATGGCAGAACATTGCCTGGGTCTCTGGATTAACTAGCCTAGGGATAGTACCATGAAGGCATCAGCTCCCCTTTACTCTTCACAAAGAGGAAAAGCAAATGCTTACGTTGGCAAAATGTCCTTTCAACAATCTCAGAATATCTTCAAAGCACTTTATAAGTACTTATTTTTACCATGCTGGTACCTAGCAGATATCGCTTTTATTTTGCTTCTGTTTTTCTACAGAGGACAGAAAAAAAAACTTTCATAATCCCTGGATATCAGGGGGTGAAAGAAAGAGAGGAAATTGATGAAATTATCATCACATGAGAAGCAGTACTGAGCAAACTGGGCTGACAATCTTCGGGGCCTGATAGACTTCAGCCTAGGGTCTTAAAATAGCTGCCAGTGAGGTGATGGATGCATTGGCATCATCCTCTTCATGTCCTGCATGAACCTTCATCTGCCAAACCTTTGTTTGTTTTCCACTGATTGTGGTTGGCAATGGCTATGCTAGCATTTATTGCTTATCTGTAATTGTCAGAGGGCAGGTAAGTGTCTATAAAATTGCTGTAGATCATAGAATCCCTACAGTGTGGAAACAGGCCCTTCAGCCCAACAAGTTCACACTACCCCTCCAAGGAGCATCCTACCCAGACTCATTCCCCTACCCCTGTATTTCCCATGTCTAACCCACCTAACCTAAATGGCCACTATGGGCAATTTAGCATGGCCAATCCACCTAGCCTACACATCTTTGGACTGTGGGAGGAAACCGGAGCACCCAAAGGAAACCCACGTAGACACGGTGAGAATGTGCAAACTCCACACAGTTGCCCAAGGCTGGAATGAAACCTGGGCCCCTGGCACTGTGAGGCAGCAGTGCTAACCACTGAGCCACCGTGCCACCCCAATCTAGAGCTGGTGAAGGCCAGACCAGGTGATGAAGGCAGAGGTCCTTCCCAGAAAGACCATTGGTGAAGCAGATGGGTT
Source organism: Rhincodon typus (assembly GCF_021869965.1). Lineage (NCBI taxonomy): Eukaryota > Metazoa > Chordata > Chondrichthyes > Orectolobiformes > Rhincodontidae > Rhincodon > Rhincodon typus. Next base: position 112,715,997 of record NC_063335.1, on the reverse strand, counting down.
TTCAATGGTGATACGGTCACCATTAGACTAGTTTTGTCAATTCCAGATATTTATAGCATTCAACTTTCACCAGGACTCAAACTATTGTCCCCAGAACATCAGTTTAGGAGTACTATGTTGGTGACCTTACCAATGCACTACTGTCTCCCCATCTTCTACCGGCTAAACCACACGGTCCACTTCCAAGTTCACCCCAGCTTAAAAAGGAGGGCGATCTCCCAATTAAGACATGAGAAGTTTTGTTTCTCAATGAGAGACTCATTAGTCTGCAGAATTCTCTTCATCAGAGAGCAGTGGAGGTGTGGGTTGCTGAATATTTTTAAGACTGAGTTAGATAGATTCTTGACTGTCAAAACAGCCATTGTCTGTTGGTCATAGACAGGAGAGTAGTGACCATTATCAGATCAGCCATGGATTTATCAAATGGTGGAACAGACCCAAGGGGCTGAATGGCCCAATCCTTCTCCTGATGGTCATATATATGTTCATGTGCAACCCCAAGCAAAGTGCTATACCAAAGTAATCTTTGCACAACAACAATCGAGTCTCAAATCATCAATGTCAATGAGAAAGTAACACTTTCAGAGAGTTATTTGTAGTGATTGAAATCTGAAACCAAAACTGAAAATTACAGAAATACTCAACCTTGCAATAGGTCTTCGATCTGAAACATTAATCCACAAACTTGCTGAGCACTGCTTGCATTTTTAGCTGTTTGGTCATTTTTAAGCAGCCTTCCCATTTGAAAAGGACTCACCCCTTAGTGTATGTGACAGAACATGAGCGAACTTTACAATCTTCAGGCTGAAAGGGAGAATACTAAGTCCTTGGTGCCTTCAGATCATTAGCATTCACAGAGTACAATCTGTGTGCATCACGATTAATGTCATTAGCATCATATCTCTGATATTGAAATTGATGTTTGGGGAGACTAATGAGGAAATGCAGATGCTGTTAAATCCCAGAAGGAGATGGCATTTGTGAAAGGCACCACAAAACTATAGTGAGTTTCCATCTTACACTGCTGGCATGTGTCAATTATATTTCTGTTATAACACGCACATTTGTTGTTTCACATTTCCTCAGCTCGGTTCATTCAAACTGAAGAACAGTGTGGGCACAGAACTTCAATATCGAACTGTTACACATAGTTTTATGGGAGCTGAAGACCAGAAGATAAAGGAACAGAATTAGGATATTCAGCCCATCCAGTATCCTCTGCCATTCAGCCCATCAACTCTGCACTACCATTTAAAGAGATTGTGTCTGGTCCAATAATTTTCAACTCCGCTTTCCTGCCTTTTCCCCATTAACATCGATTTCCTCACTGATGATTAAAAATCTGTCTATCTCAGCCTTGAATACATTAATGACCCAGTCTTGATAGTGGTAAAGAATTCCATAGATTCTCTATCGTGTACAAGAAGAAATTCCTACACATTTCTGTCTTAAATGTGCAACCCTTACTCTGAGATTATGACCTCTGGTCATAGACTCTCCCACAAAGGGAGAAAACCTTTCCATATCTATCCTGTCAAGTCGTTGTATGTTTCAACAAGGCTACTTCTCATTCTTCGAAATTCCAAAATGTACAGGCTCAATCTACACAGCCGTCCCCCATAAGACAGTGCTTCCATACCTGGTGTCAGCCTCTAGAATACCATCTGGAATGTCTCCGATACCAGTGTATCCTTCTGCCGAGTTTCAGAGATAGTAGGAACTGCAGATGCTGGAGAATCTGAGATAACAAGGTGTAGAGCTGGATGAACACAGCAGGCCAAGCAGCATCAGAGGAGCAGGAAGGCTGACGTTTCGGGCCCAGACCCTTTGTTCACTCTGGTAAATGCGAAATGATGCGCTTTGGAAGAAGAAACTAAGACAGGAATGTACTCAATGATTGGCAGGACACCAGGAAATTCAGAGGAACAGAGTGATTTTGGTGTGTTTGTCTACAGATCCCCGAGGGTGACAGGACAGGTTAATAAGGTAGTTATGAAGACATACAGGATGCTTGCCTTTATCAGTCATGGTGTAGATTATAGGAGCAGGGAGGTAATGTTGGAGCTGTACATTGCTTTGGTTAGGCCATGGCTGGAGTAGTGTGTGCAGTTTGGGTCACCACACCATAGGAAGAATGTGATTGCACTGGAGAGGTGCACATGAAATTCAGGATGCTGCCTGGGATGGAACATTTCAGTGATGAAGTGAGGCTGGATAAATTCTGAGTTGTTTGGTTTCGTTTCAAGCAGAGAATGTTGAGGGAAGACCTGATAGAGATGTGTAGGAATATGATGGGCATGGACAGGGTGGATTGCCATTCCCCTCAGGTGAAGGGTCAGTAATGAGGGGGTATCTTTTTAAAGTGAAAAGTAGGAGGTTTAGAGGGGATTGAGGAAAATGTTTTCACCTAGTGGGTGGTGGGGGTCTGGAATGCAGATAGTTGAGGCTGGTAACCTCTCTACCTTTAAAAAAGCACTTGGATGTTCATTTGAAGTGTCATAACATTTGAAGCTATGAGCCTATTGTGGGAAAGTCAGACTTTTAGAAAATTTACACATCGGATGTGGGCGTCACTGGCTGAACCAGTATTTATTGCTCGCCCCTAATTGTGCCAGGGCGCCAGTTAAGATTCAACCACATTGCTGTGGGCCTGGAGTCATGTGTAGTCCTGACCAGGTTTGGAAAGCAGATATCCTTGCCTAAGGGACATCAGTGAACCATTACAGATACCAGTCTTCAGACGATTCAATTCACTCCATGTGATATAAAGAAAGGCTCAAAGGCTACAGGGCCTGGCAACATTCTGACAATAGTACCAAAGGCTTGTGCTCCTGAACTTGCCGTTCCCCTAGCCAAGCTGTTCCAGTACAGCTACAACACTGGCATTTTTAAAAAATTCATCAATGGGATGAGGGCATCCCTGGCTAGGCAGCATTTATTGCCCATCCCTAATTGCCCAGAGGGCAGTTTAGAGTCAACCACATAGTTGTGGGTCTGGAATCACACATAAGCCAGACCAGGTAAGGATGGCAGTTTCCTTCCCTAAAGGGCATTAGTGAACCAGATGGGTTTTTACCGTCAATCAACAATAGATTCATGGCCATCATTAGATTTTTAATTCCAGATATTTCATTGAATTCAAATTCCATCATCTGCCAAAGCGGGATTTAGACCTGGGTCCCCAGAACATTATCTGGGTCTCTGGATTAACAGTCCAGTGATAATACCACTAGGCCATTGCCTCCCCAAATCTACCTGACAACGTGGAAAATTGCCCAAGTATGTCTTGCACATGAAAAGTAAATCTAACCTGGCCAGTTACCGTTCCATCAGCCTTCAGTGTGTAAATGACTGCTCATTGATTGCTCACTCCACACAAAGGACATTTTCAAAACCATTTCTATGCTTCTTGGCCTGTGGTTAAACATCACCAGGATGAGGGTTACCCAGTATCCTTCCCCAATCCAGTCAAGTATCATCCGCATTGTCTACATTGCAGGCTCGATGGATTAGCCATGGGAAATGCAGGGTTATGGACATAGGGTCAGCGACTCGGTCTGGGTGGCATGCTCTTCACAGGGTCAATGCTGAATCAGTGGGATGGATGTTCAAGTTAGATAATGCGTCTTTGACAACAGAGACCTCTGGAAGCTGTCAGGTTCTTTTTCCCCATTTTTCTTGGTCCATCAGGTTTACTCAATAACCCAAAGTATTCTAACAATGGAACATTTGATTTAATTTATTGTTGTCACATGTACCTAAGTACAGTGAAAGGTTTTGTATGCAGTACAGCAGATCATAACATACAAAGACACTAAGATCATAGAGTGATTGAACAGAACAAGGAAGCGAACATTGTTTGTAATTTTCACACACTTAGAATTGACGTTTAAAAGTGCAGAACAAGTGTAAAAAAATTGAGAAGATTTGCTGTAGAGGGCACACAAAGGGTCACTCTGTGTCAGCGCCGTCTTGTCTGTTTATATGCCGAATGTTCCTTCTTAAACTACACTACAAAAAATACTGCAAAAATCTTATCCATACAATGCTTATAATCATAAGTGAACGCTTTTACATAGACTTCTGTGAAGATCAGACCAGAACATGTGATAAGCTTATTCTGTCCCAACCTCCAGTCATTGAGCAGATGGACCCTTCTCCAATCTCGCTTACTTTGCTGTGAGACAAGTGTTTTGTTATACACGCTTTCCATAAAGAGAAGCTATGCATTTATACTGCTCAGTCTCCAGCAAATGATCAATTTGACCACTGGCAAACATCACAAACATATCATCTACCGCATACAGTTTAATTCATTCATTTATTTGATGTCTCCTTAGAAAGAGGCTTATCTCTTGCTTTGAACGAACCTTAACCTCAACTTTAGCTTCCTCGCACTTTTCATCATTTTTATGTCATCCAGTTTGATGTTTGCTCAGCACAATTCTACGACAAACTCAAATTCAGCTGATAAATTGTCCACATTATCACACCTGATTCACTGTGTCTATTTTAAATAAAGCTTCAGCTTTTCCACATTTACTGTGACATTTCAGTCCATTACTGCTGAGTCACAATGCTTGATGTAAACACATATACATTGCTTCAGTGAAACACAGAAACGCTTTAAAACCAGTGATCTTTCTAATCATTAGGACATCGCCAGGCTTCATTTGTTTTCTCCTCATTTCATTTAATCTCAGTTTGACTAACACAATAAATTTAAGGTTAATGTCTACAGCTCCAGGTCTATAGGGTTAACTACCCTCCTCTACTGTAACAAAACTATCTATGGACGTCGTATTAATAGCCTTGAAAGTCTGCAGCAGTGGTTCCTGTATCAAATCCAGGGGCTCAATGGGAGGATGGCTGGACCAATGTAATTGCCTCCATGTAACTCCATTTACCACTTCAAGGTTCAGCGACTCAAGACTATGGGGTTGAATGGCAATGGGAGGGGAAGGAGAAGGTGGCCAATTCTCCACCCAAAAATGTATCCTCACTCGAGGAAAACTCATGGGTCCAAGATTGGGTTCCTCAGACATCTTACAGCTCATCTAGCCAGACAGGCACTACTCTCAGTTTCGAGAGGCTGTTGCCAAAGCCATTCTCCTTATCAATGTTAAACCCTCTGTGTATCTAAATCACCCCCCAGGGCAGCATTTTCTTCCTTACTAAAGACAAGTGTTTATTTAATACCTCAGCTACGCCCTCTGACGCCAAGCATAAATTCCATTTTTAGTCCTGAATCATTCCCAGACCACCCTTTCACGCTTTAGCAAACACTTGCTAACGAGAATGATTGTCGAACTAGGAAATTCCATGTCTCTGGTCATGGGTTCTGTGGGTCCATGAGTGGATGATGAGCCCAATCTTAGAGCCGCATCTCTGACCGTGGATTTTTCAGGTGTTTCTGGGAGGCTGAATTGATCCTTTGCCTTGACATCATTGGCATTCCTTTCTTCAGTTCCCTTTCCATACTTTCTCATGAAGAATTTTGTCCCTTCACTCAGGAGTTTCCCTCAAATCCATTTCTTCTGAATGATGGTGCTACCTGGTTTTCACTATTGAAAAGCTTTTGGGATTACTGCTGACTGTCCTATAGTGGCTGGACTAATATATGTCCTTACGTTCTGCTCCATCAATAATTAAAGACGTTTCACCTCATTATAATCACATGCCTGGAATTCTTTTTCACAATGTCTCCCTTCATCTCTACCTTCTTTCAAATTAGTCTTCACCCTTTGTTGAGATCTTCTTTCTAAAGTTTTATTGCTTTTCCAACTCCCTGATCTTCATTTTCCCCATCTCCTTGTACAGTTTATTTGGCAGTGGCTAGGACAGTTTCAGGAAAGACTTTTACTGGTGTTTCAGGAAGGTTAGACATGCTTATTTCACACTGCTATCACCTTGGCAATATACATTGAACCTTGAGTGTACTAACTTGGCTCACTGAATAGTTAAATATAAATATAATATAAATATATTTCTGATGAAGTGTCTAGGCCTGAAACGTCAGCCTTTTTGCTCCAATGATGCTGCTTGGCCTGCTGTGTTCATCCAGCTCTACACCTTGTTGTCTCAGTTAAATATAACTAGAATGTTTAGGAAAAGAAGTGTTGAGCATTGAGATTCCTTGTTACAGATTTGGCTATTCTTCAGCAAGGGGGTGTTCAATCTGTGGAACTCGTTGCTGCAAAAGGCTATGGAGGCCAAGCCATTCAGTGTATTTAAGATGGAGATAGATTGGTTCTTGATTGCTAAGGGTCCTAAGGGTTACAGGGAGAAGGTAGGACAATGGGTTTAAGAAATACATCAACCATAATCAAATGACAGAGAAGATCTGAAGGGCTGAATGGCCTAATTCTGCTGTTATGTCTTATGATCTCATGGATCATCTTCAGTACCATAACAACACACCGCATTTCCTTAGACATCACTGTCCAAACTCATGACTTCTACCATCAAGAAGGGCAAGGACACCAGTTACGTCATCACCTGCAAATTCTTCTCCAAGTCACTCTCACCATCCCACTGTTCCTTCAGTGTCACTGGGTCAAAATCCTGGAATTTCCTCCGTAAGGACATTGTGAGTCTCTCTACAGCAAATGACTGCAGTAGTTCAAGAAGGCAGTTCACCACCACTTTCTCAAGGGGCAACTAGGAACGGGCAAGAAATGCTGGTCCAGTTGGCAATGTCCACTTCCCATGAATGAATAAAACTATCGATCAAAGAGTGATGAATCTATGGAATTCTCCACCCAACCAGTGCGGTGGATGCTGGGACATTGACTAAATTTAAGGAGATAGAGAGATTTTTAATTAGCAATGGGTTGAAGAATTATGGAGAGCGGGCAGGAAAGTGGAATGGAGGCTGAGATGAGATTGGCCATGATCGTATCAAATGATGAGCCAGGCTTGAGAAGCTGAATTGCGCCCTCCTGCTCTTAGTCCTTATGTTAATCTTCACAAGCACATTGCCAGAACTGAGAGGCTGTCTGTTATAGGAAAGATTAAACAGGTTCTTTTCTTTCAAAAAAGGACCACTGAGAGGTAACCTAATTGGGATCTTTAAGGTCATGAAAAGATGGATTCGAGTCAGTACAGGGAAGATATTCCCACTTGTAGTGGAAACCAAATGTATGGCTGATGCCTACAAGATAGGTGCGAATAAAAACCAATCAGGAATTCAGAGCGAACATCTTTACCCAGAGAGTGGTGAGATAGAGAACCCTTGATCACAGGGAGTTGTTGAAGGAAATAGCGGAGATGCACGAAAGAAGAAGGTGGTTAATTATATGTGATAATAAACAATATAACATCATATTATTTACATTAGCTGAACACAGGAAATAAATGTACGCAATTGGGCCCATTCTTCAAATGCAACCCCATACTAAATCGAAATGTTACCTGCTAAGGTAGGATTTGAGGGCTAGTGATCAGACTATCAGTCTGTCATAATTGGAACCAGGGCCAGGTGGATCTCATTGACTATGAGACCCTTGATTGGGGTTGTTAACCTGTGCCAATCAGGGAGCCCTGGCTGACAGATATAAGCAGGACATTCAGAAGGTCTCTTCAGTCTAGGGACTGGCTTTGAGCTGCTGGTCACAGCCCATGTACGGTGCATATTGTAAATAAAGAGTGACTTTGTGATGGGAAACAGGCCTCTGTGCAGTTGTTTCATAGCCTAAGCCTCATGATTACCAGTACTATAACATTCTCATTTTACTACTAACTCTCATACGTAGTTAGCAAAGATGAGTGTGAGATGCCTGGTGTGTTTGCCACAATGCTATTGGTCTGAATATCCTGTTTCACTGCATGTTCTACGCTGTTCGATGTAATGTAAAAATTAAACATGATACTGGCACGCAGTGGTTTGGAAAGGTTTGAATGAACAAAAAGCCTGTTGGAATTGAATTCGGGAAATTGATGTGACCCAGAAAAGGTTAATGACAATTGCTGTCTATTTTAACAAATAGGGCCAGACCCATGAGCAAAGAAGGAGTTCAGAAACATCACTGTGTGGAGAAGACACCAATTAAATACCAAAAAAAAACACAATAAATATCCTTAGCAAAGACAATAAGACTAAATGAAGTGAAATGCAGGATGCATCTGGCATCAGAGATAACCATTGGATTGAACAGAAATGGCACCTTTGTTAATAAAGTTGGAAAGATGCTGATCATTACTCTTTAGGAAACATCTCCAATTTGTATTACAAAAAGCCACTCTATTGTTCGGTATGAAAGAGGGAAATAAATAACCCATTTTAATTCACTTGCAAACACAAATCTCAATAAGAATTGCACATTTAAGCACTTCTTCAGCCTTGGTACCTTCAATAATCTGTGCTTTGTTCTGAGTGAGTTGTGCTGAAAGAGATGTAGAAACAATTTCACCGATTCTCTGGAGAGACATATGAGGGAAACATGAAGTTACGTGATTGTTTTGATAAGCAACCTAAAATGGATTTGATAAAAAGAGGTCATGACTTTGTCTTGCTTTTCCATTGGTGTTACATTGGTGCAGTAAGAAACTCCAGGAGAACTTGACTTTCGAATGGCATTTGATATAATCTTACTGGAGTGATTTGTTAAAAGGATTATGCCAGTGAACTGTGAAGTGAAATTAAATGGGAAATTGATTGGATAATAAAAACCAGGGCTAGTTAGAAATAAAGGATTCACATGGCCTCCAGGGATCAATGTTTGACTTTACATTTTCACAACCTACACGATCAATCTTGGACGTGTAGATTATCAATGATGCTTTTAAGGTGACCACTGTTACAAATTGTATGGGAGGATGAAATGTGTCGTGACAACTGAGAACATCTGGGGCTAAGATGGAGAGTAATTACTTCACTCCAAAGCTCATGGATCTTTGGAAGTTTCTGCCCCAGGAGTTGTGGATATTCAATCGTTTAATATATTTAAGGCTGAGATAGATTTTTTTGGTCTGTTAGGGAATTTAGAAATTTGGGGGTGTGGGACGGCAAGTGGAGATGAAGCCCTGGATCAGCTGTCATCCCGTTGCTTGGTGAAGCAGGTTTGAGGGGCTGAATGGTCTGCAGCAGGTCCTATTCTTTAGTTCCTGTAAGATTCTATGAGCCACTTGCAAAGATTTGGCAGCTGCGTGCGATTCAGCACAGAAAAGTAAACATGCAATAACATTGATTGCACTAAAACTAAATATTATTATACATCAAGATATAATCTTAAAGGAAACAAAGGGTGAAACAATTGGATTCTGGTATTGGGAATGGATTGTTTTATGAAAGCAGGTGGCATGGAGTGACTCTTGTGGCACTGTGGTAACATCCCTACCTCTAAAATAGGAGGCCTAGACTCAAGTTTCACCTGCCCAGGAGGTGTGTAATAACTTGTTTGAAAGGGTTGATTAGGGGGAAAAATCCACGCAGACAGCACAGAATGGAGTAAACGAAAGGCCAGCAAGTAAATATCATTGCTGATAACTTCAAACCAACCCCAATTACTTTGTATCCAGTTTCAACTCCTGTAGTGTATTTGCTGCTATAACACAGGAAGCAGGATCATCAATATGTGTACAGCATGCTCCCACAAGCAACAATGATCAAATGATCCACTGGCTGACCAATAACAGGGCAAACTTGACTGCTGTTTCTGATACACACCAAGAATGATAACATTCTAATTTTTGAAATGTATGTTATGTTGTTCTGTACCTGGGCATTCATGAAATAGCACAGTACAGGTGGTAAAAAGCAACAGCTAACAGCCAGATCGACTGATTTTACCTTGGAGATAGCAAGAACTGCAGATGCTGGAGTCAGAGTCAATACAGTGTAGAGCTGGAGGAACACTGCAGGTCAGAGCAACAGGTGTAAGCCCGAAACATTGACTTTCCTGCTCCTCTGATGCTGCCTGACCTGTTGTGTTCCTTCAGCCCCACACTGATTTTACCTCAGTAAGGTGTTGAGAAAAGAAGTAATTAACTAAAGGGGAGGTGGTGAGCGTGACTCGCTGCCAACTCAGATGCAGGCACAGCAGCTTTGGCTGAAATCAAGTCATAGAAATGTACAACACGGAAGTAGACCCTTCGGTCCAATTCATCCATGCCGACCAGATGTTCAAAATTAATCTAGGCCCATTTGTCAGCATTTGGCCCATATTCATGTACCTATCCAGGTGCCTTTTATACCAGTCTCCACCACTTCCTCTGGCAGCTCATTCCATACACACACCACCTTCTGCTTGAAAAACTCACCCCTTAGCTCCCTTTTAAATATTTCCCCTCTCACTGTAAATCTATGCCTTCTAGTTTTGGACTCCCTGCACTGGGGAAAATACCTACCTATTCAATCTGTCCCTATAACTCAGTGTCTCCAACTCTAGCAACATCCTTGTAAATCTTTTCTGAACATCCTTCCTATAGCAGGGACACCCAAATTGAATGCAGTATTCCTAAAGTGGCCCAGCTAATGTCTGAAGAAGGGTCTAGGCCCAAAACATCAGCTTTCCTGCTCCTCTGATGCTGCTTGACCTGCTGTGTTCATCCAGCTCTATACCTTGTTATCTCAGATTCTCCAGCATCTGCAGTTCCTACTATCTCTCTAGCCAATGTCCTGTACAGCCGCAACATGACCTCCCAACTCCTGTACTCAATGCACTGACCAATAAAGGCAAGTTTACCAAGTACTTTCTTCACTATTCTGTCTACCTGAGACTCCACATTCAAGGAACTATGAACCTGCACCCTAATATAATGAAAGATCAGTTCAGAGGGCAGTTCAGTTTGGAGGTAACATTGGTATGGGTGAGGGTTTCAGCAGTAGATGGGGTGAGGAAGGTATGGAGAAAGGTGAGAATACAACGCTAGAAGTGGACAGATTTGGTGATGCTTTTGCTTTATTTTTTCACAGGATACAGACATTCCTGGTGTCATACTTCTGGTTACCAACCACTGGTTGTGCTTGGGGTAGTTTTCTGCCACCAATCATCTTTTCTATTCTGGGTAGATGGTAATGACAACGGTAGAGGATAGACCACCCGAGAGTCTTAACAAGAAGAGGCATTTATCTTGCATAACAAGGTGTAGACTGATAGCAAGAGATACAATGAACATTAACTATTTAAGCATAATCACAATGATCAGGAACCAGGTAGATCATATTTGTCTCCTTTGGCACCATGGGCAAGTTTGATCATTTCTCCATCCAGAAAGTGTGGGACATTTTCGGATTGAGTGGATCTAATGTTACTTCAACATTAACTGTTTCAGAACTATGGCTTTACACAAGATTTCCCCAAAGCTTTCTCTCCCTGAGTTAACATTTTTACATGAAGAAATAGAACTGATTTTGTTTATTGCATCTCCTGCCAAATTTCTGGCTTCACGAATGTGGGTGTTCAGGAGTTTGTGCTATTCTTATGGATTATTGACAGATGGTGTAATTCCTGATGAGGCTGACACTCGGTCTGTTATCTTACCTGGATGACTCTTCATCTCCCAATTTTCCTGCTGAAGTGAAATACTTCTTACTATCTCAGTGAATCACCCCACAGCATTATCCAGGGGACCTGTCATCTCACAAACGTCCATCATGTCCATCATTACAAGTATTTTCTTACTTTTTATATTTGGATTTCTGGACTAGGCAGTTATGTTTTGCTTTAATCAAGTGTTCTATTTTTTGTTGCAGGATTGTGAAAGTTCAGACTAGGTAATTTATTCAGTTTGACTGTATCTTGAATCTGGACATTAGCCTATTTGTGGAGTTGTATACAGCTCATCTTCATTTCGTTCTGAACCTGCCGATACTTCTAATTATTTTTTTATTCACTCATGGGCCTTGCTGGCTGGGTCTATATATATTCCCCAACCCTTGAGAAGGTGGTTGCGAACTGCATTTCTGAGCTGATCCAAGCTGAGATACATTGGTTTGCTACTTGAAATCATTGATTAGGTTGCATGTCTTCATGCTTGCTGCATGTGTGTTTATCTATGAAGGGGCATGTGACCATTCTACTGCTATCCCACTCTCCCCTCAACCTGATCCCAATGATACAGAGGGCTGAGTAAGGAGCTCACTAGCCTGGCCACCTGCTGAGAACATAGAACACAGAACATGGAACATAGACCATGCAACATACAACATAGAACATAGAACAGTACAGCACAGTACAGGCCCTTCAGCCCAGATGTTGTGCCGACCTATTATCCTACTCTAAGATCAAACTACCCTGCATACCCTTCATTTTACTATCATCCATGTGCCTATCCAAAAGTTGCTTGAATGTCCCTAATGTATCTGACTCCACTACCATGGCCGGCAGCTCATTCCACACACCCACCACTCTCTGTGTGAAGAACCTGCCTCTGACATCTCCCTATACCTTCCTCCAATCACCTTAAAATATGCCCTTTCATAATAGTCATTTCCACCCTGGGAAAAAGTCTCTGACTATCCACTCTATCTATGCCTCTCATCATCTTGTACGCCTCTATCAAGTCACCTCTCATCCTTCTCCGCTCCAATGAGAAAAGCCGTGGCTCCCTCAACCTTTCCTCATAAGACCTGCCCTCCAGTCCAGGCAGCATCCTGGTAAATCTCCTCTGAGCCCTCTCCAAAGCTTCCACATCCTTCCTACAAGTTGGTGACCGGAACTGAACATAATATTCCAAGTGTGGTCTAACCAGGGTTTTATAGAGCTGCAGCATAACCTCGTGGCTCTTAATCTCAATTTCCCTGCCAATGAAAGCCAACACACCATATGCCTTCTTAACAACCCTATCAACTTGGGTGGCAACTTTGAGGGATCTATGGACGTGGACCCCAAGATCTGTCTGTTTCTCCCCAGTGCCAAGAATCCTGCCTGTATTTTGCATTCAAATTCAACCTTCCAAAATGAATCACTTCACACTTTTCTGGGTTGAATTCCATCTGCCACTTCTTTGCCCAGCTCTGCATCCTGTCAATGAGCCGTTTCAACCTACAACAGCCCTCCACATGATCCACAACTCCACCAACCTTTGTGTCATCGACAAACTTACTGACCCACCCTTCCATTTCCTCATCCAAGTCGTTTATAATGATCACTAAGAGCAGAGGACCCAGAACAGATCCCTGTGGAACACCACTGGTCACCGAGCTCCAGGCTGAATACTTACCATCTACTACCTCCCTCTGTCTTCTATTGGACAGCCAATTCTGTATCCAGGCAGCTGAATTTCCCTGAATCCCATGCCTCCTTACTTTCTGAATGAGCCTACCATGTGGAACATTATCAAATGCCTTGCTAAAATCCATATGCACCACATCCACTGCTCTACCTTCATCAATGTGTGTTGTCACATCCTCAAAGAATTCAATAAGACTTGTGAGGCATGACCTGCCCCTCACAAAGCCGTGCTGACTATTTCTAATCAAACTGTGCTTTTCCAAATAATCACAAATACTATCTCTCAGAATCCTCTCCAATAATTTGCCCACCACAGAAGGGTCTGTAATTTCTCACCATGCTGAGAGTCTGTATTTTCTTGTTTATGTTTGTTCCTACTTCCTTTACATTCTTCAAAGATTATGTCCGATTGCAGCTTCGCAAAACTTATATATGCTTCCTTTTTCTTTTTGACTAAACTTTCAATATTTCTTGTCATCCAGGGTTCCTGGAGCTCACCACCTTATCTTTCATCATCATAGGGACATGCTGGTCCTCAGCTCTGATCAATTGGCGTTTAAAAAGACTCACACATGTCAGTTGTGGATTTACCCTCAAACAGCCTCCCTTAATTTAATTTCTCCAGTTCGTGCCTAATACTGTTGTAATTAGCCTTACCCTAATACAACACTTTCATGTGAAGACCAATCTTATCCTTACCCACAACTATCTTAAAACTTAGAGAATTATGATCACTATTCCCAAAATGCTCATAAACCACCACTTTAATCACCTGGCTAGGCTTATTCCCGAATTGGACTCCTGGAATGGCCCCCCTGCCTAGTTGGACTAACCTCATTTTGTTTCAAGAAGCCCTCCTGGATGCACCTAACAAATTCTGCCCTGTCTAAGCCCATGTTACTAAGGGAGACCCAGTAAATACTAGGGAAGTTAAAATCACCCATTGTGACAAACCTGTGGAGTTGCAGGTAAATAGGATACTGAAGCAGGTATGCTTGCCTTTACTGGTCAGTCCACTGACCATTTTCCATGATCCGCCTACATATCTGTTCCTCTATCTCTGGCTGGCTATTGGGAGGCTTGTAGTATAACCCCATCAGAGTTACTGCAATTTTCTTATTCCTGAATTCTACCCATTTGGTCTCACAGGATGAACTTCCAAAATGTCCTCTCTTAGTACTGCCGTGGCATTCTCTTTAAGCAGTAATATAACTCTTTCACCCCTTTTACATCCCTCTTGATCGTACCTGAAACATCTAAACCCTGGAACATTGAGCTGCTAGTCCGGCCCTTCTTTTAACCAAGCATTACAGTTCCATATACTAAACCAGGCTCTAAACTCATTTGCCTTAATTGTTATACTCATTCCATTGGAATAAGTATACTTCAGACTACCATTAACTTGACCCTGCATGTTCTTCCTATTAGACTGACTTGACTTAGCCTCTACCTTCACCTCAATCACAGTTCATAGAGTCATCCAGTCATAGAGCTTCAGGAATAGTCGAGGCACAGGAGAGTTGGATGAGAACTCTATATTAGGGAACTTGTAATAGTAAGGATTCCTTTGCAGTTTGTTTCAGAGATTTTTAGACAGTCAATTTTTCCACATGTGCTCAGCAGAGAACAGGAAAGCACTCACAATGCCAGATGTAAAAATGCGGGTCTTAAATATTCAAGCTACTGTTTGAAGTAAACACTGTAATTGTTTCAGTATGCTTTGTGGGGTACACTCAAATAACCAAATTAGACTATAGAAGCTGTCTGGACTCCTTCAGAGCCAAGAAGTCTATTACTAGAAGCATGTTTAATTCATGTAATGCTGGAAGGAATGGTACTAGATCATCTGCATCAATATGTCTGAAAGAGAAATTGATGATTTAAGATATCCACTTATGGAGACCAATGTCTACTTGTTTTCACTGTTTTGTGTTGCTGGTTCAAAAGGAATCCTTTTATCTTCTGCTTATCAGGATAAATACAAGAAAGCAAACTTTCCAACGAGGACAATAATTTTAATAATTTTCATTTTTAATATTTGTTTAATAATGTTCGTGATTTCTAATGTGCAGGAGAAATTCACCAAAGATCCTAAGGCAACACCTTCCAAACCCAAGACTAATTCCATCTAAAAGGAAATGGGCAGCAGATATATGGGAACACCACCCCTGCAAGTCTCCCTTCAAGACACTCACCATCCTTACTTGGAAATATATCGTTGTTCCTTCTGTGTTGTTCTGTCAAATCTTGGAATTCCCTCCCTAACAGCATTGTGAGTCAACCTTCTCCAAGGCATTCCTGGCAAGATCCAACCAATGACGCCCACATTCCATGACCAAATAACTGAAATAATAGCATAGGCTTTTCGTTCTTTACGCGAGCTTGGTGTCAAATATTGTGTGATAGCAATGTTGTGAAACACTTCGGGACATTTCATCTTGTTAAAGATGCCATACAAATGGAAGCCATTGTTGTAAAGCATTAAACATCGGCAACAACATTGAAAACAAAGCCATCTGTGTGAACCCAATCCCAATCCTCTGGTTCTGATGTTTGGTGCAAGGATCTTCAAGACAATTCTGCTGTAACTCAGAGATAGTAGGAACTGCTAATGCTGGAGTCTGAGATAACTAGGTGTGGAGCTGGATGAACACAGCAGGCCAAGCAGCATCAGAGGAGCAGGAAAGCTGACGTTTCGGGTCTGGAC
>NC_063335.1:112569074-112699715 GCF_021869965.1 Rhincodon typus | reverse complement strand
CTCCTCTGATGCTGCTTGGCCTGCTGTATTCATCCAGCTCCACACCTAGTTTTCTTAATTCTGCTGTCTCTCCTGGAGAACCCTCCTAAAATATTTCTCTTCATCCCCAACCTCTGAAAGGCTTCAGCTCACATTGGGGGTCACCGCTGGCGCCAGTGATGAGACTTTAACTTCAGTGAAAATTAGGAAGTTCTGAATCTTTGTACAATCACCGTTTGAATTGTCTAATGATGCAAAAACTGTTCTGATAATGCTGACATTATAAACAGATCACATAGTCACCCACAAATGTGTTGAAAACCAGTTTGCAGCTTGTTAATACATTCCCAAATTTTATTTTTGAATCCTGTCACAAAATTACACTGTACTGCAAATCGTTTATGAAAAAAAAAGGATAAGTCTGACATAACACAGTGTGGAGCTGGAAGAACACAGTAGCCCAGGCAGCATCAGAGGAGCAGGAAAGTTGACATTTTGGGTCAGGACCCTTCTTCAGAAATCGGGGAGGGGAAAGGAGCTCCGAAATAAATAGAGAGAGGAGGGGTGGGGCTGGGGAAGGTAGGTGGGATGGTGATAGGTGAGTGCAGGTAGGGAGTAATGGGGATTGGTCAGTGAGGTGGGAGGGGCAGGTAGGTGGGAAAGAAGAAATGTCTGATTACAGTTTAATAGGCATCAACGATCGTGCCTTTTGGCACGTTGTAGCTTTGCACTTTTATGGAAAAGTTCATTGTTATTCATATAGTTTCCAAAAAAATGTGGATATGTTTGCAGGCATATCACTATTGCTCAACGTGTTGCTTTCAAACACACAGTGTTATGACCATTTGGATTGAATGCCTCTCAGTGCCAACAAATCCTATCATGAATTATTAACATTCTGTACAACTGCAGAGGTGATGAGGGATTAAGTATTTGTAATAGTGAACAGTTCATAATGATTAGCAGGATCTCTAAATGTTCAGCCAACAATGTGTATAATGTGTATGTTCACTACAAACTCACACAGGAATAATTGCCTCAGTTGCCAAACTCTCATATTCTGGATTCCAGTTTGATTTATTTCTTTCTAGTGTGAAGAGGTAAGAGAATAAACCATCATGCTTTGCCACTGGAAATAAGTTGCACTTTACGTTTTATTCTCACTGATGTGATAGTAGTTGTAGCTACCATTCTCCAGAACCAACAGTCCCTAATTTATTGAGCAAAACATTTCTCTGAGCATCAAGTTTTAACAGAGATGTGGTATCCATTATACTATACACTCAGGAGCCAGTTGTTCAGCTGGGTCAACAAGCAGTAGCATCAACAGAGCTGTGGTCTCCTGGGGCATCCATGTCATTGTTGCTGTTCCCAGAGTGGGACACCTTGAGCCTAGAACACCTTGCAGAAGCCCTGAAGCCCTGATTGAGACCTAATTTGAACAGAAGATGAGCTCTTATTTAAATAATTTCTTTTTATTCTTCTTGTAATTCAAAATAGTGCCAGATTGTGGCAACAAAACACTTTTCACTGTGACTTCTGAAATAGCTGCATGGAGGCTAGTGTCCTATCACTCAGTCACTCTTTATTTATGCGTCCACGGTACATGGACTCTGACCAGACAGCTCAGAGCCAGTCCCTCGAGTGAGTAGAATCCCTGACCCTCCTGTTTATATCTGTCAGCCAGGGCTCCCTTATTGGACCAGATTAACAGCCCCAATCAGGGAACTCATACTCAATGAGATTCACCTGGGTAACCTCATTCCAATCACTATACTTCCTCGATAAATGTAACAATAAAATCATTCATTTGTTCATTCAGCACTGATTCAATTCCTGGTGACTGATGTCACCGTGAAGGCTCAAACTCACCTCAGCAATGGTGACCTTCAGGTTAGACTCATCACCATTCACTTCTCTCTCTCTCTCTCTCTCTTTCATGAGAATGGAGTCAATGATGACTTCTCACTTTATGCATTTATGTTTAGACTGAAAGCAAACGGTACGAGAAACTAGTCCGCAAACCTGAGTAAAATGTTGAATAGACTTACTATCTACATCTAGAGATGGGCAATAAATGTTGGCCTGGCAGCGATGCCTGTTTCCCACGAATGGTTTAAAACAAAAATTATCATCTACTCAATTGAAACAATCACTGAATGCAGATGCTTTCTCTTATATTTACAATCTCTAACATACAGTAGTGTGTGCATTAGCTTATCACTCAGGTTATAGCTAAATTAATGCAACAGCTGTACCAATTATTGGTTTAAAAAAAGCACACTGGCGATTTCTGAGTTTCGTGGGCAGTATTTATCCCCCACTTAAATCTAATTATCTGGTTATTATTTCATTTCAATTTGTGGGAGCTAGCTTTTCCTAATTTGGCCTTTGCTTTTCCTAAATTATGATAGCTACACTTTAGAAAGTATTTAATTGGCTGTAAATGCTTTGGCATTTCCTGATGTCATGCAATGTACACTATCTATTTGTGTTCATATGAATCATATTTATCTTAAATCATAATGTCCTTCAGGGAAGGAAACCTGGAATTAAAAGCTGATCTAACGGTGGACTATGTAACCATTGTTGATTGTCATTAACAACTCGTGTGGTTCACTGATGTCCTTCAGGGAACAAAACTTCCACCCTTACCTAAAAGGGAAATATACTGGAAATCATAGCTGGGCCCTAATGAAGAGTCATCTAGACTCGAAACGTTAGCTTGCTCCCTCCCCATGGATGTTGCCTGACCTGCTGCGATTTGCAGCATTTTTGTTTTCAGTGCAGATTCCATTTGCTCCTGCCACCCTTACCTGCTCTGACCTACGTGTGATTCCAGAACCACAGAGTTTTAACTGCCCTCTGGGCAATTAGGAATGGACAATAAATGATGGCTTAGACAGTGGTGCGCAATCATGTGAATCAAATGAAAAACAGGCTATTTGTGTATTGTCCTTCCAAGTGTTCAGCCAGAAGATACGCGGGAATATCCAACATGATTTATACATATCACATGAGGGAGAGAGGTAGGAGTCAGTTCAGCTTATTTGACAATGAGATTGTGTTGAGAACAGCATGGAATCAATCATTGATTGTGATAGTTCTTGAGCAGTCTGCATCCTCACCTCACACACAGACTTCTGTTGTGGTGTCTCTCACATAACTACTTGTCTCTCTCTCATGGCGGGAGATGCTATAACCTTTGTGGATTTTTCATTAATTAACTTGCCTTACTTTATATATATATATAATATATCTTGGTTATCCCCTCACGAGGATGGCAGATTTCCTGCCCTAGAACCAGATGGGCTTTTCCTGACGATCATTCAGGGTCATCATGAGACTTCTAATTCTCGATGTTTATGAAGCTCACATTGCACCACCTGCCATGGTGGGGATCAAATGCAGGTCCTCCGAACGCAGTTGGGTCTGTGGACGACTAATGCATTGACAAATGCAGCCATCAGCTCCCTCGTTATGTGATTCTCCCTCACGCTGGTCCCTGCATGATTCAAGTGCAACCTGTCCCAGTGGAGCAGCTCTCTCTTTCAAATTTAGTTATCAAAAGAATTTGTTGTCGAGGCCAGTTTTCAATACTTACTATGTCTATGTACTCACTGCTATCTCTGTGTTAGAAGCTTGGAGTCTCAAACCATAGAGAAGGCGCTGTTTATTGCAACTTTTTGACAGGTCTGTCCCAGTCACCTCAGTCACTATCAGATTTCTACTGTTCAGTTTCAGGCTCTATTTCCAAAACTCCTAATACGATGGAACATAGGGTTGTCCTATGGCCATTCTGCCCTTTGAACCAGTACTGCCATTCAATAAGATCACGGTTGATCTGATTGTGATTTGGACTATAACTCCCTGCCTCAGCACCCCTTCCCCTATCCAGAACCTGTCATTTCCTTTTCTAACTCTTCCTTCACTGCCCTCTGGGAAAGAGAATGCCAGGAGCAATGATTGTCTGAGAGAGAGAAGAAACTGTCCACACGTCCTTCTGAGGAAGGAGTCACCTGTGGCCTCGGTTCACTTTATTCCCCTTATTTGAAACATCCTTTTGGTCTACACCCTGTCAGGTCCCCTCAGGGTTTCATACCTTTCAAAAAAATCAGATTAACCTGTTTGAATAATTTAGACCATAAGATAAAGGAGCAGAGTTAGGCCATTCAGCCCATCAATTCTCTTCAACCATTCAACTATGGCTGATATTTTTCTCAACCCTATTCTCCTGCCTTCTCTCCGTAACCCTTGATCCCCTTATCAATCAAGAATGTCTCATTCTCTGTCTTAAATACACTCAATGACTTGACTTCCATAGCCACCTGCACAATGGGTTTCACTGATCAACCACCCTCTGGCTGAAGCAATTCCTCCTCATCTCAGTTTCTAAAGGGTCATTCCTTCACTCTGAGGCTGTGCCCTCGGGTCCTAGTCTCTCCAACTAGTAGAAACATCTTCTCCATGTCAACTGTATCCAGGCCTCTCAGTATTCAATCATATGCCCCCTCATTCCTGTAAACTTCAGTGCATACAGTCCCAGAAACCTCAACCACACCTCACATGACAAACTTCATCCCTTGGATACTTGTTGTAAACCTCCTCTGGACCCACTCCAATGCCATTCTACCTTAGATACTCTACCCAAAACTACTCACAACACTACAAATATGATCTGACCAGCCTCAACAGTACATCCCTGCTCTTGTGTTCTAGCCCTCTTGAAATGAATGTTAACATTGCATTTGTCTTCTTAACTGCCAACTGAACCTGCATGTTAGCCTTAACAGAACCCTGAATTAGGACTCCCAAGTCCCTTTGTGCTTCAGCTTACTGAGGCCTTACCTTATTTAGAAAATAGTCAATGTCTCTAATCTTCCCCCCAAAATGCATAATCTCACACTTTCCCACATTGTATTCCATCTGCCAATCTTTTGTCCACTCTCCTAGACTGTTCAAAATCTTCTGCAGCCTTTTCATTTCTGCAAAACTATCTGTCCCTCCATCGATTTTCTGTTTATCTTCCTAGAAAGCATACTTTAATGTATGAATGCTATTAATGTTACACTATCAGTCTAGGCAATATTCTGGGGGCCCAGGTTGAAATCTCTACCACAGCAGATGGGGGAATTTGGATTCAATAAAAAATCTGGAATTATGAATCTAATGATGACTGTGAATTGATTATCAGGTAAAGCCCTTGTGGTTCACTCATATCCTTTAAGGAAGGAAATCTGCTGTCCTTACCTGGTCTGGCCTACATGTGACTCCAGACGCACAGCAAAGTGGTTGACTCTGAACTGCCCTCTGGGCAATTAGGGATGGGTAGTAAATGCTGGCCTAGCCAGTGATGCCCATATTCTATGAATAAATTAAAAAAAATCTCTATTTCAAACAGGGATCGTAGGAACTGCCGATGCTGGAGAATCTGAGATAGAGCTGGGTGAACACAGCAGGCTGAGCAGCATCAGAGGAGCAGGAAAGCTGACGTTTCGGGTCTGGACCCTTCTTTAGAAAAGGATTGTGTTCATAGACAGGTATGTAAATGGACATTTAATAGGTTGACTGGGAATTGAGCAAATTAAAGAAAACTTGCATTTATGTAGCACCTTAGGATGCCCCAAAGCACTTTACAGCCAACGAGCCACCTTAAATGTGTATTTATTGTTGGAAGGTAGGCAATGCAGCTGTTGTGGAATGTAAGACTCCAGAATGAACAATCTGGCAAGGGATAAATCTTGTTTAGAACACTGGTGGGTACTCTTCTTCGTCTGTTGGCAATGCTAGTCATACAGCACAAAACCAGACATGGACATCCAGTCCATGCTGACCATAATCCCAAACTAAATTAGTCCCTTCTGCCTGTGTTTGGTCCATATATCTCTAAACATTTCTTATTCATGTACTTATCCAAATGTTTTTTAAACATTGTAGCTGTATCCACATCCACCACTTCCTCTGGAGGTTCATTCCACATACAAATCACTCACTGTATAAAAAAATTTGCTCCTCATGTACTATTTAAATCTTTCTCCTCTCATCTTAAAGATATGCCTCCTAGTCTTGAAATACCCCTCCCTAGGGAAAAGACACCTGCCATTCACCTTATCTATGCCGCTGATGATTTTATAAACCTCTATAAAGTCACCCCTCAACCTCCGACGCTCCAGTGGAAGAAGTCCCAGCCTTTCAAACCTATCTGTATAACTTAAAGTCTCCATTCCTTGGGAATTAGCTTTGGGAATATTTAATTTGCCCAACAGGACAAATGAGACTTGGATCCACAATTGCTAATCTAGCTTGTTTAGAATATGTATTGCACTGAAAACATTGTAAATAGACAACATTACAAGTTGCAAGAAACTTTCAAGCCCTGGAAATGTGTTTCTGCAAGGGCCATAACATCTTTGAAGGAATATTAAAAAAAATACAAATTCAGAAATTATGAGAAATTCCAGTGAAAGGTATACACCTGAAACCACAGCCTCTCCAAATGCCTGAGGTTTGTAGAATCTGCCTTGTAATCCCCACGTTGCTATATTTTATTCAATCTTCGATAAAAACTTGGTGTTATTACCACCTAGTGGATTTGTATTGGCATTACAATACTTCTGTAAATTACAGCACTGAAAATTTATCTAGGCTGCTGTGATTCTAACTATAAGTTTCTTAATAAAAAAAAGGCAATTCTTTTTCCTCAAATCTATTAACCTCTCTTTGTTATAGACTCATAGAGTTATACAGCATAGAAACAGACCCTTCGGTCCAACTTTTCCATGCCGGCCAAGTTTCCCAAACTAAATGACTCCAACTTGCCTGCATTTGACCCATATCCCTCTAAACCTTGCCTCTTCTTGTACCTGTCCAAACGTCTTTTAAATGATGTAACTGTACCTGCATTTACCACTGAAAGTTCATTCTAAACACTAACTAACCTCTGCATGAAAAAGTTGCCCCTTCAGGTCACTTTTAAATCTTTCTCCTCTCACCTTAAAATTAAGCCCTCGAGTTTTGAACTCCCCTAGCCTAGGGAAAAGACCTTTGCTATTCACCTTATCTATGCTTCTCATGATTTTATAAGGTCACCCCTCAAGTTCCTACGCTCCAGGGAAAAATGCCTCAGCCTATCCAGCCTCTCCTTCATAACTCAAACCCTCCAGGTTCAGCAACACCCTTATAAATCTTTTCTGCACCCTCTCCAGTTTAATAATATCCTACTTTCACTAATTCTTCCATCTTTAGGCAGTGCCAATTCCTTAATTTTGTATGTGGAATTCTGCATCAGTATACACTATCCAGGAAATTAGAAATTGGAAAGGAGGGAGGGACTTAAGAAAGGACAGGGAAGTGGTATTGAGCATACTATTGAAGCTGTGGCCTGACAAGCAGCCGTTTCCTGATGGGCTTCAGCTAGGATCACAAAACATAGAAACATAGAAAATAGGAACAGGAGTAGGCCATTCAGCCCTTTGAACCAGCTCCACCATTCAGTATGATCATGGTTGTCATCCAGTTCAGCCCTGATCCTGCTTTCTCCCTGGACTGTTTAGCTCTAAGTATTATATCTAGCTTGTTTTGGAAAACATTCAATCACTTACTGCATGGTACTTCAGGACAAATAAAAGCAAAAATACCTTAACAAGAAATGGAAGACAAATATTTAATTATGGATTGGATAACAATAACATCTTCACTGAATTGCAGCGACTTAAACAGCATATGCAGCTTTACTTTGTAGGTCAATACATAAATGATCACAAGAGGAGATCTCCAAAAATCTTATTTGCTAGGACAATAAAATAACTCAGAGGAGATCTGGAGAGTACGTGAAGCTCAAGGTATGAACTAAATTCAGGATTAGCAGGTCCCAACTTATGTCACAGAGACAAAAGACCCAAGTGTCTGAGTTGCTGAATGAAGCAGCAAAGGGTATGAGTGTAGATTCTCTGAAGAATAACTTTTAGAGTTGGAGGCTAATTGTGTTGGTAATTGTCTCTACACCAATTAAAGCCTTTTGCAGAAATCTTCTGGGCAAGGAAAAGGGCCATACCATTGCATCTCATTGACGATGTATTCCCAGTTATCAACCCTCCATAAAATATAGCGTGCAGATTCAGGAGAAGATTCAAGTAGCATGGGTGGCACGGTGGCTCAGTGGTTAGCACTGCTGCCTCACAGCACCATGGACCCAGGTTCAATTCCACCCTCAGTCAACTGTCTGTGTGGAGTTTGCACATTCTCCCCATGTCCGCATGGGTTTCCTCCCACAGTCCAACGATGTGCAGGTTAGGGTGGACTGGCCATGTTAAATTGCTCATAGTGTTTGGGGATGTGTAGATTAGGTGGGTTACTGGGGGATGGGTCTGGGTGGGATGCTCTGAGGTTCAGTGTGGACTTGTTGGGCCAAAGGGCCTGTTTCCACACTGTAGGGATTCTATGATGATGATAGAACTCGATAAGATGGTGTGAAATGGTATTATTCAGAAAGTGAGCAATCACACAGATTGATGTAACTCCATTGTGGGCATCTTAAAGAAAGACAACACACTATGGTCAATGTTCCCATGATTTTTATTTTTCTGTCTGAACCTCCAAGGTCTATAAATGACAGAGATTTCAGTTTTGCAAAAAGGTGTTGGCACACAGATCACTACAGACATAGAAACATTGAAAATAGGTGCATTCAGCCCTTCGAGCCTGCTTCGCCTTTCATTATGATCATGGCTGAGCATCCAGCTCAGTCCCCCGCTCCCACTCTTCCCCCATATCCTTTGATCCCTTTATCCCCTTGTACTATATCCAGCTCCTTATTGAAATCTTCCAATGTTTTGACTTTGACTGTTTTCTGTAGAAGCAAATTCCACAGGCTCGCCACCCTCTGGGTGAAGACATTTCTTCCCATCTCAGTCCTAAAAAATTTACCCAGTCTCATATGGCTGTAACCCCTCATTCTGGACTCCCATACACAGATGCTCGGAACGGCTGCGTAGTTGTGTAGCTGAGAGGGAATGCTGATTATGAATATACTTCATAAAATACTGATGCTGGAAGAAGAAAATCCTAAATTTCCTGGCAAAGGATTCTTCTCAACTCTATGCACTATTCATGGTTTGCCCAGTTAGCACAGGAATCCCAAGAGTTCATAACATTTAGGACACCATTTGGACAATCCTGTTTCTGGTGGTTACCAATTAACCTTACAGTTAGCCAAGACCTATTCAGCAACACATAGATAAGATTAGTGGGAGTAAACTAGGTGGTTCCCAATGTGGGTCTTCTCTACATCGGTGAGACCACCGTAGACTAGGTGACCGTTTCACTGAGCATCTTCGCCTGGCCT
Organism: Rhincodon typus; assembly: GCF_021869965.1. NCBI lineage: Eukaryota > Metazoa > Chordata > Chondrichthyes > Orectolobiformes > Rhincodontidae > Rhincodon > Rhincodon typus. The sequence goes on along the minus strand of NC_063335.1, from coordinate 112,690,393 downwards.
GCGATGGCCAGCCTAATCTCCCGGTCGCTGCCCATTTCAACTCCTTCCCCCAATCCCCCTCTGACATGTCCGTCCTCAACCTCCCCTAATGTCGCAGCGACTGGGAGAGAAAATTTGAGAAACAACACCTATTCTTCCGCCTGGGCGCCCTACAGCCCAGAGGACTCAGCACTGAGTTCTCTAACTTCAAATAACATTTCCATCCGTTCCCCGGGCTCCCCTTCCAGCCCCACATCTTCCCTTCATCTCAACCTTCAGACCCTCCCTTCCAACTACCATTCATCTGGATTCATCCCACCTATCGACCAACCAGGTTGTACCTACTGCCAGTGTCTACGTATCGCCACTATTTTGCAACACCCCCCACCCCTGTTTTATCTGCAGCTCCCCCTACTCTCACATCCAGGCCTGAAGAACGGTACTCCCCGAAACGTTGACTGCTCCTTTCCTCCAGATGCTGCCTGGCTCGCTGTGTTCTTCCAGCTTCCTGTTCATCTACCTTGGACCTGGTTATGTTTGTTTAGCTGAGAATATTGTAGTCATGCATAAGATAAAGGCAAGAGCACCTAGTGATGGCCAAAACAGAGAATGACTTGGATTAGCATTTAGCAGTGCAAAAATGGGCATCGATCAAAGAAACTGTTTCAGGTCCATTTACTCTCCCTGTGGATTCAATATTGATCCAAATAAAATTGAGGATGTTAAACAAACTCCAACCCCACAGGATAAAGCGAATGTGCGACATTGAAAATTCTGAGGCCACTTCCTCTCACCTACCTTCACAACTCTGTGGTAAAAGTAACTCCGTTGGGAAAGTTACGCACGAAAACCCTCCCTAATGTGTGGTGAGGTGACCACCAGCCCATCTTTAATTCTTCACGCAGGTTCCATTTACAAAATCTTGTTTAATATTGATCCCAGGAAAGTCACAATTCTGAAGGTGGACACATCATAAAAAGGCCTAGGCACATGTCCTCTCCAAGATGATGCACTGATTGGAGAGACGTTTGCGGGTGGTAATGTTACTGGGTTCCTAGCGCAGAACCCTAAGTTAATGCGCCACAGATGTAGGTTCGAATCTTCACCATGGCAGGTAGTGAAATCTGAATTGCAAAAAGGATCTAAAATACAAAGCTCGTCTAATGTTGAGCATGAAACCGCTGTTAATTGTCTTAAAACTCCATCTGGCTCAGTAATGCCCCTTGTTTGGTCTGGCCTATATGTGAAACCATAGTGTTGAGGGTGGATTGTAACAGCCCTCTGGGTAACTACTGCCTGGGAAATGAGTGTGGGCCTAGCCAACAATGTCTACACCCTACAGGCAAACAAAGTTACTCCAACATTAAACATGAGTCATTAACTCTAGCGAGCGCGGTTTCACACCTACTTATTCAGAAATTCACCATTGAGACAGCTCACACACCACTCAAAAAGCCCCTCACTGCATCTATGACAGATTGTGAGGGCAGAGCAGATGATTCACCACTCAGTGGCTTGAAATGATAAAGCCGGTTAATATTTTGTCTCCGTCACTCAGGGATGATGAGGTTAATCCAATGACAACTGCAGCTCAGCCAATTGTAACTAAAGACATAACAAGGGCAAAGTCATGTGATGGTCTTGGGTCAGGAGAGTTAACTTGTAGTCATGGGTATAATTCCGTTGTGGGACATAATGAGATTGAGTTCAATGCATCTGGCAATTTCTGAGCTAGAACCCAGTGATAAATAGAAAAGATGAACGCTGCTAATTTACTGGAAGATTAACTAGTTCACTAAGATGCTAAAGTAATGGGACAATGCCACCACTATTAGACACATCTGTACTACCAACATTGTCAGTTAACACTCAATAAAATAACTTGACAGCTGAGCTGTAAAACGTTTGCAGTTACAGATGGAGTGTCAGTGTCACCTTCTGAAGATAACTGTAATGGGCAGTCACTATAACCTGTCTAGCATTACCTACAGGAACAAATAATAAGGCTACTGAGTGACCGTTATCTGCATTGGGCAATGTGTTTGTCTATTAAATGCTCTGTTGTTTTTGATCTAACTTACACCGAGTCCCATTCATACATTACCCCTGTGGTGGGATCTCCAGCAACACACTCATTTTGAAATTTGAATCAGAGATAGTAGGAACTGCAGATGCTGGAGAATCCGAGACAACAAGGTGCAGGGCTGGATGAACACAGCAGGCCAAGCAGCATCATAGGAGCAGAGAGGCTGACGTTTCGGGCCTAGACCCTTCATCAGAAAAGGGGGAGGGGAAGGGGGTTCCGAAATAAATAGGGAGAGAGTGGGAGGCGGATAGAAGAGGGATAGAGGAGAGGATAGGTGGAGAGGAAACAAACAGGTCGAAGAGGTGGGGATGGGGCCAGTAAAGGTGAGTGGAGGTGGGGAGTTAGGGAGGGGATAGGTCAGTCCAGGGAGGACGGACAGGTCAAGGGGGCGGGATGAGGTTGGTCGGTAGGAGATGGAGGTGTGGCTTGAGGTGGGAGGAGGGGATAGGTGGGAGGAAGAACAGGTTAGGGAGGCAGGGACGAGCTGGGCTGGTTTTGGGATGCGGTAGGGGGAGGGGAGATTTTGAAACTTGTGAAATCCACATTGATACCATTGGGCTGCAGGGTTCCCAAGCGGAATATGAGTTGCTGTTCCTGCAACCTTCAGGTGGCATCGTTGTGGCACTGCAGGAGGCCCAGGATGGACATGTCGTCTGAGGAATGGGAGGGGCAGTTGAAATGGTTCGCGACTGGGAGGTGCAGTTGTTTATTGCGAACCGAGCATAGGTGTTCTGCAAAGCGGTCCCCGAGCCTCCGCTTGGTTTCCCCGATGTAGAGGAAGCCACACCGGGTACAGCGGATGCAGTACACCACATTGGCAGATGTGCAGGTGAACATCTGCTTGATGTGGAAAGTCTTCTTGGGGCCTGGGATGGGGGTGAGGGAGGAGGTATGGGGGCAGGTGTCGCACTTCCTGCGGTTGCAGGGAAAAGTGCCGGGTGTGGTGGGGCTGGAGAGGAGTGTGGAGCGGACAAGGGAGTCACGGAGAGAGTTGTCCCTCCGGAAAGCAGATAAGTTGGAGATCAGTTCGGTGGGGCAGGAGCAGGCGGAGACAGTGGGTCGACCAGGGCATTCAGGTTTGTGGATTTTGGGAAGGAGATAGAAGCGGGCAGTGCGAGGTTGGGGAACGATGAGGTTGGAGGCCGTGGATGGGAGGTCACCTGAGGTGATGAGGTTGTGGATGGTTTGGGAGATGATGGTTTGGTGCTCAGGGGTGGGGTCATGATCAAGGGGACGGTAGGAGGAGGTGTCGGAGAGTAGGCGTCTGGCCTCGGCGATATAGAGGTCAGTGCGCCATACTACAACTGCGCCTCCCTTGTCCGCGGGTTTTATGGTGAAGTTGGGATTGGAGCGGAGGGCGCAGAGGGCTGCACGTTCTGCAGGGAAGAGGTTGGAGTGGGTGAGAGGGGTGGAGAGGTTGAGGTGATTGACATTCCCCATGCAGATGGCCTTAAGGCCCTCCGCTTCTTCCTGTCCCGCAGGCCCGACCAGTCCCCCTCCACTGACACCCTCATCCGCTTAGCTGAACTCGTCCTCACACTCAACAACTTCTCTTTCAATTCCTCCCACTTCCTACAGACAAAGGGGGTGGCCATGGGTACCCGCATGGGCCCGAGCTACGCCTGCCTCTTTGTAGGTTACGTGGAACAATCCCTCTTCCGTACCTACACTGGCCCTAAACCCCACCTCTTCCTCCGTTACATTGATGACTGTATCGGCGCCGCCTCGTGCTCCCACGAGGAGCTCGAACAGTTCATACACTTCACTAACACCTTCCACCCCAACCTTAAGTTTACCTGGACCATCTCTTACACCTCTCTCCCCCTCCTGGACCTCTCTGTCTCCATATCGGGCAACCACCTAGAAACCGATTTTCATTTCAAGCCCACCGACTCCCACAGCTACCTAGAATACTCCTCCTCCCACCCACCTTACTGCAAAAATGCTATCCCCTATTCCCAATTCCTTCGCCTCCGCCGCATCTGCTCCCAGGATGAGGCATTCCACTCCCATACATCTCAGTTGTCCTCGTTTTTCAAGGACCGTAACTTCCCCTCTTCGGTGGTCGAGAACGCCCTCAACCATGTCTCCCACATCTCCTGCACCTCATCCCTCACACCCCGTCCACGCAATAAGAACCAAAAAAGAATCCCCCTCGTCCTCACGTACCACCCCACCAACTTCCGGATCCAACGCATCATCCTCCGACACTTCCGCCATCTGCAATCCGACCCCACAACCAAATACATCTTTCCCTCCCCACCCTTATCTGCTTTCCGGAGGGACAACTCTCTCCGTGACTCCCTTGTCCGCTCCACACTCCCCTCCAGCCCCACCACACCCGGCACTTTTCCCTGCAACCGCAGGAAGTGCTACACCTGCCCCCATACCTCCTCCCTCACCCCCATCCCAGGACCCAAGAAGACTTTCCACATCAAGCAGATGTTCACCTGCACATCTGCCAATGTGGTATACTGCATCTGCTGTACCCGGTGTGGCTTCCTCTACATCGGGGAAACCAAGCGGAGGCTCGGGGACCGCTTTGCAGAACACCTACGCTCGGTTCGCAATAAACAACTACACCTCCCAGTCGCGAACCATTTCAACTGCCCCTCCCATTCCTCAGACGACATGTCCATCCTGGGCCTCCTGCAGTGCCACAACGATGCCACCCGAAGGTTGCAGGAACAGCAACTCATAATCCGCTTGGGAACCCTGCAGCCCAATGGTATCAATGTGGATTTCACAAGTTTCAAAATCTCCCCTCCCCCTACCGCATCCCAAAACCAGTCCAGCTCGTCCCTGCCTCCCTAACCTGTTCTTCCTCCCACCTATCCCCTCCTCCCACCTCAAGCCGCACCTCCATCTCCTACTGACCAACCTCATCCCGCCCCCTTGACCTGTCCGTCCTCCCTGGACTGACCTATCCCCTTCCTAACTCCCTACCTACACTCACCTTTACTGGTTCCATCCCTGCCTCTTCGACCTGTTTGTTTCCTCTCCACCTATCCTCTCCTCTATCCCTCTTCTATCCGCCTCCCACTCTCTCCCTATTTATATCAGAACCCCCTTCCCCTCCCCCCTTTTCTGATGAAGGGTCTAGGCCCGAAACGTCAGCCTCTCTGCTCCTATGATGCTGCTTGGCCTGCTGTGTTCATCCAGCCCTGCACCATTTTGAAATTTGCATGTTTTTAGATATTCCTCTATTTCCTCTTCTCCCTCTATTTCTCTATTATCCTTCAGCCCTTCAACTCTCGGATATCAGCACTTCTTGATCTATGATCTCCTGAGTCGCCTGGTTTTATCACTCCATCATTGGTGGCCAAACACTGAAATTCTCTCTCTCTCTCTAAACTTCTCCACTTTCTCTCTTTTAAGTTGCACCTTAAAACCTATCTCTTTGACTAAGTAGTTCGGCAGCTGCCTAAATTTCAGTTTCTTTCTCACAAGGTTCACTGTCACATTTTGTTTGAAAGCAATCACGTGAAGAACCGCTGGGACATTTTATAACATTATACATTGCTGTAGCAAGTTTCATGTTGTAGTTGAACCATGTTGGTCTACCTCCTTATGCAGCCTACATTCGTCCTGTACATAGGGTCTTGTGGTTTAATAGTAGTGTCCCTGTGTCTTGTCTTGGATTAAGTCCTACATGTCCCAGATGTGTTGTAACACATCTGAGGAGTTTGTTTAAATGTATCTACAATTTTCCTGTGGTTGATAGGTTCTAGCAGTTCCTGGGATGCAAACAGGTTCTGTTCTTGAGTCAATAAAAACCAAAAGACCTGCGGATGCTGTAAATCAGGAACAAAGGCAGAAGTTGCTGGAAAAGCTCAGCAGGTCTGTCAGCATCTGCGAAGGAAAAAACAGAGTTAATGTTTCGGGTCCGGTGACCCTTCCACAGAACTGAAAAGTTAACTCTGTTTTTTCTGTTCTTTGTCCACTTGCAACTTGATTTATACGCACGTCAGAACACAATATAACATGGTCATTTGTAAGTAAGAGGGAGCGTTAGTATGTCGGATCTTTAAAATTACACCCCTGTATGGGATTGTGGTTTTAAGTACGAGTGTTCATAAATCAGGGAGCCCTGTCGTTATAACAGGCTAGTTTGCCTTTCAACATGTCAATAATACCTATTAAATATTTAGCTTGCTGTAGCACTTCAACTGAGTGGCATCAGTAAATGTTGCAAGACTGATAGAATATCTATTGTTTCAGCTTAAACTGAGTGCCCTAGCCTGTTCCTCTGCTTGCTGGCATCAGCCAGTTTTGACAATGTACCCATTAGGAATTCACTTGGAAGACATTCCACAATCCTACAGTGGCCATTGTTTTACTGAGCATCAAGTTCTCTCAAGGGAAATGATCATCCAACTCAATAAAGTTGAATAGATTCTTTGTTTTCGAACCGGACACGTTTTTATGTCCAACAAAAGATTTTGATTTCCCTTCAAACTTGGTATTTGCTGAATCAAACTTGGAATTGACTCTGTGATTGGTGTAAACTGAAGTTAAATGAATTATAATCCATTGGGGAAAATGATGGGCAGACTCAGTCCTCATTTCCTTTCCTGCCGTTAGTTCGACGTTACAGCATGACAAACAAGATTCAGTCAATCCTGGACACACAGTTTTCTGACAATGCTTTTTAATCAACTCATCCTCAACCAGTTTCTCTATTTGTTGAAATCCATTGTTTGTTTCCACCAGAGCATCTGTTCGGACTTGATATTTTCCTAATCAGCCTCTGGCCAGAGATGTTATGATGCGCCTCTGGAGCAAGTGGGACTTAAAACTGGGGACTCTTGTTTCAGAGGCAGGGACACTACCACTGCACCACAATACCCCGCACTCTGTGTTGTGCCTGTGCTATGTTCAGCTGCCCTCAGTTTCAATCTGTGGTAAATGAGTTTCCAAACTGTGAATTCAATCAATTGATGATCAAGGCCTTTCTCTCCCGTTGAGTTGGGCCTCAGTTGGTTACAATTGTTCTCTGAGCACCAAGGTTCTGCATTGGAGTCCCACTCCAGGGCTTGAGCACCAACAGTACAGGGGATACTCCAGTTTTTGAGCGCTGAGGGAGTGTTGTTGTGTCAGAGGTGGCTCCCTCTTGATGGAACCTCAAACCCAAGCCTCACCGACCTGCTCAGTCATTGAGAAAAGGTCCCACACCATTATCGTATGACCAGGCTGAAACCAGCACCCAAAATTTATCAAGTTGACATTAGTGGGAGCTTGCTGTAAGGAATTTGACTTCAACATTTCCTCCAACATGTCAGCGGTTACACTTCACATATTTGTTGCACAACACTTTGAGACATCTGGTGGTCATGCAAACCATGATATAACTGCAATCCTCTCATAACATCATTGATTATTGAGAAGATCCAAGGTCTTTGGCTTCTGTCATTTTCATCTCACGCACATCATCATTTATTCCTTTCATCCCATTTTCAATTTACCTCCTTCCTTCCCATATCTCAAACCTGACATTTCTTCTACCAAAGTATTGACTGTTCAGATGCTGCACAATAAGAAACAACAGACATTCAGATTCACTCTGTATTATATTTATTATATTGATATTTAGAGTCATAAAGATGTACAGCATGGAAACAGACCAACTTGTCCATGCCGACCAGATATCCTAAATTAATCTAGTCCTATTTGCCAGCATTTAGCCTATAGCCTTCTAAACCCTTCCTATCCATGTACTGATCCAGATGCCTTTTAAACGCTGTAATTGTACCAACTTCCTCCATTTCCTCTGGCAGCTCATTCTATACATGCACCACCCTCTGTGTGAAGAAGTTACTCCTTAGGTCCCTTTTACATCTTACCCCTCTCACCTTAAACTTATGCCCTCTAGTTTTGGACTCCCCGATATTGGGAAAAAGATTTTGTCTATTTACTCTATCCATGCCCTTCATGATTTTCTAAACCTCTATAGGTCATCTCTCAACCTCTGACGCTCCAGGAAAATGTGAATATGCATAATATGAATTGGAGCAGAAAGGAAACCAAAAGATCCTGGCTGATCTGTTTGTGTTTATAATTACCTCCAATAATGCTTGATTCCCCTCCCTAATAAGAATCTTCCTCCCACTGTGCTTAAAATATTCAATGACACCATCATTTTTGTATGCTCTCTATTTTCTGGCAGCCAGCTAGTCTTCTCTGCGGGATTGGGGGGTATGAGTTATAGGGAAAGGCTGAATAACTTGGGGTTATTTTCCCTGAAGCATTGGAGGTTGAGGGGGACCTTATAGAGGTTTATAAAATCATGAGGGACATGGATAGGGTAAATAGATAAGGTATTTTCCCCAGGGAAGTATCAGAACTGGTTGGATGTTGAATTGGTCAATCAAGGCAAATCTCTCTCTCTCTCTCCCTCTCTCCCCATGGTTTTCACTGCTATTGTTTCTTTGTTGGTTATTCTGATAAGAAAACCCCTCTGATTTGGTTACTTTGGAATTCAGGCAAGACCTGCAGCTTACTTCCCTGTTAACAATTAACCAAGGATTTCTAAAGGCCAGGTACCCATTGTGAAATGGAAAATTACAACTTGTTCACTTTTCTCCCTTTTGGTTTATCCCTTAACTGTGTCTCTCATATGTGAGTGGGAGTTCTGGCTAAAGAAGATTGGCCTTAAATCATAGCATTAAATAGACTACATTGCCGTTGTCCATATTCTGTTGAAGTTACATTATTAATAATACATTGTTAATTTCTTCTTAATTTTTAAACTTGCTGACGTTTAGGATGAGTTGGGTGATTTTGATGGCCATTGAATGCTTTAATTTCACTGTGTGGTGAGTTCAGTGATAGGAAGGCTGATTTTGTTTGGTTGGTTGGCCCTGTTTCATAACAGTTTATAATGTCGTTCTACCAGATGGAATGGTTAATTTTCCATTGTGGATGGGACTCCTGGTTGCAGTTAAATCCCATGAAAGCCTACTGATCATAGCTTTATATTGAAGTGTAATTTATGTGAGAGCGAAGACAAGGTCTTAACCTCACAGTGCCTGCAAATTCACTGAAATATTGTCTGTGGAGGTCAAGGCCCCTCTGCCTCTGTTCATCAATTCTTTCATACCTGAAAGCACCAGCTGGCTATTAGCCCCATCTTACCCAAGGAAGATGCCATTTGTTATTTACTGTCGATCTATGATACGTAGAAGTGCAGGGAAGTCTGAAGAGTTCATTATTTGATGAGAAGGAGGAGAAAGGAGTGGTGTGTCCAAGAGAGTTTAAGCTTCAATACAAATGTTTTCTTTTCATCTCTGTATCGTTGCTGCACACAAAATGCCTCATGAAGATATGACAATAAAAACATATCTGCGCCTCAGTCCCCACGCTGAGTTCTAGTCCCTGCCTACACTTACATTTTGATAACCCCTTTAAGGCCTAAGGGGGAACCAGTAAATATTCTCCCTGGTAACAGGCAATGTCTTGGGCCCTTCATAATGCAGACCCAGGAGGGGGTCTTGTGGTGCCATGGTAGTGTACTTACCTCTGAGCCAGGAGGACAGAGTCACAGTCCCACCTGTCCCAGCAGTATGTAATGATATGCCTGAACAGGTTGATTAGAAAACAGATGAACAATGAAATAAAGCAGATGCAGAACAGCTCCAGGCAGCGGGCTGGGGAAAAGGGGGTCATGTCTCCCAACTGCCTGCCCCTGTTCCGGGGTTATGTTTGTGCCTGGGAGTCCTTGGGGAGGGAGAATCTGGTGCCCATCATTGCTCTCGATGTCTTTTGAGAGATGGGCACCGCTGGGGACCCAGTGCTTCATTTCACCGTCCAACCCCATTTTGATTTAAACCGCTTCCCCATCACCCACAATCACACCTCTCCCCCCCCCCACCCCCCAACTCCCCTTCACTCTTAACAGTCTTTGCATGTCAATATCTAAGTGGCTACACAGGTGTTTTATTGGTGATGGATAGTGGTTATAGAGGAAAACAAAAAATATCAAAACTAGTCACGGTGATTTGAGTGGTGGGATAGTCGCTGAGCTGTGTGTTATAGTATTATAGTCTGGGTAAAAGAAAAAGAAGAAATAAAGTTAGATCATCATAGAATCCCTACAGTGTGGAAACAGGCCCTTTGGCCCAACAAGTCCACACGGACCCTTGGGGCATCCCACCCAGACCCATCCCCCTATAACTCACTGAATCTACACATCCCTGAACACTATGGGCAATTTCCCCATGGCCAATCCACCGAGCCTACACATCTTTGGACTGTGGGAGGAAACCGGAGCACCTGGAGGAAACCCACACAGACACAGGGAGAATGTGCAAACTCCACACAGATGGTCGTCCAAGAGTGGATTTGAACCGGGGTCCCTGGCGCTGTGAGGCAGCAGTGCTAACCACTGAGCCACCGTGCCACGCTGCATGCGCTGGTAAAAAGAAAAAAAGAGAAAAAGGAGAAAACAAAGGGAGAGGAACAGACTGAGTGTAACAATAATGCAAACTCGGGAATGGCTGTTTGTCTCAGGCTGTCCTAGCCACCTATAGTGATTATATTTTCACATTCAACAATAAACAATCTTCCTTTCCAGTCGGGCTTCCTGACTTATTACAGGCAACACAGAAGCAGACCCATTGGCCCAGCTAGTCCACCCATCAAATCCCCTGAATTATGGTATCATCCCTGTAAATATTTTTACCACCCTCTCCAGTACCTTTATCTTTCTTACAATGTGGACACCAGGGCTGTGCACAGGAGTTCAAGTGTGGTCTGTTGTACAATTGGACAAGAAGGCATTGTTAGTTAAGACAGCCAAGCCAATGTCAGAGATTAACATGTAAAACTAAAACTGATAGGATTGGGGTAGTGCAGTGTGATGGATAGAAAATTGTTTAGCAGACAGGAAACAACGAGTAGGAATAAATGGATCCTTTTCCAAATGGCAGCCAGTGCCTAGTGGGGCAGCACAGAGATGGGTACGAGGACCCTAGCTATTCCCAATATATGTTAATAATTCAGATGAGTGAATTAAATGTAAGATCTGTAGGTTAGCAAATTACACAAAGCTGGGTGAGAAGGTGAGATGTGAGGAGGATGCAGAGACGTTGCAGTATTGTTTGGACAGGCTGAATGAGCGGGTAAATGCACGGCAGATTCAGAATAATGAAGATAAATGTGAGGTTATGCACTTGGGTTGTAAAAACAGAATGGCAGATTCTGACCCGAATGGCTATAAATTGAGGGAGGGAAATGTGCAGCAAGACTTGGGTGTCTTTGTACATCAGTCACTGAGAGTAAGAATACAGAAGACTCGCCAACTTTAAGGGCATTTAAATGGTCATTGGACAAACATATGGATGATAATGGAATAGTGTAGGTTAGATAGGCTTCAGATTGGTTTCACAGGTCGGCGCAACATCAAGGGCCGAAGGGCCTGTACTGCGCTGTAATGTTCTATGTTCTATGTTCTATGTTCTAGGTGCAGCAGGTGGTGAAGAAGGTAAACGGTATGTTGGCCTTCAGAGCGAAGGGATTTGAGTACCGTATCAGGGATGTTTTGGTGCAATTGAAGTGGGCTTTGGTGAGAGCACACCTGATAGTGTGCGCAGTTTTGGTCTCCTTATCTGAGGAAGGATTTTCTGGCTATTGAGGAAGTGCAAGGAAGGGTCACCAGATTGATTCCTGGGATGGTGGCTTGGTGGTTAGCACTGCTGTCTCACAGAGCCAGGGACCTGGGTTTGATTCCACCCTCAGTTGACTGTCTGTGTGGAATTTGCACGTTCTCCCCATGTCTGTGTGGGTTTCCTTTTGGTGCTCCAGTTTCCTCCCACAGTCCAAAGATGTGCAGTTTAGATGGATTGGCCATGCTAAATTGCCCATCCTCCCTCAGGAGGAGGAAATGCAGGGATGGGGTAGTGGACTGGGTGGGATATTCTTCAGAGGGCTGGTATGGGCCAAATAGTCTGCTTCCACACTATTGGGGTTCTTTGTATGAAGAGAGATTGGATCAGTTATGACTATATTCACTGGATTTCAGAAGAATGAGGGGAGATCTCATAGAAACTCTTAGAAATCTTAACAGGACTAGACATAGTAGATGCAGGAAGGCTGTTCCTGATGACCAGGGAATCCAGAAACAGTAGTCATAATCTAAGGATATGGAGTAGTCTATTTAGGACTGAGATGAGGAAAATTCTTCACCCAAAAAGCAGCTAACTGTGAAATTCTTTGTTACAGGAAGCAGTTGAAGCCAAAACATTGAATACTTTCAAGAAGGAGTTCGATATAGTTCTTAGGACTGAAGAGATCAGGTAATTCAATAAATGATTCAAGGCTGAAACATAGTCAATAAAAACCAAAAGAATGGTGGATGCTGTAAATCAGGAACAAAAACAAAGTTGCTGGAAAAGCTCAGCAGGTCTGGCAGCATCTGTGGAGGAGAAAACAGTTAATGTTTTGGGTCCGGTGACCCTTCCTCAGAACTGATGGTGGCTGGGAAAACGTCAGTTTATATGCAGAAAATAGGGAGGTGGGTGGGGTAGGGAGTAAACGATAGGATACAGCCCGAAGAGAGAGAAAGACAGTTGGACAGACAAAGGAGTTGGTGAGAGGGTGAATAGTTGTTAATGGGGACTGTTAGTGACTAACAACAGGGGGCGTGTAGTGGCAGGCTATGTGGTAACAAGGCCTGGTGTGTGGGGTGGGGGGCCGGGACATGGGAGAGTTTAGGCCCTAAAGTTATTGAACTCAATATTGAGTCCGAAGGGCTGTAGGGTCCCCAAGCAGAAAATGAGGTGTTGTTCCTCCAGCTTGCGCTGGGCTTCACTGGAACACTGTAGCAAGCCGGAGACAGACACAGACACATATTCCCCTCCCCTCCCTTGTCCGTCTTCCGCAGGGACCATTCCGTCCAGGACACCCTGGTCCACACTTCCTTCACCCCCAACACCTCCCCATAGCCCTACGGCACCTTCCCCTGTAACCAGCAAAGGTGCAACGCCTGCCCATTTACCTCCTCCATCTCCAGTATCCAAGGGCCCAAACGTACCTTCCAGGTGAAGCAACACTTCACCTGCACTTCCCAGAATCTAGTCTACTTCATGCGCTGCTCACAATGTGGTCTCCTCTACTTTGGGGAAACGAAGCGTAGACTTGGCGACCGCTTCGCAGAACATCTACGTTCGGCTCGCAAAAAAGACCCTGAACTACCTGTTGCCTGCCACTTCAATGCACCACCCTGCTCTCTGGCCAACATCTCTGTCTCCGGCTTGCTGCAGTGTTCCAGTGAAGCCCAATGCAAGCTGGAGGAACAACACCTCATTTTCCGCTTGGGGATCCTAAATGCCCTCCGGACTCAATATTGAGTTCAATAATTTTAGGGTCTAAACTCTCCCATGTCCCAGCCACCACCCCCCACCACCCCCACCCACCAACCCCACACACCAGGCCTTGTTACCACATAGCCTGCCACTACACACCCTCTGTTGTTAGTCACTAACAGTCCCCACTAACAACTACTCACCCTCCCAGCCTGATCGTTAGCAACTCCTTTGTCTGTCCAACTGTCTTTCTCTCCCTTTGGGCTCTATCCTATCATTTACTCCCTACCCCACCCACCTCCCTATTTTCTGCATATAAACTGACGTTTTCCCAGCCACCATCAGTTCTGAGGAAGGGTCACCGGACCCGAAACGTTAACTCTGTTTTCTCCTCCACAGATGCTGCCAGAACTGCTGAGCTTTTCCAGCAACTTCTGTTTTTGTCCCTGAAACATATTCAGTTTGTTTGTTGAGAAAGGGTCCCTGTAAATGAATATATATCAGTTGCAACAATCATAAATGTACCACCATATCAGTACGGTCATAAGATAATTAATTTACTTATATCTATCTTAATTTGGACATTAATGTAGCTCTGTTACACTCAGGGTTATTTACCAAGTGCTGTCCAATGATAGAATCACATCTAAGGGTAGACATTTTGTCATTGGGAGCCTTTGGTTCTCTGTGTCAATGTCTCAGCCATTCAGGGGTGACATGTTTGTGACTAATCCCTTACCCATGTGGTATAAATCGTAGTGAGGGTTTGAAATTTGGCATTCTTGCCTTTGCCATGATGAGTGCAGGATAAAAGTATTTCAATGATGTGTGTCTCTTTTCAGTAGTACTCAAGTTCCATACTGACGTTTCTATTTCCACATGACCTAACTTCGTAAATATTCCCTGAAGTGTATGTAACAGGACTTAACATCAATTCAGAGTCATACACTCACTGCTCTCTCTCAATACGAGCAACAACTAATCTTAATTTGAGGGAGAAAATGTGTTCACAAGGGTCAATACAATTAAGTTTTAAAAGGTGAAACCTTTTGTTTGTTTAACGAAGACAATTTACATCAGGCTGCATTACAAATCCTTTGAGAACCCAATTCAAATTTAATCGCCATTTTATAAAATAGTAAATAGTAGAATTTGTCTGAAAAGGATTTATAAAGATTAGCCCTTTTTTATTTGCACATTATTCTATTGCACTTCCCAATCAATGACTCCACAGAACAAGATCTATTCCAACTGAACAAATCTGGTCTGGGAATCTGAAGGGCTAAGGTGGAGCAGCTCTGATTTTGTAAAGTTGGAGTGAAAGAAAGAGATGAGAGACAGAGAGAGAGTGAGACAGAGAGACAGAGACAGAAACAGGGATAATAGGAGAGAGAGAGAGAGAGGGACAGAGACAGAGAGAGGGACAATGGGAGAGAGTGACAGAGAAAGACAGAGACAGTGAAGGAGAGACAGAGGGAGACTGTGTGTGTGTGAGTGTGTGTGTGTGAGCAAGAGGGAGAGAGACAGAGAGAGACAGAGAAGGATAGAGACAGAGAGGGACAGTGGGAAAGAAAGTGAAAGAGACAAACTGTCCACGGGTATAGTGCCGAAAGATTGGAGAGAGGCAAACGTCATTCCCTTGTTCAAAAAAGGGAACAGGGATAACCCCGGAAATTACAGGCTGGTTAGTCTTACATCAGTGGTGGGCAAATTATTGGAAAGGGCTCTGAGAGATAGGATTTATGATCACTTGGTAAGGCACAGTTTGATTCGTGATAGTCAGCATGAATTTGTGAGGGGTAGATCATGCCTCACAAACCTTATTGAATTCTTCGAAGAGGTGACCAAACACATGGATGAAGGTAGAGCAGTGGATGTGGTATACATGGATTTAAGTAAGGCGTTTGATAAGGTTCCCCATGGTAGGCTCATGCAGAAGGTCAGGAGGCATGGGATAGGGGGAAGTGTGGCAGATTGGCTTCAGAATTGGCTGACCCTTAGAAGACAAAGGGTGGTAGTGGACAGAAAATATTCAGCATGGTGCTCAGTTACAAGTGGTGTACCATAAAGATCTGTCCTGAGTCTTCTTCTATTTGTGATTTTTGTAAATGATTTGGATGAAGGAGTGGAAGGGTGGATTAGTAAGTTCGCGGACGATACGAAGGTGGGTCACATTGTGGACAGTGCGGAGGGCTGTTCTAGGTTACAGGGGGACATTGATAGAATGCAGAGCTGGGCTGAGAAGTGGCAGATGGAGTTTAATCCTGAAAAGTGTGAGGTGATTCATTTTGGAGGGACAAACTTGAAAGCAGAATACAGGGTTAATGGAAAGATTCTTGGCAGTGTGGAGGAGCAGAGGGATATTGGGGTTCATGTCCACAGTTTCCTGAAAGCTGCCACCCAGGTGGATAGAGTTGTTAAGAAGGCGTATGGTGTGTTAGCTTTCATTAATAGAAGGATTGAGCTCAAGAGCCGTGAAGTTATGCTCCAGCTATACAAAAGCCTGGTTCGATCACATCTGGAGTATTGTGCCCCGTTCTGGTCACCTCATTACAGGAAAGATGCGGAAGCGTTGGAAAAGGTGCAGAGGAGATTTACCAGGATGTTGCCTGGAATGGAGGGAAAGTCTTACGAGGAAAGGTTGAGAAAGCTAGGGCTTTTCTCTTTAGAATGACGAAGGATGAGAGGTGACTTGATAGAGGTGTACAAAATGATCAGTGTTTAGATAGAGTGGACAGCCAGAGACTTTTTCCTAGGGTGGAGGTAGCTATTATGAGGGGGCATAGTTTTAAAGTGAGTGGAGGTAGATATAGGGGAGACATCAGAGGTAGGTTCTTTACTCAGAGAGTGGTAGGGGCGTGGAATGCATTGCCGGAGAGGGTAGTGAGGTCGGCCTCATTAGAGGCATTTAAGCGGCTATTAGATAGGCATATGGATGATAGTATAAGGTAGGGGTGGAGGTTAGATAGACCTTAGGATTAGGGTAAAAGTTCGGCACAACATCGTGGGCTGAAGGTCCTGTACTGTGCTGTACTGTTCTATGTTCTATGTTCTAAACTGAATAAAAACAGCTATTGCATTAATGTAGCCCCTTTAGGCTGCCACAAAGCACTTCACAATCAATGAAACAGCTTTGAAATGTGGGACGTGCAGCAGTCAATGTGCACAGGAACATCCCACTAAACAACAATGTGAAAAAGGAATAGACAATCTGTCTTGCGGACGTTGATTGAAGCATAAACGTTAGCTGGAGAGAGTCCTTCTGCTCGTCTACAAAGAGTTTTCTTGGGTAGTTTTTAAACCTCTGCCTGAGAGCTGGAAGAGGAGAAAGAGAGAGAAAGCTTGAGAGTGGGAGATGAGAGACATGGCTCAGGGTTTCAGCTCTTCTTGTATTGTGTTCACGGAGTGGGGAGAGTTAAATAGCTCTGGAGGGCAAAGGAAGTGTTTGGGCCAGAAGAGAAATCAATTTTTATTTTGCTAAAGCACGCTCTGAGACATAAAGGGAGACATTGTGGATTTACAGGAAGGTCTGTAAGTGCACTGGAAATATTTTACAAAACAGCTCATGAGCTTTCATTTTGGTGAAAGACGATGATTATCGTCTCATTAGTTTATTTTATTCAGTCACAGAATGTAGGCATCGCTGGCTGGGCTAGAATTTATTCTCCATTCCTAATTGCCCCCTTGAGAAGGTGGGGGTGAGCTGCCTTTTTGAACCACTGCAGTCCATGTGCTGTAGGTTAACTTATATTGCCCTTAGGGAGGGAGTTCCAGGATTTTGACCCAGCGACACTGAAGGAACAGTAATATAGACAATAGAACATAGAATATAGAACAGAACAGCACAGTACAGGCCCTTCAGCCCACGATACTGTGCCGACCTACTATCCTACTAAGATCAATCTACCCTGCATACCCTACATTTTACTATCCTCCATGTGCCTACCCAAGAGTCACTTAAATGTTTCAAAAGTATCCGACACTGCCGCCAGCTCATTCCACAAGCTCACCACTCTCTGTGTGAAGAACCTACCTCTGACATCTCCCCTATACCTTCCTCCAATCACCTTAAAATTATGCCCCCTCGCAATAGTCATTTCCGCCTTGGGAAAAAGCCTCTGACTATCTATGCCTCTCATCATCTTGTAAACCTCTATCAAGTCACCTCTCATCCTTCTTCGCTCCAATGAAAAAAGCCCCAGCTCCCTCAAACTTTCCTCATAAGACCTGTTCTCCATTCCAGGCAGCATCCTGATAAATCTCCTCTGCACTCTCTCTAAAGTTTCCATATCTTTCCTATAATGAGATGGCCAGAACTGAACACAATATTCCAAGTGTGGTCTAACCAGAGTTTTATAGAGATTCCAAAATAAGGAAATTCAGTATGTCCATGATGTCTCTTACCAATTTTTATAGATGCACCATAGAAAGTATCCTATCCGAAAACATCACAGCATGATCTGGCAACTGCTCTGCCCGAAACCGTAAGAAATTACACAGAATTGTGATCACAGCCCAGTCCATCACAAAAACCAGTCTTCCTTCCATCGACTTTATCTGTACTTCTCACTGCCTTGGGAAGCAGCCAACATAATCAAAGACCCCTCCCACCCCAGTTATACTCTCTTCCACCCTCTTCCATTGGGCAGAAGGTACAAATGTTTGAAAATACATATCAGCAGCTTCAAGAACAGCTTCTTCCCCGCTGTTATCAGAGTTTGGAGTGGGCCTCTCACATATTACAGTCAATCTTTCTCTGCATTTTCTCTGTAGCTGTAACACTATATTCTGCAATCTGTCCTCTTACTTTGATGTACTTCCATAAGATATGATTTGTCTGGATAGTATGCTAAAAAATACTTTTCATTGTGTCTCGGTACATGTGACAATAATAAATCATATCAAAGTCAGGATGGTCAGGAGGGGAACTTGAAAGTGGTGATGTTCCCATGTATCTTCTGCCTTTGTCCGTCTAGATGGAAGTGGTCGTGGGTTTGGAAGGTGCTATCTGAGGATCTTTGGTGAATTCCTGCAGTGCATCTTGTAAATGATACACACTGCTGCTACTGAGCGTCGGTGGTGGAGGGAGTGAATGTTTGTGGATGTGGTGCCAATAAAGCGGACTGCTTTGTCCTGGATGGTGTCAAGCTTCCTGAGTGTTGTTGGGGCTGCACTCATCCAGGCAAGTGGGGAGTATTCCATCACACTCCTGACTTGTGCCTTGTAGATGGTGGGACAGGCTTTTGGGAGTCTGGAGATGAGTTACTCACTGCAGTATTCTGAGCCTCTGACCTGCTCTTGTAGACACTGTGTTTATACAGCTAATCGAGTTCAATTTCTGGTCAATGGTCCCCACTGGTGTTGCTATTTGTTATTGACTGAGATGAATGGCCTCCAGCAACCACAATCCTTTGTGCCAGGTATGACTCTAACCAGCGGAGAGTTTTTATCTGATTTCCATTGACTGCCGTTTGCTGAGATACCTTAATGCCACACTTGGTCAAATGCTGCATTTGAGGTAAAGAACGGTCTCTCTCACCTCCTCTCAATAATTCAGAAGTTCAATAATGCCGAGGAAGATGTACCACCTTACAAATGTTTACATTAAAAGTATTTACTTTATACTTACTGGACAGAAAAAAAATAACTGTTTCCCTCTCCACAGATGTTGCCAGACTTGCTAAGTTTCTCCAGAATTCTCTACGTTTCTTACAGCTCATTGCCTGCCCAGCATTTTGGAACATTCTGTGTTTGTGAAGGAGCTGAATATTTAGGTAAACACTTCTCTCTTTAGCTTTTCCTTTTGCATTATGTGGAGGTGCCGGTGTTGGTCTGGGGTGGACCAGGTCAGAAGTCACACAACACCCGGTTATAGTCCAACAGATTTATTTTGAAAACACAAGCTTTTGGAGCCTCATTCCTGAAGATCTGAAGAACGAGCAAGGCTTCAAAAGCTTGTGTTTTCAAAATAAACCGGTTGGATTATAACCTGGTGTCGTGTGATTTCTGACCTTTTACATTCAACCTTTGTTTGATAAAATGGGCATTTTGTTATGTTCTACCTCCCTCTGGTGGATATTTTCAGTACAGCAGCTAAAACAACACTGCAGTTAAGGGTCAACACAGTGTGGAGCTGGAAGAACACGGAAGCCCAGGCAGCATCAGAGAAACAGGAGAGTTGACGTTTCGAGTCGGGACCCTTCTTCAGAAATGGGGGAGGGGGTAGGGAGCTCAGAAATAAATAGAGAGAGGAGGGGTGGGGCTGGGGAAGGTAGGTGGGATGGTGATAGGTGAGTGCAGGTAGGCAGCGGTGGGAATTGGTCAGTGAGGTGGGAGGGGTGGATAGGTGGGAGAGAAGATGGACAGGTTGTGTCAGATCAAGGAGGTGGGGATGAGAGGGAGGGTTGGACATGGGATTAGCTGGGGGGCGCGGGTGTGGGGTGAGGAGATTTTCAAACTGGTGAATTCATGGTCCATGGCTTTAGGGCCAAGCAGACATAGCCATAGCTTTTACAATCAGAATATTGAAGAGATTAAAATTGTGCAGAAAACCCAGGGACGGTACAGTTGGAAGAGAGAGCGAGGGTAAGATTACACCTAAATGGCTTTGAAAATCGGGTGTAAATTTCAAAAAGGAAGTGCTGTTTAACAGCATAGTGCAGGGATGGTTGGAACTGAGATTTGGAGTGAGACGAGGGCAACAGAATTCTTGATGAATTCGAGTTTGCATGGGGCAGAAAGCTTTTTTTTCATGTCTTCCTCACTTTCAGTGCTGCTTTCAATGGGGTAGCAAGTGTCCTTGTGTATGTCTAAGGCTGAGATAGATAGATTCTTGATCATTCGGGGAATTAAGTGTTATGTGGAAATGACAGGAAAATGGCTGTGAGGAATGTTGGATGAGCCATGATCCTATGGTGGAACAGGCTTGCGGGGCTAAATGGCCTTTCACTGTGCCTATTCTTATTTCTTACTATTTCTTAAATTCTCTGGTCTTCCACATCTCTCAGCTTTTCCCATCAAAAAAAGACATTCCTTTTTAAATCAAGATGAACCACCTTAAATATATTTGCATTAAATTCCAGCCAGCTCTTCTCTGTCCATTCCCTAATTAAAGCCACATCCCTTTGGAATTTCATTTGGTCTGTTTCCCATTTTCCTTACTCAAACAAAATCCCTGTGCTGACTGACCTACGTTGATCTCCTGGTTCTATATGTCTGCCTTTTAAAGGTGCCCCAATGTTAATGACTTGGTCAACAATTTAGGGACCTTTTTTCGTTCATTGCTGGGATCACTGTTGATAATAGGAGTTTCAGCAATGGGAGCACCATTGAATGTTGATCCCCTCTTGTTGAAGATGGTCATTGCCTGGCATTTGGACGGTGCAAGTGTTACTCACCACTTATCGCCCAATTCTGGACATTCTCCAAGTCTTGCTGCATTTGGATATAGACTGCTTCAGTATCTGAGCACTGGTGAATGTTGTTGAACGTTGTGACATCATCCCCAATTCTGACCTTCTGATGGAGGGAAGGACATCGATGAAGCAACTGAAGACGGTTGGACCTCCAACAGCCACTGCCATTTTCCCTTGTGCCAGGTTCACGGTGGCACTGATGCCTCACGGCGCCAGGGACCTGGGTTCGATTCCACCCTCGGGCGACCATCTGTGTGGAGTTTGCACATTCTCCCCGTGTCTGCGTGGGTTTCCTCCGGGTGCTCCGGTTTCCTCACACAATCCAAAGATGTGGAGGTTAGCGTGGATTGGCCATGCTAAATTGCCCGGAGTGTTCAGGGATATGCAGGCTCGGTGGATTGGCCATGGGTTGTGGGACTGGGTCTGGGTCTAGGTGGGATTGTTTTGGGAGAGTCAGTGTGGACACAATGGGCCGAACGGCCTGTTTCCTTAGGGACTCTATGACTCCAGTGGAGAATTCTCCCTCTGATTGTCATTAAGTCCAATTTTGGAGCATAGGAGGTTGAGAGGCGTTCTGACAGAAGTTCATAAAATAACGAGGGTGTAGATAGAGTTAATGGTAGCTGTCTTTTCCCTAGGATGGGGGATTTCAAGATTAGGGAGCAAATTTTTAAGTTGAGAGGAAAGAGATTTAAAAAAGACATGAGCGGCAATTTTTTTACTCGGAGGATGGTACGCATGTGGAATGAACTTCCTGAGGAAGTGGTGGATGTGGGTACAATTGCAAAGTTTAAAAGACATTTTGGTACATACATGGAATAAAAACAGAAGTTGCTGGAAAAGGTCAGCAGGTCTGGCAGCATCTGTGAAGAAAAATCAGCGTTAACATTTCGGGGCCGGTGACCCATCCAGACCTGAAAGGTTAACTCTTATTTATTGTTCACAGATGCTGCCAGACCTGCTGAGTTTTTCCAGCAACTTCTGTTTTTTGGTTGATTTGCAGCATCCGCAGTTCTTTCAGTTTTTATTTGGTAAATACATGATTAGGAAAGGTTTGGAGGGATATGGGGCACGAGCAGGCAGGTAGGACTGGTTTAGTTTGGGATTATATTTGGGATGGTTGGACCGAAGGGTCTGTTTCTGTGCTGTGCTGTATGACTCCATAACTGTATGATTCCACACTCAGCCGAATGCAACATTGGTATCGAGGTCAGTCACTCTGACCTCAGCGCTGGAGTTCAGCTCTCCTGTTCATGTTTTGACCAAGGTTGCTCATGATTTCAACACTGAACAGTCCTGGTGGAACCCAAGCTGAGCATCAATCATCAAATGACACTGTCAATGACCATATCCATTACTTTACTGGTGACTGAGAGCAGGCAGGTGGAGTGGTCACTGGCCACGTTGAATTTGTTCTGTTTTTGTGGTTAGGGCATACCTTGGCAAATTTCCAGAAGGCCAGATTAATCCCAACGTTCCAGCTTTACTGGAAGAACTTGCCAAGGGACAGAGTTAATTCGGGAAAACCCGTCATCAGTCCTATTGTCAGAAAGTTATCAGGGCCTGTTGCCTTGATGTTTAATTTATCAACCGAATATAGGTTTTTCAGATTGCTTTATTTGAACAATGCAAGGAGACATCTGTCTCAGCTATTGACGGAATCGAAACTCGAAAGCATACAGAAGAGTTGAGCATATTATCATCCTCTTACATAAATCCCAATCGCCCTTCATAGACAACAAATAAAATAGACGTCTCTCTGTATTGTAGGTTAATGAGTTAAGGTCTCCCTTACCCAGTCAGTGTTTACACCATGTATATGAAACAAAAGACAAGCAAAGATTGTGGATGCTGGAAATCAGAAACCAAAACAGAAATTGATGGAAAAACTCAGCAGGTCTAGTAGCAATGGTCACTGAACACGAAACATTAATTCTACTTACCCTCCAAGATGCTGTCAATTCTGCTGAATTTGTCCAGCAATTTCTGTTCTTTGTGTATATAATCCATCTCGCCCTCAGTGTTATAGTTTAATATGTTAAGGTCTCCCTTACCCAGTCATGGTATATATAATCCTCCTGACACTGGGTTTTGCCATCTGTTCCTTTATTAGTGTCTGCCTTACATTCCTAGAATGTTATCATTAACACTGTCTCCTGTTTACACAGATAACTACAGGGATCCTACTGCCCATAGGATGTAAGCTGCGTACAGTTCACTCCATACAAAGTATTATTTAACCCTTAGAATCTAAAAAATCTAAATTTTGTCTAACAGGGCTCATAGCTTTTGAAACAGCCATTGCTTTAAGCCTTTTCTTGACCATGTGGAGTGAATCAAATTGGCTGAAAACTGGTGTCTGTGATGCTGGGGACCACTGGAGGGGTCCGAGATAGATCATCCACTCAGCACTTCTGGCTAAAAACGGTTGCGAATGCTTCAGCCTTGTCTTCTGTTCCGATTTTCTGTGCTCCCCATCACTGAGGCCGGGAATATTTGTGGAGTCTGTTCTTCCCATTGTCCAGGTCAAAGGAGCCCACTTCACCGCCAATCCATCCACCACTCTCACCATTCCCTCCCTCCATCACTGACGCTCAGTAGCAGCAGTGTGTACCATCTATAAGATGCACTGTAAAAAGTTAGAAAGGTTTCAGAGAGAGCAACTTCCAAACCCACGACCGCTTCCAGCTAGAGGTAGCAGATATATGAGAACACCACCACCTGCAAGTTCCTCTCCAAGTCACTCACCATTTTGACTTGGAAATATATCGTTTGTTCCTTCAGAGTTGCTGTGTTAAAATCCCAAATTTCCCTCCCTAAGGGCATCGTGGGTCTCCCTACAGCACATGCACTGCAGCGGTTCAAGAAGGTAGTCAGCCCACATTGAAGTGTATGAATTAATTGGCCTGGCCAGCAACATGCAGATCTCATGAAGGAATAAGAAAGAAAAGTTAATTTTAAAATTTCCTTCCTTCAAATCTGCTGTGGCTTTGCAGTTCCCATCTCTACAATCCCCTCCAACCCTACAGCCTCAACAACTTACAAGTATGTAATGCATCATTTCAAACAAAATGTGCCTTTAATGCTGCAACATGTTTGTATTACTCCAATCCCAGTCACTTGTGCGGTTCCAGGTTTCACTCACCCTTTCACATTGTGGTTGTGTTTCCAGCTGTTTAGATGCTAGACTCTGTGAGTCCCTCCCTAAACCTCTCTACCTCCCCATTTCTCACACTGAAGCCTAGCTATGCAACCTGCTTTTACCAGGGTTTTGACTACCTGAAGATGCTGTGTGGATGTTTCTCCTCCTGGGAGACTCTAGATCTTGGGGACACATTTTAAAAATAGGGCTCTGCCACTTATGATGCGAGAGAAGAAAGAATCACTAACCTCTCAAATTCTCCTTCACAGAGGGAAGCTGAGACTGGCACATTAATATATTCAAGTCTGATTTACACAGATTTTTATAAAACGAAGAAAGGTGGGTGCTGGAAATCTGAAGCACAGGAACTACTGGAGAAATTCAAAAGGTCTGACAAAATCTGTGGAGAGGGTGATCAGACTCAAAACGTTGATTTTCCTTTCTCTCCATAGGCACTGCTGAGAATCCTTGCAGTGTGGAAAGAGGCCATTCAACCCATCAAGTCTGCACTGACCCTCCAGACGTAACCCTCCCCACCTTTTCCCTGTAACTCCTGAATCTACTCTCGGCAAAACAGGGATCAAATCCCATGCCATTGACGCTAGTCTGTCTAAAGTTCAAGTGGCTCACCCACAAATCCCCATCAGGTGACTGAGGCAATAATGATGCCTATAAACATCTTGAAGCCTAGCTATGGGTAGCTGAGTCTTCAACTGCATCCCAATAGACAGCTGAGCAGGAATTTCTCCCTCTCTCCCTGCCCATCATTGTTGTGTGATGGAAGGATTCATAAAGCAATAAACTCTCTGTGAACATCATAAACACAATTTCCTTGGCATTATATCATGGAGTGCGTCCTGAGCTCAGACCAACTGACTGACTACACTACAAAGTCTCCTTTTATTCTATTAAAGGTGCTTCATAAAATGTGCTTTGCAGTTATCTCTTTGCCAGCCTTTACAGCATTGCTTTTCCACCAGTTTCATTCCTCCAGCTCTCGCCCTCCCCACCCCAAACTGAACCCCGCTCTGTCATCCCAATGCCAAGATTCACCATCGGTCAGTTGGCAGTCAACATTCCCAGTCTGCTGCCTTCCCACAGCCAATCACAAAGCAAAGAAAGAACTGAGGGTGCAGTAAATTAGATACAAAAACAGAAGTTGCTGGAAAAGCTCAGCAGGTCTGGCAGTGTCTGTGAAGAGAAATCAGAGTTGACGTTTCGACTCCTGTGACCCTTCCTCTGAAAACTGTTGGTAGCTAGGAAAATGTCGGTTTATATGCAGAAGATAGGGTGGGCAGAAGGGTTAAGGAGTAAACGATAGGTGGGGATAGAACCCAAAGAGAGAGAAGAGCAGTTGAACAAACAAAGGAGTGGACAACGATCTGGCTAGGAGGGTGAATAGCTATTAATGGAGACTGTTAGTGGCTCACAGTGGGTGGTGTGTAATAACAGACTGTGTGATAACAAGGCCTGGTGTATGGGACTGGGGGCTGGGACATAGGAAAATTCGAGCCCTAACATTGAACTCAATATTGAGTCTGAGGGCTGCAGGGTCCCCAAGTGGAAAATGAGGTGTTGTTCTTCCAGCTTGCATTGAGCTTCGCTGGAACACTACAGCAAGCCAGAGACAGAGATGTTGGCCAGGGAGCAGGGTGATGTGTTATAGGGCTCAATATCAAGTTCAATAACTTGAGGGCTTGAACTCTCCTGTGACCCAGACCCCCACCACACACATCAGGCCCCGTGATCACATCGTCTACCATTACACACCATCCACTCTTAGCCCATTAACAGCTCGTCACCCTTCTCATCAGATCGTCACCTACACCTTTGTTTGTCCAACTGTCCTCCTCTCTCTTTGGGCTCTATCCCCACCTATCGTTTACTCCTTATCCCCTCTCCCCACCCTATCCTCTGCATATAAACCAACATTTTCCGAGTTCTGAGGAAGGGTCACCAGACCCGAAGCATTAACTCTGACTTCGCAGATGCTGCCAGGCCCACTGAGCTTTTCCAGCAACTTCTGTTTTTGTTTCAGAAAGCAAAGGAGCTCTTTATTGCCTGATTGGATGATATTTGTTGATTAGTCCCGATTATTCCCACCACCAACAGCTTTCTGATCATTGTTAGGGATCTCCAGTCAGTCAGAACCAAAGTCTGTGGACAGGCACACAGGGCGTATGTTGCTTAGTATTGTGGTTCTTCTGGCAGGTGTATCCCAGTGGTTAATTCGGAATAGCTAAAGTCCCATCTGAGAGAAACCCCACTCTTGACCACTGACCATGTTTACAGATTGCAAAGCCAGCTCTGGCCGTGTTGAATGTTGCGATAAGCCTCTTTAGGACATGGGTTTCTGACAGCTCCCTGCAACTAGTAATTCTGACTAATTGTAGCAGAAACCTTCTGGCATGTCAGATGATGTGACAGATGTGAAGAATGTGTGACATTGAAGTGACACTTTTAAAGAGCTCTGGTGATGCCATGGTAGTACCCCTATCTCTGAGTCAGGAGGCCCAGCTGCAAGTCCACCCCCTCCAGAACTGTGTAATACCATCTCTGAGCAGGGTGACTTGGGAATATTTGATGTATCCTTCTGTAATGCACACCAATCTGATGGTCACCAACTGACAAATCCATGAGATTACTTGACAAAAGCAGTCATTTGTCAAAAATTAATAACTTAAGGGAGAAACTAGACTGTAACAAATACAATTCACATTTAGGTACTGCTGTTAAAGAAGGAAAACATCAAACAAAATAGGCTAGAAAGTTATGTAAGGACACAGCCTATGATTCAGGTAATGAAGTAGGTTTTAAAGATCGCTGTAAAGAGAGGGAGACAGAGAGATGGAAGGGACTCAGAATCTCACAGCCTTGAGCTTTGGCTTTGGTCCTGTAGATGAACTGGTAATGATGGCAGATGTGGACATGGCCAGAATGCAGCAGTGCTGACGTTTCACAGGATTATAGAGACATAGGAGGTAACAGACTTTGGGAGATGTATGGTGTGAGCTAAGGATATGATAGAACTCTGATCATTGACACAATTGCAACTTATATTTAGATACCAGTTGTCCTCTGGAATTTATGGCGATGCACTTTAAATCACAGGAACATCAGAATGTACAGACATTGGGACAATAGACATTTGTTGTATGGGTACTTTACCTTCAAGAGAGTTGACCTTTAAGGTCTCCATATACATATAACATATATACAATGTACCAGAGATCTGGTGTTCAGGTCCATTGTACCCTGAAGGTGGCAACGCAGGTCGATAGAGTGGTCAAGAAGGCATACGGCATGCTTTCATTCATCGGACAGGGTATTGAGTACAAGAGTTGGCAGGTCAGGTTACAGTTGTATAGATCATAGAATCCCTACAGAGTGGAAACAGGCCCTTCGGCCCAACAAGTCCACACCGAACCTCAGACCATCCCACCCAGACCCATCCCCCTATAACCCACCTAATCTACACCTCCCTGAACACTATGGGCAATTTAGCATGGCCAATCCACCTAGCCTAGGACTTTGGTTCGACCACATTTGGAATACTGCGTACAGTTCTGGTTGCCACATTACCAAAAGGATGTGGATGCTTTGGAGAGGGTACAGAGGAGGTTCACCAGGATGTTGCCTGGTATGGAGGGCGCTAGCTATGAAGAGAGGTTGAGTAGATTAGGATTATTTACATTAGAAAGACGGAGGTTGAGGGGGCACCTGATTGAGGTCTACAAAATTGTGAGAGGCAAAGACAGGGTGGATAGCAAGAAGCTTTTTCCCAGAGTGGGGGACTCAGTTACTAGGGGTCACGATTTCAAGGTAAGAGGGGAAAAGTTTAAGGGAGATATGCGTGGAAAATTCTTTACGCAGAGGGTGGTGGGTGTCTGGAACGCAGTACCAGTGGAGGTAGTAGAGGAGGGCACGATAGCGTCATTTAAGATGTATCTAGACAGATACATGAATGGGCAGGGAGCAGAGGGCTACAAATCCTTGGAAAATAGATGACAGGTTTAGATAGAGGATCTGGATCGGTGCTGGCTTGGAGGGTCGAAGGGCCTGTTCCTGTGCTGTAATTTTCTTTGTGCTTTGTTCTTTGTTCTTGACTCTGTGTAGTAATGAATCTGTGGCCTGCATGCATAGAAATCAGTCGGTTGCTAGAATGTTGATCAATGGCTTATAATGTGTTTTACTGCTTTAAATAAACAAACCCACAGAGTTCTGAGGAAGGGTCACTGGACCGGAAATGTTAACTCTGATTTTTTCTTAACAGATGCTGCCAGACCTGCTGAGCTTTTCCAGCAACTTCTGTGTTTTTGTTGCTGATTGATTCTTGGGCCATTATCATTAACATGACACCCCCTGGTTCCTTTACCCTGTTTCACCATTCAGTGAGATGATGGCTAGTCTGTGATCTTAGTCCATATTCCTGACTTTGCCCCATCTCCCTAATACCTTTAAAAAGCCCAAGTCTATCAAATGCAGGTTTCAAATTAGCAAATAATCATTTGTCGTTTGCAATAAAAAGGGGGTTTGAAATTTCTGTTACCCTTTGGCCAGGATCTTGTTCCTTTCACATGGGAGTCCCATGCCACTCACTTTGGAGAGGCCCAACAATATTCGAAACATAGGAAATAGGTGTAGGCCCTGTGGCCCATGGTGCCTGCTCCAACCTACAACATGATCACGGCTGCTCATCCAACTCAGCATCTTGTTCCCACTTTCACCCCATACTCTTTGGTCCCTTCAGTCCTGACTTCTCCTTGAAGATAGCGCCACAGGCAGTGGTGGCTGCTACTGGTATTGCTTTGATGCTTAGCCTAAGGACCATTGCTTGGCACAGACAGAGGGGGGGCAGGATGGGGCCGACAAGGAAGGGAGTGGTCACTGGAGGTGGCAGCAGGGGCATTGGGAGCAAGACTAGGTGGGTGGCTTTCAGCAGCCCCAGCCCTTGCAAGGCCAGGGCCCTCGATCGGGAGCTGAGTGGCACTGTGGTGACAGAGGCAATCTGACAGTGTTCCCTGGGTGACCGTTGGGAGAAATGAGAGAACATGGAGACACCCATTACATGTCATGTCATCGCCCATTTGTGGTGAGTTCAGGAATAAAAGGGAATCTTGTTGCTCATCATCTGTTGAATTGACATCATCCTGCAATTGATGGGTGTGATTCCAACATTGCTACATCCCAACTTCATTTGGGATAGTTGCCTAATCCAAGACTACCTAACCAGTGAAAAGGATTCTCTCTAACTACCGAGCCAAAAAAAAATGAAGAAAAACTGCGGATGTTGGAAATCAGAAACAAAAACAGAAATCGTTGGCAAAACTCATCAAGTCAAGTGGCATCTGTGGAGAGAAAGCAGAGTTAACATTTCAGGTCCAGTGACCCTTCTTCAGAACTGATTGGAGCTCAGAAAAGGTTGGTGTATATACTGGAGATGGGGCGCAGGAGAGGGTGAGGAGTAAACAGTAGATGGAGCCCAGAGAAAGGGAAAAACAGTTGGGCAGACAAAGGATTGGATAAACTAACCACTTTCAGTGTGCTATGTTTCATAGCCAGTATTCTCATAATATCATCGCCATATCCTGGTATGACATAAAAGCTTCAGACTCCATCTTCCTGGAGGCCATCTGCAGCATGACATAGGATCATAGAGTCATACTGCACAGAAACAGACCCTTCGGTCCAACCAGCCCATGCTGACCATAATCCTAAATTAAACTCATCCCACCTGCCTGCTCCTAGCCCATATCCCTCCAAATCTTTCCTTTTCATGTACTTATCCAAATGTCTTTTAAACGCTGTAACTGTGCCCGCATCTACCTTTGGAAAGTTCATTCTACACATGAACCACTTCCTGTGCAAAAAATTTGTCCCTCATGTCTTTTTTAAATCTCTCTCTCCTCAGCCTAAAAATGTGCCCCCTCGTCTTAAAATCTCCCATGCTAGGAAAAAGACACCTACCATTAATCCTATCTATATCCCTCATGATTTTATAAACCTCTGCAATGTCACCTCTCAACCTCCTATGCTACAGCCCATCCAGCCTTTCTTTATAACTCAAACCTTCCATACCTGGCAACATCCTGATAAATTTCTTCTGAACCCTCTCCAGCTTAAAAATGTCCTTCCTATAGCAGGGTGACCAGAACTGGACACAACACTCCAGAAAATGCTGTATTAATGTCCTGTACAACCTCAACAAGACATCCCAACTCCTACACTCAAAGATCTGAGCAATGAAGACAAGCGTGCCAAATGCTTTTTTAACCATCTTGTCTATATGTAACACAAACTTTGAAGAAATATGTACCTGAACCCCTAGATACCTTGGTTCTACAAATACTGTCCAAGGCCCTACCATTAATTGTAACTGAATTGCTCAGTACTAGCCCATACACAGCAATTCCTGTATTTGTAAAAGATGTAGATACCAGGAGCTGTAACAAATATCCCTTGAATCTCTCAGTACCATGCTACTCATGTTTCGATCTTATGTTACAGATGCTAACATCAGGTAACAAACGCCCCACTGAAGGTCAAAATCCCATCACTGTTTCTCCAACAGATAGTGAGGGGAGATCAGGTCATGGTTAACAGCAGTGGCCAGTTATCAACAAATGACTCCCAAATACCATGCCATACTGGGTACGGTGGGATAAGCAGAAGTAGCTTGTGACTTGTAAAATACTGCAAGATCTAACTCCCAGACTCTTGGAGCCCCACTGAAGATCAGCTGGACAACATTCCTGGGCAGCAAAGCATTTGGGAGATGAACAAGTTTGTGTGAGTACAGACCATTGAATTAAAAGTCCTGTATTTCTTTTCTATTTTAAGTATGAGCCTTAACAAGCTCTAAGCCCTGTATTGTGCTTACCAAACAGCCTAACTCCCTACTTAATAGTTACAATGCGACAGTCAAAAGACTTTATAGAGACTTAAAACAAAAACTGTTCAACAAAAACTTACATTCAATTTAAATACAGAACCTTTCTGTTTGAAAAGAAAACAAATTTTATGCTTTAAAGGTGGTCTATATGTGCTTTTCTGAACTGAAAAAGCTCACTTGCATGCAGAGGTCGGTTGGTTCTGCAATTTTGTCTCTTCAATTTGGCACCAAAGCTAATGTTATCATTCCTTATTTGATGTGAAAGCTCTCTGATGGCTGAAAGCTGCTACTATAGGCCTAGACACAAAGGCATGATGTGTCAGAATACAGAAAGGAGATAGAAGGCTTGCTGCCATGGTGGAATGATAACAACCCCTCTCTTACTGTCAGCGAAACTAAAGAACTGATCATTGACTTTCAGGAAGAAAGGAGGAGAACACACCCCCACCTACATCAACAGAGCAGATGTTGAGAGTTTCAAGATCGTCAAGTTCCCAGAAGTGACAATCAAGTACAATGCGTCCTGGATTCCACGTAGATGTGAAGGTCACAAAACACTTCTTCTTCCTTAGGTGGCTTAGGGAAATTTAGCATGTCAATAAGGACCCTCACCAACTTCTTTCGATGCACCATAGAAAGCATACTGTCTGGGTGCATAACGGTCTGGCACAGCAACTGCTCTGCCCAGGACCGTAAGAAATTATAGAAAGTTGTGTGCACAGCCCAGACCATCACAGAATCCAACCTCCCATCCATGGACTCCATTTACACTTCTCGTTGCTGCAGAAAGGCTGCCAAAGTCAAAGACCCCTCCCACCCTGATAATGATCTCTTCTAATGTCTTTCATCAGGTAGAAGATACAGAAACTTGAACACACACGAGCAAGTTCAAAAACAGCTTCTTGCCTGCCATTGTTAGATTGATGAATGGACTCTAACTTCAAATAGCGTTGATCTTGCTCTGAGTACCTCCTCTGCAGTTGTAACCTGTAAACCTGGCTCTGCCTAAGCACCTGATGATCTGTATGTCCTTGTTTGCTATGATCTGCCTGAACTGCTTGGAAACCAGGCTTTTCAGTGTACTTAGGTACACGGTACTACAATACATCAAATCAAATCAACACTCATTAAATTGGCTATAACACTTGAAAATAAAGTAATTTAGAAGCAAAAGAATGAAAAATGAAAAGTTAGAACAGAACTCTATTTGAAATACAAATAAAAAGACCTACAATAAGAACTGGAAAACAAGTGTTTAATTATGAATTGTGCAACAAGTGATATTTTAACTGAATTACGCCTTTTCAAACAACATCTGCACCTTTATTTTGCCATAATAATCCTAAAAGTTGAGGGGTGAAAATCCTATCTGTTAAGAGCAAGGTGGGTCTTCACAGAATAAATACATTTGGTCTTTCCATGGATGATACAAATTATTCAGAGGAGCTCTGGAGAGTACGTGAAGGACAGCTTAAAGTACAAATTAACTTCTGGACTCCCAGTCATGTGATAGAAGCTGCCATTGGTGTCAGAGAACCGTGGAAACCAAGATCGAAGAGGTTACAAATATTCAAGGGGAGTCAGTTACGATGAGTCAGGAAGTTGTTTGTTGGGGAACACTCAATCAGATGTTCTGGCATCTTGAAAGCCTGAGTATGTGCAATTTGCACCATCCAAAACAGTGAAGGGTATTGGTGCAACCCCATTGGATCACTTAAACACAGCTCATTACCCCATTGGCCAAATCCAATATCATTTTATTTATTATATTCAATTATAACTTTAGCAACCAAAATTCAGATGAAATTTCTTCAAAGCCACAAGATGGCAGCAGCAGAGTAGACAACGACGGGATCCTGCGCCTGGGCTTGTCCTCTTCATCCGTTTTTATTCTTTCTCTTTTTCCTTTCTCACCCTTCTTCTTTTCTCATTTTTATTTAGATTTCACTCAAACATACCTGATAAAGAGAGATCTTCGATAAGAAGGAGGCTTCAATGGATCCCACTGCAGCAGTGGCAGCGTCTCAGAGACAACGTGGCTATAGAATCGGCCGGGATGTGAAGCATGAATTGGGACTTTTGCTTCCGCGTGGAGTGGGGCCCCTGGCAATGGCATGTCATGGGATTAGAAGCCCAGAGTGGGACCTTGGCAGTGGCACGGACTCAGGTAGACCAGGGTGGGGCTGTGGTAATGCAGAGGTGATGGCCTAGTGGTATTATTGCTGGACTGTTAATCCAGCAACCCAGATAATGCTCTGGGGCCCTGGGGTCAAATCCCACCACAGCATTTGGTGAAAGTATAATTCAATATAATATCTGGAATTAAGAATCTAATGATGACCATGAATCCATTGTTGGAAAAACCCATCTGGTCCATTAGTCCCTTTTAGGGAAAGAAACTGCCATACTTACCTGGTCTGGTCTACATGTGACTCCAGGCGCACAGCAATGTGGTTGACTCTTAACTGCCCTTTCAGCAATTAGGGATAAGCAATAAATGCTGCCGAGACATCGACGCCCTCATCCCGTGAATAAATAAAGGAAAAAAAAAATGGCATGGTGGGGATTGTAGCAGTGGAGAAAGAAAAGTTGGACTCTCTTTAAGTTATCTTCCTTTATATTTTATTTTATTTTAAGTTAATGTGAATGACATCTATGCACGGTGACAGTACCCACTTTCCACTGTATTTTGTATTGAGTACACTTGACAACAAGTGATTCAATTCCATTCAATTCCAATTCCAATTAGAGAGGGATGAAAATGTAGAACTTGCTATGAATGGTTGAGGGGTCTAATTTTGATGAGTTTAAGGGGAAACTGTTTAAGTGTATGAGCGAGAAAGAAATGGAAGGATGAGCGAACGGGCTTTAATAAAATAGGGTGTAAGGAGGCTTTTAAGGCGAATAAAGACCAACATGGACTTGTTCTTTCAAATGGCCTGTTACATTCTATGTACTTCAATGTGAAGAGCCAGAAAAATCCACTTGCTCCAGCAACAATGGGGCTTGAAGTGAGTGGCACTGCACCCATTGTTTTGAATGATGGGTGCATGAACATCCAATATTGAGGCAGTATGACCGTGAATGAGCTGTGGTGGGCTTTGGCATACTCTGGCATAGAAACTAGCATTAACTTGTCCATCTCAAACTGTTTTCAATTCTTTCTTCAATGTCTCTGTCACCTGGTGTATCTCTGAAGTGAACACAAATCTTTTTATTAGCCCAGAGATAACAAGGTGTAGAGCTGGATGAACACAGCAGGCCAAGCAGCGTCAGAGGAGCAGGAAAGCTGACATTGTGGGCCTAGACCCTTCTTTAGAAATGGGGGAGGGGAAGGGGGTTCTGAAATAAATAGGGAGAGAGGGGGAGGAGGATAGAAGATGGATAGAGGAGAAGATAGGTGGAGAGGAAACAGGCAGGTTAAAGAGGCGGGGATGGAGCCAGTAAAGGTGAGTGTAGGTGGGGAGTTAGGGAGGGGATAGGTCAGTCCAGGGAGGACGGACAGGTCAAAGGGGGCGGGATGAAGTTAGTAGGTAGGAGATGGGGGTGGGGTTTGAGGTGGGAGGAAGGGATAGGTGGGAGGAAGGATAGGTTAGGGAGGCGGAGACGAGCTGGGCTGGTTTTGGGATGCGGTAGGGGGAGGGGAGATTTTGAAACTTGTGAAGTCCACATTGATACCATTGGGCTGCAGGGTTCCCAAGCTGCACATCAGCTAATGTTCCAGAAACCATCGGGTAGCATCGTTGTGGCACTGCAGGAGGCCCAGGATGGACGTATCGTCTGAGGAATGGGAGGGGGAGTTGAATGGTTCGCAACTGGGAGGTGCAGTTGTTTGATGCGAACCGAGCATAGGTGTTCTGCAAAGCGGTCCCCAAGCCGCTGCTTGGTTTCCCCGATGTAGAGGAAGCCACAACGGGAACAGCGGATGTGGTATACCACATTAGCAGATGTGCAGGTGGACATCTGCTTGATGTGGAAAGTCTTCTTGGGGCCTGGGATGGGGGTGAGGGAGGAGGTATGGGGGCAGGTGTAGCACTTCCTGCGGTTGCAGGGAAAAGTGTCGGGTGTGGTGGGGCTGGAGGGGAGTGTGGAACGGACAAGGGAATCACAGAGAGAGTGGTCCCTCCGGAAAGCAGATAAGGGTGGGGAGGGAAAGATGTCTTTGGTGGTGGGGTCGGATTGCAGATGGCGGAAGTGTCGGAGGATGATGCGTTGGACCCGGAGGTTGGTGGGGTGGTACGTGAGGACGAGGGGAATCCTGTTTTGGTTGTTATTGTGGGGAGGGGGTGTGAGGGATGAGTTGAGGGAAATGTGGGAGACATGGTCGAGGGCGTTCTCGACCACTGAGGGGGGTAAGTTGCGGTCCTTGAAAAATGAGGACATCTGAGATGTATGGCAGTGGAATGCCTCATCATGGGAGCAGATGCGGCGGAGGCAAAGGAATTGGGAATAGGGGATGGCATTTTTGGAGGAAGGTGGGTGGGAGGAGGTGTATTCTAGGTAGCTGCGGGAGTCGGTGAGCTTGAAATGGATATCGGTTTCTGGGTGGTTGCCGGAGATGGACACAGAGAGGTCCAGGAAGGAGAGAGAGGTATTAGCGATGGTCCAGGTGATCTTAAGGTTGGGGTGGAAGGTGTTGGTGAAGTGGATGAACTGTTCGAGCTCCTTGTGGGAGCACGAGGTGGCGCCGATACAGTCATCAATGTAATTATGCAATTTATTAGCCCTCTGTTTCTTCCAATAATGTCTGTACTCATTGACCTTGCTCTACTCCCTTGTCTGCTTTGTCTCTTGACACACATATCCCCTTCTTAAATCCTATAAATTTTTTTTAATTATTGCTATTCGTCTCTCTACCATTCCCATGTTGATTCTCATATTACAGTTGTGAATTTTAATTCAGGAAAATATCATTGCTCACCTTGCACTTGCCTCCTTCCAACTGAATCACTTCTCAATGTGCAATTATTTGAAATTTACACCATATTTTAATGCTATTTAGACCCTCATCATGTCTTGCTTTGACCTGATAAATCATTCTGTTTGCAATTAAATCAGCTAAAAAAATCTCATATCTTCCACAGCGTCATGCATTCATTTGGAACATAACTCATGTTTAGCTCAGTCAGTTTGTTCTGAAGTTGTTTCTCACACCAGCTTATCAGTTCACGTCTTTGTTTGGTTCATGTATGGCAAGAAATTGTTTAGTTGGAACATAAACTTGGAAAAATGCAACATGGGAACAGGAGGAGGACATTCGGCCCCTTGAGCCTGTTCTGTTATTCAACTAGAACATTGCTGGTCCCATTGTTTATACAATCATAGGATTATTAAATACAGAAGATGCTCCTTCAACCATTGAAATCTCCATCAATGAAAACTACTCTAAAATTAGACCAGTCCAACTTTTCAACGCTTGGCTCATGGCCTTGAATGTTCTGACATATGAGTTGGACTGAGAAGTCTGCTTCTGTGCTATATAACTCCATGACTCTACGACCATATGACATTTCAAGTTCTGAGGGCTAAAGGGATCAAAGAGGTGAAAGCGGGAACAGAATACTGAATTGGATGATCAGCCATGATCATATTGAGCAGTATCAAAGGGCTATTTTCCATGATCTTTGTCTTACCTCCATCTTACACCTTGGTTCTATGACCATTCCAACACATGGCAAGGTATAAACAATCTTAATTTTCAAAATTTCAAGGGGCTGCACCCAAAACTCCCAACCACCCTCCGTACACACCCATCCACCCCATAATCTCCCCTTCCACAAATTACCTCCCTTCACATCACCCTCCCCCCAACCCCACTCAGCTCCAGCATCAAAAAGACTTCCAGACTTCCATTATCTTTAGTAATCAGACCGTAAGATCATCAGACCATAAGACAAAGTTTTAATTAGATCCCCCCCTCATTCTTCCAAACTCAATCGAGTATAGACCCAAAGTCCTCAATCATTCCTCAATTGTTAAGCCTTTCATTGCTGGGATCATTCTCGTGAACGTCCTCTGGACTCGCTCAAGAGCCAGTACATCCTTCCTGAAGTATGGGTCCCAAAATTGCTCACAATGTTCTAAATGTGGTCTGACCAGAGCCTTAGGAAGTCTTAGAAGTACATCCCTGCTTTTATATTCTAGACCTCTCAAAATAAATGCCAACATTGTATCTGCCTTCCTAACTACTGACTCAACCTGTAAGTTTACCTTGAGAGAATCCTGGACTAGAAGTCCCAAATCCCTTTACACTTCAGATTTCTGAATTTTCTCCCGATTTAGAAAATAGTCTATGCCTCTATTCTTCTTACCAAAGTGCATGACCTCACACTTTCCCACATTGTATTCCATTTGCCACTTCTTTACTCACTCTCTTAACCTGTCCAAATCCTTCTGCATCCTCCTTGCCTCCTCAAGATGACACGTCCCTCCACCTACTGTTTTATCATCTGCAAACTTAGCCAGAATGCCCTCAGTTCCTTCATCTAGATCATTAATGTACAAAGTGAAAAGTTGTGGTCCCATCACTGATCCTTGTGGAACACCACTAGTCATTGGCCTTTATGAGAAAGACCCTTTGATCCCCACTGTCTCTGCTTTATGCCAGACAGCAGGTCAGCTCTTTAAGGTTTTTGCAAAGATATGTAGCTTGGGTTGTGGGTGAGATTGTTGACTTGCTGGCTGAGCTGGCTTGTTTTCGTTCAAACATTTCGTCACCATGCTAGATAACATCACCAGTGAGGCCTCCGATGAAGCGATGTTGTTCTACTCTGCTTGGAATTTATACTGTCTGGTCCATTATGGTGAGTACTGTCATTTCTGGTTTTGATCTGTACGGGTTTGTATATGGAGTCCAATTCCATATGTTTGTTGATCGCATTATGGGTGGAGAACCATGCCTCTAGGAATTCCTGTGTGTGTCTATGTTTGGCTTGGGTTACTGTGGTCAGCTCCTCACTTTTGCCTTTGTAAGGTCACTGTCTCCTCAGGGTTCCTTCACCTTAACCTCCCATATCATTGCACAACATTAAATCCAGTATTGCCTGTTCCCTAGAGGGCACCACCACAAGCTGTTCCAAAAAAACTAGCTTGTAGACATTCTACAAATTCCTTTTCATGTAATCCACTACCAAACTGACTTTCCCAATTGATCTCCATATGGAAATCCCCATGATCACTGTAACCTTGCCTTTCTTATACACCTTTTCTATTTCCTGGTGTATCTTGTGCCCCACATCCTGACGACTATTTGGAGGCCTGTACATAACTTCCTTTTTTTTTTAACCTTGTCGTTCCTCAACTCTACCCATTCAGATTCTACATCATTTCTAGCTGTTGATTTCATTTTATTTCTTACTAACAAGGCAACACCAGCCCCTCTGCCCACCTGCCTGTCTTTTCAAAAGGATGTATATCCTTGGATATTTAGTTCCCAGTCCTGATCCCCTTGCAGCCAAGTCTCCGTGATGCCCACCGCATCATATCTGCCAATTTCGATCTGCACCACAAGCTCAAGTACCTTATTTCGTACACTGCATGCATTCGGATACAACACCTTTAGTCCTGTATTTACCATCCCTCTTCACATTGTCATTTGTTTATCCAGACTGCTTGAAGTTTGATTCCCAGCCTTTTCCAAACACTGTCCTATTTTGTGTGCTGGAGACTTTAATAACCTCTCCTCAGTTCTCCTTTCTTTTCATTTTTTACATATTTTCCCATGCAGTTGAATCCACCCCCGCAGATGTTAATCTGCCGCTTTGTTTCCCATTGGCCATTATATTTTCTGGAGTTTTACCCTCCCCCCCCCACTACACCCCACTTTTTAGTTTAAAGTCTTGTTGACCACCCTATTTACTCTTTCTGCTTGAGCATTGGTCCCAGCTTGGTTCAGGTAGAGACTGTGCCAATGGTACAGATCCCTCCTGTTCCAATATTGATACCAATGCCCAAGGAAATGGAACCCCTCTTTCCCACACCACCTTTCAGTCACATATTTACTTCCGTTATTCTCATGTCCCTGTGCCAATTTGCATGTGGTTGAGACGTGCTTCCTGATAGGACGCCAGAGAAGCTGAACTTCAGTCAGTAGTTCTAATTGGCCACTTGGTTCACTAATGTCCTTCAGAAAAGGAAATCTGCCATCCTTATGCGGTCTGGCCTACAGTTGACTTACAGCAATTTGGTTGACTCTCAACTGCCCCGAGAAGTGGTCTCCCAAGTT
Organism: Rhincodon typus; assembly: GCF_021869965.1. Classification (NCBI taxonomy): domain Eukaryota; kingdom Metazoa; phylum Chordata; class Chondrichthyes; order Orectolobiformes; family Rhincodontidae; genus Rhincodon; species Rhincodon typus. The sequence goes on along the minus strand of NC_063335.1, from coordinate 112,651,355 downwards.
ATTCAGTCCGAGAGAAATTGGTGGTGGGTGACAGATGCAGGCCTTTTTTGCTGAATGTTTTTATCACTGTGTTTCCAAGAAGTGTCAGGTGGTGTAATCAGGAGCAAAAACAGAAGTTGCTGGAAAAGCTCAACAGGTCTGGCAACATCTGTGAAGCAAAAATCCTTCGGCAGCCTTCTTGCCTCCTCAAAATGACCTGTCCCTCCACCTACCTTTGTATCATCTGCAAACTTAGCCAGAATGCCCTCAGTTCCTTCATCAAGATCATTAAAGTATTAAATGAGAAGTTGTTCTGATGAGGAGTTCTGAGGAAAGGTCACTGGACCTGAAACGTTAACTCTGAGTTTTTTCTTCACAGATGCTGCCAGACCTGCTGAGCTTTTCCAGTAACTTCTGTTTTTGTTCCCGAGTTACAGCATCCGCAGTTCTTTCGGTTTTTATTGGGAGTAATCAGTTAATTGGGTTTTGTCGAAATGTAAGATGTAATTGGGTCCATTTAATTGCCATATAGTAGATTACAATGAACTGATGGTACCCAGGCTAGTTTCCAATGTGACCCCATTTTAACACTTAAAAACTAATATGACACGATACCTCAACAAAAAAAAGCAGTCAACAATGAAGCAATTCAGTATATTTTTTGTCTGATGCATCAGATGAATATGATTTTGTTGTCTTATGGGTATGGGTATCACTGGCTAGTCAACATTTATGGGCTTTCCTTAATGCTTGGGAGAAGATGGTGGTGAGCTGCCTTCTTAAACAATGGAGGTCTATTTAGTCCATAGTGCTATTAGGATTGGAGTTCCAGGATTTTGACCCAGCAACACTGAAGGAACAGCAGAGATAGTAAGAAATGCCAATGCTGGAGTCAGAATTAACACAGTGTGGAGCTGGAGGAACTCAGCAGGCCAGGCAGCATCAGAGGAGCAGGAAAGTTGACGTCTTGGGTTGGGTCAGGGCACTTCTTCAAACATCAACTCTCCTGCTCCTCTGAAGCTGCTTGGCCTGCTGTGTTCCTCCAGCTCCACACTGTGTTATCTCTGAAGGAACAGCGACGTATTTCCAAGCCAGGACCGTGTTTGGCTCGAAGGGGAACTTGAAGGTCATGGTGTTCCCATGTATCTGCTGCCCTTGTCCTTCTATGTGGAATTGGCCATGTGTTTGGAAGGTGCTGTCAAAGGATCTTTGGTGAATTTCTGCAGTGCACCTTGTGGATAGACCATGCTGCTGCTACTGAGCATCAGTGATGGAGGGAGTGGATGTCTGCGGATATAGTGTCAATCAAGTTGGCTGCTTTTTCCTGGATGGTGTGAAGTTTCTTGAGTGCTGTTGGGACTGCACTCATCCAGGCAAGTGGGGAGTATTCCATCACACTCCTGACTTGTGCCTTGGGTCATCAGGAGGTGAGTTACTTGCTGCAGTATTCCTAGCCTCTGACCTGGTCTTGTAACCACAGTATTTATATGGCTAGTCCGGTTGAGTTTCTGGCCAATGGTAACCCACAGAATGTTGATAGTGGGGGGTTCAGTGATGCTAACGTGATTGAATGTCAAAGAGATACAGTTAGTTTCTCTTTTGTTGAAAACAGTCATCATTTGGCATTTGCAAGGTGCAAATGCTGTTTGCCACTTAGCAATCCAAGCCTCGATGTTGTCCATGTCTCATTGTAGGTCGACATAGGCTGTTTTAGCTTTTGAGGAGTCTCAAATGATGCTGAACATTGCATAATCACCAGGGAACTTTGGGTATTTCTGGAGCATAAGTCTTTATTATTATGGCTAGAAAGTTTTTCAGGCCATTAGCCTTTGGAGTATCCAATGCCTTCAGCACTGAAAATCTATACTGTACTTCAAAACATGTTATTATGTTATGTACTCGCCAGTCTATAACTTTATGTGAGTCTGTCCAGGCACCTACATTGTCCAGGAAACATCGGGACATTCTGCTGAGGCCATTGAGGGGAGAGCTGTCAGAGCCCAGAGTATTCTACAGGTAATGGCTCTGACAAGCTGACTAAACATCATCACTTAGTACCAGAGCTTTGAGAGTCAGCGAGATTGCTTTGGGGAGGGGAGCAGCTTACAGGACAGAGAGAGACAGAGAGAGAGAGAGATTAACGGATGAGCAGGGGGAAGGTCAGGGTCTGATCCAACCTGGGGTTTAGTGCACATGTGTTAATATTTGCTAATCAACCTCTCAGACAAATCCCTTCAGGCTCTGATTCCTTGTTGGATATTCTTCTTCCATTCTGTGCTGTAAGGATAGATCCAATTAAAAGCACTGCAGTTTCACACTGTGATCAAACATTTTATCTCAGGTCCCAAACTGATCCACACTGGCCATCCAGCCAACTGAGCTAGCTGGCCCCCAAAGTGTTTGTGTTGCTATGGCAACACGCACTGTTACATGCCTGGAGCTATGGATAGTGATGGCAGGAAAGCTAACATCATACCAACACATAGCTGACCAGGCATCTTGCCCACTCTTACTGCCTGCCATTAGTAAAAGATAAACATTTTTCTTCCTTATGAGCACCCTCCCTTGGGTGGAACTCATACCTAGAGTATCTGTCTCAGTGTTTGGAAATCTACCCAATGCACCTTAAAACTTCCCTTGGAGATCCTTAAATAGAGTCATAGTCATAAGGTCATAAAGTCCTACAGCACAGAGACAGGCCCTTCGGCCCAAACTGGTCCATGCTGACCAAAATGTCAATCCAAGCTAACCCCATTTCCCTGCAGTTGGCCCAAATCCTTCTAAACCTTTCCTATCCACGTATTCGTCCAAATGCCTTTTAAAAGTTGTTAATGTACTCACCTCGACCACTTCCACTGGCAGCTCATTCCGTATGCGTACCACCCTCTGTATAAAATGGTTGCCTCTCAGGTTCCCATGTATTCTTTCCCCTCTTACCTTAAACTGATGCCCTTTGGTCCTCGATTCCCCAACCCTGGGAAAAAGACTGAGTGCATTCACCCTATCCATGCCTCTCATGATCTTATACACATCTATAAGATCCCCCCTCAGTCTCCTACACTCTAAAGAAAAAAAGTCATAGCTTGTCCAACCTATCCCTATAACTCAGTTATTTTCTTCTGCACTCTTTCCCATAAAACAACCTTCCTATAGAAAGGTGACGAAAACTGAACACAATACTTCAATGTGGCCTCACCAAAGTCTTGTACAACTGCAACATAACTTCCCAACTTCTTTACTCAATGCCCTGACTGATGAAGGCCAGTGTGCCAAATGCCTTCTTCATTGCCTTGTCTACCTGTGACTCCACTTTCAGAGAATTGTCCATCTGAACCCCAAGGCCCCTCTGTTCCACTGCACTCCTTAAGGCCCTTACCTTAACTCCTATCATGATTTGACTCTCCAAAATGCAACACCTCACACTTATCTATATTAAACACTATTTACCATTTCTCGGCCCACTTCCCCAGCTGTTCAAGATCCTGCTGCAATTTTTGATAACCTTCCTCACTGTCTATGGTACCACCTATTTTAGCGCCATCCGCAAACTTACTAATCATGCCTTGTAGATTCTCATCCAATTCATTGATATAGATAACAAACTGCAAAGGGGCCAGCAACTACTCCTGAAGTACACCAATAGTCACAGGCCTCCAGCCCAACAAGCATCCTTCCACTGTTACAGTCTGCCTCTTACCATCAAGCCAATTATGTATCCAATTTGGATTCCATGCGATCTAACCTTCCAGAGCAGCCTACTGTGTAGAACTTTATCAAAGGCCTTACTGAAATCCACATTGACTACATCTACCGCCCCGCCCCCATCTACCTTCCTGGTCACTTCATCAAAGAACTCTAACAAATTTGTGAGGCATGATCTCCCAAGCACAAAGCCACACTGATTATTCCTAATCAAGCCCTGTCTTTCCAAATGCATGTGTAACTTATCCCTCAGAATCTTCTCAAGTAACTTAACCCTACCACAGATGTTAGGCTTACTGGTCTATAATTCCCAGGATTTTCTTTGCAGCCCTTCTTCAATAAGGGCACAACATTCACTTCCCTCCAGTGCACAATGATTTCTGGCTGCTCACCCGCCCTCTTGAAAATGTTCTGCAGCTGTTCCGGGACATCCTGGACCCTGGCACCTGGGAAGCAACACACCATCCTGGATTTCTGTCTACAGCCACAGAACCTCCTGTCTCTCACCCTAACTATTGAGTCTTCTATCTCTAAGGTCCTGTTTACCTTTACCCTTTTCCACTGTGCCCCAGAGCCAGTCACAGTGCCACTGACCTGGCTACTGCTGCTTTTCCCGTTACATTTAATTGTTAAGCTTAATTTTGTTTCTTCTTCTTGTCTAGTTCATGTCTCCTCTGTCTTAATCCAAGCTTTCTCCTCCTGCATTCGCTGCTTTCTGTGGTGTTTGACAGTGAGTTTGCCTGTTTGATTTCATCCACATTCCCAGACTTCCTCCGATTATTTCTCAGTCCTGCAATCTCCTTGGTTAAAGAGGTAGTCCATTAAAACATTGTTCACCACAACCCCAGATGCCCCATTTCCTGATCTATACCATTATCCATTCACACTTGTGGCAAATTTGTGGGGCAAATGTCTTCAGAGCTCAAGGGTCCAGGAAGATGCTTACCTAACGGCCCAGTAAATTGCTGTGTCAGTAACGCAGATATTGGCAATCAGGGGTGTCAGAGAGTGAATTGAAACCCCTTTCATGATGACAACTTTTCTGGTTTAAAAATCAAAGACGATCAAAGTCATTGCTGTGAGTCTGGAATTAATGTGTCATTAAGGAGCTCTAAAATGGCAGAATTAACAGTGTAATTTTCTTTTGAAAAAGTACATTTACCATTATAAATGTGAGTAACTGGCCAGTGACTCTGCTTCAGGTCAAATATTTCATGATTGGTTTGCAGACTTCATAGTCTAATTTGCAAAATGGTCATTTCTATTCATGGTGTTGAGTGCTGCAGACCCCTTGACTAATCATTCCTGCCCTACACAGGCAGGAATTGCTTTAGAGAATTATGTTAACACCGCACCTTTGCCAAATAATTCATAAGAATGTTCCAACATCATCGTAAAACACAGGAGACAGATTACTTTTATGTTGCTTGACCTGTTTCTGGTTATTAAATAGTTTCTGTACCATTTTCCTTCATATCCCTAGTGAAGTGCCTGATTCCTGAGCATGTGCTAAGTTTCATTGGCCAATCATTAATTAGCATGTCAGTTGAGTTTTCTAAATGCTACTTTACTTTCTCGGGCTCCTGTCCTATGGGTCATGCATAATACATTGCGTATTCATGAACCCTTTAAACTGGCCTTTCACCACAAATATATTTTTTACTAATCTCTTTGTTTGGTCTGTTTTTTTTTGTTCTGTTCCTGCCATGCTCCATCAGAAGTAGTCTGTTCTCGAGCTATTTATTATAGGGATCATTCCTGCTGAATTGCAATTATTGTACCAACTTAACAGTCCCAGTGGGGCAGGCCATCATTGGGTTAAGATAGGTCGAAGGGCTAGTTAATGGTTGAACAGTGAAATTAGATCCCAGCAGAGCAATATTCTATTGTAACAAATTCCCATCACAATTCCACTAATGTCAGATGTACCTGCAAGTTTTAGTAATATGCTAAATTAAAGTTTCCTCATCTATTCCTCATCAGAATCACCAGCTCATGTAACTTGTCAAAGAAGTTTGATTGAATATCTTTTCAGTGAACCAGTTTGCTCCACTTGTTTTCATTTGCAGATTCGAGATATTTGTTTGCAACCTCTGCCCTCTCCTCTGCTAAAACATGGCTGTAAGTTTTCAACATTGTTCAAGCGAGGAACCAATAACCCCTGGCTGGGCTCCCCAATGATGTCAATCACTGGACGACTCAAAGGAAGAGCTTAATGGTCCATCAGGTTGGGTCTGAATGTTTGGAAGATGTATGAGTTACATAATCTCTTCGATCCTCAATTGTTTCCTGGAAATACCTTAGAACCCTCTGCAAACACCTATCTGAGCCCATGTGTTGCTGCTGGATTCAGTTGGGGCAGACTTCAAATTGTCTCCCATTCCTACGCTGGGACGTAGGCCATACTCTGGCCGAGTTTGAATGATTCCCAATGTTGGGAAGTCGCCCAGTTTTGGAAGGGAATGAATCCCGGTCGTCTGCCCACATGGGAGGCACCCTAGCCCAGGTGCTTTCGCTGGATTTGTTGAGTGCGGAGTGCAGATTGAGTCTAGGGCAGGGTGCAGGCCATGGACTGACCGAGTTTCAACAAATTCCAATGGTGGGAATTGAAATGTTTTCGGAAGGGATTGAATCTGGGATGTCCTGCCTCCTGGGAGACATCTGAGCTAAGTTGTTGCTACCTCGTTCGGTCGGGGTGGACTTCAAATTGTCCAAACCATTTGCCTGATATCTCAGTATGTGCTAAATTTCATTGGCCAGTCCCTATTTAGCATTTGAGATGAGTTTTCTTCCTGTTCTACTTATCTGGCTTCCTCATAAATGTATCTATGCCATTTACCTTGTGTTACAGATGCTGCTAATCATTGACTACAGGAGTCTTCAGTACACGTTTAAGATTTAAGACAGAGTGTATTCGAGGGCTAAGCTGAATAACTGAGGGATACAAGAAAAGGCAGTATCTTTGTAGAAATGTTTGCTATGTGTGCATCTCAGTATCCAAGTTCCAACCTTGCTTCGTAAAAATGATGGAAACAGATGTCCATTCAAGGTCATGGCTGAATATTGTCAATGTTTTCCCCTTCACCCAGTCAAGGACCACTCAGTCTAGTGTTTCTTTACCCCATCACTTATCAGTGTCATTCACTCCCTGTCTCTAAACCTTTCCCAAAGGCCTCTCAAGAAGGTGTTGATAGTTCCAACTGACTCTATCCTTTAAGATGCGTAAAATTTATATCATACGCAATTCATTAATTGAAATCTGTTCTTTGCTTTCTCCCTGTTTAACCATCATGGACTGATTCACTATAACACTTTAATTGCACCTGATAGCAGGACCACTGCATTCTCACCATCGCCCTGATAAAGGCCTTTCTTCTAACATCCCCATTGTATTTATCAATGAGTATTCACTTACTCAAACATTATAATCAACAACTTATTTATGGAAGTTTTCTAATCAGCCTGTTCGAAGATGTTCAGACGCACCTCTGGACCAGGTGAAACTAGAATCCAGGTCTGCTGGCTCAGAGGTAAGGACACTGCTACTGTATAACAACAGCCCCCACATGTGAACACATATTCGGTAGGATTGGCAGAAGGAGAGTGGAATTTGAGCCCGCACATGCGGAACCTACTGGATTAGTAGTCCATCACCTTAACCTCTTCACCACCTCTTCAAGAACATTTTTTTTGGAAAGCAAAGCGAAGCTGAGGATTTCCTGCTGACGGGACAGGCACTTTAACACACTGAGCCGTGGCATCTCCCTACTAATATATTTCTAAATTTTTATAATTAGATAGAAACATCTTCTCTTCATCCACCTCTTCAAAGCCCTTCATATTCTCAAAGGTAAAGTCATCCCAGTCTTACCAGACTACAGGGCTGCTCTCACATTGAAGAGAAATGGCTGGTGGTGGCAGCATGAGGAACAAAGAACAATACAGCAGAGGCACAGGCCCTTCGGCCCTCCAAGCCTGTGCTGACATATTTTGCTCTTTCATACTGAAACTGCCTTCACTTACAGGATCCATACCCCTCTATTCCCTTCCAATTCATGTATTCATCCAGGTTTTTCTTGAACGCTGCTATTGTGTCTGCTTCCACCACCTCCTCTGGCAGCGCGTTCCAGGCACTCACCACCCTTTGTGTGAAAAACGTGCCTCGTACATCTCTTTTAAACTTCCCCCCCTCGCACCTTGAACCTGTGTCCACTAGTCATTGACCCCTCCACCCTGGGAAAAAGCCTCGTTCTTTCCACTCTACCCATGCCATTCACAATCTTATAAACTTCTTTCAGGTCACCCCCTCAACTTCCTGCATTCCAGTGAAAACAAACCCAATTTATCCAAATTTTCTTCATAGCTTAAATTCCCCCTACCAGGCAACATCCTGGTAAACCTTTTCCGTACTCTCTCCAAAGCATCCACATCTTCTGGTAATGTGGTTTAACCTAAGAGTCACCACGCCTCAGGTGAAGAAAAAAGTGAGAAGAACAGCCCTAAATTTGATTTGATTTGATTTGATTGATTATTATCACATACCTAGGTACAGTGAAAAGTTTTGTTTTACATGCAGTACAGATCAGCTCATACAAAGAGTGTAAGGGTAATAGAACAGAATGAGGAATACAATGTTATGGATGCAAAGAAGGTGCACAAAGAGTGAGATCAGCATTTAAATTTAAAAATTGAGATGTCCATTCAAAAGCCTGATAACAGCAGGGAAGAAGCTGTTCTTGAATCTATTGGTATGCGTGTTTAAGCTTTTGTATCCTCTGCCCGATGGAAGTGATTGTAATCGGGGTGGGAGGGTTCTTTGATAATGTTAGCAGCTTTCCTGAGGCAGCAGGAAATGTAGATGGAGTCAATGGATGGATGGTTGGTTTGTGTGATGGTCTGGGCTGTGTTCACAACTCTCTGTAGTTTCTTACAATCCTGGGCAGAGCAGTTGCCATACCATGGTAACCTCAGCTGGCATGGGAATTGAATGCATGCCATTGGTATCAAAATACATCGCAAACCAAGTTGACTGACGCCCATCTAGATGTCTTCAAAAAAAAAGAGCCCTAAATTATATAATCATTCTTTACAGGTACAGGCTCTCAGTCTGCATTATATTGTGCATTGTGTTTTGCACCTTTCCCAATGCATCTGTATTCCTTTTCATAATATGGAGATCAGAACTGTCCGTGGTACTGCAAACACCGTCTATCCAAATGTTACAGTCAGGTGAGAGCATGGACAGACAGAACTCTTTTTTTTACAATTAGAATTAGAATTAGGCTTTATTATCTCATGTAGTCAAGTACAGGGATACAGGAGTACAGAGAAAAATTTACAATATTGCCATTCTCAGGCACCATCTTAGATACAAAGGTATCTAAGTACAAAATGTTAGGTATAAAGTGGAAAAGATATTTTATTTTATTGTCTTTGCCTTCTGCCTGTTGGATGGTTTAATTTCAAACTGCCTGTGGTGCTTCTTCCACAGCCTTTTCTTTTCATCAAAATCCATTTTAAGCAGGTTTGGCTAAGCTTTTTGTATGGGGGTGTGGGTGACCACATTTCCCTGTTTCCCTCAGTCAGGGGAGCGGTGAACAAGTTTTAAGAAGCTGATGCTTGGCAATCAGTAAGTGTGAAGTTCAGAGACAGAAAAAAAAATCCAAAGTTAAATTGCTGACTGAAATAGATGAGTAATGAATAAAAATGACCATTGTCACAGCACGGGAACAGACAGCTGAGCAAAATCAGCCTTTTTGCCTCTGTATTCACAACACAGTAAAATTAAACCATCAAAGACCCCAAAAGTCACTCCAATGAATCCTGACTAGAGTTTTGAATAGCTAATCCTAGCCTTTGTGAATAATTAATCCCAGATTCTGGTTTTCTATCACAAACAAAATATTTAATAAATTATTAAATACACAATAGCTACAGTGAAGCAAAACATTAAACTACAAGGTAATCTAATTAATGTCTATGTTTTAAAACTGAAATGTTTGTTTTCAGCTCCATGCACACACAGAACAACAGACTAACAAACACAGTTAAGGAATAAACAAAAGAAAATAAAAAACCTGGTATCGTTAGTTAAATGGTTTTCATGATGTGTTGTTACACAGGCATAAGTATAGACTCATCAGTTGCTTTTCTGGAAACATTGATCAGGGTCACCCTTTCAGTTCTCTCAGGTACAGGTAGTAATACTTCAAAATCAGCTTTCCACTCTTTTGGGTTCTGAAAGCCAGTGAGCGAGATTAGGCTTTCAAATCTTCATGATGTGTCATCGAGAGTCAAACACTTCTCCTCAGAAAACACAGCTAAAGAAAAAACCTTCAGACCCGGACCTGCCCTGTAGACAGACTATCTTTTTCTGAGGTCTTGATTACCATTCAACATCTGCCGTCTACTGGATCACCAGAACCAATTCCCAGGTACCGACCTTATTAATGGCCAGCTTCCGCCAACTGTTTAAAAACAATGTTCTTCTTGGGGTATCTACAACACACTTAACTGAGAGTCAGCCTGAAATTAACCTCCTGGTTTGGCATCACAAACACCCAAAGCTTTTTGGGTCAGTTCATTTTCGTTCATCACATGCTGTTTCCCAAAGTCAACATGTCATCTTCAGATCACAGGTTCAAGCCAAAGGTGATAAAAGAATAAAAATAAAAATAATGAAAATCTAGCAAGGGTTCTTACACTGTTACAACATGCCAAACAGCAGAGCCAGATAATGAAATAGCAAGAACTGCAGGTGCTAGAGTCAGAGATAACACAGTGCAGAGCTGGAGGAACACAGCAGGCCAGGCAGCATCAGAGGGGCAGGAAAGTTGACGTTTTGGGTCGGGACCCTTCTTCTTCAGTTCTGACCCAAAATGTCAACTTTCCTGCTCCTCTGATGCTGCCTCCCCTGCTGTGTTCCTCCAGCTCCACACTGTATTGAGCCAGATAATGAAACTTTTTTTTTTGCCATTTCAGTTCAAATACAGAGTTAGACTTGTGAAAAAGACAAGACCCCCTGTCCTGTGTACAAGGGAAGGGACGGGGATCAGGCCTGAACCAAATTGGGTTTAAGTAGCATTGATTTTGTTTTTGCCTTTGGTGGGGCACAGTCCATGCTATATTCAGTGGAATTCATAAGGAAGAGGGGGCCAGAAGTTGGTTATGTTTCAGCTTAGGTTCTCCTCCTCTCCAAGCTTGTTCAGTGAATGGGTTTTTAGGAAGGGAGGAGGAGGCGGGGAAGAGCGAGTGTGTCACCAGCTCACTCTCAGTCTTAGGGTTCACACAGTCTCTGCCTCCCCCATGCACACTGACTGTCACTTGCTCCCTAACCCTCACTCACACACTCACTCTTACTCACTTCTTGCCCCTCTGCCAGCTAGCATGTAATAGTAATAGTCCAGCGGTATTGTCGCAAGATTATTAAGACCAGAGACCCACATAATGATCTGGGGTTCAAATCCTGCCATGGCAGGCGGTGGCAATTGAATTCAATAAAAAATATCTGGAATTAAGAGTCTAATGATGACACTGAATCTGTGGCCGATTGCCAGGAAAAGGATCACTGGCTTGCTGATGTCCTTTTCAGAAAGGAAGCTGTCAGCCTACATGAGACAAGAGGACCCTGCGACAGGCAGTTGGCATCTCTGAGAGGAGCGGGTAAGGTGAGGACCCTGTTACAGGCAGTTGGCATCTCTGAGAGGAGCGGGTGAGATGAGGAAGCTGTAACAGGCAGTTAGAGAGAGCCAGATTCACTGGAGCTGATTGAAATTGGTTTTTTGCTCTACGACAGTGAAAGGAGCTCGTATTTGTGGTGATAGTTCATCTATTTGCTATTCTTAAATTTTAACACTGTATAAAACTTGGTAAAGTGAATAAAATTTCAAAATCAACATAAGTAAATAAATAGCTAAATATTTCGACCTTATTAGGGATGCCTATTTGAGTGATGTACCAAAGCTGAAACAATTGGAGGTTCTTTGGATACCCTTGTGATCCAAAGGAAAGTAGACAGTAAATGGCAGGACCCTTAAGGGCATTGATATACAGAGGGATCTTGGGGTACAAGTTCCATACCTCTCCGAAAGTGCTGATGAGGTGGATAAGGTTTCAAAGAAGGCATGCTTGCCTTCTTCGGTCAGGGCATTGAGTATAAAAGTTGGCAAGTCATGTTGTGGCAGTATCAAGCTTTAGTTCAGCCACATTTGGAATATTGTGTGCAGTTCTGGTCATGTGGGAAGCTTTGAAGAAGATGCAAAAGAGGATTTACCAGGATGTTGCCTGGATTGGAGCGTATTAGCTATAAAGAGCGGTTGGACAAACTTAAGTTGTTTTCGCTGGAGTGTCAAAGGTTGAGGGGCAACTAGATAGGAATTTATAAAATTATAAGAGGCATGGATAGGGTGGTTAGTTGGAGTCTTTTTTTCAGTGTGAAAGTGTTAAATACTTAGGTTTAAGGTGAGGGGGAACATTTATAGGAGATGTATGAGGCAGGATGGTAGGTGCCTGGAACTTGCTGCCAGGGAATGGTAGAAACAGATACAATAGTAACATTTAAAAGGCATTTAGACAGAAGCATGAACTGGCAAGGAATAGAGGGATACAGATCATGTGCAGGCAGATGGGATTAGTTTAAAATGGTATTATAGTGGTGGGCCAAAGGACCTGTTCCAGAGCTGTTGTGTTCTATGTTCCACATTCTATGTTCTATGTTGTAGTTTATATATTCTATACTCTATGCTATATGTTCAATGTTCTATGTTCTATGTTTTACATTCTATGTTCTACGTTCTATGTTCAAGCATAAGTCTTTGAAGTTTGAATAATTTTAGCTCAGACTTTGCAAGCTGGAGGCTAAATTACAGACACCATGAAACACCAGGGAGCAGGAATGTTTGTGCCAGGAGACAGTGATACCATTTAGAATTTAATCTTCTGGTTTTGTCAGTGGTCAGGAACAGGAAGGTGTGGCAGTGAGAGATGCAGGCAAAGGGAACTCATATGGCAGTTATAAGGTCTGAAGTCCTTTCAGCCAGGTTGGATGGGAGAGTAGATTGGATAGGCAAATTGATGATGGTAACATGGTACGGGAAAAAATTCAAGTAAAGGTAGACACAAGGAATGTAATAGTTGGTGATAGCATAATGAAGGAGATCGATACAAATAACTGCAGCAAAAAGTGAGAGCCCAGGTGGCTATGTTGTGTTCAGACATCGGCCCAGGGCTGGAAAGGAATGAACAGTGGAAGGGGGTGGAACGAATGGTCATCGTCCAAGTAGGTCCAAACTACAGGTGTAGTTAGAACTAGGAAAGAAGTTTGGGTTTGAGAATAAGAGGAGCTAGACATTTAATTTAAACACAGAACTTCAAACTTCAAATCTCAGAGTTATTATCTGAGCTGGATGAATTCTGGCACTGGGTATGTCTCATTAGAAAGATGAATACATGGCTAAAGAACTGGTAGAGGAGAAGTGGGTTCTTGTTTGTGGGCTCCTGGCACCAATGGTAGGGCAAGTGGGATCTGTATCATAGGGAAGGTTTACTGCTGAACCATGCTGGGCCCAGTGCACATACCAACTGCATAACTAGGAAAGTTGTCAACTAAAGAGTTGGGGGGCAAGGGACCACATGTGATATTTTAAAGAGTAGAGATGGGGCAACAGAGTAATATAGTGATATGGGAAATGAAGGTCGGAGCGTAGGCACAGAGCAAATGCCTATGAATACACCAACAATCAAGACGAGATGTTGCAAAGTTGTCGCTCTCCCTGGATGGATCCCTACATACAAACAGCCTGTCTGTGCAGCTTTGCTGAACAGAACCTCAAAACAGCAACAGTTAAAGCCTTTGGTCCTGACTGAATTTCCAATGGGCTAACTGGGCATAGGCCAGCAAGGCAACGGTCTTGGTGGTGTGAGCATGTAAGTAGAGACTAATTGTACGAGTGCTACGAGAGCAGGTCTGGGTTTCCAGTGTGCCCTGCCAGTTATGGGAGAGAGGCCAGGACAGCTGGGATGGACTGGCAGATGCAGGATGGCAATGTTGGTGGATGAAGGGTATGTGCTGGGGCCCATCAATTGTACCCCTCAGATGTTGCTGCCTGGCATACAACATGGAGAGCATTTGGGGCAATCGGTGAACTGAATCTGTAAGGTACACGTTCAGAGTTCCTTGTCGCATTTGTTTGGAGTTTGGTAAGATGAGAGGCTAAATGTTAATGAGGCAAGATGGTCTTTTAATGAGGCATTTAATGAGCAATAATCACCACTGAAATAATTCCACAAAGGCCAGTAACCCTTCACCAAGTCCCCCTTTATTTACACGTGGAGAATCCTTGACACTGATCCAGCTCCCTCAGAGCCAGCTCTCAGAGTGAACAGAACCTCTGACACTCCAGTTATTATCTGTCAGCCAGGGCTCCCTGATTGGACCAGATTAATAGCCCCAGTCAGGGGACTCATATTCTATAAGGTTCACCTGGCTGACCTTGTTACAACCATCAACTGGCATCTTGCCAATGCCTCATGAGAATTTTGCTATGCCGCTTGTGAAAAGCATGAAATATAATGTGAGTCGTTCCCAATAATGTCATCCAATTCTGCCCCACATCTTGCCATAGCCAATATAGCTCAGAAACCTATAGAATTTAAATGGTCATTGGATAAACATATGGAAGATAATGGAATAGTTTAGGTTAGATGGGCTTCAGATTGGTTTCACAGGCCGGTGCAACATCGAGGGCTGAAGGGCCTGTACTGCGCTGTAATGTTCTATGTTCAATGTTCTAAACTTGCTGATTGAAATGTTTACCAGTTAATCATTAACCCCTTTCAGATTCACAGACCAAAACCCACATTCCACTAGCTCAAAACCAAAGCCTAAAATAAAGATATTAATATATAAACCACACACCTTATATCACAATGCCCACCAACCAAATCAACCACTGTGCTATTGCCCTGCCCCAAGCCAATGGCATGTTCCTGTGGTCTACAGCTTTCATGCTTATCGGAGAAATTACCATAATTTGTAATGCCTACAAACTTCTGAATCATGTCTCTGGAAATCATTGATATAGGCCACAAACAAAGTACCAATCCCTGTTGAATCCCACTGGGAACAATGCTCTTCTGGACACAAAAGGCGGCTATGCTGTCTTTCCAAACACAATCCTGCTTTTGTAGGAATGGGTGTTTTTACGAATTTAATGACTTTTACATGATTGCACTTCACTACCAGTCTCTGTGGTGAAATGTTGAATCACCAATAGCAAGGGCCCAAAGTCTTCCACAGGCACATAAACAATAAAGAGTAGGTAAAGGAAGAGTAGGGCCAATTAGGGAACGAAAAGGGAATAGACACATAGAGTTGGGGGCATGACAGAGGTGTTAACTGAGGAGGATGTTGCCCAGGCCATGGTGACAGAGGACAAACCTTTGTGTCACTAGAGGGGATCAAAATTAATAAGGAGGAAGTATTTAGACTGTTGGCACTTTGAGTTGACCAGGCACCAAGATCAGATGAGGTACCTCCAAAGATTTTGAAGGAAGTGAGGCTAGACTGCATGGGGACACTGGCTATAATCTTTCAGTCTTCGGAGCAGTGCCAGAAGACTGGAGGATTGCAAACGTAACAAACTTGTTCAAAGATTGTAAGGATAATCCCAACAATTACAAACTAGTCTGTTTACCTCCTTCAGGGCAAAGTTAGTAGTTACATGTAAAAAAGGTGTGTTGATTTGGAAGAATCAGCATGGATTTTGAAAGCGGAAATGGTTTTTAGCAAATGTTTTAGAGAGGTAATAGAAAGAGTTTTTTTTATTCATTCATGGGATGAAGGTGTCACTGTCTAGGCCAACATTTATTACCCATCCCAAGGGCAGTTAAGAGTCAACCACGTTGCTGTGGGTCTGGAGTCACATGTAGGCCAGACCAGGTAAGGGTGGCAGTTTCCCTCCCCAAAGGATGTTGAACCAGATGGATTTTTCCAACAATTAACAATGGTTTCATGGTCACCATTAGACCCTTAATTCCAGATTTTTATTGAATTCAAATTCCACCATCTGACATTGCCTAGGTTTCTGAATTAACAGTCCAGCAATAACACCACTAGGCCATCGTCTCTCCCATAATGAGGGTATCAGGGTTGATGTAGTCTACATGGATTTTCAGAAGGTGATTGATACTGTGCCACATTAGAGGCTTGTGAGGGAAAGTATTGGTCACGGCATGAAAGGGACATTGGTGATGCAGATACAAAATTGGCTGAGTGACGGGAAACAGAGATTAATGATCAATGGATTTTTTTTGTGTTGGAGGAAGGATTGCTTCATAGAGTTCCCCATGGTCTGTATTGGGACCCTTGTGTTTACTGATATATATTAATTATCCGTGCCTTGGCAGGCAGGGGGTCATTTCAAAGTCTGCAGATGACACTGAAACTGGAAGAATTGTAAACCGTGAGGACAGTGTGGAACTCCAAAAGGTCATAGACAAGGTGATGGAGTGGACAGATAGGTTGCAGATGAGGTTCAATGTAGAATGTGGTGCACATTGAATTGTGGAACAGTGAACGAGGTAGGAGAGGTGATGGCCCTGTGGTATTATTGCCAGACTGTTACTCCAATAACCCAGATATCATTCTGGGAGACCAGGGTTCAAATCCCACCACAGCAGGTGGTGGAATTTGAATTCAATAAATATCTTGTATTAAGAACCTAGTGATGGCCATAAATCAATTGATGGGGATAAACCCATCTGGCTCACTAATGTCCTTTAGGGAAGGAAACTACCATCTTTACCTGGTCTGACCTACATGTGACTCCAGACCCACACTAATGTGGTTGACTCTTAACTGCCCCCTAGGCAATTAGGGATGGGCAATAAATGCCGGCCTTCCTCATCCTGTGAATGAATAAAGAGAAAAAAATAAAGTAGAAAGTATAATTCTAAACAGCCCAGCGGGACCTGGTTCTACATGTGCACAGATCATTGAAGATGGTAGTACAAGTGGAGAGAACAGTTAATAAAACAAGCAGTATCCTAGATTTTATTAATCGAGGCACAGAGCACAAGAGTAAGATGAAGATTTTGAAATTGTAGAAGAACTTAATGGACCTCAGCTGGAGTATTTTGTTGTGTTGTGAGCACCACGTTATAGGAAAGATGTAACTGCATTGAAGAGAATACAGAATGGCTCCAGGAATGAGGAATTACAGTTACGATGAAAGATTGAAGAAGTTGAGACTGTTCTTCTTAGAGAGAAGGCTGGGTGGAGATCTGATAGAGGTTTTCAAAATCAAGAGCCAGCTGTACAGAGTAAACAGGGAGAAACTGTTCCTGCTCATTCATTGGATGATGATGTGACAGCATGGGCATAAAGTGACATGTTTTTGGGTGAAGCATGGGTGATGTGAGAATATAACTTTTTCACTCACTGAGCAGTTGGATATGGAATGCACTGCCTGGAAATGTAGTGGAGACCGGTTCAATTGAAAAATTCATGAGGGCCTTGGATGGTTATTGGAATGGAAATAATGTGCAAAGATGTGGGAAAAGACAGGAGATTGATGCTAGTTAACGATGCCCATTTGAAGAGGCGGTGTGGACATGATGGGCTGATTGGCCTCCCCTGCCCCTTAACAAGTTCTGTGATTCTGTGAACTTCTGGATTTCCATATTTAGTTGAGCACATACCAAATGCACATATTTCTGTGGAATAATGATGGCAGATTCTGATGATTGTGAACACAGATATGGGGCAAAGCATTTGCTCTTGTTGTTGTGAAAAACTAGCAAGACTTTACTGGGGTTCTCATTTAGTCATTACTGACCTTTAATTTTCCTTCATGTGCGATTCTGAGCCAATTTGCTTTGACATTCCTGAAGATAGAGTGCATCTGGTTTAGTGTGAATCACAAATTTGGTTTTATTTTTATTTAAAAGACTTTCTCCATCTCTAGCACGAGATTTGTGTTCTCTGAAGTAATTGTAATAGCCTAAATTCAAATTCACTCAGTACATTAGCACAAGTTTTGTTACACTAATCTTATTCTGACCTTGCAGTGGCTACTGTAGTCATCCTTTCAACTCAATCTCACTGCTGTTTCATCTCCTTTGAGAGGGAAACAGGTTGAAAATGTTACATGTGCCAATGCAATTACCTCTGTGTTGAAAGGAATAGCATTTCCCTCTGAATGGGAACCTATGGCTTTCAGTGCTATATTAGGGCCTCCAGAAAAGTTCCAGGAACAAAGCTCTTTTCAAACATTTGAACAGCTCTGTATTATTTGTATACAGACTCATCTGGCGATAACGGCTTCCTGGGTATTGTTATCTGCTGAAAGTCCAGGTAATAACATTGGAAGTGATGCACGGACAGCTTACCTTTCTAGTGTATAGATTTAGTAAATGGCTATCATTACAAACCATGGGGAAGCCTTTCTTTGCTGTCAAGAGACAATAGGTCTACTTATCCCATTCTGTTGAAGAAGGTAATTACAGTCAATTTAACAGGACACCGAGACTTGCTGGCTTACAATTGTAAGTTTTCAAGCACAAAATTGGGCAAAGTATCATTATTGTGGAAGCTGAAGCAACTGGAGAGTCTAAACTTTAATACTAGAATGTACCGTGGACAAGATCTTGTTAGTACTGTCTCTAAACTTTCCTCTGCACCCTTTAGCTTTAGTTTGTGGTTTAGGTTATATCCAGGGGCAGAGACAAGTGTTATACCAATGTGCATTCTATTAGTTGATAACACTGGTCTACCTGACATGTTGGCCCGGCAATAACACCTATCTTTTGAAGACAGCTTCAGTTAGGGGAGGTAGTGGTTGCATGCTGTTGTTACGAGACTAGTAATCCAGAGCCCAGCTTAATCTTCTGTGGATATTGGGTCTGAATCCCACATTGGCAGATAGTCAGCATTGAATTCAATAAAGATTTGGAATAAAATCTAGACGTGATCTGTCAATTGGCAGAAAAAAAAGACTTCATCTGGTTGACTTTAGGGAAGAAAATGGCCATCCTTACCTGATCTGGCCTATATGTGACTCGAGCCATACAACAATGGTTGACTCTTAACTGTCCTATGGACCAGGATGTGAAGGTGCCGGTGTTGACCTGGGGTGGACAAGGTCAGAAGTCACATGACACCAAATTATAGTCCAACAGGTTTATTTGAAATCACAAGCTATCGGAGCCTTTCGCCTGACAAAGGAGCAGCACTCCAAAAGCTTGTGATTTCAAAAACCTGTTGGGCTATAACCTGGCATTGTGTGACTCCTGACCTTGTCCTATCGGCGATTAAGGGATGGACAATAAATGCTGGATTGGCCAATGACACACACATCCCATGTACAAATACATAAAAAGAAACTGTGGAACCAAATGGGCATTGAGTGAGTGAAAGGAGTAGATTGTGTTGTTCAGGTGCAGACGTGGCAGGTTGAGTTGCCCTGCTTCAGTATTCATTGCTGAAATTATGAAGCACTTTTAAAAAATTTAAATATCTTAAACATCCCCTAGGTGTCACCAAACATCAACTATCTGAATTGTGCACTGCATGCGTTGTTTCAAAAATGCATGCAGTGTGTATTGTCTGAAGAAATTGTTTAGTTTGTTTACTTAACACACATGGCCATCACACAAGACCTTATTACATCTGCCTTAAAATCTACCTCAAAATACATTGAAGGGGACACCATCAGTGATTGTGTTCATTAATATGCAAATAGACACCTCTCGCTGCAAAACAAGACTAGTTGATAAGCATTGTGGAGAGATACCAGAAAAAAATGTTATAAAAATCTCATCTCAAAATCACAAAACAGCTAGAAAACATAAGCATCCCTTAAAGACATCCATTTAACAAAGAACTGCAAGCTTTATAAGGAATATAAACCTCGCTTATACTGTGAATTAGATTAAAGATTATTATAAAAAACATAAGCTTATGGTGTAGGTGATAACATGTTGGCATGGATGGAACATTGTCTGAATGGCAGAAACCAGAAAGTAGGCATAAATGGGTCTATTAGAATAGCAGGATGAGACAAATCAGGTTCCACAGTGGTCTGCACTGGATGCTTAACTTCCTACAATTGATATCAAAGACTTAGATGAGGGGTGGTAAGGAATGTGGCTATATTTGCAGATGACACCAAGATAGGCAGGAAAGTACGTTGTGAAAAATTATATATCCAGGAAGCAGGCCAATATAGATATGAGCAAAAATTCACCAGATGTGGTAAAATGTAAAGTTGTTGACTTTGGTGGAAAGAATTATAAAGCAGAGTCTTAGTTAAATGGAAAATGACTGCAGAAGTCTGAGGTGCAGAGACTCCTAGGTGTTTGAGTGCATGGGTCACAATTAGTTAGTACACAGGGTACAGCAAAGGATTAAGAAGGTTAATGGGATGTTATCTTTTATTACGAGAGGAATTTAGCATAAAAGCAGATGTTATGCTTCAGTTACACAAGGCATTGGTGAGACAACATCTTGAATATTGTGTGCTGTTTTGATCACTTTATTAAACAAAGGATGTAACTGTGTCAGAGACAGTTCAGAAGAGGTGTATTAGACAGATGCCTGGGACATGATCACTTGGTTGGAGAATATGCAGCATATTTCCAGGTGAACTGCTGGTGCATGGTGCAGCTGTGAGATTGACAGAACATTGTGCAGTACAGCAACATGTCTACCTCCTTGATTAATCATCACTGACAAGCTGCTTGTCTTTGTGTCAATGCCAAAAGTAAGTGAAGACAGAAATACTGTCAGATTTTAAGATCTGGCTGAGGGGGAAAACACAAAGCAGCAACGTAAGGGAGGGATGCTATGGACATCCAAGATGGTGCAGAGTCAGTGAGTGCTAAGAGAGTGAGCGAAAAGCTCTAAGATGTCGTCTGGCTGAATCCATTAGCTGGGTGCCTTTCCCTGTGTACACAGTGTCCAGGCATCAACATTACAATGACAGGTGCCGGTGAGCTCCAACGTGCAGGATTGAAGGAGAGAAGTCTGTTGTAAGATGTATCATGAGTGTGAGGTGAGGTAGGTACATGTCTGATGCCCTTGGATGTTGTGTACAGACAGTTACTACTCATGGAACATGCCTTGAGAGATTGTTTTTGTGTCCAAGATGGAGGCCCAGGGGAGCAAGGGAGTCTGCAGATACCTACTCAGATTTTCACGTTGAGAATCATCACTGTATGGAAACTGCATATCCAAGAGGAGACAATAGGAAATAACTGCACGTAAATGAATTCAAATTGGCCTCTTTCCACTCACCAGCAAGACTCTCATCTCACCAATCAAAGCTCTGTTGGAAGTTGGGCATTTCTTCTTGACATTGTGACCGTCCTTACTGCCAATATCACCCTCTGTTTCCAACCTTTCGCCAATGTCCATGTCATTTAGGGGTCGGAAAGACTCTGCTTATAATTCTGACTCCAATCAGGTCAGAAAATGCACAGTGAGCTCTGGGAGAGTTGTCCAAGTCAGTATCTAACTAACAAGCCTTGCGAGATAAGTAGACCAGAATCCACCCATTTTAAAATGGACCGGGTCAACTTTGAAACCACTCCATTTTCTTCAATGCTAGCTGCTGTATTGGCCTGTATCTGATTAGCAAGTGGTTGAGTGTTGAGGATAGGTCAGAGGTTGAGTTTGGATAGGTGGTGGAGTTAGGTCTCTAAGTGAAGTTGGTCGTTGTCATTTGGGAGGGGTTGGGTTTGGGTGGGTTGCGGTCTTGGGGATAGGGGCAGCTTGGATCAGATCCACATTCAGTGTCAAGGAAAGGGGAATCAGGTTGTGACTGCAGTGAGACAGGGGTCCAGAGCTGGGTGTTGCGAAGAGGTGTCTGACCAAGTAGGGAGTAAGCTGGGGAGTTTTGTTGGGTCTGGTATGGCCCTAATGGTACGGTTGTGTCTTTTTTTCATTCTTTCACAGAACCTGGCATCGCTGGCTGGGCCAGCACTTTTGTCTCTCTCTCATTGCCCGTGAGAAGATGGTGAGGAGCTGCCCCCTTGAACCATTGCAGCTCAATGTGCTGTAGGTAAACGCACAAGGTCCTTGGAGAGGGAATTCCAGAATTTTGACCCAGCGATACTGAAGATATGGTGATGAAATTCTTAGTTAGCTTGATGTATAACTTGGAGGGGGATTTGCAGAAATTGGCGTTCCTATGTATCTGTTGTCCTTGTCTATTTAGGTGAAAGTCATCATGGGTTTAGAA
The DNA here is from genome assembly GCF_021869965.1 of Rhincodon typus. NCBI lineage: Eukaryota > Metazoa > Chordata > Chondrichthyes > Orectolobiformes > Rhincodontidae > Rhincodon > Rhincodon typus. Next base: position 112,629,435 of record NC_063335.1, on the reverse strand, counting down.
GGTGCTGTTTGAGGATCTTTGGGGACTTCCTGCTGTGCATGATGTAAATAGTAGACACTGCTGCGACTGAGGGCTAGTGGAGGAGGGATTGGATGTTTGTGGATGTGGTGCCAATCAAGCGGGGGCTGCTTTTTCCTGAATAGTGTCAAGCTTCCTAAGTGATGTTAGAGCTGCCCCCATCCAGGCAAGTGGGGAGTATTCCATCACACTGCTGACATGTGCCTGGTAGATGGTGGACAGGTTTTAGGTAAGTTGACTTACAAACATGAAAAATAAACAAGTCTCAGTCTGCCAGGGCCTTTGAACTTGATCTGCCATTCAGTGAGATCATAGCTGATCCAATAATCCTCAAATCTACATTCCTGCTTTTCCCGATAACTCTTGATTTGTTTACTTCTAATCTTGACTTCCCCGGTGGTAAAAAATTCCACTGATACACCGCTCTCCGAGAGAGAAAAAAAAATTCCTCATCTCTGTCTTAAATGGGACATCCCCCATTCTAATACTATTTCCTTTGGTCTCAGACTCTCCCACAAGGTCTCTACATCTACCCTGTCAAGTCCTCAAGAAAACTGTAAGTTTCAATAAGGTCTCCACTCGCTGTCCTGATGTTTTTATGCTTCTATAAAACCTATATAAGCCTTGGAAGATATACAGTGCAGATTCACCAACACAGTATCAGGCTTGAAGAGTTAAATAGCGAAGGCAGTTTGTGAACGTCTGGCATATTGTCCCTTGGGTTCAGTGCCACTATTCCAGGACAATAACTCAACTGTATGTGCAAGATGTAGGGAAAGACATCGGCAGTGTGCTATCTTCAGCACAGTATGAACACGCGCAGTAGTTTGCACAGTGATACAGCCATACACATGAGAGTATAATTCAAAACACATGGCAGATTGCTTATCAGTAAACACTTTACTTTTATGAAGTCAGGTTTCCCTGTTGGAAATTAAAGATTTGAAAATCTAAACAGATTTCCATTAAGAAGGTTACTTATATTTTACACGCTGGATGAAAGGCAAATGTTTAAAATGGAGAATTTACAAATTGATAATGAATCTTGTTATTTTTCAAGACTGTGTAATGTGAGGAATTATCTAAAAGAGGATAAATCAGGTTCCAACTCACTACAAATCATGTCACGTATAACCCTGGAAGTGTACTATTAATCCCTCAGTAGGTCTTGGACAGGTTTCATGAAAGGGCAACTTGCATTTAATGACAGATCAAGACCTGAGGCTGAATTTCTGCTATCTTTATTAGCTTCTAGCAGAGGCAAGGAGTAATTATGAAGGCATTTGCTACTCACTTTCGGAGCAAGTGCACTTTTTGAAAGCTGGTAATGTTATTTTATTTCGGAAAGTTAAGTAGAAAACAGAGATGGAGCAAGCAAGGAGAGCTTGTGAGACAAAATAATGAACACTCCTAGATAATCTTTCTCATCATGATCATTCTCTTCTTTAGCTTTGCAATGACAACTGAAATGCAACATGATCATGGCTTTATCTTCCCTACAAAGACGTCTTCAGGTTTCGGGGCCTTGTAAATTCACCAAATTTCAACTTTGATCTTGTTTCTTTTATTGCATCGTCATTTAATTGTGTTTTCCAGCCTCAACAATACTCAAGAAGCTCAACACCATCCAAGACAAAGCAATTCACTTGATTGGCACCACATTCACAAACATTCACTCCCTCCACTGCCAATGTACAGTTCCAGCAAAGTGTACCATGTTCAAGATGCATGGCAACAATTCCTGTGACAGCACCATTCAAACCTGTGATCTCTACTACCTAGAAGGCCGAGGGCCGCAGATACATGGGAACATTACTACCTGCAAATTCCTCTCCAAGTCACTCACCATCCTCACTTGGAAATACATCATCGTTCCTTCACTGCCTGTGGGTCAAAATCCTGGAAATTCCTCCCTAAGGGCATTGTGGATCTACCTACAGCACATGGACTGCAGTGGTTCAAAATGGCCGCTCACCACCACCTTCTCAAGGGCAATTAAGGATGACAATAAATGTTAGCTCAACCAGTGATTCCCACGTCCCAAGAAAGGATAAAAAATGTCCCCATTATTTTGCTGATGTTTCACATGAAACTCAGATTTAATTTGACAGAGTTAGAATTTGTATTTCGCAGTGTTAATGTTCTCTCAGGTATTTCCGAATTATCCTGCTCAGTGATGTTATTGCAGAGAAAGTGGGACATGAACCTGGTCTTGCTGGGTCATAGATAGGGACACTACCAGTTTGCCACAAAAGCCCTATTAAAATAATAATAGTGATATGGACTTAATATCCTTTAAATGCTGCGATCCTTTCTACAATACCTTCTCAAGGTTGTGATACTTATTAATGCAATCTGTCTGGTTTAGAAAAGAAATAATTTAATCTGGTCAATCTTATTTGTCAAAATTAGTTTCAGCAAGGATCTGTTGGACTGAATGATATATTTCTGTGTTGTGGTGATTCTGTAAAATTGTAATGAGGTTAGCCAGGTGGTCCTCATAGACTATGAGTCCCCTTGTTAGGGCTGTTTATCTGGTCCAGTCAGGGAGCCCTGGCTGACAGATGTAAACAGGAGTGTCTGACAGCTGGCTCTGAGGAAACTGGATCAGTGTCAAGGACTCTCCACAAGTAAATAAAGTGTGACTCGGTGATGGGATACTGGCTTCTGTGGAATTATTTCCAAATCATATACATATCAAAGAAGATTAAAGACTGCACCTACACAGTTGGCAGTTATGTTTCACCCAGTCATTTCTTAAACATTTACTCAAAAAACACAACATGAATTTATACCACAGCATTAATATAAACATACCCTAAGGTGCTTTAAAAAATAATAATGAATGTGAAACAAGCTGGAGACCAAGCAAGGAAAACATTAAGAGAGACAACAAAAAGCTTAGTCAAAAAGATAAATCTGAGAATGTTATAAGGGTGGAAAAGGGAGAGGACTAGAGAAGAGAGAATGGAGGAGTGAACTGAGAGAGGTCTTTAAGGCACTTGATGGAGTAGATGTTGAGAAGATGCTTCCACATGTGGCAGAGATTGCAATCACTCTGCAGTAGCCTACAGAGCCATTCCATTCAAGGACAATAAGGGATGGGCAGAGACACACACATCTCTTAAAACAATAAATCAAATAAAAGATATCCCTGTGTAGGATACCTTCACAAACCTGTCCCACCTCTGAGGTATACCCTGCATGTAATCAACATTAGTTGAGCACCTTACTCATGCAATCAGCAGATACCGAGAAGCTGCTTGTATCAGATGGAACTGGCAAATGTTACTTACCCTGGACAATTTTATTCTTCAACCAATACCTTGAAAACAGATGATCCTGTCATTGCTGTTTGTTGGCCCTGGCTTTACACAAATTGGCCACAAGATATCCCCATATTAAGACAATGATTATATTTCATAAAAAAATATATAGTTGGATCATTATAGGTTATGTAGAATACCCTTTGTATCCAAATGTCTGTGGGTCAATACCTCGGATGCGCTCAATATCTGATAACCCCTAGTTCTCTGGAGTTGAGAAATTGAAAGATTCATAACCTTCTGACTCAAAATAGTTCACCTCAGGACTAAACAGCTAGTCTCTTATCTTTACCCAGCCTGGACAAATATCCTCACAACATCGTTCATGTCAAATATGTTTCAATGAAATCACCTCTCATCTTCCTAAATTCGAGGGAAATTCTTCCCAAAAACCTTTCCACGTGGAGACCGCTTCATGGCCTCAAAAGGTTTTTGAACCCCTCAGTGAAAAATGTGAGAGGGTGTTTAGGAGCAGTGGGAGTTCAGGGGTGAGAGAGGGAGGTGGCTGTGAGACCCGGATCTGTTAGAGAAGGAGGACAGCTATTAAAACTCATTCGGAGCTCTACTTCAACCATTGCTGACTCAGACCCAACCTCAAAGGTTTGGCTCAACACCACCTGGCATCCCAACCTGTACTTGTGGAAATCCTGCTGTAAAGACTATAAACCTATTGTACTTACACTTTTCTCAAAACAGAATTTTCACAGGCAAGGATTCAACCTGGTGAAGTTTCAGGACACAAACATCTTCTTCCTTAAGTAAGGAGATCCAAACAGTATCTGGTACTCCAGGTCTGGTTCTTACCAATGCCCTAATTACAATGAAACCTGATTAATCTTGTACTTCAATCCCTTTGTAGTGAAGGCTAACATACCACTTGCTTTTCTAATTGCCTGCTATGCTTGCATGTCTGTGATTTGTGTAAAACATCATCGCATTTTATGCTTTCTGAACCAAATGAATTAAAGACTGGAAAAAAAAACATCTTTCTGAAATATTTCTCCTAAGCACCTACATGAGAGAATAGGGATGATAGGGACGATGTGCTGAGAAACTGCAATGAAGCTTATGAAATGGAAAGACGTGTGTGTATTGAGAAAAAACACACTGATGGCCTGTTTCCATGCTGAATGTTTCATTGGTATGAGGAGAACAGAGAACATAGAACATAACAGCACAGTACAGGCCCTTTGGCCCTCGATGTTGTGCCGACTTGTGAAACCAATCTGAAGCCCATCTAACCTAAACTATTCCATTATCATCCATATGTTTATCCAATGACCATTTAAATGCCCTTAAAGTTGGCGAGTCTACTACTTTTGCAGGCAGGGCATTCCACGCCCTTACTACTCTCTGAGTAAAGAACCTACCTCTGACATCTGTCCTATATCTATCACCCCTCAATTTAAAGCTATGTCCCCTCGTGCTAGCCATCACCATCCAAGGGAAAAGGCTCCCACTGTCCACTCTATCTAATCCTCTGATCATCTTGTAAGATGAGAAAGGGGAACAAGGGACTGAATTGGATGCTCAGTCATGATCATGTTGAATGGTAGAGCAGGCTAGGAGGGCTGAATGACCTACACCTTTTCCTATTTTTTCTGTTTCTATGGCTATTTTTCTATGGTTACATATTTCTACAGAGGGTCTGCTGTGCCAGTGGCTCACATCAGAGAGAAGTATCATTAGAGTTTGTAATCTATGTATAATTCAGTTCATGAATTAGTATTGTTCTGGTTCGTCCATATAGAATAGTCATTGTCATTCAGCACAGAAACAAACCCTTCGGTCCAATCATTTCATGCCGAACATAATCTCAAACTAAACTAGCCCAACCTGCCTGCTCCTGGCACATATCCATCCAAACCTTTCCTATTCATGTACTTAATCCAAGTGTCTTTTAAACATTGCAATTGTGTCCACAGCCACCGCTTCCTCGGGAAGTTCATTCCACACGCGAACCACCCTCTGTGTAAAAAAGTTACCCCTTCGTGTCATTTTTAAATCTCTCTCTTCTCACCTTGAAAATATTTACCCCTGTCTTGAAATCCCCCATCCTCGGGAAAAGATACCTGCCATTAAACCTGTCTATATCCCTCATGATTTTATAAACACCAAAAGCAAACAAAATCCTGCTGTTGTTGGCAGTATTGAAACAATAAGAGCGAAAGTGTTAGAGAAACTTGGCCGGTCTGGAAGCATCCGTGGCAAGAGAAGTAGAGTCAACGTTTCAAATCTGATATGGCATCATCGACCTGAAGTGGGGTGGAAAAGTGATATGATTTACGCTGTGGAATGCATTGGAAGCAACTCATAGAAGGTTTCCAGAAAAGTTACTGATGAGTTGCCTTATGAACAAATGTTGGACAGGCTAGGTTTGTTTGTGCTGGAAGTTAGATGAGCAAAAGATAACTTAGACTCACAGAGTCATAGTCATAGAGTTGTACAGCATGGAAACAGACCATTCAATCCAACTCGTCCATGCCGTCCAGATATCCTAAATTAATCTATTTTCATTTTCCAGCATTTGGCCCATATCCCTCTGAACGCTTCCTGTTCATATACCCTTCCAAATGCCTTTTAAATGTTGAAATTGTACCACCCTCCACCACCTCCTCTGGCAGCATATAAGATCCTGTTGGGTCTTGTCAGGGTGAATGTGAAAAAGTGTTTTGCCTCGTGGGAGAATCTAGAACTACACATCATGGTTGAAAAATATGCAGTCATCCATCTAAGGAGGAAATAAGGGTTTTTTTTCCTCAAAGAGTCGTAAACCTTTGGAAATTTCTTCCTCAAAAGCTGGTGGGGGATGCAGGGTTCTTGATTATTTTCAAGGCAGAGATAGATAGGTTTGTGATAAACAATAGGGTGAAATTACCAGGGCATGAATCTGGTGAGCAATGACGTTATTAAAGCGTGGAATAGGCTTGATTGCCAATCTTGATCTGTTATGTTCACCGCGAATATAGGAAGGAGCAAGTGGAACAGAAGGAAAGGTCAGGAAAAGATGTCACAGTATGAAAAGCAGAGGGAGTAACGGTGATAGAGTAGTGACATAGATTCAGATTAATGTGCATAACAAAATAGAGATCAACAATTCTGACATCAAATTTACATTTTCAGATCACTGTGAGAGAGCGAGAGAGAGAGTGTGTGTGTGTGTGTGTGTGTGTGTGTGTATGTGTGTGTGTCTCAGGAGGTGTAATCAAAAGTGGAAGGAAATAATAGAAAGGGTGATCAGTCACTTGGTTAAAAAGGTAGACTTTAATAAGCATATTTCAGCAGGAGAGAAAGAGTGATTGAGAAGGAAAGAGATTTAAGGAGTTGTTTCCAAGCTGACACATGACTGCCAATGGTAAAACAATGAAAATTGAGAATGCATAAAAGGCCAGAATTGGATGAATGCATGTTGGAGGGTTGTGAGGCTGGAGGAGGTTATAGAGTCAGGGAGGGGAGGAGGAATATGAAAATGGGACTGAGAATTTGAAAATCAAGCTCTTGTTATAGTGAGAGTCAACCATCGGGAAGAGATGTGGTGGGAACTTGTTGTGAGTTGTGAACAGATATCATTCAGGAAGTATGTAACATTTAACTATTGCACAGAGTGTGATTATCATATATCGCCTGTTGTAAGGCAGTGAGAGCAGGAGAGGTTCCTGGTCAGCCATCTTGCTGAAGGCAATGGCAAACCACTGCAATATTTGGAAATCCATGGCCTAAATCTTGGATAGGAGGGAAGGATTAAAAAAGAACAGATGGGCAGCCATATATACTGGAGAAAGTGAATTACTTTCTCATTTTAAATCAAATTTATGGAAGCAAATCAGCATCGCTATCCGCATCTGTATGTGAGGCCAAATCCTTTTGCTCAGAAGCTGGTGAATCTTGAACTCACTGCCTGTAAGGATGATAGAAGCAGAAATCTTCATAACACTTAGGAAGTATTTAGCTACAGACTTGCAATGCCAAGGCATTTAGGACTATGTGCCAAGTTGCTGAAAAATGGGATTAGGATAATCAGGCGGTTGTTTTTGATGGGTGTAGGCATGATTGACCAAAGGGTTTTTTTTTCCTCTGCTGTAGACCTCTTTGACTCTGCGAATCTCATATTATGTACAGTATGTCTGGCAGCAAGATCCTCCTACTGGACTTATTTAATCGGAATGCTATTTATACAAGAAGGAATTCTACTTTGTATTAAATAGGAGTCACACAGACTTATGTTTTCAAGCCAAAACATTGTAATTTACCCCATTAAATAAACAAAACAAACCCCACAATATCAGCTTGGTTAATCCTTTAGATTCCTCGAAATTCTGGAGAATGAAGACATTTTTCATGAGATTGCAGAACAGACCAGGTCACCTGATTTAGATGAGCCAGTGCAGTAAATGGAAAAGGTTCAATCAACCAATTAAATATGGACAAACAAATCTGTTGCAAGACAAAACTCCTAACAAGGCAGGTCAATTCTAATCATACATGATTATTATTCCAGGGCTAATTATCCAGCACTTGTGGATGTCTAACCAAGTGGAAGGCGTTTTACACGAGCGGGTAAGTGCCAGTCATCAATGTCTAATGAAGATAATGGCCCAGGTAACAATCTGCTGCATTACAGTCTAGTCAAAACTATGCAATATTCAGAAACTTACTGGAGGACAAGCTGTTGACAGCAACCCTTGAAACGGTGATTATATTAACTCATCAAATCAGGTCACAATCAGTTTTTTTTAAAAGTTATTCACAGGATGTGTTCCTGGAGAAAGTGAGTTACTTTCTCATTTTTTTCAATTTTATGAAAGCAAATCAGCATTGCTATCCATATCTGTATGTGAGGCCAAATCCTTTATTGCCAGTATTTATTGCCCAACCCTGGAGAAGATGGTGGTGAGCTGCCTTCTTGAGTTGCTGTAGTCCATGGGATGTAGTTACACTTACAGTATTGTTAAGAATGAATTTCTCCCATCAGCAATTATAGGAGTGCATAGCACAACAGGAGAGCATTCCAGCCATCAGGACTGTGCTGACTCTTTTGAAAAAGTTAGTCTACTCATTGCCCTCCTTTCTCACTGTTGTTTCTTTTCCCCATTTCTAAGTATTCATCAAATTCCCTTTCTTCAGTAGTCACTGGTTGAATCTGCTTCTACCATCCCTTGCAGGCAGTGAATTTCACATCATAGGAACTTGTTACAGAAGAAAAACACACTTCTCATTTCATGATTCCTTTGTTGAACATCTTAGGTTCGTGCACGTTGGTCGTCCAACTGTCCCGCAATCACTTCTTAGCTGCTCTGTCATGCTCAAGAATGGCATATTTTTTGAGCGAAAGCAATTTAAAGCCTTGTGAGTTCTGACAGATATCAATGTGTTCCTGTTATTCGCTTCTGCACCTTGAATTAAACTCCAGAACAGTACCTTCTCTGTGGTAAAACAGTGTGTTATTATCTTGCATTTGTGCCAGATCAAATAAACAGCCTCAATGGCTGTTCGCCTGTAACCAATGGATGTAAGAGAAGAGCTCGCCAGTCAATATGACCCATGTACAGCTCCAGCATAATCACACATTAGTATTCCGTTGCAATTCAGAGGAGGTTCGTGAGATTGATTTTGGGGATGAAAGGCTTGTCTCACGAGGAGAGTTTGAGTACTTTAGTTGCTAGAGTATGAAAGAACAAGAGGAGATCTATTTGAGGTGTATAAGATGCTGGGGACTAGCAATAAATGCTGACCAGCCAGCGACACCCATGAATAAAAGAAAAGAGGATTGCTGAAGTAAATGTAGAGTGGAAGCTTCCCCTTGCTGGGAAATCTAGAACAGGAGGTCACAGTTTTAGGATAAGGACTGGCAGTTTTAAAACAAAGCTGAGGAGAAATGATTGCTCTCAAAGGGTTGTGAATCTATGAAATTCACTGTCCCAGGGTGCGGTGGATGCCAGGACACTGAATAAGTTTAAGGAGGAGACAGATTTTCAATCAGTACCGGGTTTAAGGTCTATGGGGAGCTGGCAGAAAAGTGGAATTGAGGCTGAGGTGAAATCAGCCTTGACCATATTGAATGATGGAGCAGATTGGAGGGGCTGAATGGTCCCCTCCTGCTCCTATTTCTTCTGTTCCTCCTCACATGGGCAGTGCACATTGTTAAAGATTGAGGGTCACTATTTCTTATGTGCAACCTATTGCCCGTTCTTGTTGTTCATCATTATTTTGGGAAGGTGGAGAAGTATGCAGCCCTAAAATCTACCGACCCAACAGGTTCTAAAATGTTATCCATAGTTGCATGTCTGAACAGTTGCATGGCTGTGATTCTCTCTTCTCAGTTTCACATTCTCCCATCCCCCCCCCCACCCCAATAAAAATGAGTCCTTTGAGCTGAAATTTTAGCCAGGGACTGCAATGCTTGAAGGGTTACTTAGCGAGATCTTAGCTGCAGCAGATCAAAGACAGAAGTACAATGTCTCTGAACTCAATGTTCATCTCTTTGGACCCATCCAAACTAAAAGTGCTGCCCAGTCTTGGTGTGTGCTTGCTGTCAACCACTTTTGCTCCTCAGAGTCACTGATCAATACTTGGTTCTGCTCCAACTGCTAACACTTTGTGCCCCCTTCAAAGAATGCACGAGTGGAAAATAATAAGAGAAAGACTTGCACTCGTTGAGTGCCCTTCATGACCACCAGACATCCTAAAGCTCTTTACAGTCAATGAAGTACTTTCGAACTGTGGCCAACATTGTCATGCAGCACATGTGGGAGCTAATTTGCTCAAAGAGGTTTCTATTTTCCCTGAGAAATAAATGAGGTCTGGTATCACGGCGATCAGTTCTTATAGCTTTGCTTTGCCCCTGGGAAAGAGACATTCGCTAGAGTGTGAAACCAGGGAAATTTGCTCAATTTAATCCATAAATGGTTGCGACATGTGAAATCCCAAATTGGCCATAGGGTGGCTCTTAGCTTTAGCGATCATCTCCAAGCCCTAAGAATCCTAATAGCCTCTGGCTTTTTACTCATAATTGAACAAGAAACACATGAATTATAAGACATTCCAACCTTGCAAAAGAGTAGGAAAGATGGAACTAAGTAGCAGAAATGAATTGTTTGCTTTCTCAGAGAGAGCTCTGAAACGTCCATGGCACCAGCTATAGCATGATGAAGTAAACTGCTAAAGAATAAAAGGAGCAACATGCTCTGCTCTAAAGCAATGCAAAGATTTGCAGCTTATTTTCATTACTGGATTTTCCAAATCATTCACACCAGATTTGCAGTTTGGATATTGGGGTACCTTTAAAACTGAGTTTTCTCAGTATTTACTGTGCACCATGGGATTTCATTTCAAAGCTATTACAGCAGTACTTAATGTCCCAAAAGTCCAGTAAGGGGAACAATTGCAAGAAACGTGGAGGCCGCAATATCCATTGAACAAGTGTCAACCACATATCTGCTGCCAGATTGTGTTCATTTTGGAAGGGAGAACAGAAAAAAAAACAGAACATTATTTAAATGGAGAAAAGCTGCAATAGAAAGGGATTTGGGGAGACTTGTGACACAGAAACTTAGCGCACAAGGTGCAGCAGCCAATCAGGAAGGCTGATGGAACGTTGGCTTTTATTTGAAGGAGGTTGGAGTACAAGAGTAGGGAATTCTTACTGCAACTGTACAAGGTGCTGGTGCGACCACATCTGGAGTACAGTGAACAGTTTTGGCTCCTTATCTAAGAAAATATATAATTTTGTTGCAGGCAGCTCAGAAGAGGTTCACTAAAATGATCCCTGGTATGGAGGGATTGTCTTATGAGCTCAGTTATTTGGATGGCTGATTTGTGACAGGATGAGGCCAAGGGTCTCTATTCATTTGAGGTTAGAAGAATGAGAGATGGTCTCATTGAAACATAGAGGATTCTTAAAGGGCTTGATAGGGTAAATGTTGAGAATTGTGATGACGGATCACTGGACCGGAAACATTAACTCTGATTTCTCTCCACAGATGCTGACAGATCTGCTGAGATTTTCCAGCAATTTTTGTTTTTGTTTTGAATTTGCAGCTTCTGCAGTTCTTTCGGGTTTTGTTTTACATGCTGAGAGGATGTTTCCCCTCATGGGAGAGTCTAGGACCAGAGGGTGTAGTCTCAGAACTAAGGGGCACCAAATTAAGACTGAGATGAGGAGAAATTTCTTCTCTCAGAGGGTTGTGAGTCTTTGGAACTCCTTGCCACAGAGAGCTGTGAGGGCAGAGTCCTTGTGTATATTTAAGGCTGAGATAGATAGATTCTTGATCAGTCAGGAAATCAAGCGTTATGGAGAAAGGGCAGGAAAGTTGATGTGAGGGATATCAGATCAGACATGATCCCATTGAATGGCAGAGCAGCTCAAAGGGAGAAGCAGCCTACTACTTTCCTATTTCTTATGGTCATCAGACTGAGGGAAAAACAAAGACTAAGACCACCAAAGGTTACCAGAGATGATTAAAAAAGACAACAGGACTGATGGGACATGGGGTACATTGTCTCTACTCTTCCATTCTACAGAACATTACTGGGATTGATACAGTGTCCTCATCTGTCATGGAGATAGTAAGAACTGCAGATGTTGGAGCCAGAGACAACACAGTGTAGAGCTGAAGGAACACAGCAGGCCAGGCAGCATTAGAGGAGCAGGAAAGTTGATGTTTCGGGTCGGGGGTCCCTCTGATGCTGTTGTGTTCCTCCAGCTCCACACTGTGTTGTTGCCCCTCCATTGTAACCTCAGGCACTATAGGAACTGAACCTGCTCTGCCCTGGCCTCACTCAGAAATCAGCCATGCAGCCAACTCAGCTGACCACACCCCATATAAGCAATGCTAGTAGCACCACAGAGACTGCATTGGTAAAAAATAAGTCTCCAGGACAATTAGGACCCAGTAATTAATGTTGGCCAAGCCAGCAACACCTAACAAATGTAATTTTTGATAATCTGAGATATGCAGCCAACAAATCAGGACACAATGTCATGAGCCAGAACATCAAACACTCTTATCCTAACAACTGTGGATGGTATGGTAACGCAGTGGTTAGCACTACTGCCTCACAGCGCCAGGGACCCGGGTTCGATTCCACCCTCAGGTGACTGTCTGTGTGGAGTTCCTAAATTATGGTTCCTGTAATTTCCTGAAGGACATTAGTGAACCAGATGGGCTTTTCTGACAATTGGCAACAGATTCATGGTTATCACTAAATTCTTAAATCTAGAATTATGTGTCAGCCACATACCTGCTGCCAAATTGTGGCAGGATTCGAACCTAATTTATTATGTTGGTCTCTGGCTTAACAGTTCAGCAATAATACCACAAGGCCATTGCCACCTCTGGGGGAAGAGTGTCCTTGAGAAGGGTAGATATCCCAGCCACTGGACATATATCCAAACATAGGGGTCCAGAAATTCCTGTCTTTAACCAATGACATGAATGTTAATCAGAGGATCTAAGCTAAAGATCTTGCAGAGAAAGTGTTTATGAAGATTGTAGAAAACATCAAAAGAATAGAATGAATTGTTACAAAAATAGAGATTGCTGGAAAAGCTCAGAAGGTCTGGCAGTACCTGTGGAGAGAAATCAGAGTTAACGTTTCAGGTCCGCTGGCCCTTCCTCAGAACTGATGGTAGCTAGGAAAATGTTGGTTTATATGCAGACTGAACTGTTGCCTTGACATGCCTTTGGGATCCAAGATGCTGAAATAAAAAAGTAAATGCTGTATTTATGTAGTGATTCTCATGACCACTAACTTTTACAATTGCAGCAGTACTTTTGAAGTGATCGAGGAAATGCAACCACGAATTTGAGCACAGCAAGCTCCGACAAATGACCAGATGTACTTTTTATTTTTGGCAATGTTAATCAATGGATATCTATTGGCCAGGAATTTGAAATAGTGTCAAGAAATATTTGATACTCATCTAACAGGGTAGATAGGGCCTCAGCTGACTCTTTCACTCAAAAGACTACTCCTCTGACAAGGCTGCTCTCCCTCAATGCTGATAACGTAACCATAAAAAAAGGGAAGGGTCAATGAAGTGAGTGACAATTGCATTAGAAATAACTTTTGCAAGAACTATGCTAGCTGTTGAAAGAAGTGATAATCCAAAATGATTGTCACAGATGCTGTTGCTTCCTATTAATTGATTTGAGTTAAGAAAGCATCTTGAAAGTCTTGGGGCATAGTGCTCCAGCTCCAGATTAAGAAGAGGGGACTAGTGAGTTCCCTGAATAAAATGATGGACAAACCCAGCACATCTGTATGAGTTTCTCCAGCATCATACTCGAACCATTAATACTTCACAGAAGTATCAGGCTTAAGGTCTGTGCGTATGTCATGGAGCATGAACCTTGAACCTTCACCTCGGACAGAAGTTGTCTACCACTTGATACAGAAGACGCAGTGAGAGTGAGAATTTTGTTAGTGATACCCATTCTTTAGCTGGAACATTAGATGAAGACATCTTCTGTCCTTTAAAAAACACCACACTTTATTTGTCCCTCAAACAGTTGAGCTGGTCATCACTGCATTGCTATTTGCTGGGGTTTGTTGAGCGTCAATTAACTGCCGTGTTTCTTGCATTTCAACAATGTTGACTCGTCAAATTGTATTGCATTGTTTACAAAGCACTTTGGAACATCCTGAAGTCATCAAAAGTGCTGAATAAATGTAAGTCTCTTCTTTCTTTAGTAACAGTATGAATCCTAAGCACAACAGAGAAAAAGAAAGACTCCTGCTTTAACTCATTTTTAAATTGGCAGATTTAAAATATGCTTCTGCTTACCAGGCTGATGAGAGACAGAAATAGAACATTAGCACAAAGTTAAAACGTACAATTTTCAGGGCATTAACTGAGGCACCCTGTGGCGGACCTAATGGAATAGAAAATCAGTCCTCGTCTTCACATTTGAATAAATGATCATTGAATAATCAAAATGATTGTGGGAATGGTTTTTATTACCACACTCAAATAAATTATGATGTTGGGGTTAAGATTGAGAAGTTTTGATGATGCTGACAAACACGAATTTAAGTAAATTTTGAAGCTTGGCATGACCCCAAAGTTGACTCAGTGTTAAATTTGCTGCCAGCTATTTCTTATCGCATATCAGCTGCTCAATATATTCAGTCAAATGGAAATTTACATGCTGCAGGAATATCCTATCAGGTAAAGGTGCCATAGAACAGCTCTGTCATTAAAGACTGATGATGATGGTGGGTTTAAGCTGAGGGAGACAAGTGAGGGTGAGCACATGATCTTGATAGTAACCTCAACTGGTGTGGGAATTCAGAGAATCCTTACAGGCCATTCAGCCCATACTAACACTCCAAAGAGCATCCTTCCCAGACCCATCCCATCCCTGTAACCTAGCATTTCCCATGGCTAATTCACCTAACCTGCACATCTTTGGACTGTGGGAGGAAACCTGGATGAAACACATGCAGAACGTGCAAACAGTCACCCAAGGGTAGAATTGAACCTGGGTCCCTGGCACTGTGAGGCAGCAGTGCTAACCACTGAGCCACCATGCCATCCAATCAAATTCAGGCTAATGGTGTGACTCTACATTACAAGCCTGCTGTCCAGCCAACTGAACTAGCTACCCCTCAATTACTTAAGAAAACAGATTCAACTGGCCATTTTGGAAAGGTAGATAAAAAAATTTGATGCCACCCTCTTTTATGAGTATTGAGAGCCCATCTAAGTTTTCAATATCAAGCATCGAGCACATTCTGATTGGGTGGTATCTTCTCAGTCCTGCAGTTGGAGGTGGCATCAGGGTGAATATGTTGCATTTCAAGGATTGATTCAGAGTGTCTCATCAATTGAGGGTTGAGTGACCAAGAACAGAACAGAACAGGAGACAGATATATTTCAGGGTTAAAGGTATCAAAGTGTATGTGGGCGAAAGTGGGGACAGGGTATTGAGTTGGATGATCAGCCACAATCATATTGAATGGTGGTGCAGCGTTAAAGGGCAGAATGGCCTGCTTGGCTTTTATTTTCCACCGATGTTGCTATGACCTGTTGTGGGCGACGTTTCTTAGCTAAGGGGCACAATGTCCAGTCCTCAGCAGGAGTTTTGCATAAATGCTTACGGATCTGGCTTCAAGGAGAACAGCAACGTTAGTCCAGTGGCGCTCCCACAGAAAATGTGGCAGTGGCACTGCTGGTGGAATTTATCTCTTGCTTCTTTGTACTGATATCCAATCCAGGTCTTACTGTGGTGCAAGAGTGTGAGACAATAACTGTTCTGTACACTCGAACTCTAATAGGCTTGCAGATATCTTTGCGATCAACACCCACCTCTGTTGATTGTTGGAGGATGAGCTGGTGCAGGTGACCTGCTGTTGGATCTCCTCACCAATGCTAGCCAAAGAGTCACTCAGCCCTCACATCACTGGTGCATGTCCCTGACTACAAACGTGCACCTGAAAACAACAAGGTCCTATTTAGAAGGTATCAGCTTCTGTGCCACCAGTGGAACATTGTGGGCTCATGTTCTATTCTGGAGACTTTAGCACAGAATCCAGGCCGACACCCTGGTGAAGTGCCAGGGGTGTGCTCCACTGTCTTCAGGTCATTTTCACAGTGGGACCTGAAACTGAAGCAATTTCTGCTCTTCATTGAAACTGTCCTTCACCACATTCCAGGCAGTGCAGTCCGTGTCCTAACTACTCACTGTGTGAAAATGTTTTTTTCTCACATCACCCTCGTTTCATAAGAACATAAGAACATAAGAACTAGGAGCAGGAGTAGGCCATCTGGCCCCCCGAGCCTGCCCCGCCATTTAATAAGATCATGGTTGATCTTTTTGAGACTCAGCTCCACTTACCCGTCCACTCACCATAACCCTTAATTCCTTTACTGCTCAAAAATTTATCTAGCCTTGCCTTAAACACATTCAGCAAGGTAGCTTCACTGGGCAGGGAATTCCACAGATTCACATCCCTTCGGGTGAAGAAGTTCCTCCTGACCTCAGTCCTACATCTGCTTCCCTTTATTTTGAGGCAGTGCCCCCTAGTCCTAGTTTCACCTGCTAGTGGAAACAACCTCCCTGCCTCCACCTTATCTATTCCCTTCATAATCTTATATGTTTCCATAAGATCTCCACTCCTTCTTCTGAATTCCAATCAGTATAATCCCAGGCTACTCAGTCTCTCCTCATAATCCAACCCTCTCAACTCTGGAATCAACCGAGTGAATCTCCTCTGCACCCCCTCCAGTGCTAGTATATCTCTTCTCAGGTAAGGAGACCAAAACTGCACACAGTACTCCAGGTGTGGCCTCACCAGGACCCTATACAGCTGCAGCATAGCCTCCCTGTTTTTAAACTCCATCCCTCTAGCAATGGCAGACAAAATTCCATTTGCCTTTTTAATCACCTGCTGCACCTGCAATCCTACTTTTAGCGATTCATGCACAAGGACACCCAAGTCCCTCTGCACAGCAGCGTGCTGCAATTTTTTACCATTTAAAACATAGTCCATTTTGCTGTTATTCCTACCAAAATGGATGACCTCACACTTATCAACATTGTACTCCATCTGCCAGACCTTTGCCCACTCACTTAGACTATCTATATCCCTCTGCAGACTTTGAGTGTCTTCTGCACACTTTGCTCTACCACTCACCTAAGTGTCATCTGCAAATTTTGACACACCACACTTAGTCCCCAACTCCAAATCATCTATGTAAATTGCGAACAATTGCGGTCCCAACACTGATCCCTGAGGCACACCACTAGCCACTGACCGCCAACCAGAAAAACACTCATTTACCCCTACTTTTTGTTTTCTAATGGTCAACCAATCCTCCATCCATGCCAATACATTACCTGTAATACCGTGCAACTTTATCTTATGTAGCAGCCTTTGGTGTGGCACCTTGTCAAATGGCTTCTGGAAATCCAGATACACCACATCCACAGGTTCTCCATTGTCCACCATGCAAGTAATGTCCTCAAAGAATTCCACCAAATTAGTTAAACATGACCTACCCTTCATGAACCCATGCTTGGTGTTTCCAATGGGACAATTTATATCCAGATGTCTTGCTATTTCTTCCTTAATGATAGATTCAAACATTTTCCCCACTACTGAAGTTAAGCTAACTGGCCTATAGTTACCTGCTTTTTGTCTACTTCCTTTTTTAAACAGTGGCGTCACATTGACTGTTTTCCAATCTGCGGGAACCACCCCAGAGTCCAGTGAATTTTGGTAAGTAATTACTAGTGCATTTGCTATTTCCCCCATCACCTCTTTTAGTACCCTGGGATGCATTTCATCAGGGCCAGGAGACTTGTCTACCTTTAGCCCCATTAGCTTGCCCAGCACTGCCTCCTTAGTGATGATGATAGTTTCTAGGTCCTCGCCTGCTATAACCTTCTTGCCATTAGTTTTCGGCATGTTATTTGTGTCTTCCACTGTGAAGACCGACACGAAATAACTGTTTAATGTCTCGGCTATTTCCTCATTCCCAGTTATTAAATTAGCCTTCTCATCCTCTAAAGGACCAATGTTTACCTTCGCCACACTTTTACAATTTACATATTTATAGAAACTTTTGCTGCCCGTTTTTATATTCTGAGCTAGTTCACTCTCATAATCTATCTTACTTTTCTTTGTAACTTTTTTTGTGGCTTTCTGTTGGCCTTTAAAGATTTCCCAGTCTACTAGTTTCCCACTACTCATTGCTTTTTTGTATGTGTTTTTTTTCAATCTGATACTTTCCTTTATTTCCTTAGACATCCATGGCTGGCTCTCTCTTTTCCTACAGTTCTTCCTTATCACTGGAATGTACTTCTGCTGAGCACTGTGAAAAATCGTTTTGAAAGTCCTCCACTGTTCCTCAATTGACCCACCATAAAGTTTTTGCTCCCATTCTACCTTAGCTGAATCCTCCCTCATTCCTTCGTAGTCTCCTTTGTTTAAGCACAGGACATAGGTACTGGATTTAACCTTCTCACGCTCCATCTGTATTTTAAATTCGACCATACTGTGATCACTCCTTCGGAGAGGATCCCTAACTGTGGTATCATTAATTATTCCTGTCTCATTACACAGGACTAGATCTAGGATAGTTTGCTCCCTTGTAGGTTCCATTACATATTGTTCAAGGAAATTATCGCGGATGCATTCTATGAACCCCTCCTCAAGGCTGCCATGACCGACCTGGTTTGACCAATCGATATGTAGGTTAAAATCCCCCATGATAATTGCTGTACCATTTTTACATGCATTAGCTATTTCTATGTTTATTGCCCGCCCCACCACGATGTCATTATTTGGTGGCCTATAGACCACACCTATCAGTGACTTCTTCTCCCTGCTATTCCTAATTTCCACCCAAATGGATTCAACGTTTTGTTCAGTAGAACCTGTATCATTTCTCACTACCGCCCTGATATCATCCTTAAAAATCAGAGCAACACCACCTCCCTTACCTTCCTGTCTGCCCTTCCGAACAGTTTGATACCCCTGGATATTTAACTCCCAGTCATGACCATCCTGTAACCATGTCTCTGTAATGGCCACTAAATCATACCCATTTGCCAGGATTTGCACCGTCAACTCATTCACCTTGTTTCGAAAGCTCCGAGCATTCAGTTTTTACACCTTCTTTTTGGGTCTATTACCTCCATTACTAACAGCTCTTGAGTTCTCCTTCCCTTTAACTTCTTTCCTAATTTTTAATGGAGTTGAAGCTTCCTCGTCACCTGCTAACCTGCTGCTTTGCCTTACATTAATTGTTATTCTCCCTCTACGCTCACTTCTCCCTTCCCCCCTACTTACTAGTTTAAAGTCCTATTAACCACCCTATTTACGCTTTTCGCCAGAACACTGGACCCGGCCCTGTTCAGGTGGAGTCCATCCCAGTGGTACAGATCCCTCCTGTCCCAGAACTGATGCCATTGCCCCATGAAAAGGAAACCCTCTTTCCCACACCACTCTTTTAGCCACGTGTTTACTTCCCTGATCCTCGCCTCCCTGTGCCAATTTGCACGTGGCTCGGGCAGCAATCTAGAGATTATGACCCTTGAAGACCTGTTTTTTAATTTTGTTCCTAGCTTTTCATAATCCCGAAACAGGTCTTTATTCCTAGTCCTGCCTATGTTCTTGGTACCTACGTGGACCACAACAACTGGATCCTCCCCCTCCCTCTCTCGTATCCTCTCAAGCCGGTCAGAGATATCTCGCACCCTGGCACCGGGCAGGCAACATACCATGCAGGATTCTCTATCCTGCTCTCAAAGGATACTGTCTATCCCCCCGATGATGGAATCCCCTACAACTACAATCTGTCTTTTTGCTCCCCCCTCTTGAATGGCCTCCTGGACCATGGTGCCATGGTCAGTTGACTCATCCTTCCTGCAGCCCTGTTCCTCATCCACACAGGAAGCAAGTGCCTCATACCTGTGGGACATTGTCAAGGGCTGCGGCTCCTGTGTTCCTGTCTGCAGGGTCCCTCCACCTGCCTCACTCACAGTTACACACTGCTGTCCCTGCCTGCTGATCGAATTAACATTAGTTAAACTACCAGGTGTGACTGCCTCCTGGAACACAGCATCCAGGTATTTCTCCCCCTCCCGGATGTGCCACAGTGTTGGGAGTTCAGATTCCAGCTCGTCAATTTTGAGCTGGAGCTCCTCAAGCAGCCAACACTTGCTACAGATGTGGTCGCTGCCGTTCTCAATGGGATCAGCTAGCTCCCACATCATACAGCTACAACACATCACCTGGCCTGCCATCTCTACTTAGTTAATTATTTAAAATAAATTAGTTTTGCTTTAGTTTTGCAGTGTTTTCTGCACCAGTAAGTTTACTCCGTTATATATTCAAACAGACTCCGGCTTTGCCTTCCGACCCACTCACAGAGGATTTGGCGTCCAGGTGACCACCCCGAAAGATAACAGAGATGATGAAAAAAAAATGCAAATAGCTTACCTGCTCACCACACTTAGTCGTTATTGTTAGGTTAGAGGAGGTGGAAGGTGGGAGACACTACGCATGTAGTATCTCGGGTATTAGTTAACTCCCAAATTTATTGGGTGGAAGCTTACCTTCACAGGCTGCCCTTGCGCTTTCTCCCGGACTGCCGCCACTGAAACAACTGAAAGGCCACAGTCACGCGAGGTAAGACTTTTATATTCGAAAAGCTTACCTTCCCAGGCTGCCCTCGCGCTTTCTCCCGGACTCCCGCCGCTGAAACAACTGAAAGAGCATTTCATTTGCACATCACTTTCAGATCTCCTCTCAAACCTCTTCTCTCCAAGGATAACAGTCTTCAATCTGCACTCATCACTGATGGAATCTGATGTCTTGTTCCTGATGTGGACTCAGTGTAAAATAAACAAATTGTAGAAACTGGTGGAAGCTACAGCTGGAAACATTAAGTAAACATTTTAAAGCATTGTCGACAAAATATGTTACACACACAGAATGGAGAAATATATTAAATATATACAACAATGGGAGTGAGTTTGAGGATGTGGGGAGGCTGCAGAAGGATTTGGACAGGTTAGGAGAGTGGACAAAGAAGTGGCGATGGAGTACAGCAAGGGAAAGTGTGAGGTCATGCACTTTCGTGAGAAGAATAGAGGCATAGACTATTTTCTAAATGGGGAGAAAATTCAGAAGTCTGAAGTGCAAAGAGATTTGAGAGTTCTAGTCCAGGATTCTCTGAAGGTAAACTTGCAGGTTGAGTCAGTAGTTAGGAAGGCAAATGCAACTTTGGCATTTATTTTGAGAGGACTTGAGTATAAAAGCAGGGATGTACTTCTGAGGCTCAATGATGCCATGGTCAGACCACATTTGGAGTATTGTGCACAGTTATGGGCCCCATATCTCAGGAAGGATGTATTGGCCCTGGAGTGGGTTCAGAGGATGTTCACGAGAATGGTTCCAGAAATGAAAAGTTTAACAAATGGGAACGTTTGAGGACTCTGGGTCTATGCTTAATGGAGTTTAGAAGGATAAGTGGGGATCTAATTGAAATGTACAGAATACTAAACGGCCTGAACAAAGTGGATGTTGGGAAGATGCTTCCATTGGTAGGAGAGACTAGGACCCGAGGGCACAGCCTTAGAGTAAAGGGAAGACCTTTTAGAACTGAGATAAGGAGAAACTTCTTCAGCCAGAGAGTATTGTTTCTATGGAATTCACTGCCACAGAAGGCTGTAAAGGCCAGGTCATTGAGTATATTTAAGATGGAGATAGATAGGTTCTTGATTGTCAAGGAGATCAGGGTTATGGGGAGAAATTGGAAGAATGGGGTTGAGAAACCTATCAGCCATGATTAAATGGTGGAGCAGACTCGATGGGCTGAATGGCCTAATTTCTGCTCCTATGTCTTATGGTCTTATAAATGGGCTTAAGGGCAGCATGGTGGCTCAGTTGTTAGCACTGCTGCTTCATAGCGTCATGGATCGGGGTTTGATTCCAGTCCCAGGTGGCTGTCTTTGTACGTTCTCCCTGTGTCTGCGTGGGTTTCCTCCGGATGCTTCAATTTCCTCCCATAGTCCAAAGATGTACAAGCTAGGTGGATTGGCCACACTGAATTGCCCAGAATGTCCAGGGATGTGTAGGTTGGGTGGATTATCCATGGGAAATGCAGGGTTACAGGTGAGGGAGGTGGGTCTGGGTGGGATGCTCTTAGGACGATCAGTGCAGAGTTGATGGGCCGAATGGCCTGTTTTTGTACTTTAGAGATTCAATGATTTTATTTGAAGAGAATAAAACAAATGACGTTTACATTGGGAAAGAAAGAAGCCCAATAAATGCTTGTTAATATTTTGAAGATTCTAAGAGTCTTAGCTGAAGTAAACCTTATTTGTCATACAGCCACCGAGCCTGTAGTTTAAGAGACAGAACAAAGCATCAAGAGAAAGCTGCTATGCTGACAGCTCAAACTGAATTCCCTATTGTTTGGCTGCAATTGGCTCTGTAGTCTTAGCAAGTTCAGAAAAGAACTGAATGTTAAATGTTCAGTCTGTCCAAAGGAATGGCAAATACTTTCATCTTTTCCTGTGTCCTCATTCAACTGAATTAAAGTTTTACAGCAAAGAAGAGGAGCATTCAACTCATCAGATCAATGCCAAATCTTTGAACGAGCTATTCACTTTACCTGCCATCCAGCACTTTTCTCCCTCATTTCTCTTGTCATTTGAACATTCCTTTGGAATCTGATTCCACAACCTTTTCTGACAGTGTGCTCCAAATCATGGCAAAGCTCTGCGTAAAAACAATTCTCATTTTCTCTCTAGTTACTTTAATCACAGAACATCTGGTTGCCAGAGGAAGTGATTTCATTTTAATTGTTGGAGCAAAATTTTCACACAGAGATTTGAAGACTTCAGTTATGGGTCCATTAAGAGAACAGTTTATCCAATCACTTCATGAGGGCATAGATAAGGTGAATAGCAAAGGTCTTTTCCTTAGGGTGGGGGAGTTCAAAACTGGGGGGGCGGGGGTGCATATTTTTGAGGTGAGAGGAGAAGGGATCAGAGGGGCAACTTTTTTAGGTGATTCATGTGTGCAATGAACTGCCACAGGAAGTGGTAGATGCAGGTACAGTTATATTTGGATAAGTACATGAAAGGATTAGAGGGATATGGGCCAAATGCAGGGAAGTGGGACTAGTTTAGTTTAGGATTATGGTCGGCATGGCCAAGTTGGTCCAAAGTCTCTACTTCCACGCTGTATGCCTCTATGACTCCATAAATGTAACCCCTTGCCTTCAGTTCTTTCGAGTAACCCTCCTCCGTATCCACTCCAAGCCCTCTTTAATGATCTGAAGAACGCTATTGAACAAATTTGGTGTTGTTGCAGATCACAATTATTGCCATTTATTGCAATGCAAGGGCCGGTCTAATTCTGAGAATTCTGTGACACCTCCTCACTCCTGGATCCTGTCCATCAGCTACAAGGCACACTCCCCCACTTGCATGAACGAATGCATCCCCAACAACACTCAAGGAACTGAGTTCCATCTAGGCCAAAGTAACCCATTTTATTAACCCTTCACCTGCCACCTTAAATAATCACACCATGGAGCAACGATTTATGGCAGAAGTGTGTAGCATTTACAAATTGTGCCACGGCACTCACAGAAGGCTTTTTTTTGACGGCACCTTCCAAACTCACCATTTCTGCCATCTAGAATAGCAATGTGTAAGAGAATGACACCAACTGAGAGCCTTCCTGATGCAATACATCATCCTGACTTGGAAATACATTGTTGTTCCTTTATTGTAGCCAGGTCAAACTTCTCCCTCCCTAATGTGGTGCCTCTACATTCCAGGAACTGCTGCAGTTCAGGCTTGCACCACACCACCATTATTTTCCTAAGGGAAATTGGGATGGATAATAAATGCTGGCCTAGCCAGTGACACCCACATTACAAGAATACATCAATAGGAATGTTTTAGAGGGAAATGGGCCAAAAGCAGGCAAGTGGGATTGGTTTAGTTTGGTAAATTTGGTTGGCCTGGGCGAGTTGGATTGAAGGGTCTGTTTCCATGCTGTATGACTCTATAAGATGAAACAAAAATGAACAACATTCTGAGAGAAAAGAACCTCATCTTAAACAGGGGACCACCTTTTGTATTCAAAACATGTCCCATTGTTCTCATCTCTCTATCAAAGAGAAAGGTTTTCTCAGAATCGACCTTGTATCAGATCTCAGGATCCTATGTGTTTCAATAAGGTCATAGAAATCATACAAATAAGATGATAGAAACCCAGAAAATAGGAGCAGGAATGGGCCATTTGGCCCTTCAATCCTGCTCTGCCATTCAATATGTTTACGATTGATCTTCCAACTCTGTAGTTAGTCCCTTGTATCCTTTGATCCTTTTAGGCCCAAGTGCTATATCCAACTCCATCTTGAAATCATACAATATTTTGACCTTGACTGCTTTCTGTGGTCGTGAATTCCACAGGCACTGGGGCACTCAATGTCAACTCTAATGCCAGAATATTTCTAGCAGGTATGGAATCAATGCAGTGCGAAGCGCCTTCCAATTTTCAGAGCTTCAGTGTTTACAGATCCAACCTGCCCCAGCCTTCTTTCATAAACTAACCTTTTCAGTCCAAGTTTTACAAGTGCCCAGCAAAGTCCTATCAGAATTGCAGCCCCCTTGCTATTTTTTTCTCTCTACTGAAGAAGATGAAGCAGGAAGAAACAAGCAGTCGGTTTATCAGCCTGATAATAAATGGCACAATATGCATAGACACATCCATAAATGTTAATACCGCCATCAATCACAGAGGCAAACTATTGGACAGAATATCTCAGTTACAACCTTTTGCCACAAGTTTGATGATGGATCAGATGCAGCATTCAGTCCCTTAATAATTTATTCGTTGGTGAGTTACGATTGCACCCAATTAAAAATTATTAAATTGTTTGCACCTCAGGCAAAACTAGGGTGGCTGAAATTAAATAGATTCCACAAACACACGAGAAGTTCCATTTATTTTGAACAGAATATGCGACTTGGCACATGATGTATGGTTGATTAGTACTTTCAGTCAGGAGATCGAAAGTATTTGCAGTTCAGAAAAAAAAAAATATATACAGCTTGCCTGTCTCTATTTCTTTTAAGCAGATCTTGACCCAGTTTCCTCCTGCAGTGCACTTTGAGGACACACTGATACTACTAAATGCAGGGGTCTGCGTTCAACTGATGCAAGCAATGTGAAAGCGAATTGTATCAAATTGCTCTGCAAAATGCAATTTGTAGTTTAACGTTGCACTTTTAAATACAGCAGGGATAAATCAAAATCAAAAAGATACTTTCTTTTACATCCGTATTACAAACATGTGATGACAGTAATGACGGTAAGAACATTGAGTCACAGGAACCAGCGCAGGTCATTTAGTCCATTGAGTCTGCCCTCATCAATACAATCATAGGTGATCAGTCACATAGAAACATAGAAACAAAGAGCAGGGAATAGGTCATTCAGCCCTTCAAGGCTGCTATGCTATTCATTATGATCATGGCTGATCCACTTTCTCTCCATACCCCTTAATGCCCTTAATATCTAAAAAAAAGTATCAATGTATTTCCTGAATATATTCAGTGACTTGGCTGCCATTGCCCTCTGTGGTAGAGAACTCAAAATACAATGCCTTCTAAACATCTCATCCCCATAAATCCATACTGCCCTAGTAATCAGAAATCCATCAATCTTTATCTTAAACATACTTTAAGCCCCCTCCACCGCCCTCTGTGAAAGAGAATTACAAAGGTTCACAACCCTCTCATTAAGAACAACGCTCCTCATCTCAGAACTAAGTGTCATCACTCACCCTCCACAATATGAGACTTCAACACCAAGAGAAACATATCACCTGCACTTGCCCTTTCTATCTTTTTAGGTATTTTACACATTTCAGTGATGTCAGCTCTCATGCTTCAAAACTGGAGCCCAGTTTGCAAAAGCTCCCTTCAAAGGACAGTCATAGAGAAACAGACCCTTCTGTCCAATCCATCCATGCCAACCAGATAGCCTAAATTAATCTAGTCCCACTTGTCAGCATACCCTTCTAAACCTTTCCAATTCTGATGCCTTTTTAAATGTTGTAATTGTACCAGCCTCCACCACCTCCGCTGGCAGCTCATTTCATACATGTACCATCCTCCGCGTGAAAATGTTGCCCCTTAGGTCCCTTTTAAATGTTTCTCCTCTCGCTTTAAACGTATGCCTTCTAGTTTTGGGCTCCTGTATCCTGGGGAAAAGACCTTGGATTTTCACCCTATCCATGCTCCTCATAATTTTATAAACCTCAATAAGGTTACCCCTCAGCCTCCGACCTTCCGGGAAAAATAGCCCCACCCTGTTCAGTCTCTCCCTACAACTCAAAATCTCCAACTTCAGCAACATCCTTGCAAATGTTTTCAGGACCCTTCCAAGGTTCACAATGTCTTTCCTATTGCAGGGAGACCAGGACTGAACAAAGAAATCCGAAAGTGGCCTAACACTGCCATCCTATGTGATGAACTTCATTGTACTCCTCCTATGGCAATAATATTGCTCTTGTGATAGAGTAGTGACAGACCAGTAGTATTGTTGCTGGATTTATTAATCTAGAGACCTAGAAAATTCTCTGGTGCACCTGAGTATGAGTCCTGCTATGGCAGATGGTGAATTTTATTTCAATTTTTTTTATAATCTGGAATTAAGATGATTACAATTGTCAACTGTTAGAAAAATGCCATCTAATTCACTAATGGAAAGGCAACTACCGTCCTTACCTGGCCTGGCTTACATGTGACTCCAGACCCACAGTAATGTGGTTGGCTCTTAACTGTCCTCTGAGCAATATGGAATGGGCAATAAATGCTGGCCTAGCCAGTGGGTGAAATTTAAAAAAAAATAAGGAGACCGAGATTGCTGACAGTACCCCAAGTACAGCCTAAGCAAGCCCTTAAACAATTGAAGCAAGGCTGCATTAATCTTGTATTCAAACCGTCAAAATGATAAAGTCTCCTGTCAGTTCGACTCATGTGTTTAACCACCCTCACTGTCCAGTTTGGTGTCGGCTCATGCCTGGTGCTAAAGCTAACCACGATTGCCAGATCTGGTACGCCCCAGGGCAATAAGAAACTACAGAGAGTTGTGAACACAACCCCAGTCCACCATGCAACCAACCATCCATCCATTGACTCCATCCATACTTCCCGCTGCCTCAGAAAGGCAGCCAACTTCATCAAAGACCTCTCCCACCGTTATAGTTAGAATCTCCTCCAACCTCTTCCATCAGGCACAGGTACAAAAGTTTACACACACACACCAACAGATTCAAGAACAGCTTCTTCCCTGCTGTTATTAGACTTCTGAAACCATAACATTGTATTCTTCACTTTGCCCTATTACTCTAATGTGCTTTGTATGGTACATGTAACAGTAATAAATTAAATCAAATCAAAAATCTGATTGGATATAATCTGTTTGTATGTGAGACCAATGCTTGCAACCTGTTCTCTCATCCCCAAGGAACCTGAGTCTGCACTCCTTAAACATTACATTCACCTGAGGACAAAGACTTTTCCACTTCTGGTAGCACAGCTCATCTCTGGTTTAAGATGTTCCAAAATTCTCTGACTTTGTGGTTGGACTTTGTCTCATTTTAACTGCTCAGGCTCGAGTACACATACCCTGGTTCTGCTTAAGATGCCAATTTCATGTCTCATAATTTACCAAGCAGCATTGCTTATTTGTTTTACACAGATACTGCTAATTTTCTTTTTAAAATTGCACTTGTTGGAATGTTTCCTTTCTTCTGTTCATATAATTCACAGCATTTTCTATAATACTGAGAATCATCTTTTTCAAGTAGATATTATTTTACCCTCAGCAAAATTCAAAATGG
Organism: Rhincodon typus; assembly: GCF_021869965.1. Classification (NCBI taxonomy): domain Eukaryota; kingdom Metazoa; phylum Chordata; class Chondrichthyes; order Orectolobiformes; family Rhincodontidae; genus Rhincodon; species Rhincodon typus. The sequence goes on along the minus strand of NC_063335.1, from coordinate 112,601,706 downwards.
CTTGTACAAAAAGCATTTGCATTTAGGTAGAGCCCTTTATGACCTCAGGCTTTTTGCAGTCAATGACAATCCTTTAAATTTCAGTCAGCATAATATAGGAAAATGGGTCAGCCAATTTGCTTACAGGAAGCTCCCACAAACAGCATTGTGATAATGATCATATAGTTAGGCCCAATGATGTTGAACGCAACATTAATACGTACATTTTTCCAATAGTACTTCAGGATCATTTTTACACCACTCGGGAAGACAGTGGGCATTCTGTTTAAGGCATTGCTGGAAAAACAGATAAGAACATAAGGTCATCAGAAATAGGAACAGGAGTAGGCCATTCAGCCCTTTGAACCTGCTCCATCATTCAATTCGATCATGGCTGATCTGACATTCCTCACGTCTACATTCCTGCCCCTTCCCCATAAACTTTGATGCTCCGACTAATCAAGAAACTATCTAACTCAGCCTTAGATACACGCAAGGACTCTGCCCCCACAGGTCTCTGTGGCAAGGAGTTCCAAAGACCCACAACCTTCTGAGAGAAGAAATTTCTCCTCATCTCAGACTAAAATTGGCACCCCTTTAATTCTGAGTCTACACCCTCTGATCCTAGACTCTCCCATGAGGGGAAACGTCCTCTCAACCCTGTCAAATTCCTTAAGAATCCTAAATGTTTCAACGAAATCACCGCTCATTGTCTAAACTTCAGTAAATATAAACCTCAATTTACTCAGCCTCTTAGTTAGGAGCTTGCTCACTTGAGATTTTTTTTAATCAAATTTATTGTTCACTCTGATTGGAAAAAATTCTTTGAAAAGTAAAGATATCTATTGTATTTTATGAAAAAATGTTCTGGCCAATTGTTAGCATAGGGCTGCATCTCACCATCGCTGTGGTTTCAAGCACTATATCTCTCATCTAATGATTTCCTGTCTGCCTTGCCAACAACCTTTCTAAGTTTAGCCACTTCACCGCCTTTTCTTTATGTTCCCTCTGCAAGAGACAATCCTTAAATATTTCTACCCAATAGAATGAGCGTTTCTCAAGGGATTGCTTCTCTTTCTATCCCTGTTTTAATTGTCTTTTGAATTCACAAAGGAATTATCCACCTTTCCTTTCACCTCCTCAACAGCATTTGTTTCTCAGCAATAACATCGAGAGGCAGAAACACCTCCTCCAACCAACTGCACTTTTTACAAATTCATTAATGGGATGACGGCATCACATTTATTGCCCATCCCTAATTGCCCAGAGAGCAGTTTAGAGTCAACCACATTGCTGTGGGTCTGGAGTCACACGTAGCCCAGACCAGGTAAGGATGGCAGCTTCCTTCTCTAAAGGACATTACTGAACCAGATGGCATTTTCCTGACAATCAACTCATGGTCATCATTAGATTCCAGATATTTTTTATTGAATTCAAATTCCACCATCTGCCATGGCGGGATTTGAACCCCGGTCCCGAGGACACTATCTGGGTCTCTGGATTAACAGGCCAGCGACAATGACATTAGGCTATCACCTCCCCTAAGTAGACTTTGCGTACTTATTCTGTTGTTGTCATGTGGGTTTTGTGGATATTTGCAACATACTGAGACCTTTCTAGAGTCTAAGAACTTTTCAGTGTAACTCTCTTTACATCATACTAGCTATATGCATTCTGGCCAGACAGTACAGTGGCTCAAAAACAAAGTTGCTGGAAAAGATCAGCAGGTCTGGCAGCATCTGTGAAGGAAAAAACAGAGTTAACGTTTCGGGTCCGGTGACCCAGCACAGTGGCTCAGTGGTTAGCACTGCTGCCTCAAAGCGCCAGAGACCAGGATTTGATTCCACTCTCGGGAGACTGTCTGTGTGGAGTTTGCACATTTCCCCCGTGTCTGCGTGGGTTTCCTCCGGGTGCTCTGGTTTCCTCCCTCAGTCCAAAGTTGCGCAAGTTGGGTGGATTGGCCATGCTAAATTATCCTTGGTGTTCAGGGATGTGTAGGTTATGTGGGTTAGCCATGGGAAATGCAGGGTTATAGGGTTAGGGGACGGGTCTGGGTGGGATGCTCTTCGGAGGGTTGGTGTGGACTTGTTGTGTCAAATAGCCTGTTCCCACACTGCAGAGATTCTATGCTCAGGGCTGACAGACTCTTGAATGTTTACAGCACAGAAAGATGTCATTCAGCCCATTGTTTCCAAGTTCTAACCGTAATAATCCCACTTTCCTTCTCTTGGTGTGTAGCCCTGGAAGGCACGGCAACTCAAGTGAGTAACTAAAAACCACATAACTGTTGCGAGAATTTACTGACTCAACCATTCTTTCAGACTCATCCCACCATCCTCTCAGAGAAAACATTTCTTTCAAACTCTCCTCTTAGTTTTCTACCTATTATCTTAAATCTATGCCTCCTGGTTAATGATCCATCTACCACGGGATGAAAGTGCCTTCTTATCCACCCTATCCAGGCCCTTCAATCTTATACACCTCTACCAGGTCACCTCTCAACCCTGGCTGCTCCAAGGAAGACAACTGCATCCTGTCTGACCTTTCCTCCCAGATCAGACCATCCAGCTGATGCAGCATGTTTGTAAATCTCCTCTGCACCCTCTTTCGTGCAATCACACTCGACCTGTGATGTTGTGTCCAGAAATGCGCACAGTTACTGCAGTTTCAGCCTGAACATTGCTTTATACAGTTGCAGGATAACTTCCCTATTTTTACTGAATTCAAATTCCACCATCTGCCATGCCAGGATTAGAACCCGGCTCCCCAGAACATTATCCATGCGTCAGCTAATATCAGCAAGTAATCCATCTTCTTTACCACCTTATTTCCCTGCTCTAGCACACGCTGGGATCCATGGGTATGCACATCGAGCTCCTTCTGATCTTCTTCTGGTCTGAAGAAAGAGTGATCTAAAGGGGACTTGGAAAATAGATTAACGGGTAACTCAGTAGATGTGCAGTGGCAGACATTTACGCAGTAATTTCATAAGGTTCAGTGATTCTGGTTTGCAATACCAATTGAAAGGGCAGTTAAGAGGCAATTATGTTGCTGTGGACCTGGAAGCTTTTGTAACACAGACAAATTTTTACAGTAATTCGGTTCTTTAGAATAATTATCAGGGATATTAGCAATTTGTTCCAGGTTTATTAGTTGAACTTGTATTCCATAGTTGACAGAATTTGAAATGCATGTCTTCAGTTTTTAAAACTCTGTCCTCGGACCTTCTGTTATATTCTTCTTGACTAAAATCTAAAAGCCAGCATCAAAGTAATGTTCAAGTTTTGGAAGCAAGGTCTTGTGGTGATTCCAACTAGCCATATTCTTGCCATTAATAACACCACATTAAGGTCTACATGAATGAAGTATTTAGCAGCTGTTAGGAAAGCAGAGTAAATGTCACAATCTGTAGATTGAAACAATACATGACAAAGCTGAGTCATAGAATTAGCTTAGACTCATTTAAAAATGTCATCTTAGGGTATCTGATTTGCAGAACTGTAATTATACTCGTTAGAGTGGGAAGGTTCTGGTTGCCTAGTGAAGTCACAGAAGGAATTATTTCACCTACAATTTTGCTGCTTGTCATGATTAATTAAATAAACATACAATATTTCTGAAAAAGGTGACACGTCTGCGGTGCTGGTGGTGTTGTGGTAATGTCACTGGTCTTACCATCCAATATTAGACGTGATGAGTTTTCCCAAGTATTTCTGTGTGTGTTTTCTGATATCCAGCAGTTCATCGTTCCTTGCAAGTTGAGTCGCAGGTAGACAGGATAGTGAAAAAAGCATGTGATACGGTTGCCATTATTGGTCAGTGCATTGAGTACAGGAGTTGAGAGGTCATATTGTGGCTGTGCAGGACTTTGGTTAGGCCACTTTTGGAATACTGCATTCAATTCTGTTCTCCCTGCTGTAGGAAAGATGTTATGAAACTTGACAAAAAGATTTACAAGGATGTTGCCAGGGTTGGAGGGTTTGAGCTATAGGGAGAGGCTGAATAGTCTGGGGCTATTTTTCCTTGGAGCGTCAGAGCCTGAGGGGTGAGGGGCATGGATAGGGTGAGCAGTCAACATCTTTTCCCCAGGGCAGGGGAGTCCAAAACTAGAGGGCATAGGTTTAAGGTGAGAGGGTAAAGATTTAGAAGGGACCTAAGGGGCAAATTTTCACGCAGAGGGTGGTGCATGTTTGGAATAAGCTGCCAGAGGAAGTGGTGGAGGCTGGTACAATTACAACATTTAAAAGGCATCTGGATGGGTACATGAATAGGAAGGGTTTAGAGGGATATGGTCCAAATGCTGGCAAATGGGATTAGATTAATTTAGGATATCTGGTTGGCATGGATCAGTTGGATTGAAGGGTCTGTTTTCTATAGGCTCGATAATTCTATAATACCCTGGGGGTATTCCACCCTTGCAGTTGATTAAATATGAGTTTAACAAAGAAATTCTGACATGTAAATCTGGCCTAATACTGACTGGATATGACCACTGTCAGTTGTTGTTTAAAACCTATCTCGTTCAAAAATGCCCTTTAAGGAAGGAAATCTGCCATCCTTACTGCTGACATGTGACTCCAGACCCACAGCAATGTGTTGGCTCCTGATTGCTCCATGGGCGATGAGGGACAGGCAATAAATGTTGCCAGGAATAAACAAAATAAAAGGTCTGTAGCACAAAGATGTAATAAGTTAAACTCTTTATTGATGTAATATTTTAACGAAACTTGTTTTGTTTGAGACTGCCTTCCTCCAAATCTTCAACAGACTTCACCACAACTTGATGTTGATAATTACCGTGCAAGCGGGTGTGGATTTTGGATCACAATATGATCAGCTTCAATCCTATGAAATGGTGGAGTAGATTCATGGGGGCTGAAATATAGAGATGAAGAAAATAGGAACAAGAGTAGGCCATTCAGCCCTTCAAGCCTGCTCCACCATTCATTGTGATCATGGTTGATCATCCAACTCATTCCTCTGTTCCTGCTTTTGCCTTTTAGCCTTAGAACTGTGTCCAACTCCTTCTTGAAAACATTCAATGTTTTCTCCTCAACAGCTCTCTGTGGCAGAGAATTCCACAGGCTTCCTGCTCTCTGAGCGTAGAAATTTCTCCTCACCTCAGTCCTAAATGTCCTACCCCATATCCTTAGAATGGCTCACTCCTGTTCATTGTTCATTTGCGAGTTATGCAGACCCGACAGATTGAAGCGTAATCAGTTTGTGATCGGGAATTTATGGATTTGGCTGCGTAAAGAGTGGAACAGGCATGGAGAGATGCACACAGACTTGTGCAGCCCCTCCCCACCCCATGTCATCATTTCATTTGAGTACAGACAGCCACTTATTGGCAATCTGGTTGGAAGGCAGCCAACCAGAGAACTGGAGGTATGGGAGTGTGGGGTTGGTGCTCTCTGCAGGCAATTTTGGCCTGGGCAGGGATGTCAAAACAGTTGGGCAGCACAGTGGCTCAGTGGTTAACATTGCTCCCTCACAGTACCAGGGAGGCTCAGGTGACTGTCTGTGTAGAGTTTGCACATTGTCCCTGTGTCTGCGTGGGTTTCCTCTGGGTGCTCCAGATACCTCCCACAGTCCAAAGATGTGCATGTTCGTTGGATTGGCCATGCTAAATTGCCCATAGTGTTCAGGGATGTGCAGGTGGGTGGATTAGCCATGGCAAAAGCAGGGTTACAGGGATAGGATAGGAGGATGGGCCTGGAGAGGGTTGATGTGAGTTTAATGGGCTGAATGTTCTGTTTCCACACAGTAGGGATTCTGTGATTCTCATGCCATAAACAGGAAGGCTGTCACAGCTGGAATTGTCAAAGCTTCTTGTTCTCAGGACAAGTGTGAATCATGTTTGATTGAGGGCTCAGACACCATCATAAAAACTGTACAGATGCAGCCACCTTCCATATCCCCACTCTGCCAACCTCATGCCGTCTCCTCCTATCTACTGTAAAACACCAACAAACATTGTGCCCCGCCTGATGCCCAAGAGATGGCAGTCGATCGGGTCAGTAACGAGCTCAAGAGCTTTTCGATGAGCAAATCCAGAATGGTGGGCAGGCTGCTTGGGAGAGTGGCATGCTAATGCCATATTGTCCACCCAATGGCACCATGCCCCATATGGCTGGAGGAGCGGGGAAGCAGGAGTGGTTAGATATGAAACCCAACTCTGTTATTCCATCGTTCTACCTTTATATATCAGCATAGGTTTATGCAGTTGCCTTTTGAAAATGGCTTGTCACGGCCTAAATTAATTTAACTTCCAGCATTACAAGATCTTTACTTCATTGATCGATTGCAGTGTGTACTCCAGGTACCCATGAATTTCCATTTCTCCTAGTGTTGTTCTAAGGTTTAAACACTTTTGAGCATTAAAAATTCCCCTCACACATGGCAACCTCTAAATGAAGCATATACATCAATTTGATCATGAAGTCAAATTGGAAAATAATGCTTGATGAAGCACAGAAAAAAGGTGCAGAGTTGAGAGAGCACTCAATAATTGGCTAAATAGTTTCTCAAGAGCTATAACTCTGATGCTGATCTGGAAACTGCTCAATGCTCAGTTATTAAAAGGCTGTAGGCTGGACACAAGAATATTGAACGCACAACCTCAGCTGATACTCTAGGGCTGGCTGCACTGACAGACATCGCATCTTATTAATTAGACATTAAACAGAGGACCTTCTGCCCTCTCCTGGCAAACACAAAAGAACTGGTGACTCCAACTGGAAGACGGCTGTGGTGAGTTTTCCCGCATGTGTTGGCCAACATTTATTCCTGAAAATAACTGAAGTAGGTGATATGACTGTTGCTAGATGTGGGACTTCGCTGTGCTAAAATTAGCTGCACATTTCCTGTATTACATCCGTTACTACACTTCAAAGATGCTCCATTGCCTGTCAAATGCTTTGGGAGACCTACGACATGAAAATTGCGATTTGAATGCCAGTGTGTCTTGCCTTTTTCATTAGAAATGGAAGTCTACCAAATAAGAAAGTACCATAAATCAGAGGAGATGTTCCCTTGATATCCACATCCAACAAGCATCGACATATAGAGCTCAGGGAGTAGGAGCAAGTCCCACACTTTAGTCCTTTGGAATGCGAACACATTGAGACCCTGACCCATACCCTTCCACATAACCAGAAGGTCGACAGAGAGATTTGTAGACCTTCATTGATGCACTTTTGTTTTTACTGTGTAAATTGATTGAGCCATCGAAGGAACATCTGTCACACCAGTTGAATTAATATTAATTCAGCCCATTGTTTTTCTTAGCATGTTTACATTGAAGATTGAAGAACAGTGTTGTGTGGCTTAGACCATGCTATAATGTCACTGTAAACTGGTTACAATCTTGTTTTTCATTCATGGGCTGTGGACTTCACTGGCTAGATCAAAATTTATTGCTTGTCCCTACCTGCCCTTGAGAAGGTGGTGGTGAACTGTCTACTTGAACCACTGCAGTCCATTTGCTGTTGGTTGACCCACAAAGCCATTAGGGAGGGAACGTCAAGATTTTGACCTAGCGACACTGAAGGAATCGCGATATATTTCCAAGCCAGGAAGGCGAGTGGCTTGGAGGGAATCTTGATGTACCTGTTGTATCTGCTGCCCTTGACCTTCGAGATGGTAGAGTTTATGAGTTTGAAAGGTGCTAACTATGGAGCCTTGGTGAATTTCTGCAGTGCATCTTGTACACAGTACACACTGCTACTTGGTGATGGAGGAGTGAATAACTTGAGGATGAGATGCCAAACAAGCGGGCTGCTTTGTCCTGGATGGTGTCAGGCTTCTTGAGTGTTGTTGGAGCTGTACACATCCAGGAAAGTGGGGAATGTACCATAAAACTCCTTACGTTTGCTTTGGAGATGGTGGGCAGGCTTTGGGAGTCAGGAGATGAGTTATTCACTGTAGTATTCCTCACCTCTGACTTGATCTTGTAGCCTCCATTTTTATAAGGCTTGACCAGTTCAAGATTATAGTCAACGGCAACAATGTCAGATCTCCTTTAATCTTTCGGGGGATGTTGGCATCAGTTTTTTTCTCAATCCCTAATAGTCCTTGAACTGAATGGCTCACTGGGCCATGTCAGGAGGCAGTTCCCTTGCTGGGTATTAAGCTCACATGTAGGCCTGACCAAGTAAGGACAGCAGATTTTCTCCTTTAATTCATGAACTATTTGGATTTTTACAGCAATCAATGAGAGTATCATGGACACTGAAAATGAAATTAGCTTTTTAAGTTAGGTTTGAATTCCACCAGCTGCTATGATAGTATCTGAATACATGAGGCCAGAACATTTACTAGTCTAGTAATATTACTGCTTCAGCCATGTCTCCCCTCATTTCCCTGTGATTGGGCTGGACTGAGGATCAAAACACCCTCACCAGCTCCAACATAGGAAAGCAGCTGACCCACGATCCCATCGGCTACACCACAGCTTCGACTGAAAGCAACATTCAATGTGTTAAGGTGAGACTGCTTCCCCTTCATCCATAGGACACTTTGTTTTAGAATATCGCTGGACAAGTAGACCGTGACTGACCATCAGGCACAGGAGCAGAGTTCGACCATTCAGCCCATCAGGTCTGCTTCCCCATTCAATAATATCATGGCTGATCTGATAATCCTCAACTCCACATTCCTACCTTTACCCCATAAACCTTGATTCTCTCACTGATTAAAGATCTGTTTATCTTAGCCTTGAATATACGTGATGGCCCAGACTCTCTAGCCCCTGCAGTAATGAATACCACAGATTCACTACCCACTGAGAGACAAAATTATTCTGCAACTTTGTCTTGATGGGCAACCACTTATTCTGAGGTTATGTTCTCTGGGACTAGGCTCTCCCACATGGGAAAACAACCTTTATATCTGTCTCCTACTAAGTTCCCTAAGAATTTTGTGTGTTTCAATAAGGTCAACTCTCATTCTTCCTAACGCCAATGAATACAGACCCAATCTACTCAACTTGTCCTTGTGGAGATAATCCCTCCATGTCTGGTATCAACCTAGTGAACCTTCTCTGGATTGCCTCCAATGCCAATATACCTTTCCTCAGATAAAGCACTCAAAGTTGTTCACAGCACTCCAACTATAGCATGACCAGTGCCTTGTATTTTTTAGCGAAACCTCCCTACTTTGCACCCCATTCCCTAAAATGAAAGCAAATGTTCCATTTACCATTCATATTACCTGCAGAATTTGAATGCTAACTTATTCGTGACTCATGGATCCCTAAATACCTCTGTTCTGTAGCTTTCTGCAGTCTTTCTCCAGTTAAATAATATTCAACTCCTGTATTCATCCTGCCAAGGATGCAGGAGGTCCTATCAAACTGGAGAGCCCAGCTTCATTGATGTCGAGGTCCTAGTAAGGAGGCTTAAGAGAGTGGAAAACAAGTTTAAGAGCCAGTGGAAAGAATGAAAGGAATGAATGGCCCTGGAAGTAGGGAGTGTGTGCATTGCATGAGTCAAGGAAGTTTACCCCTGATCCCTTCCAATCCCCGTCTTCTGTTCAGATGTTCCTAAGAATGAGACTCATCGACCAAGCGTTTAATCACCTAATTTCATATCTCCTCATGTAGCTCAGTGTCAAATGCTGCCTAATAATCTCTCTTCATTGAGCCACGGACTGTTTTACTAGATTGAAGTGCTACATAATTTGCAAGTTGTCATTTGGAAGAAAGTGACGAGGACTTCATACCACAACGTGGGCAAAGGCAACAATCAACTGAACAATGCTGAACAATTTGCGGAACCAGTCCCTGGTGATTTAATAAGGTCTAACTGAGAAGGAGAAAGTGGCACAGCGTGGGAGAATTAGTGGCTTTTGTTTTATCCATTCATGAGTGCACCATTGGCTAGGCCAGCATTTTTGCCCCTCTGTAATTGCTCAGTGGGCAGTTAAGAGTTAACCATATTGCCATGGTGCTGGAGTCACACAGGTTAGTTTCCTTATCTGAAGGACATTAGGGAACGAGATGTGTTTTCCAGACAACCGACAATGGTTTCATGGCCATCATTAGATTCTGAATTCCAGATTTTTTTGTTTGAATTGAATTCAAATTCCACCATCTGCAATGGCAAGATTCAAATCCAGGTCCTCAGACCATTACCTGGGTTTCTGAGCTAACAGTTTAGCAATAATACTACTGGGCCATTGTCAGTATTGTCAAGTTGTGTTCTTTGAGGAGTTGTGTATAGTGTTGGCAACACACTGTTATAACTGGCAATCATGATAATCTACCTCCTTTCTCTATCTCTTTGAAATTCTTGGTTTTAAATCAAATGCTTGAATATTTAGCTCGACTGCCAGTTGTTGGCTACCAAATCCTTTAGCAACCCAGGCACCTTATTAGCTTGTCAACAATATTCAGAACGAATCTGCCTTGGTGCCTTGCCAATGCACTTGTAAGGATTTACGATCTGCCTTGAATGGATTTGCTTAAATTTCTTTTGTGTTCGCTGTCCATTCTTGTAAAGAAAATATTGGTCATTATAAAACAAACATCCATAACCTTTATCACATTTTATTAAGGTGATATGTTGTCAAGGTATTTATAGTCCTATTCAAGGGCTATTGAATAGCGCTGACAAGTACTTAGAGCAGAATAAGAGATTGAAAGAAATACTCAAACTACACTGATCAGGCAGGTCCCTCTCTGTAATATATGCCCATCTATTAGTTTGCTATCCATTTTTATTTTTCCAGGAATGATGGATATTCAGCACAATTTATCGTGATTTCTTTCTGTTTCTGTTTTCCATGTACCCAATGAAAGAACTGCAAACCAGAACAGGATGCATTGTCACTGGTTACAACTCCAGCACTGCCATCTTCAATACTGATGGTCTATCTTAAGGACAATGGCAACAAATTCCCAGAACACAGTAACACAGGAGCAGTTGGAAACTAGCGAGTCCCTTGAACCAGTTCTGCTGCTCAGTGAGATCACAGCTGATCTGTGTCCTCCTATCTCTGTGTCCACCTTCAGAGCATAATTGGATCTGACTGGAAATGGACAAATTTAGGCAGCGTTTAAGGTGGCAATCCACCAGATTTAATCTTGACTTCCCCTGAGACAATACACCAGTAGGAGCAGCCACATAAATGTTGCTGTTAACACAGTAGGTCATCATCCAGGAATTCTGGGGCATGGAGCTCTGGCTCCCCAAAATATATTCAGAAGTTACCCAACATCAGGTTATAGCCCGACAGGTTTATTTAAAATCACAAGCTTTCAGAACGCTGCTCTGTCATCAGGTAAAGTGTAGGGAGGTGCACAGGCACAGGATTTATAGGCGAACAGACAATGGCAAGATAATTCCAGGTAATTAAGAGTGTCAAAAACCATTGATAATTTACTCATACCATTTGACACTTTTGATCACCTGCAAAGACTTGTTATTCAGCCTGTCGATGCTCCACTCATACTATTTGAACTTATCTGTTGACATTCTTAATTATCTGGAATTATCTTGCTATTATCTCTCTGCTAAAGTTCTGTGCCTGTGAGCTTCCCTCCACTTCACCTGATGAAGGAGCAGCGCTCCAAAAGCTTGTGATTTTAAATAAGCCTGTTTGTCTATAACCTGGTGTCATTTGACTTCAGAATTTGCCCATCCCTGTCCAAAACCAGCATCTGCACATCATCCCTGAAATATGTCCATCATCCATAAGATACAAGTCAGCATCATTACTGAAAGGGATTGATTGAGATTCACTAAAACTTGAGTGAACTGGATAGAGAGAAAAACTGCTGCTTGCTTTTCCTAATCAACTTGTGTAGAGATGTTGCTATAAACTTATGGAGCATGTGAGACTTGAACATGGGTCTCCCAGCTTAGAGGTAGTGCTTTTTTTTACTTTTTTTCATTTGGGACTGCAAATTGAAGTTAAAAATTGGACTTTAATCAGCAGCTTCTTTGAAAAAGAGAAGAGAAGACAAATCTTTGCTGTTGGGAACTAACCTCAAAGGTAAGTCAACTTAATTTTTGATCTAAGAACACTGTAGATGAATCAGCATGGAATGTTTGCTATGCTCAGGGCTGGTAGCTAGTTGGATGTTGAATTGGTCAATCAAAGCAAATACAGTATCAACCATCCAACCACAGAGAATATTGATTGGAAAGATGTGAAACTGGTTCTGACTGGGTTTTTGGCAGGAGTGTGATTTTGGAAGCTCCTGGAGATTACTACTGTGTTTTGCCGTCTATCTAGATTTTTCTTTCACTTATCAAATTGTTGAACGTTCTGGGAAAAAGAATCCCAGTCTGCAAGACAAGAAGTAAACAACTCTAGAAGTCTGCTGAAACTGTTCACATTAACCGGTGACCTCAGATTTCAAGGCAAGATATACTTGCCAGCAAATAACTCATTGTCCAATGATTTCATGATGGTATCCATTGTTTCAAATTGTTTATTGAACTGGAAAATTATTATTCTTTTATTTTCCATTTAGTTTATCCCTTAACTCTGTCTGTCTATCTGTGTGAGTGGGACTTAAGAATAAAGAAAATTGGGCTTTGTTGGGAATTAGATTAACTTGTTATTTATCTGTTCAGATAAAGCTATGTTACTAAAAACAAATTGTTAAATTTTGTTTAAACTTGGTGTCCAAGATCTGTTATTTATAAGGTCTGTTTAGGAACCACTGCTCAGTATGGAGGGTCACTGAATGTTTTAATTCTACCGCTTTGCAATTCCAGTGATGGTGAGGCTGATTTGGTTTGGCTGACTATCCCTGGGTCATAACACTGGGCCACAAGAGGGCATAACCCTCTGTAGATTGTAAAAGGATCAAGAACCAGATGGCACTGATTTAAAATGATTTGAAAACAAACAATTTCTTTCACACAGCGAGTGGTGCTGATGTGGAATGCATTAGCTACCATCTCATTCTGAGTAAGGATCACTGGTCCTGCAATGTTAACTCTGATTTCTCTGCACAGATGCTGCCAGACCTGCTGAGCTTTTCCAGTGATTTCTGTTTTTGTTTTATGGAGTCACTTCCTGGAGGTGTGCTGGAGGTGGGCTAGTCATTGTTAATTTTAAAACCCTTCAAGTGACTGAAATTCCTGCTGTATTGACATGACCTGGGTAAAGACGATACAAAACATTTGTTATTTAATACTTTGGACATTGTGTTTGCCCTTCCATGTGTAAATTTTCTTTTTGGCCATCAACTGGATCCCTCCTTCTCATCATCTGTGTATTGTTTGTGCACCAATTGGGGACTTTGGGATTCTCTTTTAGGATAACTGTCTGTCTCTGTTCATACTCACTCTTTACACAGAAACACAGAAAATAGGAACAAGAGTAGGCCATTCAGCCTTTCAAGTCTGGTTTGCTATTCAACATGATCATGGCTGATTATCCAGCTTTATGCTCTGTTCCCATCTTCACTTCATGCCTTTGATCCCTTTAGTCCTAAGATTCACACTTAACTCCTTCTTGAAAACATTCAAAGATTTGGCATCAATCACTTTCTGTGGCAGAGAATTCCACAGACTCACCACTCTCTGGGCGAAGACATTTCTCTTCATCTCAGTCGTCAATGGCCTACCCTATATCCTTAGACTATGACCCCTCGTTCTGGACTTTTCGGTCAATGGGAACATCCTTCCTTCATTTCCCCTGTCTGGTCCTGTTAGAATTTAATAGGTTTCTATGAGATGCCCCTTTCAATTTTCGAAACTCCAATGAGTATTTTCCTGGCCAATTGAATCCCTCTTTATATGTCAGGCCTGCTATCCCAAGAATCAGTCTGGTAACCTTTGATGCACTCTAGCCAGAACATTCTTCTTCGATAAGATGTTCAAAACTGCATACAGTATTCCAAGGCCCTGTATGACTGCTGCAAGGCATCCCTGCTCCTGTACTTGAATCCTCTCACTTTGAAGGCCAACATACCATTTGCCTTCTTCCTTGCTTCTGGTCCTTGCTTTTTTCACTCAGAATCTGCTAACACAAAGGCCAGAGTGCAACCAGCTGAGCCGGAACTGATATTGCCAGTTGGCAAAATTTAGTCATAGAGAGTCATGCAGCACAGAAACAGACCATTTGGTCCAACAAATCCCTACTGACCATAATCCCAAACTAAACCAGTTCCATGTATGCCTGTGATATGGACCAAAGCTCTCCCTATAACCCAAACCCTCCATTTCAGGCAACGTCCTGGTAAATCTCTTCAGAACGCTCTCCAGCTTAATAATATCCTTCCCATGACAGGGCGACCAGAACTCGACACAGTACTCCAGAAGTGAACTGCTTCTAAGCATTGACATCCTTCCTACAGTAGCATAGCTATAGCTGCACTTGACCAAATCAAAAGCATAGACAGATACTTCAGCTTCTCGATCTTTTTTATAGTCTATTTCCTACTTGTAAAACCCAGCTGCTTTTGTTTTACAACTTTGTCAATCTGCCCTTTCACTTTGAAAAAAATGTGCATCTGAACTCTTCAGTCTCTTTCACTGATTTCTTTTTGTATTTATAGCATTGCTAACTTTAATTGGAACCCTCTCTGTGCCAGGACTGACAAAACAGATATTTTTATTCACTGACATCAAGATTTACTGTTGTGCAAAAGCTACATTGAAACTTCCAAATTGGAGCAAACATTGCCCCAACAAAAATCAATAGCTAAACTGCCCATTATCAATGTAATGTAGCAGTGATAATGGCACCTTATTAAAGCCTTTCCCCTTTCCAATTCCTCTTGCAGCAAAACTTGAATATTAAAGAAAACCTCATCCACACAGGCATAGAGCAAAATGGTCACTTATTTTGACATTTATTGCATGTGAATGTTGGAGCCTTTAGCGTATTGTGACTTGAGGCCACAATTTGGAAGCTAATTGGAATTTGTCAGTGTGTCTGAGAGAGTTGATGGATGTTGGCTATAAGGTCTACAGTGTGATTATTCACAAATGTATATTTAAGCACAGTTTTGCCCCATTTCTGGCATTACATTTACATAAGACATCTCAAGAGTATTCTGATAAATGAATCTTTATTGTACAAATGTAAGTCTATATTTACAATGCTGTGGTAATCACTTGCCTATGTACAGACACCCTTACAGCTTTAGAGCACACATCAGTGGAATTTTCAACTTCTCTACCACAGAGGGCTGTAGCAGCTCAGTCATTAAGTGAGTTCAAGTCTCAGCTTAAAGGGGCGGCACAGTGGCTCAGTGGTTAGCACTGTTCCCTCACAGTACCAGGGACCTGGGTTTGATCCCACCCTTTGGTGATTGCCTGTATGGAGATTGCATGTTCTCTCTCTGTCTGTGTGGGCTTTTTCCAGGTGCTGTGGTTTCCTCCCACAGCCCAAAGATGTGCAGGTTAGGTGGATTGGCCATGGGAAGCACATGGTTGTTGTTGGGATGTTCTTTGGCGGGTTGGTGTGAACTCAATGGGCTGAATGACCAGTTTGCACACTGTGGAGATTCTAAAATTGATAGGTTTCTGGTTATTAATGATGTCAAGGGATATGAGGATTGTGTGGAAATATAGTGTTGAGTTGGATGATCATCCATGATATAGGAGCAGGCTGAATGGCCTGCTCATGTTCCTATCTCCCAAAGAACTGGAAAATTGTTTAGTTCTCACATAAACTGGGCTTTTATCCAAACATTTGCTAGTGTCCTTTAGGGAAAGAAACTTTCATCCTTCCTGGCTTAGTCTACACATGACTCCAGACCAACAACAATGTGGTTGACTCTTAACTGATTTCTGGGCAATTAAGGATGGCCAATAAATAATGGCCTGGCCAGTGATACCCTCATCCCATGAACGAATGAAAAAATTCTGCTTT
Source organism: Rhincodon typus (assembly GCF_021869965.1). Lineage (NCBI taxonomy): Eukaryota > Metazoa > Chordata > Chondrichthyes > Orectolobiformes > Rhincodontidae > Rhincodon > Rhincodon typus. Next base: position 112,585,887 of record NC_063335.1, on the reverse strand, counting down.
GAAATGTTCACCTATATATTTGATGCTTCCAACATCAATGATTCCAATGTCCTGCTTTCCCTGTAAATTCTCTAGGTTGGGGAAAGGTATTGTGAGCCATCTCCCACTGAGTTTGCAGGATAGCTAGCCCTCTGCCTTCCTGTCAAAGCCCAATTTTCCTTTTGTATTATGGTGGCTAAGTAGGGTGTAAGCTGGTCCTCCCTTAGGCTTAACATTGTCCGTAACTGGCAAATTCCTCCTGTATGTAGTTTGGAAAGGGAAAGATAGCTGCTGCTATTCCAACTCAATATTCCAAGTCGACCAGCTGAGGAGAAACATAGTTGGGCAGGAGTAGACCATTCGAGCCCTCAAGCCTTCTCCACCATTCAATATGATGATTGATTATTGAGCTCAATACCCTGATCCTACCTGCTCGCAATACTTATCAATTCTTTAACTGTAAGAGCTATATCTACCTCTAGCTTGAAAACACATAATACTTTGGCCTCAACCATTTGCTGTGGCTGTAAATCCCACAGACTCCCCACTCTCTGGGTGAAGAAATTTCTCCTCGTCTCAGTCCTAAAAGGTTTACCCAATGATTAAAATGTTTAGTCCTTAAAGGGCAGAGGCAGTGGCATAGTGATTGTCACTGGACTAATAATCCAAAACCTCCAGCTAAATATTTAACAGTCAGGGCATGGAATTCACAGCCTGGAAATGTTGGTGGAGGCAGGTTTAACTGAAGCATTCAGGAGGGGCATTATAGTTCTTTATAGAAATGGTGTGCGAGGTTCTAAGGGAAAGGCTGGAAATTAGCAGAAGCATGCTCATTTGAGCAGATGGTGCAGGCATGATGGGTCAATTACCTCCGAATGATCCGTGACAATTCTGTGATTTATTGCCCGTCCCTAGTTGCCCTTGAGGAGGTAGTGATGAGCTGCCTTTTTGAATCGCTGCATTCTCTTTGATAAAAACAATATTGGCATCACTGACAGGACCAGCGCTTGCTGCCTGTCCCCAAAAGGCCTTGTATTGATTGGCAGTCTGGGGCATTTCAGGCCAGTCAACCATGTTGTGGTGGGTCACATATAGGCAAGACTGAGTTTGGAAGGCAGACTCCCTTCCCTTAAGGGAATTAAGATTTGTTTTTTACAATGATCATGACATGGATGTCATTATAAGCGAATTTTTAATGGCAGGTTTGTATTTGCATTTACATTTCACTATCCGTTGTGATAGGTCACAGACCCATGACCGCACAACGTTAGCTTGGCTCTCTAGTTTACTCAACCAAGTAACATTAGCACTGCAACACTGCCTCCCCTATTTGCAGTGGAGTAAACTGACATTGTTAATAGGAAGAGAGTTCCAGGATTGTGACCCAGATTGTGAACAAACAGCAATTACATTCAAGTCGGGATTTTATATGGATTAGAGGGAACCTGCAGATGGTGGTCGTGGTGTTCCCATGTATCTGCTGCCCTGTCCATCTCAATGAGAGTGGTTGTGAGTCTGGATGGTGCTGTCTAGGAAGTCATAATAAGTTCTTGCAGTGCATCTTGTGGACTGTATACATTGCTGCTACTGTGCATTGACTGTGGACACACTGAATGCTGAAAGTGGTAAATGTGGTGTCACAGCATGCCATTGACTTTCTTGAGTGTTGTTGGAACTGCATCCATCTACGCTAGAGGGGACTATTCCACTGCATTCATGACTTGCGCCCTGTAGATGGTGGACAGGCTTTGAGAAGTTACCCACTGAAAAATTCCCAATGACTAGAGTGTGTTGAAGATGGAAACAGCTTCCTTCTGTATGAGATATGACGATGCTGAGTGTTGTACAAACATTAGTGCACATCCTCACTTCTGACCTTATGATGGAAGGAAGGTCGTTGATGGTTGGGCGTAGGACTGTACCCTGACGAACTCCTGTAGAGATGCCCTGGAGCTGAAAGGACTGACTTCCAACTACCACAACCATCTTCCCAGATATGACTCCAACCAATGGAGAACCTTCCACTTGATTCCCATTGATTCTAGTTTTGTTTTGGCCACCTTGACACCACTATCAGATAAATGCTGGCTTAAATTCTACCTTTTGACCATGTTTAAACCAAGGCTGGAGTGAGATCAGGAGCTAAGTAGCCCAGATAGAACCCAAAGTGGGCATCAAGGAGTCATCAACGTTGCTCAATAGTCTTCCATGACTCTGCTGATGTTCAAGAGTGGACTGAAAGCATGATTTTTGGCCAAGTTGTGCTTTCCCTGTTTACCGTGTACAGGATTCCTGGGCAAATTTCCACGTTGTCAAGTAAATGCCAGTGTTGTAGCTGTATTGGACCAGCTTGCTTAAAGGCACAGCTAGTTATGGAGCTTCAATACTATTGCTGGAATATTCCCAGGGCCCATAACTTTTGCAGTATCCAATCACATGGAGTGAATCAAACTGGTTGAATACTGGTATCTGTGATGTTGGAGACCTCAGGAGGAGGGTGAGATGGATCATCCACTTGGCACTTCTGGTTGAGGTCAGTTTCCCTTTTTGACACTCCTTTGTCCTCCAAAACCTGATCCCCGCACTTCTAATGACCCCAGTGCCTCCCCAAACAAAAATCCTGAGATGTATTTGTATGTCTGGTTTCCACAGGTCTGTACCTCATGTCTCCTTGAAGTCAAGCAACAGCCACCACTGAGTTCTGGTGTTGCTTAGCACAACTTACAGCCCTCATTGAATTCACCCCAACCTCATCCAAAATATGCTGGATCCCAGCAAGTTTGTTGATCCATTCCCCTTGCGATCATTCCCTACATTGGTTGTTCCATTGATATCTCTGTTTTATGGTTCCCATCTCTGTTTTTGATTCTCTCTGCAGTCTTCCTCCTCCCATGCTCTCTGACTATCACCAGGTCCACTGCCTTCTGAGATCTTTGTGCTTCTCCAATCCTGACTTCCTGTATATTCCCAATTTGAATCACTCCATCATTGATGGTCATGTCTGTGACTATACCCTAAGAATTGGATTTCCATCTCAAAACCTCTCTATTGCTCTATCTTTAAAAGATTCTCTTTTGGGTCATTTTTTTTTGTTGTATGTTCCAAGATGTTGAACATTTCCAGCTGTGGTTAGGTACTTTGCTGGCAACATCTTCTTTCTTTGACTGTAAGCAAGGGTCCAGATAGTTAAAAGTGGTAAAGAAAAAACATTTGTGATCAAGGTGCCCCAAGTTTTATTTATCGCATGGCAATGATCAAGTGCAAGTTACATATTAGACATTGTTCTTACAAATCTTTGTAGACCTACGGATTTAGGCCATTGTCTCCAAACTCCTGAAATATTCTCCCTTCCAACTCTGAGAGAACTGGATAGAGTGGACATGGAGAAGATGTTTTAACTAGTAGGAGTGACTAGGACCAGGGGGCACAGTCTCATAGTGAAGGGACAACCCTTTAGAAACTGAGATGAGGAGGAATTTCTTCAGCCAGAGGGTGGTGACTCTGTGAAACTCATTTCCGCAGAAGGCTGTGTGGAGGTCAAGTTATTGAGTGTATTTAAGACAGAGATAGACAGCTTCTTGATTATTAAGGTGATCAAAGTTTGCAGGGTGAAAGCTGGAGAATGGGGTTGAGAAACACAGCCGCCATGATCAATGGGCCAAATGTACTAATTCTGCTCCTATATCTTATGGTCTTATGTCATTGTGACATCATGATGGTCATAGGGTCATAGAGATCTACAGTACTGAGAAACAGCCTTTGGCCTATCAAATTTGTGCCAGTCAAAAACAACCACCCAACGATTCTAATCCCATTTTCCAGCACTAGGTCAATTGCCTTAAATGCCTTAGCATTGCAAGTGTACATCTAAATACTCCTCAAATGTTCTGAAGGTTTCTGTCTCTACCATCCTTACAAATAGTAACACTACCCTCTGAGTGAAAAAGATTTTCCTCACATCACCTGTAAACCTCCTGCCCTTACCTTAAGTCTATGACTCATGTTCATTGATCTCTCCATCAAGAGGAAACGTTTTCTTTGTCTACCTTGTCTAAGCCCCTTATAATTTTATAAATCTCAGTTATGTCCCCTCTCAGTCTCCTCTGCTCCAAGGAAAACATCTCTGTCTATCCAATTTTTCCCTAATGACCAAAACTCTCCAGCTCAGACAACATCCTGGTAAATCTCCTCTGCACCATCTCCAGTGTCATCACATCCCTCCTATAATGTAGATTCCAGAATTGCACACAATACTCTAGCTGTGGCCTAAACAGTTTTTTCAGTGGTTCCAGCATAACCATCCTGCTTTAAAAGTCTATGCCTTGGCAATAAAGACAAGTATTCAATGTGCCTTCTTAACCACTTTATCCACCCGTCCTGATTCCTTTAGGGACTGGTGTACATACACACCCAAAGTCCCCCTGATCCTTGGTATCTCCCAGGGTCCTACTGTTCATCATGTATTCCCTTGCCTTGTTTTTCCTGCTCAAGTGCATCACCCCAAATTTATCTGGAATGAATTCCATTTGCTATCAATCAGCCCATCCAACCAGCCCAGATATATCCTCCCGTAATCCAAGGCCGTTCTTTTCATTGTTTACCACCCCACCAACTTCCGTATCATCTGCGAACCAACTGATCAACCTTCTTATATTCAAGTCAAAATCATTTATATATACCACAAACAGCAAGAGCCCCACTGGTGATCTCTGCAGAACTCACTAGACACAGGTTTCCAGTCACATAACAAACACCCACTGTCACCTGTGTCACCCTCTGCTCCCAGCCACTCAGCCAATTCTGTATCCAAATTATCAAATTTCCTTGGATCCCATAGACTCTTACCTTCACTATCAGTCTCCCATGTGGGGCCTTACCATAAGCCTTGCTGAAACCCAAGTAGACTACATCAAATCAGATTGGGTGGAGCTTAATGCAATTCCGACATTAACTCTTCCCGACCTTTATATTGTTATACATCAATGTCAACATCTAAAGTTGCAGCAGATGCCATTGAAATTCCCGAATCAATTTACTTCACATGGTTAGATTCATTCTTTGAGAGAAAACATTACTTAGTGTAACAAGGGAGCAGGAACTGTAGCAAGAAAGTAATGGGCTGTGAGCCTCATTGATGAATGGTTTAGAGTTTATCACTGAAATTGGCCCAGTTTCTAAGGACCGTACTACCTCTTGCATGTAGAAACACAAAGACTGCAGTGCTGATGTCTTTTACCCAAAGGACACCTACAACCTTGAGAAGCATCTCCATAATCAAATGACAATTTTTTAAATAACCGTTGCCAGTTCAATTAAGTGTGAGCGAGTACGAGAAACAAATTGACTGCAGGTTTTATGACAAAGGGAAGCTCCTAATTGAATCATCATAAAACTGTCATAATTAGCCTGATCAAAGTGTCAAAAACAACATGTTTAATTGCTCCTTGCTCTATTACGTAAGGTGTGTACATCAGTCATGTGAATCGGTCCTTTTGACAATTAATGCGTGAATGATTTTCTTATTCATTTAATCACTTAAAAGTAGAACTCTCTCAATGGATGAGAGCTCCTTTACACAAAGACCCATTCTTCACAGCATTGCCCCCTCTTAAAAATATATTCCCTCATGGCGAATTTAAGCAGAGAGTTTTTGTGTTGAGATTATGCAAATTAACTTCCATCGTTTTAATCTGTAATTGCTTTTGTAATCAGCAAGTCGTTCATTTGGAGGGCTAACTTCTGCCATTGGCGCTGACACACAAAAGTGTTGCTAACATTTTAATGAGCTGATGGGCTTGGAGTCTTGGGGTAACTGAGTAAAAGTCAGAGGGCATATCTTCATGATAAGGGTGGTGAAAGTTTAGAATCCTTTCTGCAAACAGCAAACAATGTAAGATTGATTGCTCATGTCAGCCTGCGATCAACAGATTCTTGTGAATCAAAGGCTTTGAGGGTTGTGGAGGAAAAGAGCAAATACATTGTAGATCATCTGTGTTTTCATTGTATGACAGAGAGGACTCAAGGGGCTGAATGGCCTAACCCTGTGTTTCTTATCTTTCCAGGGTATCCAAAGCTGTATAATTCAACCAATGAAATACAATGCAACACCATTGTAATGAAGGAAAGGGAGAGCCAATTTGTACACAGAGACCTCCCACAAGCTGCAAAACAGGCTAAAAGTTTGATGAGATTCAATGATAAGTGCAGAGCTTGTGATCTGGAATTACCATACATCCAGACAACTTGAGGCAGGCAGCATAATGTGTGCCACTGACTTACTGTACACTCAACAAGGGTTCCCATGACATCATGTGCAACAAACCCTCAGCTATGCAGGGCATTGTGAAGGTAGCTGATTTCTTTTCAAGGTGTGCTCAAGGTATAGCTCTGGACGGGACTGTGAAAAATTCTTTGAGGGTAGGAATAGACTCCAAGTGGTCCAAAAGTTCTCATCTGCTCAGATACAGTACTGGAAGCCAACAGGAAGGGAGAAGGTCATATTACTAGGCCCTCATGGCACTTCCATTGCAAAGAGTGGGAGTGGCTGGGAGGTGATTTTTTTTTGTTATTCCTTCATGGTATGGGAGTGTCATTGGCTAGGCCAGAATTTACTGCTCATCTAAAAGTCAACCGCATTGTTGTGGGTGTGCAGTCACATGTAGACCAGCAGACTTCCTTCTACAAAAGGGATCAATGAACCAAATTGGCTTTTTAAACAGCAGCTACACTAACCTTTACTCAAAATCAATACTGGATTTAAACTCCAGCACTTGTCAAAGTGGGATTTGAACCCACATTACTGGAACATGAGCGTGTGGTCCTATATTACTAACCCAGTGTCATTAGCACTATACTCCCTACTTCCCTTACACTCTGATGTATGGTCTTGAGTAGCTTACTATATAACCTGATCAAAAGGCAGAAGACAGTTTCAAAAGCAAAATGGCCTACATCAAATTTTTCTTCCAAAAATAATCAGGGGTCTCTACTTCCATATTTGGCAGTAAGAGCGTATTTTACCAAAGATGCAAATATAAGATATGCGGGAATCCATTGTTGATAAACTTGAAAGATCTCTCACAATATTTTACACCCTAAGTAAAATTTCCATTAATTGTAAAAATCTGGCCAAATAATCATATTATATGGAGTAAAAGTTACAGCTCTGAAGGCGATGCAGGATCAGAGGAACCACATGCAAAAATCATTGAAGGTCACAGGGCATCATAAGGGACTAGTTAATAAAGCTTAAAGTGGTAGAGAAAAAAGCAAGGCAGTTTTGTTGAAACATTCTACTGATTTGTCCTTAACTGGATCATTACATCACTTCAGGCAGGATGTGAATGCACAACAGAGGGTGGAGTAAAGTTCCATGGTCCAGGAATTCTGTCACTTGGAAAGATCAGAGAGACTGAAGTTGTTATGGAAAGGAGATTTGATAAAGCCATTCAAATTCCTGAGGCATTTGAACAGAGGAGAGAGGGAGGAACTGTTTCCAGCATGAATTGAGGAGCAGAGGGCACAGAATTCAGGTGTGCCAAGATGCCAAAAGACAAGAAGCCTAAGGTGCCAAGTACTGTTATTTGGTGAAGCTACAAAACACATGGCTGATTGCATGTTAAACATCAAAATCAGCATGTAATAAATAGAGCTAGGCTGTCCCACAATCAACAGGTCAAATTTCAGTTCTGCAGTTCTACTATAATGAATCATGAATGGTGTTGTACAATGAAGCTACAAGCAAGAGGAGGAGGCTACACAATTATCTTCATCCTTAATACTGGCGAGGCAATACATCCATGCAAAAGGTAAAGATGAAACATTTACATCTTTCTTCAGCAGGAAGTGCGAGTGCAAGATCTATCTCAACCCCCTTCCCTAATCCCAGCACCAGATGCTTCGGCCAATTAAGCCAATTTGATTCACTCCTAGTGTAGCAAGAAATGGTTGGAGCCAATAAATACTGCAAAGGCCATGGACCCTGACAACATTCTGGCAATAATACTGAAGACCTGTTCTCCAGAGCCAGATAAAATTCCTAGCCAAGCTTTCCCAATGCATCTATAACACTGGTATCTACCAAACAGCATGAAAAAAAATGCCCAGGTATGTCTTGTTCATATAAAGAAGGACAAATACAATCCAGCTAATTACCACCCAAGTGACTACTCTCGATTTTTTAATCTGATGGTCGCCACATTTCAGGTGAGAGGAGTAGGAGGATCCTTCATGGTAAACTCAGCCAGACGTGGGAATTGAACCCATGCTGTTGTCATCACTTTGCATTGCAAACCAGCCATAGAGTCATACAGCATGGAAACAGACCCTTCGTCAAACTCGTCTGTCCCGACCACATATCATAGAATCCCTACGGTGTGGAATCAGGCCATTCGGCCCTTTGAGTCCACCACCCTGACCCTCCGAAGAGCATCCCAACCAGACACCACCCCACCCAGGGCAGCACGGTGGCTCAGTGGTTAGCACTGCTTCCTCACAGCGCCAAGGACCCAGGTTCGATTCCACCCTCGGGTGACTGTCTGTGTGGAGTTTGTACATTCTCCCTGTGTCTGCGTGGGTTTCCTCTGTTTTCTCAGGTTTCCTTCCACAGTTAAAAGATGTGCCAGTTAGGTGGGTTGTTCAGGTTAAATTTCCCATAGTGGCAGGGATGTGTGAGTTAGCCACGGGGATGGGATGCGGTGGGTTTGAGTGAGATGCTCTTCAGAGGATCCATGTGGGCTCGATGGGCCAAATGGCCTGCTTCCACACTGCAGGGATTCTTCTGGGAAATCCCTGTAACCTCCCATTTCCCATGGCTGATCCATCTAGCCTGTACATCCCTTGGCTACACATAAAATACAACAAAAGAAGAAGAACATGGAGTAACTTAGTTCTACTGGAAAGCTTAACAGAATGATAAATTATTTTACTACTAAACAGTAACTGTTCTAATGTAGTAGCATCCCATAAACACACCCATGGCAAAAGGCAAATTCAGAAAACAGATTGTCTCACATGCAACTCCAGCAGCCCAGGAGGAAAAACATCCAGAGAAAACTCAGAATGAGAGTGTAGCAACTGTGAGAGATTCACTGACTTCCAACCCTGCACAGAACCCAGCAACAACTGATTCTATGAGAGTTCGACCATATCCATTCAGGCTGCTTCTATTTTTCCAACTTGGAAACAAACCCCAAGGACTCACAACTGTTTACATTTCTGGCTTTCCAACTAGACTGCTTGTCACTTCCTTTTTAAAGTCCCTCTTTAAGAAAAAAATAACTTCTTAAAGCCACAGAATCATCATAAGATACCTTTTAAATGTTGTAATTGTACCAGCCTTCACCACTTCCTATTTCATACATGCACCACCGTCTGCATGAAAAAGTTGCCCTCATATCCCCTTTAAATCTTTCTCCTCCTCAAACCTAGAAAAGACCTCAGCTATTCTGCTGCTCCATAAGGTCACCTCTCAGACTCCAATGCTGGAGGGAAAAAGGCCCCAGCCTTTCATCCTTTTCCTGTAGCTGAAACCCTCCAAACCCAGCAATACCATTGTTAATCTTTCTGCACCTTCTCAGGTTGAACAACATCTTTCCTTTAGCAGGGCGACCAGAATTGAACGCAGTATTCTTAAAGTGGCCTCACCAACGTCCTGTACAGCCGTAACATGACCTCCCAACTGCTAAACTCAATGCACTGACCAACGAAAGCAAATGTGCCAAACACATTCTTTACCATCTCGCTGAAGGGGTTAGGCCCAGACAGTTGACTTTCCTGCTCCTCAGATGCTGTCTGACTGGCTGTGCTTTTCCAGCTCCACATTTATTGATTCCTTCATCACCACCCTGTCTACCTGTGATTCCACTTTCAAGGAATTATGCACTTACACCACTTGGTCTCTTTGTTCAGCAACCCTCCCTAGGGCCCTAACATTCACTATATAAGTCCTGCCTTGGTTTGCCTTACTTTACCAAAATATAACACCTCACATTCATCTAAATTAAATTCCATCTGCCTCTCTTCGACCCATTGGCCCATCTGATCAAGGCGCCATTGTACTCTGAGGTAACCTTCTTCACTGTCCACTACAGTGTCATCTGCAAACCCACTCACCATATCTCCGACATTCACATCCAAATCGTTTAAACAAATGACAAAAAGCGGTGGACCCAGCACTGATCCTTGCCGCATAACGCTGGTCGCAGGCCTCCAGTCTGAAAAACAACCGTCCATCACCACCCTCTGTCTCCCATCTTCAAGCTAATTTTGTAGCCAACTGAGCTAACCAATCCTCTGTGACATTATGTGGCCCTTGCAACACCAGTAAATAGGAATCAGGTGAAAAAAACCCTCTGCTGTTGAGATTTCATACCTAACGCAGAAAAAGATGGTTGTGGTGGTTGGAGGTCAGTTATCTCAACTCAGGATATTAAACCATAAAGATTTTAGTTAATTTGACATTCCTCACATGTATTATCCTGCATTTTCTTCAGAACCTTTGATTCCTGTCTGATCAAAAATCTATCTCAGCCTTAAATATACACAAGGACTCTGTCCCCACAGCTCTCTGTGGCAAGGAGTTCCAAAGACACCCAACCCTCTGAGAGAAGAAATTCCTCCTCATCTCAGTCTCAAATTGATGCCCCTTTATTCTGAGACTATGCCCTCTGGTCCTAGACTCTCCCATCGTGGGGAAACATCCTCTCAGCATTTAACCTGTCAAGGTTCTTAAGAATCCAATATGTTTCAGTGAGATCGTTTCACCTGTAAAGCTTTCTCCTTGCCTAATTTTTGGCCATGTGCACTGTTATTTCAGCGTAGTAATGTCAGTTGTGGGTATTAAAGGCACTGTATTTAGTTCCTGAAGGAGAATCACACTGGATTTAGATGTTACTTCTGACTTCTTTTTTCCTTTATTCATTGGCTGAGGGTGTCGCTGGCCAGGCAGCATTTATGGCCCATCCTGATTGCCCAAAGGGCAGTTCAGAGTCAACTACATTGCTGTGGGTCTGGAGTCACACATAGGCCAAACTAGGGAAGGATGGCAGTTTTCCTTCCCTAAAGGGCATTAGTGATCCAGCTGGGTTTTTCCTGACAATCGGCAATGTGTTCACGGTCATCATTAGATTCTTAATTCTAGATATTTATTGAATTCAAATACCACCATCTGCCCTGGCAGGATTTGAACTCAGGTCCCCAGGATATTACCTGGGTCTCTAGATTAACAGTCCCGTGATAATACCACTAGGCCATTGCCTTCCCAAGATTGTCTCTTGCTAGAGGCTGCTTGCTCTGTGAGTTTCTCCTGAACTTTCTGATTTTATTATATAAAGTTACAGTTGCTGTGTCGCAGTTCTTTTTTTTTCTGTGTGATGAAAATGGGAATGAGATTGAGCAGGCTTTATATAGTTTGACTAACTGAACTTTAAAACAGCAATAGCCAGCTGTGTCTCTGGAATGCTTTAATGAAATTATCTTTCTTCTGTGACAAAGCCTGTTGGTGGCCAATCTCAATGGCTGGCTGTTATGCAAATAGCCTTCGTTGCTTTTAGATTGATTCCAAACCCTTGGTGTTCTGTCAATTGAATTCATCAAGCTGCTGCATTGTCAATGTATGCTTGATATAAATGCATTTCGATCAACGCTTTTGAACCAAATCTGGCTCCCCAAAATGCACCTCATTATTTGCTTCCATAGAAACTGCCACAGGACAACTCATGCGAATCATTCTGGTAATGGCATTCTAATTTCCAACTGTTTTCCTGTGATCAAGGCAGGCTAATTGAAACATGTGAGAGGAGACAGGATTTCCAATCCATCATCTTGTTGTTTACTGAGATGACAGGCTGCTCAAGTTGCTGAAGCAAGTTTTCAAGGGCTAAAGAAAAAAATAAAGCAGCAAAATTGCTCCAGATTCATGGGCGATAAACCTGAAATGCAAACTTCACTATTTCGACACAAGTCCTGCTGCACCCAGCTGGATGTCTCACCTTCAACTGAATCTGAAACATTCTGTAAGACCAACAGACCAAATGCAAATTTTGATGACAGGATGATAAATGTTGCATAATGCCGTGATTTGATTCGATCATCTGAAAATTGCATTGATGTTTCTGATATAATTTCTTTAAATTGTTTCCTTCTGTGTCAGCTGTACCTGGTTGATTGCAATTCTAGCACAGCATCACAAAGCTCAAGCCCAAATCCATAAGTTTGATTGAGCAGAGAAATCAAGGCTGATTCTACAGTACAGTACTGATGGAGCACTGAACTGTCAGGGGTGCTGTCCTTCAAAGATGAAACTTTAAAATGAGCCTGTGTCTGCCTGCTCAGGAACATTGGAAAGATCCCATGGCACTGTTATGAAGAAGAGCAGTGTGTATGACACCATCCCAGTGTCCTGGTCAATATTTATTATATTAAAGCAACAGATTTACCTGGTCATTATCACGTTACTGCTTGTTGGAGATTGGAAAATCATACATTACAGAAAAGGCACTTTGGCCCATTGTGCCTCTACCATCAAAAATATACTATCTGCGCTGATCCCATCTTCCCACACTAGGCTCAGAGCCTTGAATGTTGCAGCATTTCAAGTTCTCATTGAAATGCTTTTTTTAAAGATTATGAGGCTTCATGCCTAACTACCCTCCCAAGCAGTGCATTCCAGACACTCCTCCACCCGAAACTCTAGGTGAAAGTGTTTTCCTCAAATCCCCTCTCGTCCTATTTCTTGTGTGCTAAGGGGAGGTGATGGCCAAATAGTATTATCGCAAGACTAGTAATCTGGAGACCTGGGTTCAAATCTCACCATGGCAGAGGGTGGAATTTGAATTCAATAAGAATCAGGAGTTAAAAGTCAAATGATGACCAAGAAATGGTTATCTGAGCTGGTTCACTAAAGTCCTTTAGGGAAGGAAACTGCTGACCTTACTTGGCCATGGTTCCAATCACTGCAGTAACTCACTCACTTTTAAAGTTGCCAATAGAATCAATTCATCCAGGGAAAGGTTAGTCAGCTCCCGGACAGAATGTCTATGGTCTGGAATTTTTGGTCTTGGAACTGATATATTCATCCCCAGTGGATCACCATAATGCATTGACCTGTGGATGTTGTAGATTAATGGCAGAAGCTCCGAGTATGTCAATGATATACAAGGTCCTTGGCATCCATCCCAAGAAACAGTATGGATATTTAAGATAGATCATGCCAATGCATGGGATATCAGACTCATTGCATGCAATAGCTTATTGTGTGTTGACTATACCACATTTTATCAGTTTCCTGACTGCATTTTGTGTAAAGGAACAAGATTTCCACTTGCACTAATGTCAACAGAGTCATAGAGAGCCATGGAGTTTTAACAGCACAGAAGGAAGTTTTTTGGCCCATTATCTCTGTACTGGTTGTCAAACATCCATCTATTCTGATCTGAATTTCCAGCACTTGGCCCATAGAATTGTGTGCTATGACATTTCAAGTATTCATCTGAATACATCTTAAATACCTTGATGGTTACCACCTCCACCATCCTTTTAAATAGTGAGTTCCAGAAGCCCTCTGAGTACAAAACTATTTGTTCAAATCCCCTCAAAACCTTTTGATCCCTACCTTAAAACTATGCCACTAATTATTGTCCCCTCAACTAAGGAGAAGCGTTTCTCCCTATTTACCCTGTCTATGCTCCTTTGAACTTCACACACTTCAATCAGACTCCCCCTCAGCCTTCTCTGCACTAAGAAATATAGAAACATTGAAAGATAGAAGATAATGACAGAAGTAGGCCATTTGGCCCTTCGAGCCTGCTCACCATTCAGTATGATCATGGCTGATCATCCATCTCAATGTCCTTAATCCCACCCTCACTCCACCATATCCCTTAGTCCCTTTAGCCACAAGAGCTATATCTACGTCTTTCTCGAAAACACAAAATGTTATGGCCTCAACCACTCTCTGTAGTTGTGAATTCCACAGGCTCGTGACACTTTGAGTGAAGAAATTTCTCTTCATCTCAGTCCTAAAAGGTTTACCCGTTCTCCTTAAACAAGACTGACAGGCCGTAGTTTCCTGGTTCAACCTTCCCGAATAATTGTACCACATTAGTTGTCCTCCAATCGTGTCACACCTCTCCTGTGTTGAGGGAAGATTTGAAAATTAATGTCAGAGCCCCAGTAATCTTCCCTCTGTCAGCCTGGGCTATATCACTTTTGGGCCTGGGAATTTATACACTTTCAGACCTGCTCAAACTGTTAATACCTCCTCTCAATGCTCATCCTTTTAGGTGTATCACAGACCCCCTGCCTGATTTCTAAACCTATGTCTTCCTTCTCTGCAATAAATACAGATGCAAATATTCATTTAAAGCCTTAGCTATGTCTTTGCCTCCACACGCAAATTGTCATTTTGGTCCCTAATAGGCCCTTAGTCTTTCTCTCATTATGCTCTAGCTCCTAATATAGTAAAATAATGGTTTTTGATTTTCTTTAATGTTGCCCACAATGTATTTTCATGCATCCCTCATGCTTTAAGCAACACCATGCAGTTTCTATATTCCTCTAGGCATGTGCTATTTTGAGCCTTTAGTATCTACCATAATCTTCCATTTTATTAGCTTATCTAAACTGGTACACCCCCTGACATCTAGGATTTTCCAGACTTGTTTGTCCTGACCTTCACCTTTATGGGGACATGCTAGCCCTGCACTCTCGCTGTTATCTTTTTGAATGTCTCCTACTGCTCTGATAAGGATTTTCCTACAGGGAGCTGCTCTCAATCCACTTTGGCCAGATCCTATCTGACCATATTAAAATCAGCCTTTCCCCAAATCAGAACTTTGATTTCTGGACCATCTTTGCCCCTACCCACAGCTGCCTTCAATTTTATTGAATTAGGGTCACTATCACCAAAATGCTCCCCTACTCACACATCTACCACTTGCCCAGATTCTTTCACTGCAATTTGGTCTAGCACTATCTCCAATGCTATAGGCTTTCTATGCGCTGACTTAAAAATCTCTCAATTCATTTTAAGAATTCACACTTTGTCTATTTGAGTGAATATTAGGGAAATTGAAATCTGTTATTATTACTACCCTATTATTTTTACACTTCTCTAAGACAGGCTTTTGATCTTATGATGGAGGGAAGGTTGTTGAGGAAGCAGCTGAAGATGGTTGGGCCGAGGACACTACCCTGAGGAACTCCTGCAGAGATGTTCTGGAGCTCAGATGACTGACCTCCAGCAACCACGACCTTCTTCCTATGTGTCAGGTATGACTCCAACCAGCAGAGGGCTTGCCCTAATACACACTGATTCCAGTTTTGCTCGGGTTCCTTGATGCCATACTCAGTCAAATGCAGCCTTGATGTCAAAGGGCCATCACTCCCACCTCACCTCTGGAATTCAGCCGTTTTATCCATGTTTGAACCAAGGTTGTAATGAGGTCAGGAGCTGAGTGGTCCTGGCAGAACCCAGACTGGGCACCACTGAGCAGGTTATTGCTGAGCAGGTGTGCTTGATAGCACTGTTACTGACACCTTCCATCACTTTACTGATGATGGAGAGTAGACTGATGGGAACAGCAATTGGCCAGATTGGATTTGTCTTGATCTTAGTGTACAGGACATACTTGGGCAATTTTCCACAGCTTCAGGTAGATGCCAGTGTTGTAACTGTACTGGAAGAGCTTGGCTGGGGAGCAGCAAGTTCTGGAGCACAAGTCTTCGGTACTATTGCCAGAGTGTTGTCAGGGCGAGTAGCCTTTGCAGGATTCAGCACCTTCAACCATTTACAGATGCACCATAGAAAGCTTTCTTCCTGGATGAATCATGGCTTGGTACGGCAACTGCTCTGCCCAGGACCGTAAGAAACTATATAGAGTTGTGAACACAGCCCAGACCACCAAGCAAGCCAACCTTCCATCCATTGATTCCATCTACATTTCTCACTGCCATGGAAAGGCAACCAACATCATCAAAGACCTCTCCCACGCTGGTTATAATCTCTTCCAACTTCTTCCGTCAGGCAGAAGATACTAAATCTTAAACACATGTACCAACAGGTTCAAGAACATTTTCTTCTCTGCTGTTATTAGACTGCTGAATGGAACTCTCTAATTTCAAATCTAATGTTGGTCTTGCCTTTTGTGCAACTTCTTTGCAGCTGTAACTTTGTATTCCTCGCTCAGTTTAATCATCCAATGACTTTGTGTGTTTGTACATTATGATCTGCGGTACTGCATACAAAACAAAACTTTTCACCGTCTGTAGGTACATGTGATGGTAAGAAATCAAGTCAAAATTTCTTGACATTACATGAAGTAAATAGAATTGACTGATGGCTGGTATTTGTGATGCTAGGGGCCATTAGAGGAGGCCAACAAGGATCACTTGGTACTTTTGGTTGAAGGTTGTTGCCACTTCCTCAGCCTTATCTGTTGCACTGATGTGCTGCTCAGCCTCCAACAGCCCCACCCCCCAAAAAAACTCAACGCATCCCTGTACCCAATTATTGAGTTTGGGTATATTTGTGGACTTTCTTCATTCAGTGAGATGGATATTGTCAACACAATTCATCACTAAACTGGGTTTAGATCTAAACTGTAGGTTGTGGGAATGCTTAGCTCTGTCTATCACTTGCTACTAATTCTGTCTGGCATACAAATAATCCTAAATAAAAACCGAAAGAACTGCAGATGCTGTAAATCAGGAACAAAAACAAAGTTGCTGGAAAAGCTCAGCAGGTCTGGCAGCATCTGTGAAGGAAAAAACAGAGTTAACGTTTCGGGTCCGGTTCTGAGGAAGGGTCACCAGACCTGAAACGTTAACTCTGTTT
>NC_063335.1:112534764-112559074 GCF_021869965.1 Rhincodon typus | reverse complement strand
CCAAACTGTGTTATCTCTGACTCCAGCATCAGCAGTCCTTACTATCTCTGAGTGAGTTATAACTCTCTGAGGGGAGATGGTTCTCTTTGTCTTTGTTAGAAATAGTCTACCTCTTAATCAACCTCTTAACTGTGTTGACATCTCAACAGCACATATGTGGATATAAAGTACTTTGTGGTGTCTTGGTATTTTAAACGTGTTCATGGGGTGTGGGCATCATTGGATAGACCAATAAAGATGGTGTTGAGCTGCTTTTCTGAAACATGAGTCCTTCAGTTGTAGGGGCACCCAATATTGTGTTAGGAAGGTAGTTACAAGATTTTGACCCAGTGATAGAGCTCTTGTTCCAAGTCAGAATGATGTGTGGCATGGAGGGGTGCCTGCAATGGTGGTGTTTGCTTCCACCTGCAGACCTTGTCCGACTTGGTTGTAGAGGTCATGGATTTGGAAGGTGCTGTCGAAGGAACTCTTGGTGAATTTTGTAGATGGTACATACTGCTGCCACTGTGTGACAGTGATGGAAGAAGTGACTGTTGAAGATCAGGGCTGATTTAGGACTGATAAAATGGACTACTTTGTCTCAGGTGGTGTGAGCTTCTTGAGTGTTGTGGAGCTGCACTCATCCAGGCAAGTGGGCCGTATTCCATCACACTCCTGACTTGTAGATTGTGGACAGGCTTTGGGAAGGCAGGATTCCTAACCTCTGACCTGCTCTTATAACCATTGTATTTATGTGACTTGTCCAGTCAGTTTTTAGTCAATTTTAATCCACAGGATATTGAGGGACATGTTAAGGGGTAATGGTTAGACTTTCTCTTATGTCTCAGCACTTGTGTGGTGCAAATGTCACTTGCCACTTAACAACCCAAACCTAGATACAGTCAGGGTCTTTCAGCTTGTGGACACTGGCTGCTTCAGTATCCGAGGATTCACAAACTTTGTTGCACATTTTGTCCCTCTATCTGATCTGATGTTGGAAGGAAGGTCAGAGGGTAAGAATTCTGGCGGTAATGAACTCACCTCCTGTCTCCTCGGTGCCTGAGTGTGAAGGACTTCAGTGATGCAGATGGATTGCAGAAGATAAGGTTGGGACGGTTTTCCTGGGAGAAGAGAGTGCTGAGTGGAGATTTGGAAGAGGTGTTCAAAATCAAGAAGGGTCCGAACAGAGTAGATATTGAGAAACTGTTCCCATTGATACAAGTGCCAAGTTTAAAATTTATATTAGATTTGAATAGACAGATGGCCCAAAGATCATGAAGCAAGGAATCTTTATTCCACTGGCATTAGGTAATTACAATCATGAAGTGAAATGAAGGTCGAACAAGGAAGAATTTACAACATTTATGTGAAATGAAACCTGTCTAAAGACATTATTTGTTTGTCTACTCCTTCTGCCCATGTATTCCCCCTTCCCCTTTGTTCCCAAAAGAGGGCCCATTTGACTACTTAGGTGGGTTATAAGGGGATGTGTCTGGATGGGATACTCCAAGGGTCAGTGTGGACTTGTTGGGCCAAAGGGCCTGTTTCCACACTGTAGGGATCCTATGTGACTTCAGATTAGCAAAGACCTACTCTAACATTTTTCTCAAAGGAATAAATTAGTGAGGTGAAATCTGAGGCAGAGAAAAAAGAAAGTTCTTGCTTAGTTCTTACTTCAGTCCTGATGTAGCAAAACTTGATTTTCTAATGTGGAGTTGATCCAAGTTCTTTTCTAATGGTTAAATGCAGCTGTTAATTTCTTTTTCTTTTTCGGCATTGCAAAGTTCCTTCCTTATGATTGGTAGAATGAATAACACTGAAGCTCAGAGCATTAGGGATCGCATTTGCAAATCCCAAGTTTCCTGCTTTGAGAATTCTTGTCAGAATTCCAGTTTTAATTTTATCAGGATAAGCATAATTTCCAACAACTTCCCTCTATCAATTTGCAACAAGGCAGAAATGACATCAATGTGCTGAAGGGCTTCCAAATTCCAATCTCGCATTCCTTTCTTATTCTTTTGTAGGATATGGGCGTCACTTGTTGCCTATCCTTAATTGCTCTTTAACTGAGTGGCTTGCTGGGCCATTTCAGCAGACAGTTAAGAAGCAACTACATTGCTGTGGATCTGGAGTCAAATGTAGTCCAGATTGAGCAAGGATGGCAGATTTGCTTCCCTGAAAGGACATTAATGAACCAGATGGGCTTTTATAACAAACGATGGAAGTGCAGTGGAGGTAGGTTTAATTGAGGCATTCAAGGGTATGTTAGATGATTGTTTAAATCAACACAATGTTGTAGAGTTACTGGGGAAAGCAGGAGATTGACACAAAGTCAAAATGCTCAGAGAGCACCATAGACATGATGGGCTGAATGGCCTTGTTACAGTTCTGTTGCGGCCTCAACCTAAACAATTCTGGAGTTGGCTTTCAACTGGTGGATTTTTATGAATGGAAGTTAAATTCCTTCGATCGCCATGGTGGAACTTGAACCCGTGTTCATCCCTCTCCCTGCTCCAAAGCATTAACCTGGGCCACCAGATTAATAACCCAGGGATATCACTACTATACCACTGTCTCCCTAGATGCCTGTACTAAATCTTGACATCATGGATCATATTTTGCATAAAACACTTTGGATGGTTGTCAATCTGTTCATTTATCAATGTCAATGTGACATTGATATAAGCAAATGTTTTATAACGATCAATCACAGCACATGCTGTATTCTCTTTTAAAATTGCTTACTGTGCTAATGCTGACCTCCTTCTGAGAAATTCAAAGAAACCCAGTTCAAACATAATTAATTCTGCCGATAAATTTGCCAAGTTTAATGAAGTTGTCTGAGAGATATGCAAACAGATATTTAAAACTTGCTTGTTTTTACTCTGTTGACAAATGACTAAGCACATACATCTGCAGTGGTGGGCGTTTATTTTGTCTTAACAAAGCTGTAACATTGCAGTAAAAATTATATTTCAAGGCTCAGAATTTCCCTAGGGATGAAACCAAAGCCAAAGACTTCTGACAAAGTTATCTTCCTTCTGACAGATCAACCGGAAACAATCTGTAACTGAATGAGAAAAACTGTTTAAAATCATTCTCAAAATGTCTGCTTTTTCCTCATTAAAGCCACAACAACAACTGCTTGCATTTATATAAGGCCTTGAACAGTATGTAACACCCCAAATGCTTTGCAGGAGCAATTATCAAACAGAGCTGGACAGTGAGACATGAGGCAGGCATTAGGAAAAGCCACGAAAGCTTTCGTAAAAGGGTTAGGTTCTCAGGAATGTCAAAGGAAGAGAGATGAAGAGATTTTAGGGTAGACATTCCTCTAAGGTGAGGCAGCAAAAGGCATGAGCAAAAACAGTGCTAAAAATTGGTGATTTATAAATTGTTGGAATTGGCAGACTCCTTTATCCATTCATGGGATGAGGGTGTCACTGGCTAGGCAGCATTTACTCCCCATCCCTAATTGCCCAGTGGGCAGTTAAGAGTCAACCACATTGCTGTGGGTCTGGAGTCACATGTAGGCCAGACCAGGTAAGGATGGCAGTTTCCTTCCCTAAAGGACATTAGTGAGCCAGATGGGTTTTTCCTGACAATTGACCATGGATTCACAGTCATCATTAGATTGTTAATTCCAGATATTTATTGAATTCAAATTCCACCATCTGCCATGACAGGTTTGAACCTGGGTTCCCAGAACGTTATCTGGGTTGCTGGATTAACAGTCTAGCGATAATACCACTAGGCCATTGCCTCCCCTAACTGAAGAGACCTTGGAGAGTGGATGGTTTACAGAACATTTATTGGCATGTGACCCATCCTTGGGCTACCAGAACTAGATCAAAAGTACTGCACTGGCTGTAAGACACTTGAGAATGTTCTGACATTTTGATAGGTACTATATAAATGCAATTCCTGCTTATGGCCAATGTGATTCTGTAACCCAACCATTCAAGTGAAACGTGGTTAATTTGAATTTTCTCTATGAAAGACAAACGTGTGATAAAATATTATTTAGTGCCTTTTCCAACATAGCAAACAAATATTTTCCATTTGAATGTATTAAATATTTGAATGCTTTTCCTTGCATAGTGTAAATAAGGTGCTAACTGACAAGCAAGTTCTGAATGAATAGAAAATGCACAAATCTTCGGAAAAATTAAGAAGCCAGGGCCGCTGGGAGTATATGGGATGGAAACAAATGCATATGAGCCAAAAGGGTGGTGCAAATGCAGCAGATTTCTAATTCAATAAATCATAGAAAGAAGGTCTTATTTAAAATTCAGGAGTAGACATTGTCATCTTGCGTTGTGTTTGTACCTTGGTACAGGTTTACTGTGAAATTGTCATTTTAATACAATTGGATACGGTCGCACTTTACATACAAATGAGGGTGCTCAAATGTAGACAAATGCAAATTCTTATATTCCAATGACAGGATAATTTATAACAGATCATTAAAGCTCATGCAAACGGGGTCGTCTTCTTAGTTACACTGTCCCCAGGAGAGTAATGTATTGAGTTAATTATTCCATTCTAACAACGATTATGCACTAAAGTACATTTATATTATCTGGAAAAGAAAGAGACTATTTGGGTTATAAGTCTGCATTTGACACCAAGGTTGTTCTTGTTAAAATCAAAAGGATATAGCAGAGGAGAAGATGATTTGGTCCATTGTGTTGTGTCAGCTCTTTGTTTGAGGTTCTCATTGAGTCCCACACTGTCTCTCTGTTTCTGCTCTTTCCCCATAGACATGATTTGTAACTGTTTGTTGACAATACCTATCCTATCCATTTTTTTGGGAACAGCCCTTCATGACACATTGCTGGATTGATATCCTTCCCTCATGGTGAGTGTGACTGCCTGATAATCAAATGAGCTGATCGTCTGGAGCCGAATTGGAAATGTGTGCGCAGATGCTGAAGCCCCATTGGCTGATGACTTCTGAAGCCAATGGAGCAGATGAAGAATTGATTAGTGCTGGCAAAGGGGTGGCACTGTTGACCTCTTGAACACGGAGATGCGCACCGCAGACGATGAGATGTGATGTTGCCCAACAGCAATGTGGAAGTGGGCAATGGGGAAGACATTGAAGGCTGTAGGGTGACAGAGGCCCTTCTGGCAGAGTGGACAGCAATTCCCCTAGCAACAGCAGTTCATTAAGATAGCCTGCACGGTGAGATCGTCATCATCCTCAGCCAAGGTCAGCTGTTTTACACTGGGTCTGTAGCCGCTCAGTCAGTAGTCCAGAGGAAGGCTGCTCTGGCCATGGTAGGAGTGCAACAAAGTCTTGCTAGGTTGATTCCTGGGATGGTAGGGATGTCGTACGAAGAGAGACTGGATCAGTCAGTGTCTTCTTTTAACTTGTTAATGCCACAACAACAACAACTGCTTGCATTTATATAAGGCCTTGACCAGTACATAACATCCCAAATGCTTTGCAGGAGCAGTTATCAAAGAGAATTGGACAGTGAGACATGAGGCAGGCATCAGGAAAAGCTGCCAAAGATTTAGTCAAAAAGGTAGCCTCCCAGGAATGTCAAATGAAGAGGGATAGAGAGATTTAGGGAAGGCATTCCTTTAAGATGAGGCAGCTGAAGGTATGAACAAAAACAGTGCTAATGGGGAAAGAATAGAGGTTTGAAAATAATTAGAATTGGTAGACCGCAGAGCCCTTGGAGGAGGGATGTAAAATACTTGAGGATGTTCTGACGTTATGAAAGCTGTAGTATAAATAAAAGTATAATTTCCAGCCAGTGTGAATCTGTAACAGTGTTCAAAAGAATAAGAGAGGGGCTTCTCATAGAAACCTATATAATTCAAACAGGACTAGACAGCGTAAACACAGGAAGGGTATTCTCAATGGCCAGGGAGTCCAGAACCAGGGATCACAATCTGAAGAGTAAGAAGTAGGCCATTTAGGACTGAGATGAGGAGAGAGTATTGAGCCTGTGGAATTCTCGGCTACGGAAATTGGTTGAGGCCAAAATATTGAACGTTTGCAAGAAGGAGTTTGATATACTTCTCAGGGCTAAAGGGACCAAAGGGGTATGGGGACAAAGCAGGAACCGTTGGATGATCACCCATGATCACATTGAATGGTGAAGCAGGATCGAAGGGCCAAATGGCCAGATACTGATCCAGTTTTCTATGTTTCAATGTTTCCAAGTGTCCTCTGACATGCCCTGCTTACTGAAGTTCCTGAGGCTATTCATGATCCTTTCCCTCCGTTCATGCAATAAAGGAAAATAGCGGAAGCTTGAGGTAAGTGAGCAAAATACATGGCAGTTAAAGTATAATGTGGATAAAGTGAGATTATTTCCTCTGGTGGCAAAAATAGGAAGGTGGATTATTATCTGAATGGCAATATATTGGGAAAGGAGGAGGTGCAATGAGATCTGGGTGTCCTTGTACCCCAGTCACTGGAAGTAAGCATGTAGGTGTAGCAGGCGGTGAATTGTATATTCGCCTTCATAATGAGAGGATTCCAGTGCAGGAGCAGGGATGGCTTATGCAATTGTACAGCGCCTTGGTGAGTCCACATTTTTGATTTCCTTATCTGACGAAGGATGTTCTGGTTATGGAGGGAATGCAAAGAAGGTTCACCAGGCTGATTGCTGGGATTGGATCATTCAGGGTTATATTCACTGAAGTTTAGAAGAATGGGGGCGGGGGGAGGGAATCTCATAGAAACTTATGAAATTCTAACGGGATTGGAAAGTGTAGATACAGAAAGGATGTTTTTGATAACCAGGAAGTCCAGTCCCAGGGGTCAAGGTCTAAGGATAAGAGATAAGCCTTTTAGGACTGAGATGAGGAGAAATTACTTCACTCAGAGGGTGGTGAGGTTGTGGAATTTTCTTGTGGAAACCGTTGCATCCAAAACATTGAAAATTTATAAGAATGAGATAGATATTGTTCTTAGGGTTAAAGGGATCAAAGGATATGGGAAGAAAGTGAGAAAGGGCTATTGGGTAAGGTGATCAGCCACGATTACATTGAATAGTGGAGTAGAATCGAAGGGCCAAAGGGCCGAATGGCCAACTCCTGCTCGTAATTTCTATATTTCCGTGTAAGATAAAGCAGCAAGACTCATATTTAGCCAGCATCTTCAATACAATGATTAATGTAAGGTTCTTTGCAAGAGTGTACTGGAGCAAAATTCAACTGCCGTCCACATAAACTGTGAGTAACGTGCCTTCTGACCCCTCAAATTCATCTACAAGGCAAAAGTCAGGAGTGTGATGGAATATTCTGCACTTGCCTGGATGGGTGCAGTTCCATCAACACTCAAGAAGCTTGGGACCATCCAGGGGAATCAATTAAAGCAAAAAACTGCAGATGCTGAAGACCTGAAGCCAAAACAGAAATTTCTGGAGAAACTCAACAGGTCTGGTAGCACCTGTGGAGAGAAAGCAGAGTGAACATTTTGAGTCTGAAGAAGAGTCACTGGACTCAAAACATTAACTCTGCTTACCATCCAAGGTAAAGCTGCTTACTTGATTTGCATCCAATCCCCAATCTTGAACATACACTCTCTTCACCACCATGACAGCAATGTATATCTACAAGATGCACATGTAACTAAGGATACAGACAGAGAGCTTTTGATAACCTCAATAGAGTGTAGAATTTGACAAGTTGGCTAAAAGTGCATTGCACCACTGAAACTAAGGAAAATCCAGGGAATCAGTGAGCCTTATGTCAATGGTGAGGAAGTTATTGGAGGGCCTTCTGAGGCACAGGGTTTACATGCATTTGTAAAGGCAGAGACAGATGAGGGACAGTCAACATGGTTTTATGTGTGGGATACCTTGTCTCATTAAATTGACAGAGTTTTTTGAAGAGGTGACAAAGAAGATTTATAAAGACAGAATGGTAGACATTGTCAATATGGATTTCCGCAAAGTGTTTGACAAGTTTCTGCATAGTAGACTGGGGTTAGTAAAGTTAGATCTGGGGAAGCTAGCCAATTGTATACAAAATTGGCTTCAAAGCAGAAGGTAAGTAGAGGTAACAAGGTGTAGAGCTGGATGAACACAGCAGGCCAAGCAGCATCAGAGGAGCAGGACGCTTTACAGACGAAAGGCCTGTGACCAGAGGTAGGCCACAAGGATCCGTGCTGGGTCCACTGTTTTTCATCATTTATATAAATGATTTGGATATGAATGTAGCAGATATAGTTAGTAAGTTGCAAATGATACCAAATAAGTGATGTAGTGGACAGTGAGGAAGACTATCTCAGAGTACAACGGGACCTGGATCAGATAGTACAATGGGCCGAGGAGTGGCAGATGGAGTTTAATTTAGATAAATGCAATGTGATGTATTTTGGTAAGATAAGCCAGGGCAGGACTTCTACAGTTAATGGCAGAGCCCTGGGAAGTATTGCAAAACAAAGAGACGTAGGGATGCAGGTGCATAGTTCCTTGAAAGTGGAGTCGCAGATGGAGGGGGTGTGAAGAAAACATTTGGCACACTTGCCTTCATGCATCAGAACATTGAATATAGGAGTTGGGATGTCATGTTGCAGCTGTGCAGGACATTAGAATACTGTGTACAATTCTGGTCACCCTTCTATAGGAAGGATATTGTTAAACTTGAGATGGTGCAGAAAAGATTTACAAGAATAT
Organism: Rhincodon typus; assembly: GCF_021869965.1. Taxonomy (NCBI): domain Eukaryota; kingdom Metazoa; phylum Chordata; class Chondrichthyes; order Orectolobiformes; family Rhincodontidae; genus Rhincodon; species Rhincodon typus. Next base: position 112,550,450 of record NC_063335.1, on the reverse strand, counting down.
TGCTAGGACTAGAGGGTTTGAGTTATAGGGAGAAGCTGAAAAGGCTGGGGCTTTTTCCTTGGAGCGTCAGAGGCTGAGGAGTGACCTTATAGAGGTTTATAAAACCATGAGGGGCATGGATAGGGTGCATAGCCAAGGTCTTTTTCCTAGGGTGGGTGAGTCCAGAACTGGAGGCCATAGGTTTAAGGTGAGAGAGGAAAGATTTAAAAGGGACGTGAGGGGTAACATTTTCATGCACAGGGAGGTGTGTGTATGGAATGAGCTGCTAGAGGAAATGGTGTAGTCAGGTATAATTACAACAGTTAAAAGACATCTAGTTGTGTATGTGAATAGTAAAGGTTTGGAGGGATATGGACCAAATGCTGGAAAATGGGACTAGATTAGTTTAAGATATCTGGTTGGCATGGACAAGTTCGACTGAAGGATTTGTTTCCATGCTGTACTACACTGTGACTCTAAAAGTCTAGAGACAACAAAAGGCACAGGTAATAATGATGGGAAGAAACATGGGAGGAGAAATGCTGAAGAAGACAATACCTGGAAGGTCAAAGAACAAATATGCAATGAGCCAATCCATTCTAGTTGTGTGGCCCTCCAGTAGAGCATCAGTACGTTTGTGAACACCAATTCTGTTGGGTTTTACTGATGGGTGTGAAGGTGGGGAGTTAATATTGAAGTCCAAATAGGGGATTTGGTGAAAGTATTCAAAATTCCAAGGGGCATTGAGAGAGTAGATATGGGCAAACCATTCACTTTAATGTAAGGGTTGAGAATGAGAGGGCACAGAGGTAATTGCACAAAGAGGCACGTAGAAGAAGTGGAAAAGCTTTTTATCTGCTTTGGATGGTTAGGATCTGGAATGTGCTGTCTGAGAATGTGGGGGTGGCAGTTTCAGTACTGGAGTTCAGAACTGAGAATCGGATTGTGATTTGAAGAGGAAAGTTTGATAGGACTTGGAGAAATAGACCAGGAGTTGACAATGACTATGTTGCTCTTGTCACCAGCTGGCTCAGACACAATGGGACAAATGGCTTTATTCCTACGCTGTAGCCATCTATGAATGTTTGACGACATGTTTGTGCTGTGACATTAATCTAATAACTTGGAGCAAACTCTAACCCAACAAATAGTTTTGTCAGTAAGATAATGTGGGTTGGTCAGTTGGGAGGGTGGTTGTGAAATATTTTCATTCCACCCCTCCCCAAAACCCACTATGAATTTTAACTCATTCCTTGTCATTTCAAACAGTGCAGCTGGGTTAAAATTGAATCACACAGGGTCCGATCATAAACTAATCCAGTACAGAAGGAGCCCTTTGGCCCATCGAGTCTATGGAACCAAAACCACACTAAATCTACACTAGTACCACTTTCCAAGAATAAGCTTTGAATGTTATGACTCTTCAAACATACATCCAAGTACCTTTTAAAGGTTGTGATGTTTCCTGCCTCAACTATACTCCCAGGCTGTGTATTCCAGATCTCCATCATGTACTGTGTGATTTTATTTTTCCTCAGTTCCCTGTAAACATCCTGCCATTCACCTTAAAAGTGTGTCCCCTTGTTCTTCACCCTTCAGCCAGGCTGCTTTCTATCCATCCTGTCTATGCCCCTCACAATCTACCCTTCGATCAGCCCTGGCCCTCAACCATCTCCACTCCAAAGAAATTAACCCAAGCTTATCCAGCCTCTCCTCATCACTTGTAAACAGTTATGAATACTCAGATAGAACTCTCATCTGAACAGCAGCTGGAATCTCAATTTCAGGGAAGTTAAAGCTGAATATACATGGTGACTAGAAACGTGGAAGATAGAATACAAACCTGAAATAACTGCACAGAGGCTGGTATCCTGTCACCAAGTCACCCTTTATTTACTTGCGCACAGTACACTGGCTATGGTTCAGAGTCAGTCCCCTGGACTGAGGAGATTCTAAGTCCCCTGTTTATATTGGTCAGCCAGGGCTTCCTGACTGGCCCAGGTTAATATCCCCAATCAACGACCTCGTAGTCAATGAGGCCCACCTGGGCCCAATCACTACAAAACCCATCTCACCATTTTATCAAGTAGCAATTCAAGAAGAAAATAATTTTTCTCTGATATTTCCAAGCCTGTTCACTTCTCAACTGCTGCCTATACTTTTGATGCATTAAGTGTAGCACCTTTCATCACCAATTAATGTCACTTGATGGAAACAATGCTTTCCATTGAAAAAAATATATGGTTGCAAGATCAGCAGATTTGTCGGATCATCTCACACTATTAATGAGGTAGCTAATAGAAACATTAAATATAGAATATAAGTGCCACAGTACCTCACAGCGCCAGGGCCCATGTTCAATTCCAATCCTCAGGCGACTATCTGGATAGAGTTTGCACATTCTCCCTGTGCCTGTGTGAGTTTCCTCCGGGTGTTCCAGTTTCCTCCCACAGTCCAAACATGTGCAGGTTATGTGGATTGGGCGTGCTAAATTTCCTCCTAGTGTGCATTGATATGCAGGCTGGGTGGGTTAGCCATGAGAAATATAAGGTGGTGGGGTGGAGTGGGATGGGGTGGGATTCCTTTTCGAGACGGGGAGGGCCGGTGCAGACTCAATGGGCTGAGTGACCTCTATGTCCAGTGGAGGGATCCTGTGATTATTTTCCAAACGTTTTTCTGAATAGAATAGACTCCAACCAGCAGCCTCATTAGTAAACTAAGCAGGTCAGACTCGCTGGGGCATATATTTCTCGTCACCGTTTAAAATGAATCTTGAGAAGCTACCCATTATTGAGCCAGGTCAATTTCCTTTCAGGTGCTGTGAAGGTGAAAATTTATTCATATTGCTATTGCCTAGAATCTTACAGCACACTGTAAGAAGCTTTCTAAACCATTGGATAATTGATTGTGTCAGCAGAATGTACAATGGGAAATAATAAAGGGGCCAAACAATGACTTTACACCTCTCTCTTTGGGAAGGAAGTTGCAGGATATCTCCTAGAAATAAGGAGAGATCCAATAGACTAATGAGAACGAGGAACTGAAGGATATTAGTTTTACTAAAAATGTGGCATTCGCAGGGTAGTGTGTAACATGATTGGCTTGCATACGGTATTGGAGTAATTAATGGGATTGGAAGTTGATAAATTCCTGGGATCCCATGATCTGCATTGCAGACTAACAAGGGATATTGATGTAGAAATAATGGATGCATTGGTGAGAATTTTTCAATGTCCTGACAATCATATGACCAGAACAAAGAGGAACAGGAGTAGGCCATTCAGCCCCCGGTCCTGCTTTGCCATTCAATAGGATCACAGCTGATCCAATGCTCCTCATCTCCACTTTCCTGGCATTTCCCCATAATCTTTGATCCCTGACTGATCAGGACTCTATCTATCTTAGCCTTAAATATACATAAGGACTCTGCCCCACAGCTCTCTGTAGCAAGGAGTTCCAAGGACCCACAATCTTCTGAGAAAAGAAATTCCTCCTCATCTCATGCTTAAATTAGTGCCACTTTATTCTGAGACTATGCCATCTCTAGACTCTCTAACGAGGGGAAATATTGTCTCAACATTCACCCTGTCAAGCCCCTTAAGAATCTGAAATGTTTTAATGAGATTACTTCTCATTCTTCTCAACTTCAGTGAGCAGAGTGCCAACCTGTTTAGCCTTTGCTCGTAAAACAGTCCCCCCAGTGTTGGTGATCATCCAAGTGGCAGCACGGTGGCTCAGTGGTTGGCACTGCTGTCCCACAGCACCAGGGACCTGGGTTTGATTTCACCCTCGGGCGACTGTCTGTGTGGAGTTTGTATGTTCTCCCTGTGTCTGCCTGGGTTTCCTCTCGTTTCTTCCCACAGTCCAAAGATGTGCAGGTTAGGTGGATTGATCATGCTAAATTACCCATAGTCCAGGGATGTGAAGGTTAGGTGTGTTAGCCATGGGAAATGCGGGGTTACAGGAATAAGGTAGTGGGATAGGTCTGGGTGGGAAGCTCTTTGGAGGGTCAGTGTGGACTTGTTGGTCCGAAGAGCCTGTTTCCACACTGTAGTGATTCTATTCTATTCTATCATCCTAATGAATCTTCTCTAAACTGCCTCCAATGAAATAATATATTTCCTTAGATAAGGGACCAAGACTGCTCTCAATATTCCACATGTTGTCTCATGAGCAACTTGGTACCGTTGCAGGAAGAATTCCCTACTCTCGTACTCTAACTCCTTGAAGTAAGATTCCATATTGGTCTCTGCAGTTCGAAAGGTTGCAAATTTAACCCCACTATTTCAGGAAGGCATGAGAGAGAAAATGGAAATCTATCGACCTGTTAGCCCAGGGAGGGAAAATGCCTGAGTCGATTGCAAGCGATGTGGTAACTGAACAGTTAGAACATAATGATCTGATTGGAATTGAATTAGTTTTATTGTCACATGCACTTACGGGATTACAGTGAAAGGTTTACACATTGTCATTTACAGTGCCATCTCAGGTAGATACAGATTAATCAGTGCAAGTTTTTTGGAAAAAAAAATAGAAAAGTAAAGAAATAAAAAGTCCAGCATTACAGATCATAAGAATAAATTACAAAATAGTGAAATAAATAGTTTGGAACAGTGGTCCTTCCAGCACAGTCCAATCCAGCACCTGACCTCCAGGGCCTGAACTCCTGACCCTGCCTGATTTCATTTTGAGGCACTTGAGGCTGGAAGACCAATCTGGAATCATCTTGAGTCCAGAGGTCTATGCTGAGGCCATGTGGGGCTCAGAGAATCCCTCACTGGGCTCAGAGACTCTCTCACTGGGCTCAGAGACTCCTCACTGGGCTCAGAGACTCCTCACTGGGCTGAGGGACTCCGTCACTGGGCTCAGAGACTCCCTCACTGGGCTCAGAGACTCCGTCACTGGGCTGAGGGACTCCGTCACTGGGCTCAGAGACTCCGTCACTGGGCTCAGAGACTCCCTCACGGGGCTCAGAAACTCCTCACTGGGCTCAGAAACTCTGTCACTGGGCTCAGAGACTCCTCACTGGGCTCAGAGACTCTCTCACTGGTCTCAGAGACTCCCTCACTGGGCTCAGAGACTCCTCACTGGGCTGAGGGACTCCGTCACTGGACTGAGGGACTCCGTCACTGGGCTCAGAGACTCCCTCACTGTGCTCAGAGACCACCTCACCGGGTCAGGGAGCCACCATGTCGGGGGACATCCATACCGGGCAAGTTGACATAGATTTATGAAAGTGGCAATTGTATTTGACAAACCTAAAGGGATGGGCTTGACCTGAACTAGAAAAGGACCAATACCCCAGTGGGAAGATTTGTTAGTTCTATTTCTTTCCTGTAAATTTGTGGTGGGTAAGTGGCGGTTTCTAAATAGCAGTGAAAATAGAAAGACTGATGATGATGGTTCTGAATTGCTATTACAGAAATTTGGCTGAGCAAAGGACAAAACTAGCAGCTCAATGTTCTGGGTTTTAGATGCCATAGGGAGGATAGAAAGGGAGGCAAGAGATGAGGGGCAGTGGCGTTTTTGATTAAGGAAAACATTACTACTGTAATTAGCAAGGATATTTCTGAGGGATTGTCCAGTGAAATTAGATGGGTTGAAATTCGAAGTAACAAAAGGATAATCACTTTGATGGCATTGTACTATAAGCCACCCACCCCCATAGTCACAAGAAACTTAAAGAGCAGATATGTTGAGAAATCTCAGATATCTGTACGAATAATAGCATTGTAATAGTAGGAGATTTTAATTTTCCAAACATTGACTGGGACAGCCATAGCATTAAAGGTTTGGATGGTGAGGAGTTTGTTAAATGTGTCCAAGAAAATTTTCTTCATTTGCTCCAACTGGAGAAGGAGCAAAACTTGACCTTCTGTTGGGAAATAAGGCAGGGCAAGTAACTGAAGTGTTAGCAGGGGAACACTTTGGGTCTAGTGATCATAATTCTATTAGTTTTAAAACAGTTGTGGAAAAGGATAAGCCTTCCATGAAAGTTAAAGTTCTTAATTGGAATAAGGCAAATTTTAACGGTATGAGACAAGAATTTTCAAAAAATGATTGTATAGACTGTTCACAGGTAAAGGGACGCCTGACAAGCAGGAGGCTTTCAAAAGTGTGACAATAAGATTTCAGAGGCAATATGTTTCTGTTAAAGTGCAGGGTAAAGCTGGTAAGATTAGAGAACAATGGATGAATAAAGATATTGAGGTTCTAGTCAAGAATAAAAAAAATCATATATAGGTATAGACAAATAGGATCAAGTGAATCTCTTGAAGAGCATAAAGAGTTCAGGGAAGGAAATCAGGAAGACTAAGAGAGGATATGAGATTGCCATGGTAAATAACGTTAAGGATAATCCAAAAAGATTCTGCATGTACATTAAAAGCAAAAGAGCAACTTAAAAGTGGCAACTGGAGTTTAATTTGGATAAATGTGAGGCATTACATTTTGGAAAAGCAAAGACAAGACTTTACAAGTAAAAGTGGGCCTTGAGCAATATTGTAGAACAGAGAGGCCAAGGGATTCAGGTACATAATTCTTTGAAGTTTGCATCATAAATAGATAAGGTGGTTAAGAAGGCATTTAGCATGCTTGCCTTCATTGCTCAGCCCTTGAAAATAGGAGTTGGGGCATTACATTAAGGATGTACAGGATGTTGGTGAGGCCTCTTCTAGATTACGGTGTCCAGTTCCAGTTGCCCTGTTATAGGAAGGATACTATCAAACTGGAGAAGGTTCTGAAAAGATTTACCAGGATTTTGCTGGGAATAGACGGGTTGAGTTATAAAAAGAGGCTGGCTAGGCTGGGACATTTTTCATGGAGTGCGGAAAGTTGAGAGGTGACCTTATAGAGCTTTATAAAAAAGTGAGGGATATAGGTAAGGTGAATGGCTGGTGGCTTTTCCCTAGGGTGGAGGATTTTAAGACTAGGGGGCATATTTTTAAGTTAAGAAGAGAAAGTTTTAAAATTGACATGAGAGGCAACTTTTTTTACGCAGAGATTGGTTCATGTGTGGAATGAGCTTCCAGAGGAAGTGGTGGATGCAGGTACAGTTACAATGTTTAAAGGACATTTAGAGTTTAGGTAAGTACATGAATAAGAAATTTAGAAAGCTGGGTGTCTCTGTCAGGTGAAGAGATGTCCCAGCTCAAACTACATGCTTCAGTGGTAAAACTCCAACCTGTTTCCTTTTTGAAGTGGCTAGCTCATTTCAGAAAGATTTCCATGAAGAGTTGACATACAACACACAGGTTGTCTTGTGTGCAATCTTACTGCAGAAGTTTCTGACATTTATGAAAAAAGAAAGACACTGCAAAGAACTGACTCAATAAAGAGACCAAACTTCCTTTCTTTCTTTGCCTTTTGGTTTCTGGGACCGTTTACATTTGACATAAATTATCCACAAACCTCCTAAAGATTCTGCATGCAGTGTGGCTGGAACCAAAGTGGTTCTAATGACCAGGGCTATGTGGTCTAATTATACGTTCAGAAAAAAGAAAACAATAAAATCCTCTGTCTTTTCAACAAATTTTTTTAATGAGTGGAAATCTCTATAGGAATCCCCTGCGAGCATAGGTCTTCAGTGAGGCTGAAAGGAAATCAGCTTGAGACTGCTACTGATATTGAACAATCTACATTTCTCATTTAACACAAGCTACTCCTTTCATTTGAATAAATATGCTTCAGTAATACTGTATTGAACAGTTAAGCCTCATAGGTACCTTACAGAGTTAATTCCAATATTGTCGTAGGACATGTAAGGTTTACATGCATTATGATGTATACTAATACTGCACTGTTGGAGGAAGGCAAGGGCTGCACCTTAATGGAAAAATGATGGTGTTTTAATTGCACTTAGTGTTAGAAATATGCAACTGTTATGGACCAGATGAGACCCTGTCAAAATATTTTAAGAAGGTAGCCTAGACCCTACCATTTTCTTATTTTAAAGGCAAATGTAACATGCTGTGCTCCAGATGCAATTCAACTGGTTGAATTACTTGACATGAAGCAAAATACAATTTATTTAAATGCTATAGTTAAAATAGAACAAAAGATGATGAGCTTAGAATAACTTAGCTGTATTTGAAAACTTAACGGAATATTAGATACAGTAACTGTTACTAACTAACTGTTCCAATGTAGTAACATCCCATAAACCAAAAGGCAAATTCAGAAAAAAAGGATTTGTCTCATAGGTAGCCCAGCAGCAGAGAGAAACCCCAGCTTTGAGCTGTAACCAAGAGAGGGAAAAGATAGCTTCTACTTCTTCAAAACTCCAGCAGCTTTTTCCCTGTTGAGACTCTAACAGCAACTGCTTAAAGCACAAACAAAAAGCTTAAAAAAAGACTAGAAATCTTGGTTTGTGAGAGCTGGCCACACCCATTCAGTCTGCTTCTATTGTTCCAATTTTAAAATAACCAAGACCTCACAAGGTGTTTACTCTACTAAATTGCCAAGTTTTGCATCCCTGTCTTAACATTTGTCTTCAAAAAAGGACAAAATAAACTCTTAACGCCATAGTATCATCACACAACTTAACCAGAATGTTCAGGGCATAAAGAGATACAGTATGAGTAAGAGATAGTAGGAACTGCAGATGCTGGAGAATCCGAGACAACAAGGTGCAGAGCTGGATGAACACAGCAGGCCAAGCAGCATCATAGGAGCAGAAAGGCTGACGTTTCGGGCCTAGACCCTTCATCAGAAATGGAGGAGGGGAAGGGGGTTCTGAAATAAATAAGGAGAGGGGGGAGGAGGATAGAAGATGGATAGAGGAGAAGGTAGGTGGAGAGGAAACAGACAGGTTAAAGAGGTGGGGATGGAGCCAGTAAAGGTGAGTGTAGGTAGGGAGTTAGGGAGGGGATAGGTCAGTCCAGGGAGAACGGACAGGTCAAGGGGGCGGGATGAGGTTAGTCGGTAGGAGATGGGGGTGCGGCTTGAGGTGGGAGGAGGGGATAGGTGGGAGGAAGAACAGGTTAGGGAGGCGGGGACGAGCTGGACTGGTTTTGGGATGTGGTAGGGGGAGGGGAGATTTTGAAGCTTGTGAAATCCACATTGATACCATTGGGCTGCAGGGTTCCCAAGCGGAATATGAGTTGCTGTTCCTGCAACCTTCGGGTGGCATCGTTGTGGCACTGCAGGAGGCCCAGGATGGACATGTCGTCTGAGGAATGGGAGGGGGCGTTGAAATGGTTTGCGACTGGGAGGTACATTTACAAATGTGACATACTGCTCATGCTAGAAAATTGAAATAAAGTGTTGGATAAACTCAACAAGTGAAGTAGCCTACGTGTAGAGAGGAACAAGGTTAATACTCTCGATCAATGACCTTTCATTTGATTTACGTGGCTCTGCTGTCAACACAATTAACATTTAGCCATTAAACTTTTCTCTACCACCACTCCACCCCTTCCAATTATTTTAAAGAACAGACTGCATTTGCACATTAATTGACCTCTAAACTCACTAAAGTTCAATTGAAACTCAAAAGTATTTTGGCCCAACGATGGAACAATTGAGATAGCAAGAACTGCCGATGCTGGAGTCAGGGGTAACACAGTGTAGAGCTGGAGGAACACAACAGGCCAGGCAGCATCAAAGGAGCTGGAAAGTTAACGTTTCTGCTCGGGACCCTTCATCAGAAATGGAACAATTTCAATGGTGCGAGCTCAGTTCTTCAGGAAGTGAATTGTTTTTAGATTATTTTAAAGATTATATAGCCTTCCTGTCTATTTTTTTTCTCTCTTAATCACATGTTCCTCTCCCTCAGCTTATTCCCCATCCCATATGTGATTTGATTCAATTAGGCATTCCTGATTCCAGTCCCCTCAGTCTTCTGTCATGCTGTCATGTAAGTACATGGAGACCATGATCTGCTCACAAATAACACTGCAGAACATCTTTGAACTGGAGAATGCCATGAAATAAAAGCCAAACTAACAAGCGTGCTGTGAGATAGGATACTCGAGAAGGATCCAGCTCACTGAAGCTCAACGTTAAAGAGATGGAACTATCGAATTGTTTATTTAGTGCAGTGTATGAGAAAGAGCAAAGGAGAAGCAAATAATGAGTCCGTGTCTTGCTGCAACTTATGAACAGATGAGTTGAGTTGAACTTTGATAACATTTTTATTTTTCAATGTTGAAGTGCATTGCCTTTCAAAGGAGAATTCGAAGTGAGTGTTGTCGATGGGACAATTCAGTGGTGGTTAAGAATTATAATTGTTTTACCTCAGCATCCAGTGTTCCAATCTAAACAACAAAATATCTTCAGGATGAGAACCTTCTGCCTCCATTGACTTGACTCATTACTTCAGCGTTCAAAGGTACAATAGTTTTGTATTTCATTACATGAGCCTGGTTACTATAGATGCTGACTGGACCAGATACTCCTTGGTATAAACATATGGACTCAACTAAAACATAGCTGAAGGGTCTGGATGGAATGCTCTTCAGAGGATTGGTGCAGACTCAATGGGCTGAATGGCCTCTTTCTGCACTGTAGGGATTTTATGCTCTAAGGGCAGCAGGCAGGTGTCAAATGGAGGGGCATGGGGGGAAATGCAGGACTCCAAGCCTGCAGCCAGGAGGCGCTTTCCATCCATTTGTGGCATGTGAGCAGGTAGCTGTCAATGCCACCTCCCCCTCAACCCCCCTAAGGCCATCCTTCTCCGAAACCACCCAGAGCTGAAAAGATGTGGGCAAACTGGAACGTCACCCCCTCTGACTCCAAATGGACTCAACATTCCAACAAAAACTGAGCACAACAGATCTTTGGCACAATGTGTCCATTCCGTGTGGCATACCGTTGTCCTGTCAAAGGGAGGTGGGTCTCATTTCTGACTGATCAGGCAACGAATCCTTAGATGGCACGCAGAAGGTCATGGGGGCAAAACTCAAGTGGCAAAGAGAAACCATCTCAGCACTGAGAATTCACTTTAGCCTGCACCTTGCCAATCTATTCTCATTCATCTCTGAATGTTAACTACATGGTTTTCACACTAACCTTAAATAGCTCATTTCACATAATCCAGAAATGCATACCATGAAGACTGATAGAGACTATTGTGGGTGTCATCATTGTGGAATAATACAGACACATGGTTCTCAAGTGGATATAAATACAGATCTACCTTGCAGCTTTGAACCAAATTGATGATCGAATTTAGAGACTAATATCATAACAACACAAAGTGGAACCATTTATCAGGAAATAAGTCTCTTACTGAGATGTCTTTTACACTCCAGAAGAGCAATGTCTGACATTAAGGTTAATTCAGATAATTAGGCGAGCATTTCAAAATCACAGGAAGTCTCAAGATGTTTTTCTTATATAAAAATATAAATACCATTGAAATATTTATTAAAGTGTTGTTCGGCATTCCCATGCTGCAGCACTGGGAGGGAAAATTCACTTTTGGTTGGAATTTCTTGTATCAGAGGACGCTATCAGTGTGGGAGAGGCAGAAGCCCTCATAACAGTTAAGAACGGAAAGATTTAAAAGGGACCTAAGGTGTAACCTTTTCATACAGAGGGTGGTGCTTATATGGAATGAGCTGTCAAAGGAGGTGGTGGAGGCTGGTACAATTACAACATTTAAAAGGCATCTGGATGGTATATGAATAGGAAGGGTTTAAGAGGAATACGGGTCAAATGCATCTAGGTTAATTAAGGATATCTGGTCAGCATGGACAAGTTGGGCTGAAGGGTCTGTTTCCATACTGTACAGCTCTATGACTCTATAAGTATATAGATGTACACTTGCGATGCCAAGACATACAAGACTATAGGCCAAGTACTGGAAAATGGGATTACAATAATTAAGTGATTTTTGAGGTGCAGGATGCTGAAGGACATTTTTCTGTGCGTATATCTCTATCACTCTCAAATCTCTTTACTCCTTAACAGTTCCTAGGCTCATTGTAACCATGGGTGAAATCTTGCATTCTTACATTTTCCTGGTAAACACAAGATGAAACAGTTTGGTAATGCATCTCTCTTTTAGGCAGGTTCATTTCTCTTAAGTGTAAGTTGATGATCTGACATGTAACCCCATTGCATCTCATTTTCCATAGTGTTGACCTGTTGCCCAATATCTGTCAGTACTCTTTTCCAAATACCAGTTCTGCTCTCGAAGCTGACCTTTCTGCTCTTCTATGTCCAGCGGCCACTGTAGGTTCAATGTGCGATTGCTCCCTTGATGGATTCCCATGATATTAAGAGGTAACGGAAAGGAATGGATTGGAGTGGAAAGATAGATTTTCAATGAGTAAGCAAATCAAAGGGAAAAGCGGGAAAATGAAAGGGGAAGTAATCAGATCAGGCATGATGACATTGAGTGGCAGACAAGACTTGAACTTCCGCTCTGACATCTTCTGGTCTTATGGAGGCAGAATACAGGCAGTATGTGCGCATTTTTATTCTCAGGTCACCAGACCCGAAACGTTAACTCTGATCTTTTCTTCACAGATGCTGCCAGACCTGCTGAGCTTTTCCAGCAACTTCTGGGGTATTGTGTGCAGTTTTAGTCATTTTATTTATCTGAGGAAGGATATTCTGGCTAAGGAGGTAGGGCAACAAATATTTACCAACTGATTTCTGGGATAACAGGGCTGACATATGAGGAAAGACTGGATTGGTCAGGATTATATTCACTGAGGTTTCAAAGAACCAGGTGGAATCTCATAGAAAGCTGTCAAATTGTACAGGACTGGACAGGGTAAACACAGGAAGGATGTTCTCAATGACCAGGAAGTCCAGAATGAGGGGTCACATTCTAAGGATTGGGATAGGCGATTTAGGTCCAAGATGAGGAGAAATCTCTTCTTCTCTAATGGAAAGGCAATGGCGTTTTAGTATTACAGGAGCAAATTACTGCAGATGCTGGAAGCTGTACTGAAAATAAGAAATGCTGGAGATCAAAGCAGGTCAGACAGAGAAAGCAAGCTAACGTTTTGAGTCCAAGATGACTCTTCATCAGAGCTGAAGTGAAATGTGGAGGGGGCAACATTTATGCTATAGTTGGGGGAGTGGGTGGTGGATTGTAGGGTGCTGGGGGAGAAAAGATGTTGATAGTTCAGATTAAATGATTGGAGTGTGAGAATGGCAGAACAATGGTGTATCTAACTGCCAGACTGGGAAGAACAGTAACTGGGGTGGGGGGAGGGTAGAAGGGACATGGTGACAGAGCATGTAACAAGCAAAGCTACAAGAAAGGGAAGAAATGGGTGTTAGTTCACAATTTGAAGGTGTTGAACTCAATATTAAGGCTAGAAGGCTGTAAAGTGCCTACTCTGAAGATGAGATGTCGTACCTCCAGTTTGCACTGTGATTCACTGGAACACTGCAACATGCTGAGGACAGACACATGGGCATGTGAGCAGGACACTGTGTTAAAATAACTAGCTACGGGAAGGTGAGGGTCCTGCTTGCACACGGACCGGATGTGTTCTACAAAGTGGTCACCCAGTCTGCGTTTGGTTTCTCCAATGTAGAGTAGGCCACATTGGGTGCAGTGAATACAATACACAAGATTGGAAGAGGTCCAGGTGAAATGCTGCTTCACCTGGAAAGACTGTTCATAATACTCACGGTATTATTGCTGGACTGTTAATCCATAGACCCAGAAAATGTTCTGAGGACCTGGATTTGAATCCAGCCATGGCAGGTAGTGGGGAATTTGAATTCAATAAAAAAAAATTTTGAGCAACACCCCCCATCTGGAAATGAACCCTCCCCATGACCGGACTGGGGATTATGCCTACTTCACGTGACCCCCCCAGTGCTCCTCGTCTAACTGGGAGCCAAGGCTGACCAGTAGGGCGGGGAAATTGTGCACATCAGAATTTTTCGTGCATGCGAATTTCAGACTTGTGGGCTCCCTATGTGCTGCAAGAAACCATTCTCACAATCCCTTCCTCCATCCAAACTCCCTCAACCATTCCATCCTGAGTGTGTCAGCATTTCAAGACTCCTACCCTCTCCAAAAGACTCAGTGATGTCAAACCTGGTTGTGAGAGTTAATAATCTATGGGAGTCCGTATTTCTAGATGTTTTTGTTTTACCTTTATTCATTCACAGGACGAGGGCATCGCTGGCTAGGCAGCATTTATTGCCCATCCCTAATTGCCCAGAGGGCAGTTGAGAGTCAACCACATTGCTGTGGGTCTGTGATCACATGTAGGTAAGGATAGCAGTTTCCTTCCCTGAAGGGCATTAGTGAACCAGATGGGTTTTTCCCGACATCAGCAATGGATTCATGGTCATCGTTAGACTCTTAATTCGAGATATTTTATTGAATTCAAATTCCACCATCTGCCGTGGAGTGATTTTAACCCGGGTCCCCAGAACATTATCTGGGTCTCTGGATTAATAGTCCAGCGATAATACAACTACACCATCACCTCCCCTACATAGTCTTATATAGTCTAAATTGGGATACATCACAATGGTCTCCTGTGGCAGGGTAATATGTTTCAATTTTGAGAAAAGAGTTAATTCTGGGCAAAAATGAGATCGGGGAATCATAACCTCAATTCAACATGGCAGGGGACGAGATGTAAAAGCAGAATAATATGAAATTGGAAAGCAAGTAACAAGAGTAGACCTTTTGGCCTCACAAGCCTGCTCTGCTTTCTAATAAGATTGTGGCTGATCTCATTGTAAAACCAACTCTAAATTCCTGCATACCCCTGATAATCTTTCTACCTCAATCTACCTAAACCTTAAAAACATTGAAAGGTTCTGCTTTATGAGAAAGGGAATTTCAAAGACTCACAGTCCCCTGCAAAAACATTTTCTTTCCTACATCTCTGTCTTAAATCGGTAGCCCTTTGTTTTTAACCTATGACACCCCTTCATTCTAGATTCTCTCCCAAAAGGAAACATCCTTTCCATATCCACCTGGTCAAGTACTTGCAGGAAAGTGCTGGAGAAGCTCAGCAGATCTGGCAGCAACTGTGGAGAGAGAGAAGCAGGGTTCGTGTTTCCTGTCCGATAAAGCTCTTTACTTGGTTGAGGCAGTGCTTTGCAGATTGGTGCACTGAAAATGACCAGTGGTCTTCTCAACCACAAAACCAGCCAAGCATTTCTGACAAGACTGAAACTCTTATTAGCTTGAGGGCCATGTGAAACCAGTGCACTAGTAAATAGGTTTCGAAAGGCATGCGAGCAAGCTGCCTGGGTATGCTTCTGTTAGCAGGCTGCCTCTCAGTTGAAGTTTATTAAGAAAAGCATTGGCTGGGTGCACAATAGAAGGTTTACAGAGGGGTTAATATCAGGGCATCGGAAAAGAATGTAATCCACACTTGACGATGGGGATGCACTCTGCCATTTGCTCTTTACCATCTTTCCATCTGCACTCTGAGGAATAGATTGTTCTCCTGTGGCAGCAAACAGTTTCTGTATTTGGAAACTGCACCATTGTGCCAAAGGATGAACAATAATGATGTGATGCTTTCACATCTAGACTCTAATTTCCTTCAGAATGATGAGGACATTTTGTCCACTGCAGCGACGGTGAGATTTTTGTAACAAAGTCTGAATGTTGCACAGATTTAAAGTGATTTGCAAAGGCAGCAAATGTGTGTGTGTGTGTGTGTGTGTGTTTGTGTTTGTGTGTGTGTGAGTACTTGTGTGTGTGTGCGTGTGTGTGTATGTGTGTGTGAGTGTGTGTGTGTGTGAGTGTTTGTGTGTGTGTTTGT